>NC_092820.1:111227452-111827452 GCF_023375885.2 Dermacentor andersoni | reverse complement strand
TTACCAAACCTCTTATCGTTGTAAGAGTGGTGTTTTTGGTGTTGTAGAAAGGTAGTTCAGTGATGCAGAAGAAATCATTTTTCACATTAGTGTCCCTTTTAGCTTCGCCTTTAAGAGTGGAACGCGACAGCATTCATAGACCACTGAATGCTTCTCAGGCTTCCCGACCATTGCAGCTTATGTAACCGTAATGTTTACCGGGCAACGCTGGCGGAAAACGTTGTGCACGAGAGCGAGCCTTCTGGCAAAAACGCGGCCTCTTGCGTGGGCGGCGCGCTGAGACAAGCACCATCTGGATATTGTTGCAAGGAACAGGGCGCGCCGCGCTATGAATGGCCGAAACGCTGGAGCAGGCGTTTGTGTTGGAGTTTCCGCGTAACAGAATTGTGTTTTCTCGTGCATTTAAACTACAATTCCACACTATCATGTCTGTAGGATGTGTGTAATCGTTATTCACGAGATTTTGCTGACGCATTTCACTTTGAGAAATTAAATTAGTTCAGTAACGCCTCTGCTCTACACGGAGGGCCTGCGTGGTTTGGTATGCGTGCTTCGGCATCATGTTTGCTCACGCGGCGGTCAGCGCAGCACGTCGGACGCCACTGCCGAATTTTCTGCGGCAGGGGCCCGTTAGCAGTATGGCGTTAAATTATTGACCCGCGGTAATGAAAACACGTATACAGCTGCGTGCAAATTTCACATTAGGGAGCATGGTAACCATCGGTGATTTTTTATCTCCACTTATTTTGATTATCACCACCATAACGATAATAATAATCATCGTCATAATTATCATCATCATATCGGTCATTATCGTTATTATCATGATTCATCACGTGCCCACTGGCCCGACTTGCACATACACAGTGGTCCACACTCAGCGGCCCCCCGTGGCACCTAATATATGGCACTATCTCCGGGAGCGGCTCAAGAATGAGTCTAGATAAGATGTTGAAACAACATACCCGATACGAAAGAATGGCAGTAACTCACCAAGAAGGACATTGTCTTGAAAATACAAATGTGGTGTCGAGGTCCGGTTAATGATATGTCAGAATACTTATTGCGTGATCCTTCAGGTTAGGTCTGGCACAACCATCGCTGCTGCAGCGTTGCACATAAAAAAAGTTGCGGGCTGTTGAAGATAGATCTTTTTAGTGAAAGTGTCATGTAGTTTAAAGGCATCAAAAAAGGGGTGTCACTTTGAGTGTCTTGGCTTCGGAACTGTCAGTTGGCACAAATTTTAAAGGGCTGCCAGAAGTTAGAAACTTGTCTGTATTATTGCCTAATGATTTAATTGTTTTAGTGACATATTGTGTTACATTTATTGTCATTTTCTCGTAGCGGGTGGTAAGCACGTTGACTCAGATCTTGTATTATTTCTTATTGAACTGTACTCGGAATTCCTTTGTCGGTCTTACCATTTTGCAGGGGAACGGCAGCGCTCTCCGTGAGGGACGTGTACTCGTACGACCTGAAAGCGATGTACAATTTCAGCGTCAGCGCTGTAATCACGGCCGACGATGACTCCGCGCTAGTTTCTCACTACTACCGTCAGTTCATCGAGCAAAAGGGCGTCCCCGTAAGCGTTTTTATTGTGACCGAGTCTTCCTATCATTCTGCCGCGAACAGGAGCTGTACTTCTCTGTGATGGAAATATTTTACGCCATACACATGGTGCCACTTATGTCAACCACTCCGCACGGATTCTGCTGTGCCATTGCAATTAACGAAGAGTTTGTAGGTGCGCTTCCATGCGTTGGTTCCATGTGAGGCAACGCAATTTTCTAGTTGCTGCTGGAGAAGTTGCTGAACAATGGCCTTCAGTACTGGAATTCCTGGTGTTTAGTTATGTCCAAATAATCCTTGAAGCTGAAATTAAGCCCCTTTACCTCGTTCCCACCCCACGATTACCCAATTTACGCGGCTGAACGCGATAGGTTTTAAGTTTCCAACCACTCGTTGGCCTCGGTGACCTGGATCCGCTGAAGGAGAAGCGTTGAAATATATACGTAACGAGAAAAACTTTGCAATGACAGAAATGTAAAGGAACGTAACAGTCAGATGAAGTCAGTCAATCTTTTACTTAAACCTAAACTACTGCTTTCTAGTCTGGGCTAATAGCACTGTTTCCAATGATCAAAAATTATGTTTTTCAGAAAAAGAAATGCTCCGGATAATTGCTGATACTTGATATGATGACCCAACACTTTCCCTACGCCTAAAATATAAAATTGTTGGTGTGAATAAATATTTCGAATGCAGGTTTGCCTGTTTTTATAAAAGATAGCAAAAATGATCTCTTCCTTAATCGCATAGTAAAACTCACCCACATATTGCGCCATATGAAACTAGAAAACCACATACCTATACATTACCTCGATGTGGAAGAATGGTTTCATAACGTTGACGTGTATATTGCCTAAATTATTGAACATTGAATTGTAGGAAAATTTAATCTATATATGATTTTGTGTGATTCGAGACTCACTCGTGACTTAGTTCTTGCTAATCTTATATTCTAGAGCATTTGACTTGTCTTTTATTGTTATAATTTTACTCTCTTTCACCTTAATCCAAATATTTTTCGAACTATGTATTCAATTTGCGAGTATTCACTATATGTTATAATTGCATTTGATGTTCCGTAAATCACTATATAAAGATCTACGTAACACTTGTAAAAAATATGTCCGAGATATTTCATTGCCCTACACGTATTGTATTTTAACATTGCGCAACTTTTCCCTCTTTTTTTTTTTCCTGTCACAACTGCCAATGTCATTAAATGGGTTCGAGAGCATTGTCCAGCGGTCGTAGACTGCCTTTTCTCTCTCATCCCCAGTTTGTAAGGTGAAAAAAAAAGCTTTGGAAAAAAAAAGTAAACATGCGAACAAGGGCACGTACAGCCATGGGAACAACCACCTGAAACGAACAGGTAAATAGGTGGATAAATAACAGCCACGACATAGCGTATATATTTTTTTTCGTCCACCTCGCCTTTCGACATAAATGCTTATTAGGATGAATGCTCGCAGGACCTCCTTATGGAGTAAATCCATTAGTTGGTGCGGCGAACTGACTGTCCATAGCCAAAGCCTATGACTGTCTGTTGATTCTTTTCTACTGAAATGAAATAACATATTAACAGCTTGACGTATGCTGTGGGATTTGAGTCACCACTGGCACATGTGCACGCCTTGGAAGTACCGCACAAAGGAACGGAACATTTCTGACAGGGCCTCCTATCGAAATGCACGAGAAAGAAGAAATCGTTTTTCTCGCCAACCACTGCACCACATTTAGTGAGGTCTGTAGCGTTTAAAAATGTAATCTAAGGTGTAGTGACTACGGGCAGAGCATTTTTTATTTTAGACCGTCCACTGCTTCGAAATATTGCTGAACATTGCCGATTTTCTGAAAATAAAGATATTCAGTTTGCGCCTCTGTAATTCAGCAATGAAACATGATATGGCAGTTATGTAAATTGCATGTAATAGTACTCCTAACGCGGAGTAAATTTATGTATTTTGCCTGGCTTTTAAGTATGGTATGGGTCACAGCAAATAATGTGTCTTAGTGCGCTTTAGATGTTCTAACAGGCGAAGTATACAGAACTGCGACACCTGCTTTTGGTACAGAGTTTCGGATTTGTAAACTTCGGGCGCTATAACGTAAGACCATTCCAAACTTTTCTATTCCAATTTTGCAATCAGCCTTCTGCGATTGCTCAAAAACTTTTTGGACCACCCCCCTTTCACCTGTCTGTCACGCTACGTCACGAAAACCGCGGTAGCTCCCCATCTGATATAACGTGTGCACACGGATTATGCATGATCTGACCGAACAAAAGAAAAATAGTTATTTCTGATTCGACGCCTCTTCGCCATTAGCCCTCGGCCATTGGCCAAACCTTTTCGGGCTGCGCCCACTTCACATTCCTCTCACGCGACGTCACAAAACCGCAAAAGCTCACCGCGTCAAAGTGACGTGTACGCGATAGAGATGCATTAATATGCCGAACAAAACTGAATTTTCTTCTGAATAGCCGCAGGCTGCCCCATTCCGAAAGGAATAAAAGATGGCTGCCGCCAATCGCTCAGGCACTGGCTACTCGCACTTGTCGAAAAGCATGGGTTTATTTGCGTGCAATAAAACTGTCTACGTGGCCGTGTAACATTTTCGAGCACTTTCGGCCCGTTTACGACCTCGTTCTGCCAACTCTCCTTTGCTGAAGATCAATTTTAGCGTAATTCTTATGCTTCCTTTGCATGCCGCCGCGATTGTCGACGACCCACCGCAAGCTAAATAAGGGAAAGCAGACCAATCGCAGACGCCCGTACCACCCTCTTCATCCGGTTATAGATTTTCAGTGCAGTGGCTCGGCCCTATCGAATCCCTCTCCACTTGAGCATGCTCCTCGCCTCTTGTGAGCCAATTAGATAAGACAAGCCACTCAGTGTAGGCAATGTTATTCGTTCTTCAAGCAAACAAAAGTAACCTCCTATGAAGAAGGAGAGCGTTTGATTGTCCTGTTCAGAGAACCCGGCGGGTGACCGCCCGATGTTTGCGTCGGCGGTTACGCAAATTTGACGTCAGGAGATTGGAATAAAAACACATTGGAATAGTTTAACGTTATAGGGCCCTTCGTTCTACTTTTTCGGACTTACCAATGTTCAACAATGTTTATTCAAACATTCACTGCCTAAATTAAAAATTCACTTTCTACACTCACTGGATCCTAACTTTTTTCTTTGAAATGTAACAAATCTGACCGAATTTGGTGCAGTGGTTTGCCGAGGAAAACAATTTCTCCTTTTTCATGTATTCAGATAGTCACCGCCGAGCTGAAGCTTCCCCTTAAGGATAAGTGGTGAGCGTTGCGTGGTTTGCGAGCACGAGATTGCGGAGCTCAGCTATAGGCTCTCGAAATGAAACTTTGCTAACGTCACGACGTGTTGTGCCCTTTGTCTCCTCCTAACGCTGCATCTCTTGCGCGCTCCTCCAACTCTTGACCGTAAAGGTTCTTTGTTTAGTGGTCGGAAATGGTTGACCGAAAGTAAATATCAAAATACCTGTAGTTTTTTTTTTTTTTTTTTTTTCTGCACACTTTAACAAGTTCGTCCTCGCTGGGTGCACCTTTCAGATCACGCGGGTTCGTGACATCACAGACTTCCTCCTGGAAGTTGGTGCCGGCGACATGCAGGAGTACTTGAAATACGCGGCGGGCGCGAGTTTCTTCCTCATCGGCAAAAAGTCGGCCGTGCGCCAAGACCCAAACGAGGGCGTCGTCCAGCTGGGGGTCTCCAAGGGTTACGAAGGCAGGCTGGCGATCGCATGGTACGTTGTGGCGCCGTCTATTTCATGGTATAGTTGGTCGAGGTACACTACGCCAGAGCCTGCGGGGATGTCGCATTGACCTTTTGGAAACTACGCAAGGAACATACGGACAGTGCGACACACGATCGCGCGACGCAAGACAAACGCGACATTTTGTTATACATAAAGGAACTTGCCTGCTGTGCCTCGATATGTGTAGCGAATGTGGCGGCCAAGCGCCACTTTCGCTAAAGAAGTACCATATTTTTTTTTGGCATTCACCGCTTGTTGCGGAACGTTTTATATTTCGAAATCAACGAACATGGAGGGACATGCAATGACAGTGAAAAGATTAAGCTTATATAACTCGAAGAAATGAGGACACAGAAAGACGTGGTACGCACCGGCGCTGATGATGTTGACTATATATGTGGTTCTCTTGCTCGAAATAAACGTTGTTGTAAGTCGGCGCCTGTGTGTACCATGTCTTTCTGTGTTGTTGTCTTTTCGTGCGCCATAAGCCTAAGCATCTCATATCAACGCGCCCAGAACGCTGCGTTACAGAGCAGTGAAAAAATGTCGCAGTTTCGTCCGAAAGGCGATGCATTGATGGCGTCAACAAATAATTAGACACCTGCGCGAAATAAATTTAGAAATTTTATCAACTGCATAAACTGCTGTGACCATTTGATTACTAAATTAATACGCACGTTCTCACGGGCGCCCAGGCAAACGGGACATCTCACTCGATAACCGTGGGCAATCTCTGTCATAACGCTGGCGCCACCGAGGGCCGCAGCAGCAGCGAGTGAATTGCCGTTCGTGCCGCCTCTCGCTTCAATGCGAACTAAGCGCGAGCGAGAACAGCGTATGCGATGCCTTCACCTATTTCTGGCCCACCTAGCCTTCGACCCCACCGCAAGTGAACTCCAAGTTAGGACGCGCGGCCCCACTCAGCCGTCGCAGCCGCAGTGGAAGAGGTGCTGCGCCACTGGCCTGCCTCCTCCACTTCTCTCCGAGCGAGCGCTCGTCGCCCCGCGTTCGCCATTACGCGCTTGAAAAGACCGGAAGCGTACCGCCCCCTTCTTTCCTTGCGCGCGCGAGAAGACGCCGCCGCATGAAGACCTCTTGGCTCACTTTAGGCTCACTCGCGAAAGCTTTCCCTCGCACCTCCAGCACACGGCTTCCGGTCGTGATGTTATTGCACTTGGACTTTATGCAGAACATCACGGCGACACCGATGGCGACGACGACGGTGGAAATTCGCCTGGAATGTCCACCTAATTGCTGTCGCAATAAAAGGCGACGGTCTAGAAACACTTTATACACGGTAGTGTTGTTTTAGACTGCGCAAGAAATAAAAAAAAAAAAAAGAAATGAACAAATGAATGGGGTATGAATCACATGCTCCTGGCAGTTTATCACAGCCACTGATACGCACTCGGGTATAAAGCGCTCGCGTGAATATCGCGCAGCACGTCTTCGCACGACACAGCATGCGGTTAACACCTCGTCGACCGCGTCGTTGTTTTGTTCCCAAGCATAGAGTTTTCTACCATAATTACTAGAGGGAACTCCGCCGCTGCAATCGTTCAGCCACCACGGGAATGATGGGATTTACGTGGATTTGTCTGATGTTCGTGCTTGTGGATTCAGACATTCTTCTGGCTTTGTTTGTTGCGCTTTATATGGGCTCATAATCGTAAATTTCAGAGCGACCTATACTTTTCTTATGTCAGAAGATGCTGCGAACAAACACGATCGCCACTAATTACAAAGGTTCGTCTTGTCAAAGTGGCCAAATCGAAACGTGCCAAGCGTCTCCAGGTACTGGCTTGCCCACGAGGAATTCATAAGGGCATTTTATGTCCCTCGACGATGCATGCGCCCGTTAAGCAATGGTTTAAATATCGGGATTTTGTGCTAGAAGTAATGTCTTCGAATTATGCCGTAGGACAATTTTATTATTGTATGTTTAAGTATTTATTACGCTGTGCTTCCTCGAAACTGACGGCTTTACAACGTCACGAAGTAATTTCCATGCTGGCTGAACCGCCCCGATTGCATCTCCCGTAGACACTTCCGCCAGAATTCCCTCTAGTAATTATTGCGTGAAACTCTACGTTCGTAAGTAATACATATACTCTCGGATAAGAGACAACCGTCTGCAGCAAGGATGTTGTAAAAAAAAAAAAAGTTGTGAACATCGCATGCAGCGGGAGAGCCAATGTTATGCGAAGCATGCAGCAGGCATCTAGACTTCTAGCACCGTTCGGGGGCTGTGCAAGGCAATCCCAGGTAGACCAATGCCTTTCTTTATATCAAGCAATTGCGTGGGGATGACATCGCTACGTGGGCCACGACAGCAGAAGCGAGAAGAAGAACATGGCGACAGCATCAGTGTGACTGCTACGGCATTATTGACCGATTTTTCGTGTGCCGGCATATAAACGGTAGAACAAGTTTCATTACATCGTTGCGCTCTCCGCCCCGGTAGCTTTGAGAGCTGCACCAGTTGGAGTCCACTCACAGGTCGTGTGTTCTTACGCTGTCAGTAAAACTAAACTAACAAAATAGAAATAAAAGCTTGTTGTTCTGTTCAAGGTCATATTTTTCACTAATGATAGCTATGTAATAATCCTATAAAGTTAACCGAGATTTTCAAGCTTGAACTCACAACCTCGACACAAACATCATTCGAGCAGGATTTACAGTACGACCTTGGCCATTTAAACTCGCAAAACGGGGAAAGCACATCCTATGGTCTGTACTTTCAACTAACCTTTTTTTTTTTTTTTTGCAGTAGTAAGCTCTCGCCGGTACATGTTCCCTTTTAGGACATGAAGTGCATTCCACAAATTTTACTTTAATATCTCCATGCACTGCGGCTTACTTCTTTGGTAAACGGTGGTAGAAGCCGAATTTTATTCACATTTGGCTAATTTCCACACAGTTACATGCCGCTGAAGGAAACCCTCAATATTTTAAAGAGTACGCTTGCTTCCCAGCGGTCCTTACGCGGGCCATTTCTTGAAACAAATAATAGTAACGCATTTTGACCTACTATAGCCTACTGTCTTCCCGTGTGGCTTGAGTTCGCATACGATAGTCGCGAATATAGCGGGTCATATCAGAGGGAACTTTATGCCGCTCTCAGAGACCCGGTTAGTTCGTGTTGTCCCTTTCTTCAGGTCTCGTGTGTTCCTCGCTCTAACTTGCCAAAATCAGGAAGCGAAGCTTGAAGCCGTCAAATAAGCATTGTAAGATCAGTCACAGCAGTAAGCTCTGTGTCCTCTCTGGTTAAGCTGATGCCACCATTGTGGCCGCTGAGGCAAAGGTGACCTAGTGTTCTTCTCTCCGGGATACTTCACGGAAAGGCTAAAACACTATTATCACTGAAACCCCACGTCACTGACGCTTACGCCATAGTGCATTGTTGGCCCTCCTAAAGTTGCGACTTGTAGAACTTTAAAACGTGACTTACCAAAGCCCCCTACCTCTAGTCAAGGCCTTGCTGTTCATCAAAATTCTGCTATACGGCAACGCACCACTTGTGCTACGTCGCACTGGACATAGCTCTGTTTTTTCGTTTGCTGTGTAAAGTTTGTGGTTTACACTTAAGATAACTGTTTTTTTTACATGTTGTCTGTTAGCACTTATCCCTTTTACAGTTTCATGAACCGCAGCTGCCGCCCTTTATGGCACTTATTCAGTAACGCTTTTATTCCGTTGATCTTTTTGTGATGCAGATGAGGCCGCGATGCATTAACTTTGTTTCTTCAAAAAGAAATTTCTGTTCAAACAGAAACATAATTATTTCTGTTTCTTGGAAGATTTTCGAATAGAATTGAGAAAGCATTCAAATTTTTAACTATTTTATGAAAGACATATTTGCCTTAAATAATTTTCCGAGCGTCATCAATTGGAACTACGAGAACAATGGGACAAATCTAGCTACGATACAACAACCCATGCGAGGTAGTCGACAGAGGAAAGCATATTTAATAGAAGTTGACGGTTGAGCAGTTATTTCGAGGCTGAAACAAAGTCCGCATCGATAACAGAGCCTCACTGCTTCGTGTGAGGCTATTTACGCGATTGTGTCTCAGAAGCACTGATAACGTGGCCGCAGGTACAGCGGCGAACTCTACCACAGCTCCGTCATCGCCTTGAACCTGGTTCACACGTCGCTGCTGCGCTGGACGGTGGGCGACGACACGGCGACAATCAAGCTCCGGGTGCGGCCCCAGAGGAACCTGGAGGAGTCTGTCGAGTACGACAAGAACTCGCCCGAGGTGATCCAGCGGCAGCTGGAGCGCTTCACGTTCGGAGCCATGTCCCTGGCCATGATGACCTCCGCGAGCGGCCTCTTCCCCGTTGTGGACCGCACAAGCGGCTGCCGCCAGCTGCAGCTACTCACGGGCCTCTCCATCCGCATCTACTGGCTGGGCAACTTTATCTTCGACTACGTTGTCTACGCATTGTCCGGCTGCACCTTCTGCGCTACCATGTTCCTCTTCTTCGGCGCGTTCTTCATCGAGATGATTCGTGAGTAACTGTGGCCATAGCGCTTCAGTGACGTTAGTCAGATAGTGGGATAGAAACGTTTTAGAAAACGAGGTTCTTTAGTGGAAACCTTGATCTGGTAACTCATAAGTAAGGTGTACGTGTAAATCGATAGCGGCAATACTAGAAGTGCGATACATGAGCGAACAGCCATATGAAAAGCACAAATGGTCGACCTGTATGTGAGTGGCAAGTAATATATGCAGGGAGCTTCTTAGCGGCAGCAAACATGTAAAATTGCCCGTGGCAGCTAGCACAATTGCAACCCTTGATATAAATTACTCGATCAGATGGCCACACGTCTACGAGAAATGAAAAGGCTTAATTGAATAATTAACATAAATATTCTAATTACGTTGTAATTAATTATTTTATGGCACGTGCCTTAATCTGCCAATTCTACATAGTGATTTCGCAAGGCGTATCCACTTGGAAATAATTCTCAAGAATGCACTAGCACCGAGATTTCAAAACACTGTCCGACGATATGCATTGGTGCTCTAGTTAGTTTTGTGCTCCACTGAATAAAATAGCGTTTTCTCGAAGAACCAACTGGAATGCCAACGCATTTGGTCGAACACATTCAAAATGAATGCTTCGAAACTGGTTCATCCCTAAGAATTCATTTCAAGTGAATGCTCCTTGCGAAGGTTCCGCCTCTCACAGTCTGTCAGTCGGTCATTTAGACTGATTTAACTATGTGTCTGTGCCTGTCTCTGCCTCTCCGTCTGACAGTGAGACAGATTTGCCACTGTCTGTCTGTCTGCCTGTTGGCGGGTAGAAGGTCTCGAAGGGTGAACGAAGTACCCAAAGACTAATAAGCACAACAATAAGTTGAGAACACGCGCGAACACTTACCAGTGATGACGTCATACTGAAATGCAAGGGCTAAATTTTTGGCACGACAATTCAAGGACAGCCTTAAAACTCGGACTTATTTCGCGAGCAAACAACAATTCTCTGCTCAATAAACAGAACAGAAGTCTTCAAATAATCATTATTATTGTGTTTAATTCTTGGGGTGCTTCACGGAATTTCCAGGGACTATCTATCTATCTTGGTTTCTATTGGTAGTGCATCGACCGGCCGTGCTGAGGGAATAGGGTTCGAAAGCAACCGTTGGACCAACATGGGTCACTGAGTATGTAGCAATATGTACATATGTGCCGCTCTTCAAGGAACCTCTTTCATGTCGACGTGATGTACTATAGATAGGAGACTAGGTTGGCAGCGTTGTTCAATGAAACCTTTTTAACGCTGACGAGGAGCACGGGGTATCTGCCGCTCGGTCTGTGCTGGTCTTCAATGAAATTCTTTGATGTAAACTTGAGTGACTAGGTACGAGCCACTGAGACTGTGCCAATCTGCAATGTCGAAAAACGATAGCTTAACTTTCACCGCTGCAGAGCGGAATCTAACCCACGCCAGAAGAGTTCCTATGCGAGAGGAACCCCATGCTTAAGCAGTCTGTGCCACAAAATCGCTGGCTTTTCAATAAACGTATTTCACGCCAGCGCTTTAGCGAGCTGCGGCATGAATTCACTGGGTACGTGTCGCTCTTCAATGAGTCCTTTGCCAACTTGTGTCTCTGAAATGGCGTCACTGGTTGTGCGGCATGCGATGGAACTATTCTCAGCGCTCGCAGGCGCCGTCGAGTCACGGTTGTCTCGAAGGCCACGCGCGCACTTCTCAGTAGCACCACGAGATGGAGCAGCATGTCAAAAAAAAAAAAAAAAAACGCTCGAGAGCAGCGACGCGTTTCTGAGCGTTCACGCGCACCGGCGCGCGATGCATTTCGAAGGTCGCACGCAGGCTTCGTGGCGCTGGCTCGATGGCGCCGTGTTGTTGGGGAAGCGCGAAAGAGGAGTCCCGCTGCAGCCGCTGGCAATAGCTTGTGTTGCTATAGTGACTCAATGCTAAACACATTGCCGTCAACGGTCATCGTGACACCGGTTCTGCGAAATTGGTTTCGTTACACGAATTTATTCATGTCACTAAATGCCTTGTTAACATGTATCAGCAAAGCGAGAACAAGACGAAATTACGAACCAACGTTTCAACAAGTCGACATGTCTTCTTTCAAGACGCCTTGAAAAAGACAAGTCTACTTGTTCAAACGTTGGCTCTCGATTTCTTCTTCTTCTCGTTTCGCTCAGCGTCTTGAATTTCCATCTGCCGCATCGCCCATGGTTTCCCTGGACTTAGTGTAGAACTTAGTGTAGTTTCGCACTTCACACTAGGCCGCACTCGGGCTTGTCATTGGAACTCCACCGTTCTACTCGTACACAGAACCCATTCTGTTTATCCTGATCGTCTACGGCATGTGTGCTGTGCCATTTGCCTACCTGCTGGCGCTAGGCGCGAACACTCCAACGACCGGCTACGCCCTTGTCCTGCTGGCGAGCTTCTTTGGTGGTAAGTCGCCGACGCTTCCTTGTCGAGAGTGGACGCCGTGCAGTACTCTTGAAAAGGGTACTTCATCAGCTGTCTTGCGGTGCATTAAATATTTCAACACGCCTAAACATTTTCTCTGGATATGCATTCATTCACTGGAGATGGAGGTACAGTTGGCTCGCAGAAAGTTGCGAGATATTGACAAACAGCAATCGTGAAGAAAACGAACGCTTTTCTATTCGTTTTACCTCTCTGCATTTCAAAGACTCTGTTTACCGGTATGACTCGGTCACTAATAATTTTAAGTTAAATTAAATTATGGGGTTTTACGTGCCAAACTTACTTTCTGATTATGAGGCACGCCGTAGTGGAGGACTCCGGAAATTTCGACCACCCGGGGTTCTTTAACGTGCACCTGAATCTAAAGACACGGGTGTTTTCGCATTTCGCCCCCATCGAAATGCGGCCGCCGTGGCCGGGATTCGATCCCGCGACCTCGTGCTCAGCAGCCCAACACCATAGCCACTGAGCAACCACGGCGGGTACTAATAATTTTGTACGGGTGTCTGCAAGGAACCAACCTTCCAGTAATCGACGTGAACCAACCGAAGGGCATAAGGTTACGTCCACACATGCAGTGTCAATGCTCTCGACAAATTTCCGCAGCATTTATTACAAAATTGATGCACTAAAAATGCTCATACATTCTCGCACCATAGATATAGTAAATGTGGATTTCCAGTGACATCACAATCAGCTAACATGTACTTGGCCCAACTTTTTTTTCTTTCAAAAGGACAGGGAAGGCTTTCGAGGAGGCGGAGTTATAAAATCATTAAAAATGACTATCCACCTCTCTATAGTGATAGTCGACTCTCTCCAGCAAATAGTCTGTTTCTCTGCACGCCTTAGACATGCGCAATGTATCATTGGTGCATGCAATCGTCCACCAGATAGCCGCTTGGAATTTGTTAATTTTTTTTTTCAATGATGCTGTACAAAAGGCCATATCCCAGTTCCCAAAATGCCTATTGATATTAGAGGGTGACTTTAATTGTTCAAGTATAGAGTGGTTGACGTCGTCCTTGAGGGCATATAGCAAGAGATCTGAATCTCCTAATTTTCTACAAATCTTGCACTTTCATCAATTAACTCAAATCGTGCGTGAACCAACACGTGACCAGGTACTAGACATTCTTTTAACAAATCATGTAGACCTTGCTGCAACTTATGTACTAGTACAAATAAGTGATCATAGGGTGGTGCAGTGTTCCTTTGCATTGAAACCTGGCGAGCAGAGTGTGAAAATATGCATTCTCAACTACGCACGCGCCAACACTGGCAGAATGATGGGTATGTGAGCTTCATTTACAGCCAATTTCGCAAGTGCTTTTCAAAACATAACGGTAAATGATAACTGGTACCTGTACCGCGATAAACTCAAAGAAGTTAAAAATTATGGGGCTTTACGTGCCAAAACCCCTTTCTGATTATGAGGCACGCCGTAGGCGGGACTCCGGAAATTTAGACCACCTGGGGTTTTTTAACGTGCACCTAAATTTAAGTAAACGGGTGTTTTCTCCCCATCGAAATGCTGCCGCCGTGGCCGGGATTCGATCCCGGGACTTCGTGCTTAGCAGCCTAACACCATGGCCACTAAGCAACCACGGCGGGTAAACTCAAAGAAGCTGAAAATGTGTGTATACCAAAAATAACCATCAGCTCAAGGCAGAACGATCCGTGATTTAACCGTTAAACGAAAAAGAATGCATAAACAAGAAAAAGAAAGAGCGTTCACAAAGGCTGCCTGAACAATTGCTTCAGAAGACTGGCAAAATGAGAAGCCATAGCGCGCCGTACAGAAACTGCAATTCTCGAAGGTAAACACAAGATTTTAATTGCACACTTCCCAAAATAATAAAAACTGATCCGAAAATGTTTTCGAAAACAGCTAACCCAAACCCGAATCACACTGCTCCCTTACTACTTTCCCAAAACGAAGCTGTGTATAACTCAAGAGATAGCGCACAGCAATTTAGCAAATGCTTCTCTGCAGTTTTCACTAACGAACTGCCGCTTGATAGCACTCACTCACTTGAACAACGGTCTATTCAATTTCCTTTTTCATCCATCATGATATGAACTTATGCAATTGACAGCCTTCCTCATAAAACCAGCCCAGGTCCTGACGGTATAAGGTATAACTCCTAAAATTAACCTCGCTCTACTCTTCTGTTTGTTATCTCTAATATTTCAGCAATCCATAGGCACGGGATGCCTGCTGGAAGATTGGAAATCTGCATTAGTGATACCGGTATTTAAAACTGGGCGCACAGGAGACTTGCAATAATTGCAAATGTATATTACTGATGTCTGTTTGTTGCAAATTACTGGAACGCATACTGCACTCTCCCTTTATAGCATATCTTAACTAAAATAGCCTGGTCATCAATAACCAACATGACTTTCGTCAAAATCGCTCGCGTCACACGCAACTATATGAACTTCTAACATATATTCACATTTCTTTGCAGAAATTGGTTTGTACAGACGCCATTTTCATTGATTTTTCTAAAGCTTTCGACCGCGTACCTCATAATCAACTAAAACTGAAAGTTAGAATTCTATTTACAGCTTGACTACAACACAACGCGATAGATTGATGAGTTCCTAACGAACAAATTTCAAGCAACCAGCTTAAACAACGGCTTTTCTAAACGCACTCACGTCAAATCGGGAGTTCCGCAAGGGTCCGTCCTTGGTCCACTGCTACTTTCAATTTATATCAATGACATCGCAACTAATGTTACTTCACAAATACGTCTCTTCACAGATGACTGCGTCTTGCATAATGAAATAAGCTACCGTGCCGACGTCACTGTGCTGCAATCTGATTTAACAACACTAACTGAATGGTGTGACATATGGCAGATGGAAATTAAGATAACGAAAACTAAACACGTAAAATTGGCTCCTATTACTCGGCTTACCTCTGACCAGTAGTACGCTGTATTACTATTGACTCAGTGTCTTCAATGAAGTAATTGAGTGTTACGTTTACCTCAAACTTACGCTGGAATGCTCACATTGAACACATTACCACAGATGCATGTAAAACACTTGGTTTCATTAAACGGCGCTTACACCTTGCGAATACAGATACCGACCTCCACGCATGCAGTTCTCTTATCAGGCCCTCTTTAGAATGTCCGTCCATAACTTGGCACCCCCTCACTCTAATCTCACGAATCTACTCGAGTCAGTCCAAAACAAAGCTGCGCGGTTTATCGTATATTTATACTCTCGCTACCAAAGTGCGTCCGCCTTAAAGAAATCACTTAGTCTCCTTTATCTTGATATTTGAAGAAAATTAACGCGATATATCGTTTTCCATAGTCTTTACCTAGCAAATGGAATTTGCTCGAGCCCATATTCCTCCCGAGTTCCCATCTCGACCCGCGCCGACCATGTTTATAAATATAAATTATTTGCCAGGACTAACTATATTTGCCAGGACTAACGATTAAGAAAATTCGCCTGTGGTTTTATCTATTGCTGAATGGAAATCACTACCCTCAAGCATTGTCTCGCTTACGGTATCATCATCGTTTCACGCAGCACTACTAACCTTCTTAGGGTGTATCAACTTCTCTTAACCTGCATACAATACGGCCATTTGGCACCCGCCGTGGTTGCTCAGTGGCTATGGTGTTAGGCTGCTGAGCACGAGGTCGCGGGATCAAATCCCGGCCACGGCGGCCGCATTTCGATGGGGGCGAAATGCGAAAACACTCGTGTACTTATACTTAGGTGCACGTTAAAGAACCCCAGGTGGTCGAAATTTCCGGAGCCCTCCACTACAGCGTGCCTCATAATCAGGAAGTGGTTTTAGCACGTAAAACCTCATAATGTAATGTAACGGCCATTTGGCAGCAACATACGGCCTCTTGTCGGCAACTATGTGTGCAATGGAAAAGAAATAGCCTTAACCTAAATCAATCTAAAACGAAGTTTCTCCTGTTTCGTCCACAGGGATGTGCGGAAATAGCAATTGGATGTATAACCCTAAGTCCTAACCAAATTGCAATTGAAAGATCAGTAAAATTACTTTTTATGGAGCCCTTTTTATGGAGCACAATAAATACCTACTAAATTATGTAAATCTGCCGGTAGGCTAAATCGTTATCGCCACATTCTTCCGGCTACTGTTAAAAGAACTCAGTACTAGGCTTTGTTGAATTCCTAGTTGTACTACTGCGCATCAGTATGGGGAAACACCATGGTCGCAAGCCTATTGATAACACCCCGTTTCTAGAACATACAGATCGATCTTGCTTAACATAAAATAATAATATCGGACAAACTATACACCCCCAATTACTAACAATGTATAAAAGCGCTCAACTCGGAAAACTTGAGAAAACATATTATGCCTAGAAAGCTTAAAGGAAACCATAGCGTTGGATCGCTTCAGGTACCAACCGCTATTTGAAACTGCCTTCTCTCGCACACATTATAATACAGAAAGTGTTCGACACACAATGCCACTTAGAATAAATGCATACTGTGCACGATATATAGATATACTAAACACTAAGGAAGAAAGAAATATTTGGTCTCAGTACAGCCTAAAGAAAAACTTTGTGCCCTGAAGAGATTCTCTTGATCTCATTATGCTAAGATGTTCGATTAGTGCTTATGGTTTCAAGTTAAAATGTCGGATTATCTTAAATGTTAATTAGCTAATACGTGCTTCAGTGCAGTCTCTTTTTGTATTGTTAGTATTTATTGCTTAAATGTTCCGTGCTTCCTGCTTCTTGCTTGTGCTCCGCAGAGGCCTGTCTTTAGTACAGCATCACAAACAATTGAGATGTGCCCAACAAGTCTTGCGATCAGATGGCGGCATGAACCACTACCACTCACTCATTAAGAACACCACAAAAATGCTAGAGGCCTTTTAGGGGGTTGCGAACAACATACAGGCATCTCACCCAACCACAAATGTTCACTTTGTCGTGCTTTGTGTTAGCTGGGACAGCCAGCATACTTGCCAGCTGGAAACGAATAAAGCGATACTTGAATTTCACCTATTTGTGGGTATATTTCTTCTCGGTGTCTCTTAATTGTATAAGACATGCACCAAAGCCTTCATTCATGCCATAGAAGGAGCTGGTTGTTCGGAGAACTGGTCTTGCAGTCGGCTGCATGGCTGCAAATTCCAAGTAAAAAAAGCATTGGTTCAGCTCCTACAGTTCCAAGCATAACAATATTAGGCATTTAATAACAGGCTAATCTAGGAGCGATTCCTATAAAAATGCAGCACGTAGCTTTTCTGTTTCCAAGAGAAGCAGACGGATAAAATTTCCCATGACATTGGCAGATTGATGGGGTTTGATATCACGCAGCAGCATACAGGTTTATGAAAGATGCCACAGTAGACACGAGATATTTGTCGGGTTCTTGTACCGGCATCTAATGCTTGGGTACAAAGGTGGATTTTCTACTCCCAACAGAATGAAACTCCTCGCCAGAAGCTCACCACTGTAACTTTTATATGCTACAGCTTAAAGAGACACTAAAAGAAAACACGAAATCAGTTTAATCTGATAAATAACTCTAGTAACTCACCGTTGGTTTCGTAGTGAGACGTTGATTACAAAATTTTGCGCCGAAACTGCAGCTCCAGTACAATAGGTTAACATCACAAATTTTGAGGTATTCTTTCGCATTTTTACCAGAATCGGAGACCACTAAAACTTCCTCAAACTTGCTAAGTTCAGTCTTCGTCTTTTCTTTTTTTCACTACAACACATTGCATCTATATACCAACAAAATCTGGTCAGGCAAATTTTGCAGGCCGTAAAGGTCCATGCAGACATGCTGAGCTGGTGATGTAGCTTTAAAGTGATGTTGCCGGCAGTCTCGTTTTTGCGCCTTTTCTGCTTTGCAAAGCGTTTTCTAAAGGCGTGGGCAGCTTTCTTTTTGGGATTATGTTGTAAATGGGCAACTTACAAACACAGCTGACATTTTTCTCTTTAGTGATCCTTTAAGCTACAACACCAAGTGTACTGTGAAACAGTCGTGTGTTTGTGGCTCTGGCTTGAACAGCTCCAAAGACTCAGTAAAACTCACCGAAAACACCAGATGTCAAACTTCTGCAATACTTTCACACTGGTACGCTGTTACATAGCTTTCGGTATAAATTACAAACAGGAAATGTTCCTTATTCCCTTTGCCAATGAAGACATTGCAGGAGCATGACGGAGCCTGTCTTTCATTTTATTTATTTTTATTCAGAATACCCCTAAAGGCCCTCTCGCAGGAGGGTATTACATAGGGGGGGGGGGGGGGTGCAGTAACGCATATAGATGTAATAAATGAGTAATACGTTGAAAACAAAAATTGGGAACTCATGAACAATAATCACAAAAGATAATAATACAAGACCAATAAGATTATTGTGGTAGTAATAATAATCAGAAGTCTGACACAAGAAAGGTTTACGCACTTTCGTTAAGGATTAGAAGTTTCTGGAATTCATTTATGTCGGTGACGGTTGCGATGTGTGATGGCAAGCTATTCCACTCGGTTATGGTGCGTGGTATGAATGATTTGGCATATTGACACGTGTACTTATCTTTATCGGGCGACCACGTTTCGCCACCTAACAAATCTAATCGCACAGCGCGGGACGCGCCTGCATGTATCCGAAGTTTCTGGAAAGTTATCGATGCTTCTACCCGGCTGTCTGTTGTCGCCGAACGTTGTGTTATCTGATTTCATCGTGTGACGCGAATGGTGTAGAACATTGTGGAAGGCGCGCGGGTCCGAACGATTAGTCTGGAACATTTGACGACTGCTGTATAAAAGCCGACGCGCTTACCTCGCTGATCAGATTTCCGACGATCGCCGACTGTGTTCGCTGCTTTCGTTGTGCTATAAGTGTAGCCTGTTTTGTGGGCACAGGTTCGCCCAATAAAGTCTAGTTTTGCCTTTCACAGTATTGCTACTGTGTTCTTAACGTCACCACCACGTGACATCTGGTGGAGGTGCTAGTGCGTTCATGTACCGAACGCCCCCGCAAAGCCGCGATCCAAGCCCGAAGCCCGAGGACAAAACCAACATCGCCCAAGACCAGCGTGCTAGCCGCAGACTTCAAGGACTGCCCCCAGAGCACGGACTTCTACCTGAGTCGACAAAGAAGATCGTGGTCAAAACAACCCCAATGGCTGCCCCAGCGTCCCCCGTTATCCTACAACAACCTCGGGACCCACCAACCTTCCATGGAGCAGCGACTGAAGACCCGGAATCATGGCTGGAGACCTACGAACGCATCGCGACGTTCAACAACTGGGACTCCGACGACAAGCTGCGGCATGTCTACTTCGCTTTAGAAGACGCCGCCAGAACTTGGTTTGAGAACAGGGAATCGACCTTGACAACGTGGGACCTGTTCCGTAGCGGCTTCCTGCGCACCTTTACAAGCGTCGTGCGCAAGGAAAGGGCTGAAGCTATGCTGGACGCCCGAGTGCAGCTACCAAACGAGAACGTTACCATCTTCACGGAAGAAATGAGCCCCCTATTCCGCCACGCCGACCCGGAAATGTCCGAGGAAAAGAAAGTCCGGCTACTGATGCGTGGTGTAAAGGAGGAACTTTTCGCCGGTATGGTACGAAGCCCCCCGAAGACCGTCGACGAGTTTCTTCGCGAGGCCACTAGCATCGAGAAGACACTCGAGATGCGAAACCGGCAATTCGACCGCCGCACCAACTCTACAAAATATGCCGGCGTTCAATCGCTGGCCTCCGACGACCTGCGCGAGGCTATCAGGGCAGTCGTACGAGAGGAGCTCCAGAAGATCTTCCCGTCGTCGCAGCCTCAAGTGGCCTCGATCGCTGACATCGTCAAAGATGAGGTTCAGCGGTCGCTTGGGGTTCCGGAGGTGCAACCTCAATTACCGCAACCCCAGCCAGAAGCGATGACCTACGCCGCCGTCGCACGCCGTCAAGGTCCTCCTCCGCGACCGCGACAGCGCCCTGTAACGCCGCAATTCCTTCGACCACCCCCGCCGCCAGCACGCCCACCCGTCGCCCAGCGCAGCTACCCGAGGAAGACAGACGTATGGCGCGCTCCTGACCACCGCCCGCTGTGCTACCACTGCGGAGAAGCGGGTCACGTCTACCGAAGATGTCCATACCGGGAGATGGGACTGCGAGGTTTCGCCGTGAACGCTCCGCGCCCGCAGCAAGGTGAACGCCCCCGGGATATCGCCGACTACCTCGCCGCTACTCAGTGGAGCTCTCGACGACCGTCGCGTTCGCCATCACCAGGCCGCTACCTGTCGCCGCAGCGCCGACCTTACACTGGCCCAGCCCGGGGCCGGTCAGCGAGCCCATATCCGGAAAACTAAAGGCAGCAACCGATGGAGGTGCGGTTGCTGTTCGTCGAACTGACGAAGATCCTCCGCCGCCGACGAAGACGCCGAAGAAACCATCTCGACGACATAATAACGACACACCGCCGTCCCGAGGAAGTCAGGAAGCCAAGACTACACCGCCGAAAGACGACTTAACGACGCGACGTAACAGCTTCAGTTCAACACGACGCAGCCGTGATCCGACGCCAAGACCCAACTGCAACGCAAGACAAAGAACCACCGACCTCGACGTGCTTCTAGACGGCCACGCAGTCACCGCCTTAGTCGACACAGGCGCCGATTACTCAGTCATGAGTGGACACATCGCCGTCCAGTTGAAGAAGGTTAAGACTGCATGGGAAGGCCCTCAAATTCGGACCGCTGGAGGACACCTGATTACGCCGACCGGAATGTGCACGGCAAGAATTACCATTCACGACCGGACTTACCCTGTCACCTTCGTTATCCTCCAACAGTGTTCACGAGACGTCATTCTCGGCATGGACTTCCTGGACCAACACGGCGCAATCATCGACCTGAAGTCGAAGTCAATAACGCTGTCGGAAGATAAAGCGATGCTGCCGGAAAGCCCTCGTAGTCACCCCGCCTTGACTGTGCTCGAAGATCAAGTGAGCATCCCGCCGCGCTCCAGCATTATTATTTCCGTCGGCACTGAAACACCCGCTGACGTAGAAGGCGTCATCGAGGGCGACCAACATCTACTGATCGACCGTGAAATTTGCGTCGCAAGAGGGATCGCTCGACTGCACGGAGGAAACACGAAAGTGTTGCTGACAAACTTCAGCAAGGAGTTCAAGCACATCAACAAGGGCACGACGATCGCATACATCGAGGAAATTCAGGAAACCAGCGATGCCTTTGTCCTCTCGGATTCTGTTGCATCTACCCCGACGACCGTAGTTCCCGAGCCAGACTTCGACATAAATCCAAGTCTCCCTGTGATTAAGCAGCAACAGCTCAGAAGTCTGCTTCGACGATACAAAGACTGCTTTTCGACGTCATCGAGGATTCGACAAACACCAGTCGCAAAGCATCGCATAATAACCGAAGAGTGCGCTCGACCACTACGCCAGAGCCCTTACCGAGTTTCGACGCGAGAACGCGAAGCTATAAGACAACAAGTGGACGAAATGCTGCGCGACGACATCATCCAGCCGTCGAAAAGCCCATGGGCCTCTCCTGTAGTCCTGGTAAAGAAAAAGGACGGAACCCTACGCTTCTGCGTCGATTATCGTCGACTGAACAAGATCACGAAGAAGGATGTGTACCCCCTTCCACGGATAGACGACGCATTGGATCGGCTCTGCAACGCTAAATACTTCTCGTCGATGGACCTCAAGTCTGGCTACTGGCAAATAGAAGTCGACGAGAGGGATCGCGAAAAGACTGCCTTCATCACGCCAGACGGCCTCTACGAGTTCAAGGTCATGCCATTCGGACTGTGCTCGGCGCCTGCAACGTTTCAGCGCGTCATGGACACGGTGTTAGCCGGACTGAAGTGGCAGACGTGCCTTGTTTACCTGGATGACGTCGTTGTCTTCGCCGGAAATTTCGACGATCACCTTAGGCGGCTCTCGACAGTGTTAGAAGCCATCAAGTTATCAGGGCTCACTCTGAAGCCGGAAAAGTGCCGTTTCGCTTACGATGAGCTTTTGTTCCTAGGCCACGTGATCAGCAAATCAGGAGTACGCCCCGACCCACAGAAGACAGCTGCCATCGCAAAGTTCCCGCAGCCAACCGACAAGAAGGCAGTGCGCAGATTCCTTGGCATGTGTGCCTACTATAGGCGCTTTGTCAAGGACTTTTCACGCATCGCTGAGCCGCTGACAAAGCTAACTAAATGTGACGTCGAGTTCAAGTGGGAAACGCCGCAGGCCGGCGCATTTCAAGAACTGAAACAACGCATGCAGTCGCCGCCCGTACTTGCGCACTTCGACGAGCACGCCGATACCGAAATACACACTGACGCCAGTAGCCTCGGCCTCGGTGCCGTCCTAGTCCAGAGAAAAGATGGCCATGAACACGTGATAGCTTACGCTAGCCGGTCGTTGTCAAAAGCGGAAGGCAATTATTCTACAACCGAAAAGGAATGCCTCGCCATCGTTTGGGCTACAGCGAAATTTCGCCCTTACCTCTATGGCAGGCCATTCAAAGTGGTCAGCGACCATCACGCGTTGTGTTGGCTAGCTAACTTAAAGGACCCTTCAGGACGGCTGGCGCGGTGGAGCCTCAGACTACAAGAAGACGACGTCACTGTAACATACAAGTCCGGAAGAAAACACTCAGATGCCGATTGCCTATCCCGCGCCCCCATTGACCCACCGCCGCAAGATGACGAGGATGACGACGCCTTCCTTGGCATAATAAGCGCGGAAGACTTCGCCGAACAACAACGAGGGGACCCGGAGCTAAAAGCCCTAGTCGAGTATTTGGAAGGGCACACCGACGTTGTCCCTAGGGCATTTAGGCGTGGATTATCTTCGTTCACGCTTCAAAACAACCTACTCGTGAAGAAGAACTTCTCACCAGTCCGCGCCAGCTACCTCCTTGTTGTACCGTCAGCGCTGCGTCCAGAGATACTGCACGCCCTACACGACGATCCCACCGCTGGGCACCTCGGATTCTCCCGTACGCTGTCGAGAATACAGGAAAGGTATTACTGGCCGCGTCTGACCGCCGACGTTGCCCGTTACGTCAAGACATGCCGAGATTGTCAACGACGCAAGACACCACCGACAAGGCCAGCTGGATTACTACAGCCGATCGAACCTCCTCGCCGACCATTCCAGCAGATTGGGATGGATTTGTTGGGGCCGTTTCCGATGTCAACATCCGGGAATAAGTGGATCGTCGTGGCGACGGACTATCTCACCCGCTTTGCTGAAACTAAAGCTCTACCAAAAGGCAGCGCAGCCGAAGTGGCGAAATTTTTCGTCGAAAACATCCTGCTGCGACATGGTGCCCCAGAAGTCCTCATCACCGACAGAGGAACGGCTTTTACGGCAGAGCTCACCCAAGCCATTCTGCAGTACAGCCAGACAAGCCACAGGAGGACAACTGCCTACCATCCGCAGACGAATGGTCTCACGGAGCGCCTGAACAAGACCCTCGCCGACATGCTAGCAATGTACGTCGACGTCGAACACAAGGCGTGGGACGCGGTCCTGCCGTACGTAACCTTTGCGTACAACACGGCGGTGCAAGAAACAACACAGATCACGCCGTTCAAGCTGGTCTACGGCAGGAACCCGACGACGACGCTTGACGCCATGCTGCCGCACGTAACTGACGAAGAGAATGTTGACGTCGCTAGCTATCTCCAGCGCGCCGAAGAAGCCCGACAGCTCGCCCGCCTGCGAATCAAGAGCCAGCAGAGGACCGACAGCCGACACTACAACCTCCGACGACGCTTCGTCGAGTACCAGCCTGGCGACCGTGTTTGGGTCTGGACTCCGATACGCCGACGAGGACTCAGTGAGAAGCTACTCCGACGCTATTTCGGACCCTACAAGGTCATCCGACGTATTGGCGCTCTGGATTATGAGGTCGTGCCAGACGGCATTTCGCATTCACAGCGGCGCCGCGCACGATCTGAAGTGGTCCACGTGGTGCGCCTTAAACCCTTTTACGGACGCTGACGAACTTCGTCATTTTTGTTCTTCTCTTTGCTACGAGTGCTTTTGTTTATTAACTTCGTTTGTTTGCAGCATCGGGTCGATGCTTTTTAAGAGGGGGGTATTGACACGTGTACTTATCTTTATCGGGCGACCACGTTTCGCCACCTAACAAATCTAATCGCACAGCGCGGGACGCGCCTGCATGTATCCGAAGTTTCTGGAAAGTTATCGATGCTTCTACCCGGCTGTCTGTTGTCGCCGAACGTTGTGTTATCTGATTTCATCGTGTGACGCGAATGGTGTAGAACATTGTGGAAGGCGCGCGGGTCCGAACGATTAGTCTGGAACATTTGACGACTGCTGTATAAAAGCCGACGCGCTTACCTCGCTGATCAGATTTCCGACGATCGCCGACTGTGTTCGCTGCTTTCGTTGTGCTATAAGTGTAGCCTGTTTTGTGGGCACAGGTTCGCCCAATAAAGTCTAGTTTTGCCTTTCACAGTATTGCTACTGTGTTCTTAACGTCACCACCACGTGACAATATGTTAGGGTGCGACACGTGAAGCGTTCGATTTTAAAAGGGTGATCACGGCGGGGAAAGATGGCAGGGGGTGGCCTAAAGAAGTCCTCGCGAAGTGATGCATGATGATAGAGCTTATGAAGAAGTGATAAGCGAGCAATTTTGCGGCGACATGATAACACATGCAGTTCAGCACGAGTCTTCAATGAAGTGACGCTGGTGTGACGTGAGTAATCCGAAAAAAATAAAACGCACAGCACGGATCTACAGGGCTTCGATGTTTTTAATATTGTAGACTTGATCGGGATCCCAAATGGCTGAGGCATATTCTATTTTAGGACGGATTAAAGCGATATAAGCCTGTTTACGTAAGTGCGATGGGGTGTGTTTCAAGTTACGTTTAAGAAACCCAAGTGAGCGGTTTGCTGAAGCAAGGGTGACGTTAATATGGTAATTCCAGGACACGTCAGGCTGAAAGTTAACTCCAAGATATTTGTACGCGGTCGTAAGTTCCACTGAAGTATTATTTAGCAAGTAAGACGTTGGAATTCCAGAAGCTTTTTTAGTGAAAGACATAAGCTTAGTTTTTGAAGGATTTAGTGTCATTAGCCAAGTTGTGCACCACGAAGTTAAGGAGTCAAGGTCAGATTGTAGAGATTGGCGGTCAGCTTCAGAACAGTTGTAGCGGTAAATAACACAATCATCAGCGAATAGCCTAACTCTAGATTTGAGGGACGAGGGTAAGTCATTTATATAAATTAGGAAAAGCAATGGACCGAGCACACTTGAGGACCACCGGATGAGACTGGGACGAAAGGAGAGTCAAAGTTATTGACTGACGTGAACTGTTGTCTATTAGAGAGGAAGGCTTGCACCCATGCTAGAACAAGTGGGTGAATATTAAGTTGTCTAAGTTTTAGTGAGAGCCGGTGGTGAGGAACTCGATCGAACGCTTTTGAGAAGTCAAGGAATATGGCGTCAATTTGGATGCCGGCGTCCAATGATGAGTGTAAGTCCTGAGTAAATCCTGCAAGTTGTGTTTCGCATGAGAAGCCCTTGCGAAAACCGTGCTGGTATTTGAAGATGATATTGTGTTCCTCTAAATATGTAATTACTTGTGAGTGTATAATGTGTTCCAAGAGTCTACAGATGGTACTAGTTAAAGATATAGGTCTGTAGTTAAGTGGGGACGAGCGATCCCCTGATTTAAATATGGGCACTACTTTTGCTATTAGCCAGTCCTGAGGAATTGTGCCTGACGATATTGATAGAGAGAAGGTGGCTGCCAAGCAACGATAGATACCAGAAGAAATATGTTTAAGTATTTTGTTGTTGAAGCCATTATGATCAGATGCAGATGACGTTTTTAATTTTCCAAGTAGAGATAAAATACCATTTTCGTCAATTATTATTTCAGTCATAATAATACCGGAAACAACATCAATGCTAGGGCATGTAGTAATATCCTCAAGAGTAAAAACTGTTGAGAATGAATCATTTAATAATTTAGCACATTCGGATTCAGTAACAGGAGAACCATTGGTATTAGCAAGAGTTACATCGGGGTGGTTGCTGGGATTTATTGGGCGCCAAAAGCGCCGAGGGTTATTTATTAGCAAAGATTGCAAATCACGACTGAAGAAGCGACGACGAGTAGTTTTTAAAAGCTCTTGATAATCCTTGTCACACTTTTTATAGCGACACCACGAAGCCGATAATCTGTTTTTGTCTGCCATTCTGAAAAGTCGTTTTTTTTATTATTAGGTCGACGTAATTGCTGATTGATCCATGGAGAAATGTTGCTTGTTTTGATGGTCATAACTGGAATGTATTTGTCAATTAGGTTTGAGAGAGTGTGTTTAAAAAGGTTCCAGTTATCTTCAATGGAACGTGAAAAGTGGGCGTCTAAAAAATGGTCCGTGAAATGGGATAATTCGATACATATTGCATCAAAATTGGCTCGCTTATAGCACCTTATACATTTTCCAGCAACTCCCTTTTTGTTAAGTGAACAAGTTAAGCTTCCAGTAATTATGTCATTCCACTTTCAACCACGAAATTGCAACCCTTATGCACAACCTTCACTGCAGCTCTGATTAGAAAGCATGGACAAGGCATATATAGCGTATCACATGTAACTTGAGCAAAACTTAAAATATTCAAATTACGCGTAGCTAAATAAAACCAAGGTAATGTTGTTTGCCGCTGATTGTAGGTATTCAGATTAGTTATTGCATTTCATCTAACTGCATAATTCATCTTAATCATTTAATCAGCTTCTCAAGTATCACGATTAGATGAAAAGTGTTAATAAGAAATTTTAGGAGCAGTATAAAAACTCCCGATACAGCTTTCTGCTGCTCATTACGTGCTACATAACTTGTTTTTCCAAGCCATAGAAAAGCCTGCTGTAATGAAGCAGACGCGCCCCTGTGTATGTGCCGTCTGAAGAGGAAGACGAAGGGCCGTGCCGTGATCTCGAGCGACCCCCGTGCTTCGGACAGCCCTTGCAGTGCCTTGATTTACCTAGCATTCCACAACGTTGTGAACGAGAATAAACCTCATCGCATTTGGTGGAGGTTGCTGAGATCCTTCGCCTCGTCCTGGAGCTCCGCACTCGAACCCTGCCAACAAGATCGCCTTGCACTATGCCTGATCCCGCCACCTCGTTGCCCGCACCACCGGCTGCCACTGTCATTTGCGCCGGCGTCCCTCGTCAACGCCACCCACCCATTTTCAGTGGGACCGCCGAACACGACGTGGAAGATTGCTAGAATAGCAGCTTGGGCTTGTTGGTTTTCCATCCTGCTAGGAACAGCGCAAAATGTAGACAAGGGAGCGCTTGTGGTGTCTTCTTGTCTCGTCCCTTGTCTACATTTTGCGCTGTTACTAGCAGGGTGGAAGATTGGCTGCCATCGTACGAACGTGTAAGTGCCCATAACAAATGGGATGACCAGTCTAAGCTGACTCACGTGCCGTTCAACCTCGCCGACGTAGCCAAACTTTGGTTCTTCAACCACGAATCAGACTTTACAAGCTGGTCCGCGTTTATGACTCTGTTTGCTGAAGTGTTTGATCGTCCAGGTGTGCGTAAGCTACGCGCTGAACAGCGTCTACGCCAGCGCGCACAGCAGCCTGGAGAGACATTCCCCAGCTACATCGAGGATGTTCTCGATTTGTGCAAGCGGGTAAATCCCAGCATGTCAGAGGATGACAAGATCAAACACATCCTCAAGGGCATCGAGGACAGCGCATTCCAGATGTTGCTGGCCAAAAGCCCAACTAGCGTATCCGTCCTCATTAACCTCTGCCAGAGCTTTGACGAGCTGCGCCGCCAACGTTCCATCGCCCACCAGAACATTCAGCACGCCGATTCCGTATCGAGCATTGCGGTTTCTACCGAAATAACCAACTCGACCCTCTCGCAGCACATCAAAGATTTTATCCGTGAAGAGGTGGCCAGGCAGCTCTCGCTGCTGCCTCACAGTGACGCACCTATGGCAGCTTTGCCTCCAACGCTGCAAGAAGCCATCCGAAATCAGATATATGAAGCGCTTCCTGCAGCTCCTACAACCCCCCAACCCAACCCTATGAGTGTGCCGCTGGCCCATACCAACTTTGCCAATCACCCTACGTCGCTGCCGCTCAGTTATGCAGCCGTGGTTGCACAGCCACCTGCGCAGACAGCTTCCTTTTCATCGCCCATGCATCCGGCGTCATTTCCAGTTGCCCGACCGTCACCACACTTTTATCGTCCCACCGAGACGTGGCGCACTCAAGACAACCGGCCTATCTGCTTCACCTGCGGCATTGCTGGCCATGTGGCACGCTTCTGTCGCCGCCGCGCCTCAACTGCGCGTACCAGCTTGGACACGCCCAGCTACGCACCACAATACGCCGCCACGCCTCCATTATCACCGCGACGTCGAGACACTGATCGCCGGTTGGAAATTCGGCGTTCCCCTTCCCCTCGTCGGCGTTCGATTTCGCCCCTGCGTCGTCGAGTTCCCACTGAAGAGGGAAACTGACTGCTGCAGTTCCTGAGGCAAGAACTGCAAATACATCAACGTTCTCAAGACCTCAATCTTCGCCGCAAAATGTAATTACCGTTTTTGTAGAGGGAGTACCAGCAGTGGCACTAGTTGATACTGGAGCAGCCGTTTCCGTCATTCACGAGGGCCTTTGCCGCAAGCTACGAAAAGTGACTACAGCTCGCTCTGGCCTGGTGCTCGCCACTGCCAGCGCGCAGCGAATTCACCCTTCAGCTGTATGCACGGCCCGTGTCGTCATCAACGACGTTCTGTACATAATGGAGTGTTTCGTGCTACCATCGTGCTCTCACGACCTCATCCTTGGTTGGCATTTCCTCTCACGTCATCAAGCTGTCGTTGACTGTTCGCGTGCAGAAGTGTCCCTTTTACAACTATGTGAATCACTGCCGACCAGCTCTCCTCACTTTGCCGACAAACTCACTGTTGACGCCGACACAACCATACCTCCTGAGTCGTCGATGGCTGTTGTCTTGTCGTCTGATGCATCATCTGACGCCTCCGTAGTGTTCATGCCGTCCGATGTGTTTGCTCAACGCAAGGTCATTGTCCTTCCGTTTGCCGTGCTCGCTGTAACATCTGGGTCAACTGTGATGCTGGTCACGAACTACTACCAGTACCCAATCAGCCTACTGCGTGGAGGGACAGTACGATATTTCCAAGCGGTCGACTACGTCGACGACCTCGCTGTTCCTGCCGACTCCCTCCGTCACGTTGACGCCATCGCTCCGGTCTCCGGCTCATCACCTTCAGTGCGTTTTGACAAGGCCATCGACCCTGCACTTTCGCCATCTCATCGCCGCCAACTTCTCGCTCTCCTTCACAAGTTTGTCTCTTCTTTCGACTGTCATCAGACGTCACTGGGCCGTGCCACCGGTGTTTCTCACGGCATCGACACTGGTTCCCACTCCCCCTTGCGACAGCACCCGTATCGTGTGTCTGCCGAAGAGAGCCGAATCATCACGGAGCAAGTGGACGACATGCTCAAACGTAAAGTCATCCGTCCCTCTCAATGTCCTTGGTCTTCACCTGTCGTATTGGTGAGCAAAAAAAGATGGCTCCATTCGGTTTTGTGTCGACTACAGATGCCTAAACAAGATAACGAGTAAAGACGTTTATCCTCTGCCTCGAATCGATGACGCTCTCGACTGTTTACAAGGCGCAGAATACTTCAGTTACTTGGATCTGCGCTCCGGGTACTGGCAAGTTCCAATGGCCGAGCCTGACCATCCGAAAACCGCATTCGTTACACCCGATGGCCTCTACGAGTTTAACGTCATGCCCTTCGGGTTGTGCAACGCGCCTGCTACTTTTGGGCGTATGATCGACACCATCCTTCGTGGCCACAAATGGAAGACCTGTTTATGTTACCTCGACGACATCGTCGTCTTCTCAACCGATTTTCCGACGCACCTCGCTCGCCTGCATTAGATTCTGACCTGTCTCGTCTCTGCCGGTCTACAGCTTAACCTCAAGAAGTGCCGCTTTGCTGCAAGCAAGTTAACCATATTCGGTCGCGTTATCTCAAAAGACAGCGTCCTCCCGGATCCAGACAAGCTCCGCGCTGTTGCAGAGTTCCCTAGGCCCACGTCTATCAAAACCCTCAGAAGTTTTATTGACTTATGTTCTTATTTTCGTCGCTTCGTACGCAATTTCGCATCCATCATGGCGCCTTTCACAAGTTTACTTTCCGCCAGTAACGGCATAGCAGCATGGTCACCTGAATATGATGCAGCATTTCAGCAGTTGCGCCACTTGTTGACCTCACCATCGATTCTTCGCCACTACGACCCTGATGCTCCCACGGAAGTCCATACTGACGCCAGCGGAGTTGGCCTTGGCGCGGTCTTAGCGCAACGGAAAGCTGGCTATGATGAATACGTCGTCGCTTATGCGAGCCGTACTCTAAAGAAAGCAGAATTAAATTACTCCGTCACAGAAAAGGAGTGTCTAGCGATCATCTGGGCACTAAGCAAGTTTCGCCCATACCTTTACGGCCGTTCTTTCGCCGTTGTTACTGACCACCATACTCTTTGTTGGCTTTCTTCCTTGAAAGACCCGTCTGGACGCTTGGGACGTTGGGCGCTTCGCTTGCAAGAGTACGACATCCGCGTCATGTACCGCTCCGGTCGCAAGCACTGCGACGCTGATACGCTCTCTCGCTCCCCACTGGCGCTTGATTTGGCGTCGTTGTCAGCTTCCTCGCCCACCCTGTCACCGTTCACCATCACTGACATGCTCACAGAGCAGCCCAAGGACCCATGCCTTGCAATGTTACTTGACTACCTTGCTGCTCCGTCTGATGTCCCTTCGACAGAGCACTGCGTCGCCAAGCAGTCCACTTTTCCGTGCGGGACAACATTCTATATCGCCGCAACTATACATGCCCGACGGACGTAAATGGCTCGTCGCTATACCTCGTCATATGCGCTCTGACATCTGCGCGTCTTTTCACGCTGATCCCCTAAGTGCTCATGCCGGAGTCCTCAAAACTTGCACAAGGTTGCGTCAGCGCTATTATTTGAGAGGCATGTACAAATTTGTGCAAAAGTACATTCAATCTTGCACTACATGCCAACAAGGCAAGACACCTACACAGCGTTTCACAGGACCGTTGCAGCCGCTACCATGCCTGTCTCGTCCGTTCGACCGCGTCGGCATCGACCTCTACGGCCCGTTTCCATGCAGCGGGCGTGGAAATCGTTGGATTATTGTCGGCGTAGATCACCTTACTCGCTACGCTGAGACTGCAGCACTGCCAGCAGCGACCGCCCATGACGTTGGTTTTTTTCATCCTTCACAATTTTGTTCTTCGCCACGGTGCTCCCCGAGAATTACTGAGTGATAGGGGACGTGTCTTCCTGTTGGAGGGCATCCAAGCCCTCCTTGCTGAGTGCAGGATAATTCATCGCAAATCGACCGCGCACCATCCCCAAACCAACGGTCTGACCGAGCGCATATTTCATCCGACCACTCCAACTGGGACACCGTACTTCCCTTTTTTACGCTCACGTACAACACCGCGACGCAAGCGACCACCGGCTTTTCCCCCTTTTTCCTTGTGTATGGCCATGAGCCTTCATGCCCTTTGGACACCATACTGCCGTACCAACCTGACGCTACAGAGTATACTCCGCTTTCCGAAGTCGCCAAATATGCTGAAGATTGCCGTCAGCTGGCACGCGCCCTGACTATTGAGAATCAAGAACGTCAAAAGACAAGACATGACCGTGCTCATCAATAACCGCCCAACTTTGCTCCTGGTTCGCTTGGGTGGCTTTGGATACCAGCCCACATTCCTGGCCTTTCTTCCAAACTCCTGGCGCGTTATCACAGTCCATACCGTATAATCGAGGCCACTTCACCGGTCCACTACATCGTCGAGCCGCTCACAGTGTCACCAGACCTGCGTCGTCGTGGGCGAGAGACAGTACATGTCAACCGCCTGAAACCGTACTACGACCCGCTCATCTTCTCCGCGCCCTGAGTCGCCAGGATGGCTACGCTTCGCTCCCGGAGCATTGTAATGAAGCAGGCGCGCCCCTGTGTATGTGCCGTCTGAAGAGGAAGACGAAGGGCCGTGCCGTGATCTCGAGCGACCCCCGTGCTTCGGACAGCCCTTGTAGTGGCTTGATTTATCTAGCGTTCCACAACGTTGTGAACGAGAACAAACCTCATCGCACTGCGAATACACGCACAATGGTCGCGGGAGTCGGGGCTCGAAGCCCTACAATGTTGCTCTACAGTTTTCTTACTGACACTTTTCCTCTTCGAAACGAGCTCTATTACGAACTCGGTGCTTGCTCCAATTCAACTTCAGGATGCTATAGCCAACGACAATAAGCTAACGCTAAACTAGGCGAAGCAAATGAAATCTGCCAATAAGATAACGAAGTATTAGGTTCTGGCGCCGAACTTTTCAAGTTTACTGCACCAAGATAATGCAGTTAGGAAATCATGATGGCGGCAACCTCCTCCTCCAACTCAGTTAAACGGGAAGCGTAAACTCAATTTACCCTTACCTTGCCACGCGCATGGTTGAAGTCTTTTGCAACCTTCGTTTCCAAGGTCCACAAGAGACTTGATTCGGAACGCTGTAACACAAAAAGATGTCAGAAAGCCCACGTGAACGACCAGCCACAGAGCAGCTACCAGCGGCAAATTGTGCTGGCGATGACGATGACGCTCAATCAATAATCAATGCGATGTCGAAGAACGCCTTTTGAACGGCCACATAGCACGAAGCACAAATGGGGCATCCCTTCCATGTTCATAAAGCAGCGCTTTTCGTTTAGATATTTCGGCCTTGCCAGTATGGCTTTCGTGATTTACTTGGAATCTGCCCTCGGAGCGTGACCGTGATTCAGGCACTAATACCGCAGCAGAGATAGGCCTCACACTACGCTCTTCTAAACGGGTAGCTTTAAATCGCTAGTGTTTACGTATAATAAACGACATTATTTAGACTGTGTAGGGCTGCCACAATAGACAACAAAGACCGTACAAGAACTATTACATACCATAGGAAACATGATTAACTCAGCGGTAAGTACATATGGAAAAACGTATTTAAGCAAAGCTGTAACTTCTGCATTGCATAAGGATTGCTTGAGAGTAGATATTGCACAATGTAACTGTAACCACAAGTGTGCGCATCGCATATATTTGTGCAGCATTTTAATACCCGCTTCAGAAAAACTATCCTTCACGTTGATCTTGCACCTGCCTCTTCAGCTACGTTGATAATGCAGGCGTCACATCTGTCGGAAAACTCAGGGGCGGAGATGAGCAAGCCATGAACTTGAAATAAATTTAACCAAAACTGTGCTTTATCACTACCTCAAAATGTTCTCTAACCAGCAGGAACGGTTCTGTGCAGCGTTCATGGCGAGCGTATCGATCACCGCCCAACTGGTGACGACGGCCTCGAGTATCTGGTTCGTCCTGCTGAGCCTACTTCCCTTACTGCGCCTGTTGCCTTCCTTCTCCTTCATGTCGGCATTCCAGAAGGTCGTGTCCAAGAGCCAGATCGCCTGGATCTGCAGTCGATGTGAGTGCACTCCTTCGCTCGCCATGCAGTGGCTTCCTGAAACCTACCCTGATTGTACCTGTCACAGAAGTTTGAAACACGCCTCCTGCTGGCCTCTCCTGCGGGCCACACTCTCGCGAGATTCGACTTAAACAAGGGAGGTGACTATAACTTGGTCTTCAGCAAATAACCAATACGTCGTCCGTGCTCAAAGTTTGCAAACGTATCCCATTTGGCGGCCTAGATTGCCTAACGATTGGCCTGCTGCGCTGAGTTGTTTCGTCCAGTAAGATACCTTATGATGGATTGTATTTGCCGTTGCTGAACGGAAAATAGATCTTGGGAACTAGTTCTACCATTTGGAAGATTTGGCAAACATAGTCTCTACGCTTCAATTGGCAATACTGCGTTATTATCTCGTTGGGACTTGTAGAAGAAAGCAGGAAGCTTGAAGCAGGAAGCCCCCAGTTCACATTAACTGTTCGCCCTAATTGAATTACGTTTCTCTAGGTGGCGCATTGACCTCTAAATGCACAGTATGATATTATTACTGTGCATTTGCACAACACAAATGCTCTTTGTATTATATTCGGTATTGCGCTTGAGTTTTCTATGAATGCATTTTTTGTATGAGTGCCAAAAATTCCTGCCAACTTGTTAAGCTGCGTGTCATTTTGACTCGCCAGGAGTATTGCAAAAGGCGAGATGGCCTGTGCCTTGTTTTAGCAGCTTTATGTGACCAGACTTGAACGCCAAGAGCGTTTTCTTCTGCGTGTCCCTTGCATCCAGCACAAATAATCAATGATTCTTTTAAGATTCAGGGTTAGAAACCAGGTCGCATCATTCCTTGGAAACTCACGCGTTTTAAGGCGGAAGCCTTAAGCGGCTCATAACCCCGATGGCCTTGTAAAAACGCGTCGTCCAGTCCATCGGTAAAAAAACTATCATCATCAGCAAGGACTCGTACTCCCCTCAGCAAGCAAACAATGCACTGGCTAATCCCTATCGTAATGCAGAAGGGAAAAGCACGCAGCAGAGTGAAGTGTACAGTGCATATATTCACTGGAATCACGCATGCGACGTACAGAAGCGCTGCGCCTGGTCGAGTGGTACAAAAAGAAACACTTGACCTTCTCAATGGCTCATTCTTCCGTAAGCAATGGCTCGTACCCTTGTAGGCAAGCAAAAAATTCAATGGCTCGCACCCCCATAAAGCTGAGGCTAAGCGCTCAGAAAGTGAAGGGAACAATCCACACATTCATTGAAATCAACCACACAACACACAAGACAGCATACATTTCAATCCCCTCCTGAGAGGATGCCGCGTAAAGTCGAATTGAAGCGTCGTTGGCATGTCCGACTCCGCTGTATGAGCGTGCAAAGCCGCAGCTAAACGTTGAAAACGAACTGCGAAAGCAGTAACGCGGTGATGCGAGATGGGCGCATTACCAAGTGTGCAGCAGGCTTGCGCCTTCACGTGTTACAGCAGTGCTACATACTGCCGAACTTTTTGTCAGAGTCTTTGGCACGTAAGAACAATAGCAAGCACTTACTGAAGCGCTTATTACAGTATGTACACATGCCTCCAGATTAAACCTAGACAAATGCCCAGATATATGAATATTTTTGATGATGTGAGTTTTCAAGATATTGGTTCAACGTAGTGTTCCAAGGCACAACAATTTCCCCTATAGTATTCAGGGAACAAACCGTCTGGTAGACGCGCTGTCTTTGAACTAGCGCTCCACTTTACCGCTAAACAACAAATAGGTAGCTGCCCGAGAGCTTCACGAATCCATTGACTGGTCCTTTACTCTGGCGATCAACTATTTCATCCAGCAAATGATTTCTTGAGGGAATGGATAATTCAATGTACCTATGTCAAAAAATAAGGATTCTCAGTTCCTCCCGAAAGGGGATGCACAGATTGCGATAGATAATTAGTAGATAGCTGTACGAAGTAAGGATAGTAACATTACCGGCGGTAAATACTTGTAAACATTCGCTTGCTAACTAAATTAACAATGATAGAATATGTAACCGTGACTGAACGAGGACGCAGAAAGAAACAGACACACAGAAACAACGCCTTCTTTGTGTGTCGGCTTACTTCTACACCCTTGTTCAGTTGCGTTTACACGTTCTGTCATGGATTCAAACCAACATGCCCGCCAACGTGTTTTAACTAAATTCGCAAGCCCGGTGTCACCCGCGCAGAGTTTCATTAAACATTAACACATCTCGCTCGATGAGTGCGGAAACTTGTCCAAATGCTAGAGTGAGGAATCGCGGCAGCAGCAAGCGAATTGACCTTCGTGCATCTCTCGCTTCAACGCGAACGAAACGTCGAGAGCATAGCGCTTACAAAGCTACCGGCACCATGCTCACTCTGCAAACATCGCAGATCGCTTTGAAGATGAGGCCCGCGCGGGCACGCACTTTGGCCACGTCGCAGATCGCTTTCAAGATACGCGAGCGCCGGCAACGTGGCCTTACGTTGTCCGCCAAAGGCGTCTGCTGCAGTGTCCGCCATTCATGTGCCCAACGTCGTAGCAGATGCCGCGGATGCAAACACTGTGTGCTGAATGGCGGGCAAGGAGGACATCGAGGCACCTTAGCAGCCGCCGGAAAAGAACGCCCCTCCTCCTAAGCGCGACTCCCCTGCCTCGCGCGCTACAGGAGAGGGCACGCTTCCAACCCGCGTTTTCCTGGCTCGCGCACGCGAGATTGAACCACGTTCGCCGGCTCACCCTCGCACGCTTTAATTCGCACATACAGCATATGGCCACCATTGTAGTGATAGGTAAAATAATCTATTGCAGCTCCGTAGTTTCTGTCAACAAAATGATCATACCTAGCCGCGAGGTTAGAATGCTGCCACCCTAAACCAACTAAATGTTGTTTTCTGCCACAGGTCACTCAGAAATACCAAGAAAAAGCATGCCATCTTCATGTGGTTTTACGAGAAAAAAAAATGTGAATGCCGACTTTGTACTGCTAGGCTCTAAATACCTCCGTCCTACAGTTCAACCACGTACATATTTGCTCAATGAGTAAGAACGTTCTTTAGATGGAGAAGTACCGATATGTGAAGGAAGAGTTATTACAATTGACGAGACAAGAATAAGCGTTTACATGCAAGGTCATAGTTTCTCGTTAGATTTATTTTACACGCACAATATTCCAAGTTACAGCGCCAAAGAACTTGAATAATCGTTCACCGTTGACATTACTGCGATAAGGCAGGTTTAAGTTAAAGTTAGTTGCTTGTGTGGTGTTTGCACGTGGGAAGTTCAATATGGGGTTCGGTAAGCGGAAGTCCGTGCTTAGTATATTGTGGACTAAACAAGTGACCTTATAATTTCCGAAAGCCTTAAAAGAAAAGATGCGAAAGTCCGTAAACAGAATGCTACTAAGGTGATGAACAGATGGGAGAGAGAGAGAGAGAGAGAGAGAAAGAAGGATGCATAGAAAGGCAGGGAGGGTAACCAGAAGTAGAACAGAGGAAAATGTTATTAATCTGAAGGCGCGCAGTATCGGTGTTACGTTTTCTATGTTATGCCCCATACGTCACAACAATAGCCAATGTGGGTATGAAACAAAGAAAAATATATCCAACCAGGGGTGCTATGCAGGATGCGCCGAGTTTGGCGAAACTCGGGATCTTCACGAGCTCTGGCGACACCCCAAGATGAAAGCACGAATGGTACCGAGACACAGTTTATCTTTCGACAAGCCTCCATTTTCATTGGTTTATCTAGATTCACTCTGGCTGGCTATCATTCCTTGGGCGTTGCCTTCTGGGCGGTCGACAAACTGGGGCTCACGTGATCAAATCGTCGGTGCATGGTCGTGCCTTCTTTCACTTGTTTGTCGTTCCACCGAGTGCATTACATGCACAAGCAAGTTATAAAACAAATGCATTTAGTACAATATTATTAGTTACTTTAACGTGGTTTAGAAGCATTTTAAAACTTACAACATGTACACTGAATATGCATTAGACTAATTTGTAACTTAGTACGCTTCGCATTATACCACGAGGGAACGCTGTGGTGGCGTCATCACATCCATTCACCGGGCGAGCATGGCGGCTAAACATCGAAGAGGCCCAATGTAAACAAACTGGTACAACGAGCTTGCAGTGCGCGACGTAGTGATGAGGCTCGACGATGACCACTATTTCTTGGATAGTTCTGTTCCTCCGTCAGCAATCTTTCCGGGCACCCCGTAAGACTTCCAATAGCTTCGGCGATTTTACATATCGCAACGCGCACCTACTTTTCACGGCGCCGTGCTGAAGAAACAACTTGTCCGGTGCTGCTTCTGCGAGTTCATCCACTCTGCGTGACTGCGAGCGTCACGAACATTACATAGTGTGTAAAAAAGGAAGACAGCCTATATAGCTACGATGCAACAAGGAGGTGGTACCGACGATGGATCTCGCTACCAACACAGTGAAGGAGACATCGACAAACTGCAGATAAGTATATTTCTACTGTTTCATATTTAGCATAATAAGAGTGCACGGATTAAGTCACTTTCGTAGTAACGAACTGAATGCCCAGCAGTTTAAAGAAGGCAGTGAGAACCAATGAGCGTTCGTGCTTTTACATGCAGGCGGGCCCGCGAAAATATGGAAAAGATGAAGGTAACCTTCACTAACTTCACGAGATAACAGAAATTCATGATTGACATCAAGCCCGCAAAATTTATGGAAGAGTATCTTTATCCAGGTGAAATATCAATAGCAGGTACTGATATAAAGCAGGAAACTTATACAAAAATTTCACGGGTTGAACAACACATGGAAGGCATTACCGAATCGTGATCGCCACGTTACCGATATCCTTGAAAAAAGTTTAGAATCATTGCATTCTACCGGTTATGCAATATGGGACATAAACCTCGAGGTTAACAAAGAAACTTGAGATGTCAAGGACTGTGCAGAAAGTGAAGTAACAAAAATTGTTGGAGATAGCATTAAGGCAGGAAGACAGTGGCGTAGTAAACCGTGGCAACAGATATGCTTGTTGAGATTAAGAAAAAAAATGGAATCGGCAGGCAGGCCATGCACGTATTCGATCACTTGTTGCCAATTCATAACAGGTGATTACATAAGCGTGACAGAATGGATGTCAAGGAGAGAGAACTACAGCCGAGTATGGTAGAAAATTGCGTAATGGGACAAAAATATGATGTTTGTAGGCATAGGATGCAATCAGCTTGTATAAGACGGGATTGTAGGGTGAAGCATTTGTTTTGCAGCGAACAAGAATAGGTTTGTGGTGCTGACAGTAGAGACTCGTGAAGGTGGGGGGCACCTCAGCTGCTGGCACACTAATCAACATGACAATTGGCTCTGAAAAAGAAAACCCCAGTTATGAAAAATAAAGCAACGTTGTCCCGACACATTGTTTTATTATGCATACTACACTAAAGGCTTCCACAGTTAATGGCACTTGGTACTAATAGTGCAACGAGCATTTTTCTTTGTAAATAATGGTTTGTATGCGGCTGATTCATTCCAATACACTTTTTTTGCAGCAAAACATTCTGCTGCTGGAGGCACTCAACCACCTGGTGGCAGTAGGCGAGCGCCAGGCACGTGCTCTTGAGTGTGTGGCAGAAGTCCAGAGGGCTGCTCTGCAACAGTAGTATCGGTGCCCTCACTGCTCTCCTGTTGAGCCCACAGAAGGCACCTTATAAAGGAGCTTTCAGTTTAATATTCTGTTTATTATTCAAGAACATGGATAAAATTATTGCAGTAAACATTGTGCTGTGCATATTAGGAGACTTGTAACATGCACTTGGTGTCCCTTCAAAATAGACAAAAACGTAAGACAACCTGTGCCACTCTTTGACCATGTAAATAAAAAAATACACTAATGCAGCATACACGTCATTGTGCTGTTTGTTCTTTCTATGTGCAAGAATACATTGCGTGTTAATTAGCCAAAAGATGAACGGTGTGCATAATTCACAATGAAGACAGGAAACAGCAGGAGCTTAATAATGCTATCACCTATAGACTGTGCATATGACTGCAACACTCCCCGATTCAAATGTGCCATTACATACATGTTCGATACCACATATTCTTTAACATTGTCTTATAATTGCATGTACTAATTTTCACACATCTTAAGCCCTTGCATAGCACACTTCTCATGTATCTATTTCATAGGCCAAATAATTGTACACTTTGTCCTTTCGTGTTGTATGAAAAGCAGCATCCTTTAGAGTCGGATAAAACTTCAGAACCAAAGCGCAGCAGTCGATTGCCTCCATGTCTAAAGAAATAGTCCCTTTCCAACGAGCAGGTATTAGTCTGTCTGGCGGCACGATGTCAGTCTAGAGTGCGTGCCCATTGGTGCAGGCTTGTGTTCACCTGCCTTAAAGTGCAGATTCCGCAGCCTCCTAAAGTTGTATCCGACTACAGAAACATGTAATGCCTTGCACCAGTTGCATAGACTTCTGCAACTTGATAGCACACAATGATCAGGAGCAGAAATTTATAAAGGCATCCAAGCAAAGCTGGCTGGCCACACTTCCATTATGAGGGGCTGTAAAAAGGTCTCGCCAAATATTCCCATGACATCCTCGAAAAAGAGGTGGTGTTTGGCACTTCTTTAGAATCAAAAAAAGATTACAGTGAATGTTGTGTAGCACGTCAAAACAAACTGAACTTGGTTATCTGCACAGCATGTAATGGAAGGTTGTGGTTCACATAGGAAACAAACTGCTCTGTCCAGTACAATATTGAGGCCGGTATGGCACCTATTATGTCAACAGTGTGAATATACAAATTACACTTTTCACAGGCCATTGATTTTACCATTATTTTTGTACGATGGTTCTTTCAATCAGTGCTTGTATTACATGAGCAGGTGGATGTGAAAGCAAAGCTTTGTTTGCAAACCTTCCGACTTCCATAATTGTGTGGCAAGGCACTGGCTAATAGCTCACACTTCCTCGGTCCTGCACCAAAGAAGCCCAATGCTCTATTTAAACTTGGATCGCACAACAATTCAATGGCACACGAAGAAGAGTAACACACACAGCAGAGCATTCTGCTGTGTGTATTTCTCTTTGTGTCCCGTCGAATTGTTGTGCAATTCAATTTCAAGCTTCTATACCAATACACCCAGTCTTCAACCTCACCAATGCTCTAGTTATTAGGCCACAATGGCGCACATCTTTGAAATGTCCCAACACAAATTAGCTCTCCAAAAAATCACAAGTGTTAAATTTTGCAGCACAGGTGTATGTATGCACGTGCCATATTTTTTACCACTAAACTCACACGAATCAAAGGGGCAAGCATTAACCAGCCTTGCTGCTGCCGTTACCATTACCATCATGACACCAACGGAAAGACAGTGCCACGTTTCAGTAAAGGGAGTGCCGGAGGGAAAGGTGTAACAGAGAGGGCTCACAATAAAAATAACGGTTACGAGACATGTTCAATGCCAATATATGCTGCATGTTGCTCATCCTACTTTGGCATTGCGGCATGTGTTTGCTCATTTGAGCATATCACATTTTGTGTAATCATTGCTCTAAAGCTGTACAAACGGTCTATATGCTCTGCAATATTTATTTTTATCATTGTGGGTTAAAGACCCACTTTTCATTGGCATCTGCACCACATTTCTCCCGATATGTAATTTTGCCTTGGTGCTTCATGATATCTTCACGTACAGAGAGTTCTGCAGAGCATTGGAAGTGCATTGTTCTACTGCTTAAGAATTAGAGCCCCATTATGAGACGAAAGTATACGATTTATCAATCCAGAATAACGCCGCCCCCCCCCCCTCTCCAAAAGAAGAAGATGCATTGACCCTCTGGCACATGCATCGACAGTGAATAGAGCAAACACTCTGAAGTATTTTCTTCATGCAAGCCAACACACTAAGATTGTTAATGCATTTTCATTTCGCCACAAATGCATAGGCACAACCGGCTTGGCGCAACATCCACATCTCACGCTGCAACAAATTGTGCAATGCCTCGCTGTTTCATAGTGCGGCCGATAGATTACGTATGACCAAAATTCAGCATTGTGCATACTAAGTTACTTCACCAATGAAGAACCCCAACTTCTTTATGAAATTAGCATTCATAGGTTACTTCACACAACTTGTGATATCCATTTATCTATTTATACTTAATTAACCTCTTTCCCAAGAAAGTGAGCCATTTGGAAGGCACCCTGACAGAGAGGTAGAACAACCGGCAAAAGTCATCAACCAGCGAAAAAGTCAGTATCATAAGCAGCCGCATGTGAGATGTCGCTAACACAAAATTTCAGTCGGCTACACAGAAGTGACAAATTTGGCAGTATGGCGCGTCTAAATATTGCTTCAATGTTAATCACAGTAACGCTGACATTGAAGGCGAATTCATTCCTACGTACGTTCCGTCGACACACCCGACTACGTTCGTAAAGCGCGGGCTACATGGAGCGAATTGTCACGGCGAACGCGGCGCGGCGAACAGGGGTGCGGCGGCAAGACGTCGAAGATGCGCTGCATAGCAATACATGAGGCGAACAGCGGGCGGACGCCGCCGCGAGTTCGCCGTGTTGGCGCCAGTGTTATCAGACTTAGCATACGCGTTGTGGTAAATGATGAAACAAATATAAGCGCTTTTTAAGGTGGCATATACCTCTTTTATAACTGAAAAATACACCCACACTAGCGCAGACTCCAACGTGGTTGCAGAAGACGAGAAAAGGCCCGCGCGCGAAAGACCAGCATGCCTAGCGACCGGAACTGGCGCCTCCCGATTTGCTGTCGTCCGCCGCCGCGTGCTCGACGCTTCCGGCGGCCCGACGAAAATATTTGGACAGGCAGGTCGGCGGCGGCCGTCAAATTTTTGGACGCCGGCCGTCGGGCGTTCGCCGCCCAAGGAAGTTCGTCGCTCGGACGCCGGTTATTCGCTCCATGTATTCCGGGCTTAATGTTCCCACGAAGTAGGAAGCATTCTTTTATATATGCCCGCTCAGCCGCAGTATTCGGGAAAGCTAGCCACCGCTTACGCACTGCCGCATCGATAAGCGCGTCAGACATATCTCAGACACAGTGGCTAACAGTAGTTTGATGGCATCCAATGTAACGCTCGGCGCCGACGCTTCCCTGAAAAGTCCCAGTCCCGTAGAAACGGAGGGCACAGAGGACTTGCTCTACGACGGTGAGCGAATGAAGCCCGCCACGCTGTCTCCGCAGACGAGAGCCTTCGCCTAGCACGTCACACAGCAAGCGCACTGATGTCTTCGACAGGCGAAAATGACGCTAAAACTTTCCGTCGGTCATGTAGGTGAACGGGTCCGGACGGTCATACTGACGCTTGCTGCCGCTGGATGCACTGACACAGGCTGCTGCTGCCGCCGCCATGTTCCCGAGTTGAACTCGGAGGGGGTTTCGCGATGTACGAGTTTAGCACGAGTTCGCCTGTCAATCAAAACCAGAGGTCACGCCCCACGCGAGGCATGTAACTCTTGTGCGCGCACCCACTACAGTTGGGCCAAGCCCAACTTATCTTCCGGCAACAGCGACGCGGTGTCGAGCTGAGAGGCATCAACAATCTTGACCGCCGAAATAAAACACGCACAACGCACTGTCATCGGTGATGTACTGAGCACCACTATCAAAAACAAAGCGTTGACTGTCGCTGGCTTATACATACATCTTCTCGGGCTCAGATGGCCCCACAACACGGTTTCATTGCCTGCATTGTGGCGCGTAGCGCACAGTAAATTGTCGGCACGTCACTGTAGCTGCTTGCAAGGCGTCGATGCGCCGAGGGGGTCGACGATGCTGAGGAGTGCGTATCGCAGCAGTCGTATGAGATGGCTGCTCTGTCATCGGTGATGAAACGGAGCCACAGCGTCGTAAACACGATCAGCGTCCGAGAATCGCTCGCTCCTCTAGACCCAGTGCAATGGCATTTCTTCATCACAAGCACTGCACACTCAACAGTTCCAACACCTCTCTCCGTTCGAAGTCTGATTTCATAACTGCACACAAGAGCCCTCACCTGCCAAATGCGATTGCTGCGGTGTCGTTACGATATCCATCTGCGATCGCTGCTGGCTCCAGCAGAGGTAATCCGCAAGCACCTTCGACTGCACAACACACTCATATACTGCGTGCATGCGCTCAGAGGCACCTTCACTGGGCAAGCGATGACAAGCGATGAATTGTGTCGCTGGGAAGCACGCACTTTTCGCAATGTATCGCAGAGGCTTCGCGCACAAAGATAAACTGATATTTTCACTGAACTGCGTCACTACGGACTCTAACATAACATACCGCCATTCTGCAGCGACAGCCGTTGTGTCGTTTTTAGTTGCTAAAGCGGGGGCCTTAATAGCCTAGTGAAGCGCCTGCGATGAACAGCCGTACCGCGGCGCTGCGTTTCTATTCCCCTAATAGAGAAAGAGTGGCCATGACCCTCCTTGGATCATGACTGACTTTATTGAGAATGGTACTGCAGCGCCCCTAGGCGACTTATCACTGTATGAACGCCCTCGTGTGTGTGACCTTCTTCAATGTATCTGCTTCTAAGCTTTCGCCTCACTGTCGCCACTCGCGGCAAGAAGGGCAAAATTTAATAATTTGCTCGATCTCCGTTTGCCATCACAAATTCCTAGCACTGAAAACAAGAAAACAGATACTTAAAGCAATAAAAATGTTCGTTATTTTATTTGTTGTACTTTAACGTATTCGTTTGAGTGAAAGTGTAGGTGCAAGAATGCGCCGCATGTACCCTGTTCGCATTCGAAGGAGGAAAGAATGATAGTGCACGAAAGAGGAGGCACGCCCTAGACGCGCCCGGGAAAGGCGTGGCAAGCGGTTCACGGCAAGTGTGCAGACAGACAGCGGGACAGTCACGGTATTGCTAAGTTGCGATAATCCGCTGATAACAATACGCGGCGCTGGCGCGTTTCGTTGTGCAGCCTTCTGCGCTTGAAACGTGGAAGCAGCGTGCCGCGCAGGGTGCGCTCACGTTGTCATACGCGGCTTTTTGTCTACATATTTTTTTGCCTGTAGCTTTTGCGCGTTCTGCGCTATCTCCGTTCACTGACTGCCGTCGGGCAAACTCGGGTAAAACTCGGGTGAACGAGAAACTCGGCACATCCTGCATAGCACCCCAGTTTGTTTGAATTGCTTGCGTGCTAAAGGATGGCCTCTTTGACCTTAGCGCTTAAAATTGTGACTTTAATTGGGCGGCACTTATTTCGCACGTATTCACCCTATCTGAACTTATGTGAACCTTTAACCTATGTGAACGACCAATCGCTTCACCAGACAGCTGTATGTTTAAAGTGGACGATAGGAGCTCACGTACGCTTGTTTCTGCATCAGCCCATGACTCGGAGGGTTTGTCAGAAAAATCGTGAGAAATCAAATTCTCGCGCCGTCAGCTCTCTTCAAAGTCATCTAAACGACTAGAAAAAGTAGCTGCTTCAATGCGCACGACAGTGAATAGTGTAGTGGCAACATCATCCTCTGCAACGTTTGGAATTCACTCGATCCTTCCTGCTACTGCTGCTGGTCTGCCATTTATATCATTGAACTCTTTCTGTAGATTTCACTGGATTTCTTTGGCTTCATTAATCTGTCACAAAACTTCGGCAAGATTTTTCTGCATTTTTTTTTTTCGGCTAGCGTTTTCAACCGACAGTGCGTCGCTTCTGGGTATGTTTGGGACGAGCTTAGGGGGGCTCGGGGTAACCACCTCATGATATGGTTACCACCTGATATTAAAAGTTAAGTACGGGCACATATTTACAAGTAATGCAGAAAAGCAGACTTGTGTTACGTGTTGCGCCAGGCTCGCTGAAAGGATCAGACAAGTTCCGGGTGAACGACGTTTATTAACCGATGCTAGTGGGTTAATGGCTCGGGCAAGAAAAAAGGCACCGCTAGCGAACGGAACTTGGCGTCAAAGCCTTAGTGGCGCATGCGCACTTCGCAGAGTGCTCTGATCCACATGAGCGCCAGCCGACACAACAACTTGGGCATATCATCAGCAGCGAAGTGTCATCGCTTGTGCGTTTGCAGTGTAAAAGAGGGATGGGGACCAACCGGCGTCAGAGAAACAAACAATTGGCGCGACCGCGTGCTGGTCGCCTTTTTATGCCCACTATTATGTCTGTCAGGGAATCTCAATGCCAGTATAGAAGAAAAAGAACTTAGAGATAGCAGTAATTCAAAGCGTGCATACCTTGTTTATTAGTGTGCCAAAGCTAAATATTTTACATTTCTTTTCAATATCTGCAAGCTTCATGCACAGTTCAGTGGCTCATTCTTTTGTATGCTGTAATGCCTCGTGTCGTGCACGTGTCTTTGTTCAGACACGATAGCTGGAAAAAGAACGTAGCTTGATACAAAAAACGCGGCTACGATAAAACGTAGCTGGAAGTAACTGATTGTCCACATTCTATTCCTACCTCATCTGATTATCGCACTTCGCTTGCAATTATTCAACGTTTATCTGCGAAAGATAAACAGTTTCCATACATTTTAATTTCCGTAGATTTCGTTTGCCTCGTTTTGGCACTTTGTGGTAGGTTGGCTACTGTCTCGCCTCATTTAATGAAAATGAAATATAGTAAGACTGACGGTGGAATCCAACAGCCGCCGTTGAGCACAGCAGCCCGGTATTAACCGTTTGACTACGATAGCCTTTTTATTGCCGTTTTTACTGAACAAAAAATCACACAACATTAAAATGCATCAGTCTTTTCGTGGCAGACACGTGACTTCCCGAGCACTGGCAAATGATCAAACACGGTGGTCCACTCTGGCGGATCAGCTTGATTCATGAAGACCTTCATAAAATGAATTTGCCCCCCAATTTTTTTGTTTCGTATTCATAGGGATGAAGCCCATCCCAACGAAAAACTCTAACAATCTAGAAAAATATGCTCAATTTACGGTTGTTTACATGAAAAACAGGCAGTCGTTCAGGGAACAAAATTTACTTTTTGCTGTAATTTGTTGGAGCGTAGTTTACAAAAGAAACTCTTAACAGCTAAGGCACTGGCCCGGCATTTGCTAACCTCCTTGAGTGCGTTTTCTGCGGGGCTTCCGGAATGTGTTCGATGTTACAGTGGTGTAGGGGAGCATAACATCAAGATCTTTGTAGGTCACCTTTTTGAAACATTGGACTAATATTCCAAGGCGAATCTGACTTGCAACATACAACAAGATAGCAACACCTCGCGCTTATATCCAGTTGTAGTACCACACAAATCTTAGCAAGAAGAGAGTGATAGACGAGGATGTTCTCTGGTCTATTTTTACTGTACGTAAAAACCCCTTTTTTTTGCGTCACGTAGAAAATGTAGACGTGGAACAATTTGTCTTATAAATAAATCGCCCAGTTTAAGGTCACATTTTTTTAACCGGTAGAAAGAGGCTTCTGCGAGTAGTTCTCTACCGTGTTGAAGCCGAAATAATAACGGCAAGCGCTGGAGGAATTCTTTGAATACTAACGCGTGATGCGTGTAATACATTCATCACATACCAGATCTTGGACACAAGAAACGCACTGCATGCCGTAGAGCCCGCGAACATTCACAGTTGTCTCCCTTGCCATGAGTCTGTCTTTTTTATTACGCATGATGTCGGCGTGGACAAGCTGTAGGTCCAGACGACAGCTCCCTGGCTCCAATTCCGCACGTTCAGCAGAAGGTAATTGAATTGGCATCGACAGATCTCTCCAAACCATTGCTTCAAACGAGCCGCGCAAGCCCGGAACCGAATGTATGGCCACGCTTAGCGCCGCGCACACGGGCCTCAGACTGTCAGCGCGAGCAAGGACAATGCACTCAGATATCGCCATCGGACACTGTCATCAAAGCCATACTGCGACAAATAGTCGCCGCCCCGCAGCTGCTACTGTCCGGTTTAAATACACCAGTGGCACTAACAGCGGCAAAAACTATGAACGCTATAGACACTCTCTTAGCTACGCTGCAGTAACTTCTACCTCTGCCCTCGAAGATGACTGTGCTGTGCTGTGAAGTGTACACGCACGCATTACACAGAATCGTTATGCTGTGCAGCCCTCATCATATTCACCATACCACCACCCTCCTTCCTCTTCACATCCTATCTCTCTTATTCCCCAAACCCCTTCCCCAGCGTGGAGTAGCAGGCTAGAGGCATTTCACTCAGGCCGACCTCTCCACCTTTCTGCCATTAAATATTATCTCTCTCTCTCTCTCTCTCTCTACGCATCATGTTTGATCTGCGCAGTGATCATTAGTCTCATCGTACTTGTCTAACGGAACGCCAAGGTACTTTTCGGTAAAGCTTTCAATCGCATACGAGAAAAGGGCTCAGGATTCGTAACCAAATTACTATGCCAGGAACCAGAGTTTTTCTTTCCATTTATGCGGCAACCTATGTATATTCAGAACATTTTGGCAATATCAGTAAATACGCGATTATACTTTCCATACTCGGGCAAAAAACAATATCCCCGTAAGCTAAGAAATTGGTATGTGCAGACTGTAATATAGATCGTGTTATGTTATCTTTATTGGTCAAGGTACGCAGCAAATAACCGTGCCGACATTGCACATCCCTCTCTAACGGGGGAAGGCACTCGCACATTTTTTGGAGGTGTTTATTGACAATTATGCTTGTTGTGCAGTCAGCGCATGACATTTTTACTTTTTGCGAAAATGTGCTTCTCACGTTGAAATAATCTAGTAATCTGAAAAGGACGCTGGGCGATACAAGACAAAAGCTTTTTTCAATGTATATTTGCATCATAGCGAGATGGTTTCCGAACCGTTCACAACATTAAAAAAGAACGCTACTTGCACCGTGAACATTTTTGCAATACACCGGCCTTTCAAACCGCAAGTTCAATTGGTGTGGTCCTACGGTTAGTGCTATTGCACTCGATATGCTTTTTCCCAATACTTTCATTAAAATATTATAATCGACGTTGCTAAGACTTATCGAGCGATACGACCCCAACAACCATCGCTTCTCAGTGTCGTCGGATTCAGGGTAAGGAAAAAGGCGGCAGGTTTTTTTGTTAGTTCGATTCAGTAAATACGCTGAGTATATTCAGCGTGATTTCATACCTAAAAGCTTTGTAAAATTAAGCAAATAGGCAATCTAGCCACGCGCTTGTTTTGACAACAATCGAAAGAAGTGTTTACTTCTAGCAAATAAACAGGCAGTTGGAGACGCGTCATCCAACTTCCTCGCCCAGCTGAAGCATTATACGCAAGAACTCTTCTTTCAAAACATCATCCACTTTATATTTACTAGTCAGCAGGGTCTTGTAATGATTAGTGATAACTTTTCCTATAACGTCTTCAGCGCATGCAACTTCATCTTCATGTTTAACTCGTGGATTTCTTTCCTTTTTTCATACGATAAGGCCCCCTTCGTTGGAACTTGCCCTGCCCAAAGCTTCACTGTTCTTGCCTTAACTATATTCGCCCGATATTTCACGGCATCGATGTTTTTAAGTCCACATTTGATTTCTTTACCGTCGTTTGAGAAAACACCGAGATTGATGTTTTTTTTTATGCGGTATAAACTTTAGCTGCTCTCGAAGTGCTTCTTCCAGCTGCTTTTACTCGTGTCGAATGAAACTTCCCCTTTCTATTACTTTGACCTTAATTCCCTGCTTAAACAGTTTTTACAGGGACAGCAAATTACGAGCTGCACCTCTAGTAAGTTTTCAAGTTCTTTTCGGACGTCAGCCACGAACGATTCATGTTCTAAAAGCGTGCGATAAGAATTTTAAAGGTTCTCGTTAAAACGATTTTTCCGCTGTTTTAAATGGAAACAATCTGTTTTCCAGAAAGTGATAACTGGACCGTACCGGTTTCGCATCATGAGTTGAACAAAGCGGTAAGAATTCTATCGATACGTATATTCCAACTAGTCTGGCATGACTAGTGCGCTGACAATGGATGCATTGAGGGTGTGATCCAACAACAAAAAGACTGCCAACATCCTCGGCATTATAGTCATGTACTACCGTACTCAGCTCACTAGCACGTTTGTCGAGTATCGGGACACCATTAGCTCGATTCCAAGAAAACATGCAATAACATCACCTACGACAATTATAATTTTATCATAGTGTAGGTAGTAACTAAGTTGCTCGAAAAATTCATTTCGGTCAGCCTAAACATTATGTGCATGCAAACAGATCGCCCAACAACAGGAATCCCACATTGAAAAACGTACATAAGCAAATGTCCGTTTTGGCACGCGACAGTCAACTGCAATACCCATACTTCGACGGGGAACAGAACAAAACACCCGACTCCAACAGAATGGCACACACAAGCATTATAAAGTGAACAGAAGGGGGACATCATGCATTCAGTACTCACTCCTACTTGGCTCCCCACTTTCTATCTTGTTCTCTTCGATGCCGGTCAAGTCTAATTGGCTGTCACTGAAGAGCTGACTAAGCTGTTTTGTTGTCTCTAACCCTTGAACATTAAGGGTCGCTATATAAATTGGTGCTGGTAACATCACGTTCATGTTTGAGTGTGTAAAGGCCATAGTGCATGATCTCCCCCGCTCAAATCTGACCGAAGCTTTAAGTACATGCCGCTTACAGCCGAATTCAACAGCATTGATGCTGCGCTGAGCCCAAACAACCAGGATGTACCTTCCCCGGAGAGACTTTTCCAAGAACGCCAAATCCTCAGCCCTCCCCCCCCCCCCCTCCCTACTAACACAGGCGCTCAGACGACGTATGGTAACACAATCTACAACAAAGGTGGTTTTTAAACCTGCCACGAATCCGACTATATATTGGCCCGTGCTTTCATCGCTGGAAGCCTTGCACCCGCCACTTTCGACGGAGGCCTTACCTCCGCACTCTCTTCTAGCTGTTCTATGTCGTCGATGGTTTCCTCACGAGGCTGTTTTTCCGCAACCTAGCTGGCTGCGCCAGAAGCAGTCGGAGGGCTGGCGGCGCTGGGTGTTGCGTCCATAATCTGAGCATCTTAGCACAAAGTGCTCGGCGCCGTCTTGACAGCCATGTTGTCGACCACCTCGATGCCTTCAACGCCCTGTGTGGTGGTGTCTTCTTTTCAGAACTATCGGTGCATTTATTGGTCACCTTTCGGCCTACGGGATGCTTCCTTACCTTCGGTTTCGGCGTCTCCGGTATTCGTCCAGACGCTCATGCTTCGTCAGCTTCGGCCTCGTCCATAAGCAGTTTGGAGAAATCTTCGCTACCCGTTGGACCGGCGACGCTGGCGTACGTGTGGCTGCAGTGCCCTTCCTCGTGTTCGAAACTCTGGCAAAAGTAAACTGGCAAGAATAACTTCTTATTCACTGTCAAGCGCAAGAACTATGTGTCTGCGACAGAAGACGCCGCTGTCGCAGCCGCGGTGGAGCTGTACATCCTGCGTCAGCTCAGCACGACTGCCCGAAGCAGAAATTGGAAGGCAGGGATTGCACGCATACTTCTCCCGTACTAAAGGCAGCCAACTCTTTGGAAGACTAGGCGTGCGCATCCAGTGCCACTTTCTTCTTTCTATTGCGATAGCATTTATAGGACAATGCAAGCGCATTTCTGCTGTCGACGTCGGCGTCGCCATGAGGTTCCGTATAAGGTCCAAGGACGATAACGCAGTTACCGCGCGCCCTAGGCTGTATGTGCGAGTGAAAGCGCGTGAGGGTAGTCGACGATCACAGCTCAATCTCGCCCGCTCAAAAGGGACGAATGCGAAGAGGAAGCGCGCCGTCTTCTCTCACCAGCGAGGCGCCCAACGTTACGAGGTACCGGTGGGGAGGGGAGGGAGGGGTGGCGTTCTTTCTCCGGCTGCGACTGCACCTTTGGCGGCTGCGCGCGGTTGAGGGGCCGTATCTTGAGAGCGATTTACGTTGTGAGCAGAGTCTAGGTACGTCGGCGGCTCGTAGCTTTGTGCGTTCTGTGTGTCCTGGACGCCCGCTTTGCGTTGACGCGATTGTACGAATGTCACTTCGCTCACAGCTGCTGCCGCGCTTGCTCGCGCCACCGTTTTGACAACGAGTGTCTGCAGTCATCGAGCGTGATATGTTCATGTTTGCAGTGTGCGCTGACACCATGCTTATTAATTTGGGTAGCAAGAAAATGTTTACAAGTCAGTACGGCAGATAAAAGTACTATCCTTACTTCGTATGGCTGTCTGCTAATTTTCTTTCGCAATCGACACTTCGCTTTTCGGGCGAAACTGCGTTTTCTTTTGTGTGCGTGTGTGACAGCGCGTGCTTTCAGGAGCGCGAGTTCCTCAAAGCGCTCCTCATTTTCGCGACCAGCCCACTTTCGCAATACTTTCCTCGTTGCAGCTTACGCTAAGTAGAAATTGTGCGTCGTTGCCAGTTTCATGATAATCCTATGTAATCATCATATGCCATTTCTTCGGCGATGTAGGAATGCCGTTTTCGTTTCAGCATACGCCATATGACATGGCCATAGGTACGTACGATTGTATAACACGTAGAGTCTATGACGTCATAAGCCATGTTTATATCGCTTACACTCCTCCACTACCTATGTGGAACCCAACAATCGCTATTTAGTAACCTTGCGTCAAACGGCTGGCGTTTTAACGATGTCTTTGCCACCATACGATGGGCTTCAACCTGGTCGTCGTCATGCTCCCTTTGTCACACACACGTACGCTCACGACTCATGCACACAACTATACAAATTACATAAGTGCATCGGTCCGCCTGATCTCCCTTTGCGGAACCCCTGATAATGCTCGATAGCCTGCTACCTGCGTGGGATCTTCGCATTTCTTTTTTTCAAATGTGTCTTTTTATCGGGTATCTGTGACACGCAGCGACGTTGCACAGTTACCGCCGTGTTTGCATCGAGCCGGTGGAAGGCTTCAGCGTGGCGGTGCAGGAAGAGCGGCAGAACAATGCAGACTTCGTGGAGTATTGCTGCCCGGAGTTCATGGCGTTGGGACACACTAAGGTTCCGGACTTCCAACCGAGCGTGTTCGACGTCGTCGAGGTGTTTTTCATGCTTCTCGAGGGCGCCATCTTCTTCGCGCTACTCCTGTACCTGGACGGTGGCGGTTTGAGCCGCTTCCGAGAAAACGACGGTCCCATGCAGGCGAGTGTGCGCCGCAGCCAGCGCAAAGCGCCATTAGTTCAGCGAGTGATTGTGGTTTGGGGGAATACGTCCAGGTAGACCTATTCCAGTACGAGCCCGCCGATACCTGCTGCATCGTCTCATGAAAAAAATCTGCTTTACCGACGAGGGTACACACGTTCCCAGTACCTGACAGCCAAAGGTATTATGCCGTGGGCGCACCCTCGTCAATAACGCACGTGGTTACCACGAGACGAAGCTGCCACGCGTTCCTGTTAATACATCTATGCTCTGAACTTGAGTGTACCGTCATTTCTCGAGGAAGCTACGATGCTTTCATTGAGAAGGATTGTTACTCGAGAGCGGCGTTTATATTATGTGAAAAGCTTTAGTAGTGAAATAGATGTAAAGTGTCAAGTAGATTTATTTGTTTTATGCCGTTTCACACCCAAGCCAACAAGTTTGGGCGGTGGTACGCATAGCAGTGACATGGTTCGTATTACGTTGAGTACCTCACATTTTAATGTTTGCGTACGTCAAAGTACTGGGTGAAGAAAAAGAACAAGAAGAATCTTTGTTGCACTAAAAGGTATACAAAATTACTATGACATCACCTGGATGCATAGCCGATATGACCAGTTGAGGATCCATTACAAAGAGGCTAAGTACAGCCTCAATTAGCGAGTACAATGGTAACCTAAAATTGCGGCGTCAATGAAGCGTGCATATATTATCGACATTAGTTTCCGAGTACAATATCAATATGGTGACTTGTAGATCCACAAGAGAATGTTTCCCTTGTGATAACACCTTGCCCCCATCAACTTGTGGCGGCCACAACCGGCATCAAGCATGTGACTACTGTTCCGTAGTGGAATACTGTAGGTACGGAGGCAGCTGGGTGTATCCATGAAATCGAGCCCCGTTCGGGAAGGCAGAGATCACGCCATCTCTTGAGTCGCCTTCTACAATATATCTCACATTGTCGTTATTGACCTTAAAAGTTAACGTGGAAGCAATTACGTAAGATATTCACCTCCAATATGAAGTCAGATACACGTAGAACAGTATAGAAGCGGTATAATCATGTATCCTTAAGAGTTTGAAAGAAGTTACACTACTTTGGTCTAGGCCATTGTCTCGTGACAGACGACCAAAAACAACCGTTAGGTGCGTTTATAATACCGTGAGATGGCATTCAGCATCAACGTGGAAGTTCACCACAGAATGTTACATGTTGAACTCTCTGTTTGGCATGGAAAAGGTTTTGGCCGAAAATACGAGGAAACGGTTACGCAAGTCCTCCGTTGCGGACCACATGGGCCATACTGAACAAAGACCGTACCGTGCAGGATACAATTGGAAAGACGGAAAGCAACATAAGCAGAAGCATAGGCGTGTTGCCGAAGTATGATGTAGTCGCTGTTGCAGACTACTTCGTGCCAAGTATTCCCCAACATGTACACTGGCAACATATTTCGAGATCTCTACGCTTTCGCATATCTTTCTCTCCGCAGTTTTTCTGGTCTGTTGCGTAATACGGTACTTGTTCAGCACAGAATAGTTACTTTCTCTACACACATTGACGATCAGCTTTTGGCATTTAAGCGTGGTACCGAATGCTAGGTTTTTCACGTTCGTAACAACTTTCCAACACACCATTCTTCAATAGATATTGCATTTACAAGAATTTATGTCCATGAGCTGTGTGCGGGTCTTGGGAGGACATGCAGAGTGAGAAAGACACTTCCAGCTAAAACTTTTTACGACTCAAATGATCCATAAGCCTGCAGGCCTACAGCCTATACGTGCGCAGTGACATCGAAGCCATAGGCTAAAGAGACATGCATAGTGACGGGCGCTGTTCTCTTGCCAACTGTCCGAGTAACTCATCAAAATGTTTGCTCATGTTCAATGCAGAAGGGCACTCGCAGAGTAGCGCCGGTTCACACAACAATGGAAGAAGACGTCGAGGCCGAGGAGGCCCGCGTACGTAGCCAGGCGCTCGACAACAAGCTGGAGACGGACGTGGTAGCCATCCTAGAGTTTTGCAAGGTAGTATGTTGTCCAGCAGCGTAGCTTTTTGGGCTTGTTAGTGCGTGATTTGAATAGCAATGAATAGCGCGTAGAGGACGAGACAGTAAAATTCAGACACACACGAACAGCACGAGCGTTATGTTCCAACAAATCTTACTTTTCACATACAGCACTTTTACACGCCCGAAGAAGAACATATCGTGTATACAACAGCTATAAGCGTCCGAGAAACGCTAGCTTTTTATCGCAGAGGAAAATAGAAGGTGCGCTCACACATGTGCGTCCTGCTGTGTTTATCTTATCAGCTTCAATGATTTCTCGAGTTTCCCTGCTTTTGCTCCTGCCTATGACAGCACATTTCTCAAGGAACGGCTTGCACGTTTTTGCCTCGCAGGAGAGGATGTGATCAGCAGGTATTCCACTTCGCGCATAACTGATATTGCGAGCATGTTCTACAAGGTTTATGCACCTACCGGTTTGTCCATATAGTTGTTCCCGCATGAAAAGGGAATTCGGTAGATGACACCTTCATCGCAAGTCTCGTAAGGTTTCTGACGCGTGACCATCCATTCTCGAACTTTGTTGTTGTCAGCCTTTTCGATCGTGCACAATGCGGCAAGTTTCTTCGGGGCAAGGAAAACGACGGTTGCATTCGCCCGTCGTCCGATTGTTTTCAGTTTGTGGGATATCTTATGCATGTAAGGCAATACAACAATATGCTTCTGTTAACCAAGCAACAGATTCGGATGATATTGAATTTCTTATTTTAGTTTCCTGCGAAGCTTCTCGGCAATGGACGCTTGAACATGCGTGGGGTAACCAGCATAAGTAAGCCTCTCTGACTGCTGTTTAAACCTGTCACTCATTACGTGTGTGCACGATTTTTGGAGGGAATTTCGGAAACACGCGCAGACAGTACCTGTTTTTACAAGTTTTCAGTGCACAGAATGATATGGCAGCACAGGTTTGTTACTTCGTGGCTGGTAGGCCCCGCAAATGCGATTATCGTGAAAGGTGAAGTTGAGGTCTCAAAATCTGGCGGAATTATTAAGCGGAGATTCACATGTTAGAACAAGCGGATTAAAACATTCTTTCATGATGGTTAAGATGCTTATAGCGTTCGACTCTATTTAGCCAGAGTCACAGTGAACAAGGACTAAAAATTAAAAAATCATATACCAATGTAAAGATTCTTGTTACGTCCATGCCCTCTAGTGGACTGACAACAGTCCTGTCAAGTATAGCTAAAACAGGTTACTTAGAATTGGGGCAATGCACAACCCAATACATAACCCTTCCTTCTGTAGGTAAGGTTGCTATTCCAGTTAAAGAATGTTGACTGCAAGTACATGGCTAAAAGCTCTAAAACAACTTCTCGCTGAAGCACCTGCTGCGTTCTGAAAAGCGGCACATCCGAACTCATCAATGCCCCTCTCTACACAGCATGGTACCTTGTCAATAGGCAAGTAATAGTAGATTTGTTTAATATCCACTGAAAACCCAATCATCCTTTCACCAGACTGAGTTTGGACAAATTCTAAAAGTTCTTCAGAGCTCATAAGACTAAATGCATCGTCGAACTTTGAAAGGTTAAGCTTTCCTTGTGAGTACTTGGAAGTAACTTTTTGCCATGTGCCAGTTTCCGACACGATCACCCTGATCTGTTGTCAGGGTGATTCAAATAGACAGGACTGTTGTCAGTCACCTAGAAGGCATGGACGTAATCAAAATCTTTAGATTTGTAGAGGAATTTTTAATTCTTGTTGACTGTGACTTCAGCTCACTGGAGTCGAAGGCTGTAAGCATTTTAACCATCATGAAAGTGTTTTAATCTGCTTGTTATAACAAGTGAATTGCCCAGTAATAATTCCATCCAATTTTTAGACCTGGGGCGCTATAACGTAAAGCTATTCCAAAGTTTTCTATTCCAATTCTGCATTCAGCCCTCCGTCATTGGTCAAAAACTTTTTTTGGGCCACCCCCACTTCGCCTGTCAGTCACGCGACGTCACGCAAACCGCGATAGCTCCCCAAATGATATGACGTGTATACTCTGATTATGCATGATCGGACTGATCAAAAGAACAATAGTTATTTCTGATTCGACACCTTTTCGCCATTAGCCCTGGCTCTTGGTCAAAAGCTTTCTGGCTGCACCCACTTCATCTGCCTGTCACGCGTCGTCACAGTACTGCGATAACTCACCGCGTCAAAGTGGCATGTACGCTTTAAAGATGCACTAATATGCCGAAAAAAAACTGAATTTTTCACTGGATAGCCGCAGGCTGCCCCGTTCCGAAAGAAATAAAAGATGGTCGCCGCCGATCGCTCAGGCACTCCCTACTCGCACCTGCCGGGGAGCGTGGGTTTATTTGCGTGCAATAAAACTTGTGCATGGCCGTATAACGTTTTCGAGCACTTTAGGCATGTTTACGACCTCGCTCTGCCAACTCTTTTTTGCTGAGGATCCGTTTTAGCGGCATTCTTAACCTTCCGCTGCATGCCGCCGCTATTTTCGACCTGCCACCGTAAGCTCAGTAAGTGAAAGCGGACCAATCGTCGACGCCGACACTACCCTCTTCATGCGGTTATCAATTTTCAGTGCACTGGCTGGGCCCCATTGGAATAATAGATAGGAATAAATAGATTGGAATAAAAACGTATTGGAATAATTTTACGTTACAGGGCCCCTAAACTTCACCTCTCACGCTAATCGCATTTGCTGGGCCTTCCAGCAACGAAGTAACAAAGCTGCGCTGCCATATCATTCTGCGCGATCAAAACTTGCAAAAGAGCTACTGTCTGCGCGTGTTTCCACAATTCACTCCGAAAATCGAGCACACACATGATGTGTGACAGTTTTAAACAGCACACGAAGAGACTGACTAATGCTGCATGGTTATCCCACGCATGTTCAAGTGTCTGTTGCCGAGGAGCTTCTCAGGGAAGTAAAATCAGAAAGTCCATGTAATCCGAATTCGTTGCTTGGCGAACGGAAGCACTTTGTTGTATTGACTTACGTGCATCGGATTTCCCACAACCTGAAAAGAATTGGACAACGGGCGAATGCAACCGTCGCGTTCTTGGCCCCGAAGAATCTTGCCACACTGTGCAAGAAAGAAAAGGCTGACAACAACAAAGCGCGAGGATGCATGGTCAGATGTCGAAAACCTTACGTCACTCACAATGAATGTGTCATGTACCGAATTCCACCATTCCGTTGTCGTGCGGGAACCACTATATCGGACAAACCGGTAGGTGCTTGAATGAGCGCCTTATGGAACATGCTCGCAATATCAGGCACGGCCGAGGGGGAACATTTGCTGATCCCGTCGCTTCCTTTTTTTTTATTATGGGTTTTACGTGCCAAAACCACTTTCTGAATATGAGGCACGCCGTAGTGGAGGACTCCGGTAATTTCGACCACCTGGGGTTCTTTAACGTGCACCTAAATTTAAGTACACGGGTGTTTTCGCATTTCGCCCCCATCGAAATACGGCCGCCGTGGCCGGGATTCGATCCCGCGACCTCGTGCTCAGCAGCCCAACAGCATAGCCACTGAGCAACCATGGCGGGTAAATGTGTTATCATAGGAAGGAGCAAAGACAGGCTAACTCGGGAAATCATTGAAGTTGATAAGATAAACAGAGCAGAACGCACATGTGTGAGCACACCTTCTATTTTTCTCTGCGATGAAGAGCTAGCGTTTCCGAGACGCCAATACAGGTTTTATAAGCGAAATGTTCTTCTTCGGGCATATAAAAGTGATGTATATGAAAACATGTTGGAAGTTAGCGTTCGTACTGTTCGTGTGTGTCTAAATTTTACTGTTTCGTCCTCTGCGCGCTATTCATTCCTATTCAAAGCATGCTGTCATTTGCGCTTACACAGATCATAGAGTTATAGCCGTGCCCCGTTTCCGCATCAGCTGCAGGTCGTATTAAAGTAATCGTCTCCCGTGTATCTGCTCCGTTACCCGGACAGAAAGACTTAACGTATGGTAATATTGCTACGGCACAATATGCGCGATCACGAAAGGCCAGCAGTGTGAAGACGACGACGACGATTAGAAGCTAGCGCGGGCTGTTGCCTCTTGGCCAAGCGCAGCGTATTTTCCTTGTAAATATATTTGTACATAGCTTTTCGTCTGCGTCTTCCTACGTAACATATCTGGTGGAGGTGGACGTTCCCTGTACCTCGTCACGGAGCTTCGCAGTGGACGGTACGTCGAGCCTTCCTTCATGGCTCCCGGCGACGACAACCCGACTCTGCCGGCTCCGACACCTGCTGCCACTTCGACGACCTACATCACTCTCCCCGCTCCCCGTGATCCTGGCGTATTCTCGGGCCAAGATGGGGAAGACGTCGATGACTGGATTAGCCTGTATGAACACGTCAGCCGCAATAACCGGTGGGACCCTACTATTATGCTCGCCAACGTAGTCTTTTACCTCGGTGGCACACCTCGAGTTTGGTATCGCACGCACGAAGATGAGCTCACCAGTTGGGATTCACTTAAGACACAGCTTCGAGACTTGTTCGGCAACCCCTACGGTCAACAACTTGCCGCGCAGAAGGCGCTTTCCGGCCGTGTGCAGACGTCAACAGAGCCCTATGTCACGTACATTCAGGACGTCTTGGCTCTGTGCCGCAAAGTTGACACCCACATGACTGAGTCAGACAAGGTTTCCCACATCCTCAAGGGCATTGCCGATGACGCCTTCAACTTGCTCGTTTGCAACAACGTAGCGACGGTGGATGCTGTTATAGGAGAGTGCCGCCGCCTGGAACTCGCCAAAAGCCGACGTATTGACCAGCAGTTTGCCCGTCTGCCCAACACCCCAGCGACATCTTCCTGTGCCGACGCTCCTCGTCCCAACAACACTGCCGATGTTACCAGGATCGTCCGGCGTGAGATCGAGGCCGCCTATCCGGCTGCCTTCGACTCCAGTCCCACCAACACATCTGCAGTCACGGTCTCACTGATCCAGGCAGTTGTCCGCCAGGAGTTTGAAAACATGGGTCTTCACACCATCTGCTCGGCCCATCGCCCTAATACCCGCCCGGCTTCTTCGATTTCGCCCCGTCCCGCATCTTCTTACCCACCACGTTTCCGCAACCCATCTGAATGGCGCACTGCTGACGACAAGCCTATTTGTTTCCACTGCCATCGAATCGGGCACATTTCTCGGCACTGTCGTAGTCGCTGGAGTTCCCCGAGCCGGCCTACTTATACTGCCTGCTCTCGCCCCTCAGGTGGCCCTTCTCGTCCCTATGCCGCACGCTCCGATAATGCCGCCACTGATTCTCCTGCAACGAACCGCCCCTATTCTCGTTCGCCTTCGCCCCAACGACGACAATCTCGCTCTCCCCAGCCCCGTCGCTCCTATTCGCCGACTCCTTTCGGACGCCGCTCCCAGCCGGAAAACTAGACGATGCAGCGCCTCGAGGTGACGCTGCATTGCTCCCTACGCCGCCAAATCCTCTACTGACTTTGCCCACTCATCTGAACCTTCTTGACGTGCAAGTCGACGGTGTTTCTGTGTCTGCTCTCATAGACACTGGGGCGCATTTGTCCGTAATGAGCGCTGACCTTCGTAACCGGCTCAAGAAAATTATCACGCCCGCCACGACGCCTGTTGTCCGTGTCGCCGATGGCGGAACAGCTCCCGTAATTGGTATGTGTACCGCCCGCGTCTCCTTCGCCGATCGCTCAACAATCGTGCTATTCACAGTCATCGCCCACTGTCCCCACGACATCATCCTCGGCTTAGACTTCCTTTCCGCACATTCTGCTCTCATCGATTGTTCCGCCAGTACTCTCCGCCTTGACCTGCCTGTTCTGGATCCTGCTGAACCACACCCCAGTCGCCTCAGTTCCGCCGACTTCGTTCGCTTGCCACCTTCGGCACTGACCTACGTTGACCTAGTGTCATCCCCACCAGTCCCCGACGGTCACTACATCGCGGCTCCTATGCAAGACGTCCTCCTTACACATGGGATCACAGTACCCCATACAGTTTTATCTATTACGGCGAATTGCGTCTGCCTGCCAGTGGTCAACTTTGGCTTGACGACACAAGTGCTGCCACGTGGGATGTCTTTGGCCCAGCTTTGTTCATTCGAGGATCACTCAGTAGCATCCATTGCAGTAGACGACACTTCATCCGATACTCCTCTACCATCGCAGTCGGCAAATTGTACCATCGCTGACTTACGGAAAATGATTGCCCCCGACTTGCCCTCCGAGCACGCTCGTGAACTCTACCGCGTTCTGTTTTCCTACCACGATATTTTTGACTTTAACGATCGTCCTTTAGCCCAAACTACAGCTGTCAAACATCGCATTAATACCGGCGATGCCCCTCCTATTCATCGCCGCCCGTATCGAGTGTCACCAGCTGAGCGTCAAGTTATTCACGCAGAAGTTCGCAAAATGCTTGCCAAGAACATTATTGAACCATCATATAGTCCATGGGCGTCACCTGTAGTACTGGTCAAAAAGAAGGATGGCTCATGGCGCTTTTGCGTGGATTATCGGCACCTTAACAGGGTTACCAAAAAGGACGTGTATCCCCTACCTCGGATTGATGACGCCCTTGACTGCCTTCACGGTGCTCGCTATTTCTCTTCTATTGACCTTCGCTCCGGCTACTGGCAGATTGCCGTGGACGATCTCGACCGCGAGAAGACTGCTTTTGTCACACCCGACGGTCTTTATCAATTCAAAGTGATGCCGTTTGGTCTATGTAACGCCCCTGCCACTTTTGAACGCATGATGGACTCCCTTCTTCACGGTTTCAAATGGGCCACGTGCCTGTGCTACTTGGACGACGTTATCGTATTCTCCCCAACGTTCGCTACGCACCTCGAGCGCCTCTCAGCAGTCCTGGACGTTTTTCGGCGAGCCGGTCTGCAACTCAACGCATCGAAGTGCCAATTCGGCCGTCGCCAGATTACCGTCCTTGGACATCTCGTTGACGCGAACGGAGTGCAACCGGACCCAGGCAAGATCCATGCTGTTACGCACTTCCCTGTTCCGAAGTGTGTCAAGGATGTGCGCAGCTTCATCGGCCTTTGTTCGTACTTCCGCCGTTTCGTGAGAAATTTCGCCGCCATAGCACGACCACTAACCGACCTTTTGAAAAAAGACGCTCCTTTCCAGTGGGGCGATAACGAGGCCTCTGCATTCTCTCATCTAATCGACATTCTCACAACGCCTCCCGTTTTGGCCCATTTCGATCCTTCTGCGCCTACCGAAGTCCGTACTGAAGCCAGCGGTCACGGAATTGGAGCAGTACTGGCACAACGCCAGCGTGGCCACGACCGTGTTATCGCTTACGCCAGCAGGCTCCTCTCACCCGCGGAGCGCAACTATTCCATCACTGAGCGTGAGTGTCTGGCCCTAGTTTGGGCGGTTGCGAAATTCCGCCCATACTTATATGGCCGATCCTTTTCCGTTGTCACAGACCATCACGCGCTTTGCTGGTTATGCTCACTGAAAGATCCTACAGGAAGACTTGGTCGCTGGGCCTTACGCCTCCAAGAATATTCGTATACTGTCACCTATAAATCTGGCCGACTGCACAAGGACGCTGACTGCCTGTCTCGCTACCCGGTCGACGAGCCTGACGACGCCGACAGTAGTAGCGCCAACGGCATTTTCTCTGTCTCTGCCTTCGGTAACATCGCCGATGAGCAGTACCGAGACCTATCACTGCGAGCACTTATCGAGCGTCTGCGCTCTACACCTACCGACGCATCCGTTCGCCGATATGTCCTCCAGGGTGGCATTCTGTATCGAAGGAACTTCCTCCCTGACGGCTCTGACCTTCTTCTTGTCGTGCCAAAACAGCTACGACAGACTGTGCTCTTTGAGATGCATGACGCACCCACTTCAGGACATCTTGGGGTAACCCGCACGTACGACCGCGTCCGCCGCCGCTTCTATTGGCCTGGTCTCGCTCGCTCCGTTCGACGCTATGTTGCTGCCTGTGATCCCTGCCAGCGTCGGAAGACACCTCAGGTGCTACCTGCCGGTCATCTCCAGCCGATCACCGTCCCTGTGGAACCGTTCTTTCGTGTTGGATTAGACCTGCTCGGTCCCTTTCCCACGTCATCTTCTGGGAACAAATGGGTAGCCGTCGCGACTGATTACGCCTCCCGATACGCTATCACTCGGGCTCTCCCTACCAGCTGCGCCACTGACGTCGCGGACTTTCTCTTGCGTGACATTATCTTGCTTCATGGCGCCCCGCGACAGCTGCTTACTGACCGTGGTCGAAACTTCCTCTCGAAAGTTATCGCTGACATTGTGCGTTCCTGCTCCATTCAACACAAACTGACTACTTCATACCATACTCAAACCAATGGCCTGACAGAGCGGTTAAACCGTACTCTTACCGATATGCTGGCCAAGTACGTTTCCAAGGACCACCACGACTGGGACATTGCCCTTCCTTACGTAACATTTGCGTACAATTCTTCCCGGCACGACACCGCCGGATTTTCTCCCTTTTATCTACTGTACGGTCGCGAACCTACCTTGCCCCTAGACACGGCACTTCCTCCTGCTGCGGTCTCAACAAGCGAGTATGCGCGCGACGCCATCGCCCTCGCTGACCATGCACGCCAGCTTGCCCGTGCTCGACTGACGGCCTCACAGACCACTCAGCAGTGTCAGTACAACGCCCGCCATCGTGACGTACAGTTTTCACCTGGTGCGCTCGTGCTCCTGTGGTCGCCCTCTCGTCACGTCGGACTTTCAGAGAAGCTCCTTTCGCGATACACAGGGCCCTACCGCGTGCTGCGCCAGGTGACGCCTGTGACTTACGAAATTGCTCCTGTGGCCTCAACCTCGTCCTCTCCTGTGGCATCTAGTGATGTCGTACACGTCAGTAGGCTCAAGGCCTACTACACTGCTTCCGAGTCCGATCTTTAGTCGCTCCGGGACGGCGCTTTTGCAGCCGGGGGTAGTGCTACGGCACAATATGCGCGATCACGAAAGGCCAGCAGTGTGAAGACGACGACGACGATTAGAAGCTAGCGCGGGCTGTTGCCTCTTGGCCAAGCGCAGCGTATTTTCCTTGTAAATATATTTGTACATAGCTTTTCGTCTGCGTCTTCCTACGTAACAATATGACAGCTAACACTCTCTTTAAAAGGAAAGTGATTACTTCGCATCCTTCTTGACGTAAACTGCTTTTTTTTTACTGAGTAAGTGATCAATTCAATTTAATAACACTTCTATCATAAATTGCAATTCTTTGCGGCTGTGTTCCTAATACCATTGAAACAGTTAGACTTAGGGGCTCAATATAGGGCTTTTCTCAATTTCTATTCGTTTGCCCGAGTGGCTAGTCTTGGTGATAGCGGGGGCGTCACTTTCTTTGAAACGCTAATATTGAAAAAAAATGCTAACATTTTTTTATGAAATGTAGCCCCAAATTTTTTGAGCGGCATTAAGTGTTTCTCTAGAATTTTGATAATATGAAGACTTCCTTGCTCCGTGTACCTTTCAACAACAAAAGTGCTACGGGCATCTAGCGTAATGAATACGTCACATGCCCAGCGTTTCAGCTGTTTACATTGTTCTGTCCTTCAGCAAGCAATCGGGGGGTCTTTTTGAGTGTTCTTTCAGGGTTTCGATGTTGTTGCAAAATAAGAAAAGAAAGGCGTCAGTGCTCGTCTCAGCATGTCTGGACTTGGTGATGCGCAGGATATTGTGATGTGAAGTTTTTTAATACCCCACACCATCGGCCAAGTACTCCAGATGATGGAAAAGTGCGAATACTAGTTGCGAATTGTCAGCCCGAAGGAGTTTAGGATGTAATGATTACATAGGGTAACTTCACAATGGCGGCCCAAGGGAAGAAATTGCAGGTTTAAGTACAGAATGGTGTTGAAAACACAGCGTCATGGTACAAGGAACCTAGTAAAAACCAAGGTATTTGAACTTGCGCAGGTTTCCGCAATTCTACAGTGTTTTGCTTACACGGTGTGCCCGGTCACATCGTATGAGTGTATATGCACTTGTCCAGGTCTCGGTTATCTTACAGAAAGATGCGTTCAGTTGTAGACAGCGACAAACTCAGAATAAATAGAAGCTTTCAAGCGAGAAAACGCAACAGGGGCCGAATGCACGAAGCTGTTTGTTCGTAAGTGATATTTGCCATTGGCTGGCCGTCTTCGCTAATAACGTCTGACGTCATTAGCGGTTGCCGTCTGTTCTTAAAGAACAATTCTTGCGTAAGAATCTTTTCTTGAATACCAGCCTGCCACATACGTGAGGCTGGCTAAGCCAGCCGTTTTTGCCCTTCTCGTCACCTTTCGGTGCACTGGCATTTGACTCGCCGTCTTTCCTGCATTGGCGACTTGGCAATTCACTCGTACGCGAGTAGTCCACAAATTGCACGAATCGCGTCTTGCCAAGCACTAAACTTGCACTCATCAAATTTCCGGTCTTCAGACTTTTCCATAAAACACGTGGCAGGATGGTTTTCTCTGTAGGTGTAGGAAACCACCTGCAATGATTGCCTTTGCTCTGCGACGTTGTTGATCTGGCTGCAGTCGTTACAGGTTGTGCGGAGGGCCAAGTTTGATGTTCTCCGAAGATCAAATTACTTTGGCGTTCTTCCACTGCGAAACTGACGCGGACACGCAAAGTAATTTTTGGAAGGAACCGTGGCTGCCGGAAGCTTTATTGTTAACGTGAGGGTAATCCAGTCATAGCAACACAAAGATGACAACTGAAGACGACAGATACTGCAGAATGGCTCAATGTTCACTTATCAAGTATTTTCCCATCAGACAGCTCTTGTGCCTGCCTCACGATCCCAGAAAAATGGCATGAGCAACATGCCATCAAGGTATCACACTGTGGTATCAGGCTGCCACATTAGGGTTTAAATGAGCTAATGCCTTATCCGTCCGAAACACAGGCAAGGTACTCTCCGAGTTAGTTCCATTCTTTATCGTTTCTGTGAAAATATAGACGTGAAATAACTGTGTAAGCAGACACAAAATGTGACTAGCTTATGATAATTAACTAACTAAGGAACTAGCTTTTAAAGACATATATTCATGTTACTGAAGAAAGCGTGCCAACACAGACACGAGTTGGAAGGAAAGGGACATAGCGGTTCTCTTCGTCCCTACTTGTGTCCGTGTCAGCACGCTGGATGATTTGCGCAATGGTGATGAAACACAATTGCTATGATAAACAGACTGCATTCCTGCTGTGCCCCTTAAAAGACTCCCCTTCGTGCCATTGGAAATTTTAGTTATACACTCTAAGCGTAGGACCCCCTCTACGAGGCCTTCCTCTGAAATAATTTTTCGAACTGATTCATTAGTAATGAAGACAGGGTAAATTGAAATGTGTTGCCATGCTGCCAGGAGACGAGCGCCACTGCCAATGTAGAAACATTATTGGGGCTCTAGTAACCACCGATAGCAACTTTGCTTCCCTGTCTCCTTCTGTCAAGGTTATTTCACGAGGCCCACCTCCGTTTTTTTTTCTGTTCCGCTGTTCTGTCGGGCGGCATCCTCCGAGTGGTGGTATAACGCTTTCTGCATTAAACTGTGTACCGAGAGCACGTGCCATGATCCGTGACGTTGCAGGCCTTACGTAGAACGATTTGTGTGTGTGCGAGCACGGTCCCTCGCGAAGAACTGTCTGCGGGCTTCTGCTTGAAGTTTGAGCTATTTCCGCACGGTGCAACGGTTTGAAACTTAGCAGCCACCATAGCGACGCAGTGGTGTATGCGCCGCGCTTTTTTTCAATTAAAGACTGAACGCTCGTATTGAGGCTGGACTTTCTGACTTTCCGACTACCATTGCCCTGTTTAGATTATATGGTGCACTTAGTGAACCACCAAGCTATATTACCCATTCGATGATGACAATAGCTAAGCTTTATGCGTTCGTGCTCCATGTAAGAGACCACACCTTCTGATGGTTTGCATAAGCGCGTGCGTGCGTGCTTACTACTGTCCTTATATAAGGAAAACAATTTTGGCAGTTTTTGTTTAGCTCCTTTTCATCGCCCTTATTTTCGTTCGTTGCATAGCATGAGGAATGCTAGCTTGTTTTTCATGAGCTTTCAAGGCCGGCTTCTTATGTCGTTCTTCTTTTACCGGTATGTGTCGTCCTTGTACTACAAAGAACGCATGCCAAGTCGCCGAGTTATTCGACCTTGCGTAGAAATAATGACGTTGTGAACACAGCACATAAGTGCTGGAGCTTTATGCTGTATCAATGTTAGCTACTTCGCGGAAAACTGTAAGGGATAGGCAATGCTTGTTAATTAAAAAAACGCATCTGAATTACATCTGAAATGCAAGCTGTCACGAGAACTTGCGAATTCGTTTTGACCGCTTCGTACTTATCTAAGATTGTTTACTTGGTCACAACATGACGCAGTTTCTGTTTTACGTATGTGTAATAACGGCAAGCGCCTCAGCGTAATCTTCCTCTTATAACTGCAGCATGCCGCAGCAGACCTTTCGATTCTTCGCAAACGCCCTTTTGAACGCTAGTCGGTAGTTGGACTTGCTTAAATGCATGAAGCACTGCCGGATATTCCACAATGGGGTATTGAAGCGCAAGCTTTGTTTTTTATGAGGAAAATGTTCTTGTACAAATATTTTAGTTGTAAACCTTAATTCCAAGTCCATCCTTACGTGTTCTCTTATTCTTCAGTACTTATTACCGTTAAGCGAAACTTTTATTTTTTGATCGGGATGTCCTCGAGAATTTTTCAGCGACATGTGCCTATATAAGAAGTCGCAAAGACCTTAGCGTTGTCTCGATGTGTAGAACTGCTGTACATTTCATTAATAAAGATGTCCAACGCATCAGAAGTGCGGCGTCGCTTGCCTGCTTTTACTCTGACTGCATCAAGATTACGAAAACTGCAAGAAAGCCCAGGGTAACGGAAATACCAGGTTTCTACGCTCATTGAAGCGTGCGTAACATCGACAGTGGAGCGTTTGATGACTGGGTTAGAAGTGGGAGGCATCGGCATGCTGAGAGACCTCAAGCATGTGTGGCATAAATTCCCGAGCAGGCATCTTCTCTTCTTACCCAAGCGGACACGTTAAATTACCTGCCCTTAAGGTGACGTGGGTCCTTATGCCAATATCGCAGTATCATGCACGTACTATCGCACATTTCATTCATCTGTACGTGCTTTTAATTTCACCGTTCGGGCACTGCGGAGCGTATAATGTTTAACGGAAGAAAAAACACGCTCACATTTAAGCTCCTACAGCTTTGCATGGCGCTGCCATTAAAGTGCCTCCACATTAGAGACCGCGATAAGAGTCGCTCAATCATATCCTACCTAACTTTCTTTGCGTCCTAAAATTAGTCTACAACCTGTTAACGGCTGCCCGTAAAGGTGGTAGCCGTATACCGACGGCGTGCAGGTGTACCGCAAGCGGCTGGTCGTCAACGGCATCTCGTTGGGCGTCGCCGAGGGCGAGGTGCTGGCCCTGCTCGGAGTGCCCGGCTCGGGGAAGAGCACGCTACTGCGCATGATCGCCACCGACGTGCCTCATGACCGAGGGCGCGCGCTGATGAAGACGCCACGGGGAACCATTACCATGCACAGCGCACCGGCTCGCTGGCAGGCCGGCCTGGGCTACTGTCCGCAGCAAGACGGGCTGCTCGAGCAGCTCACGGGCGCCGAGACGCTGGCGCTGTTCGCCAGGCTGCGGGGCGTGCCGGAGACCAAAGTGGTTGCCGTGACGCGGGACATTGCAAACCTCATGAGGCTGGGCTCGGTAATCGGCGACTACGTCGAAACGTACAGTGGCGGCCTGCGTCGACGCCTCTCGGTCGGCGTTGCGCTGGTCGGTCTGCCGCCCCTGGTGCTGCTCGACGAGCCGACGGCTGGCGTGGACGTAGCCGCCCGGAGGGACATGTGGCAGTCGGTGCGCGAGCTCCAGGAAGTGGCTCGTTTATCGGTGATCATGACGACGGGAAGGTGGGTCGCCATTCTGTGGTTGTCCTTATTCTAGCGACGGTATACGTCAATAGTACAAACGCCGTAAAATTGGGGCTTGGTACTCGCTTAACGAATGTGGGCGTAATAGTTGGCGGTGCGCAAACTGCGAAATTACGACTTCTGAACAGACGCTTGTTATTTTTCGAAGAAGGGCTGCTACCATTTGTTTCACGTCTATTATGTAGTTACATGTATACCTTGAACATCATATCCTTGTACTTTGCTTTAAAGTAAGGCGTTATTGGTGGCCAAGGTAATGGACGTACTGCGTCATTAGACGTTGCGATCGGGAAAACTGGGCACTCGATGAACGATACCGTAGAAGGCCGACGCACGCTGGACAACTAAACTATCGCGGGCGCTGCTGACTGGCGAAAACAGTTGTCACTTGCATAGTAGTGGCGCTTTATTTCTGAACAACCTAGCGCCCCATATGAGCGGTCACCGCGATACGAAACAAAAAATGGGCAGTTTAGCACAAACGCCGACCGATTGACAGTTATGGCAAGCTTGGCGTCGTGCTCGAGCTCCTCAAAAGGTGTTCTCAAATTAAACGGAACCGACAGGTGCAACACGGCTTGCGAGGGGAGTGATACTGTGCAGCAGCAGCAGACTTGATTCATGAGGAGCACTGCCGGTGGCATTGCAAATTTGGCGTCTCGACAGTGTACGTGAGATCGACAAAAAATGGTTGCAGTTAGTCAGATTTCCGTAAAAAGAACAAGCCCGCTCCCCGTGTGAGATGCTCAGACTACCTCATGCTCCGATTGGTGTACCGTGACGCGTACTGTTCGTTACGCTGAGATCGTACTGAAACCACGATCTGATTGTGAGGGACACCAAATTAAAGTTTGTCTGCTGGGTTTCTTTAACGTCCAGCCAAATCTAACTACACAAGCCTTGTTGCGTTTCGACCCCATCGAGATGCGGCAGCCGCGGCCAGGAACCAAACCACGACATGTGTGTGCGTGTGAAGAGATTTTTAAAGAGAAATGGAAGATATAAGTGCAGTGCCGTAACTATCTCTCAGAGGAGGACACCTCAACAGCACTGCACGGGGAAAGGGGTACGGAGATAAAAAGATGAAAGAGATAGAGTCCGGAAGTAAAAAATAAAGAGAGACCGGAGTAGTAAAAAAAAGACATAGTGTAGCTAAGCGTTTGCGGGGCCTACAGCCGCGCTCTGAGGTGTGTTGCTTCACAGTATTCCATCAATGCCGAAAATGCACGCTTGGTGATGGAGCTGCGACAATTGGGGAAGCGTAGGCACTGCAGGGTGTTCGATGGCAGGCCACATCGGCATTAGGAGGCGTACAGAGCCTGCCTCTGGGTGATCGAGCTTAGCAGTCCAATCGGCTTCCTCGTTGTCGGAGCTAAAGGCGTCGAATGAGACCTTCTAAGCCTCTGCGCATTGCACAGTTGATGCCGAGATAGCATGACGACGCGAACAATTTTAATATGTCTATATGCTTTTCATCACGATAATGCGTCACTATCGCCACCGTTCGCAGCATGGAAGAAGTGGAGGAGGTGTGTGACCGCTTGGCCATCATGATCGACGGTGAGCTGCAGTGCTTAGGTTCGCTGTCGCACCTGAAGGCCAAGTTCGCCCAGGGCTACACGATGGCCGTGAAGATGCATGACGAGTACAAGGACGACTATGAGTACGGTAACAAGCTCATCCGGGCCATCGCTGACACCTTCCCCGACAGCAAGATACAGCAGTCGTTAGAGGTGCGTTCCAGCAGACGTACATGTATACGTCTATATTATGTATCTCTTTAAATAGGCGTATGCAGGGTATCCCACGTAACCAGCCAAGAATGTAAAAATGAAAGGCGCGTCGGAAGCGAATTGAACCGAACGCATACTATTCGCAATAGCCTATAGTAACTCAGGCAATTTCTTGCTTTCCCGATAACTCAATAATGAATGAACTACCCAAATTTTTATTTATTGGCTGAGGACCAGAAATATTATATGCAGAGTTGTAGAGGACATTCAGGAACCACCGATTGAGTTTTCCTCTACGGATATTTATCACGTAGTCCTTTTTTCCGGGTTGCAAAGAAAGCCCGCGAAATATGAACGAGGAAATCTGACAGAGCGTGTGCGCAGTGGCATCGTGCTGTTCCGAAGCGTGCGTTCGTTGAACAAGGCCGGCTCTCGCCGGATGACGGCACAAATGCATGCTGCTGGCCGAGCGCTGCCGAGGAGATAAAAGGCATCCCGTCGTTTCCCCGTTGCAGGGGTGGGATATACAGGGTGGGACACCCTGTATATACTGTGAATCCCTACAAATTTATTAGTCCAAACAAAATGTGCCACCCACTGCCAAATGCAGAAACATAATAATTAACAGTGCATATTCAATTCAATCAGCTGATGTAACAAGCCATTCTGTCAGCAGTTTGTGTTTTTCCGTATTGATATAAATTAGTCGAAGGACCTGGCTCGTCACGTTCATGTTTCTAGCTGAACTCTTTCAAATCGAACTCTGTGCGCCATTTGAAGTAAAAATGGGGGACTGCTACGACGACAATAAATACTGGCCTGGTGAGAACGCATCCGAACTCCGTTCCTCCAAGCCTTTTATAATGGAGGAGGCGTTGCAGGTGTACGCGGCCCACACGTGATACCGCACTGCTACCCTTTAACCGAGAAAGGCTGTTGGCGAGAGGTTACGCAACTCCGGGAACAAGATAAACCTTTTAATGCTGCGAACTTGGCGCCAAGAAGGCGCGGCGGGAAACAGACGTAGGCCGCAGCACGATCGCCGCTTCTGTACAACAGTGTGAACGAATGAGCAGCTGAAGAAACAGCGTTCTCTCTCTCTCTCTTTTTTTTTTTTTTGTGGTGGTGCGAGAGTCACAATTCGCAGTTCAGCTGTGGTTCGCTTCATAGTAACAGCAGATGCTTGGTGACGTGCGGAGTGAGAACCTGAGGACACTCCTGAAGAACCCAGTAGTGGCGGGGATAGCAGAATGGGTGAACGTTGCGCTGTTAAAACAGTTGTGCATGCAAAGAAATTTCTACCCCGATCGGCTCAATCCTTGCTCCTCGTAAGCAGGACCTGGTAGCCCTGGGCGGAACCTTATATTGGTTCGAAAAGCGAAAATATTCACTTGTCCTGGCGCATAACATTGTTCAGAATTTAGCTCTCGTCACCGGCTTCAAGCGACGGTCTGCCAGCACCGCAAATTCTGAACACGTCACGCATCTGTTAAACATCTTCAAATTGAACCCGTCGTCGGCCAGGAGCGGAAACGACGAAGAAGCAGGTTGCTTTGGGTTCTGTTTCTGCGGCTCGACTGTTCACGTGCGACCACGGCAACACGCACCCAAAAACCCCACAGGCGTTCCTCGTGCGCAAGTTTCGGTATCCTCATTGTCTGCTTGAAGTTGTTCCCTCCGCGTCGACGATAGCTGGAGGCGCAACGTGCGTCCGAAGAGATAATGGAAGATTACTTGCGCCCTCAATGCCGCCTTTCCAAGGAGACGTTTTGCGGGCTCCGCTACTAACTGGAGGAGACTCGGGTGCCAGCGCGCGAGTGTCCACTGCACGGAGAGGAAGGAATGGTGCGCTCAGCTTTCTTTAGCCCCGCTTGCACCTTACAGAAATCGGAGTCTGGAGCCATGCATTAACCGCGGCATTGCTCAGATCTCTGTAACCTGCGCTGTTCACGAAGTTGCTCTCGCAATTACTGTCTTCCGCCGGTAGAAGAGCTGGGTCAGCTTTCCTGGGACCCGGTCGCGGTCGAAGCCAATCCCAAAGAGACACTTTCAAGTTTGAAGTTTATTGAAAAAAGGAACTTTAAACTACAAGACATTTATTTCTCCAGCTTCTTCTCTCGTTCGGGAGCGACGTACTTTCGTTCAATATTTCACAGTATAGCACGTGGCGTCAGCACTACGTATTTCTATCTTACTTCGCACAGACAATGCAGAACGTATATGTTGTAATGTTCGGTTTCATTTTCCATTGTACTTATCACGTGACACGCCGAGAGGCAGATCGCAGCAATAGCGCTAGTGGGGCGGAGTGCGAGTCAAGCTCGAGTGGATGACGAAGGGCGACAAAAAAAGGAGTATTGCTTGGAACGTTACGAAATGTGGCCCCAGCAACCAGTTCACGATTGTATTCCAGTAGTAACTTGAGAATTTCGTGGCAGCACATGCCGTCCATGACGCTAACTCCTGGCAGCAGACTACGCGTTCCTGCACTAGAAATTGCAAACATCCGCCAAATTTTTTACACTCTTGACATTACGCGAAGGATAAGAATGAAAAAGAATGGCATGAATAAATCACTCCGAAAATCGCCGTAAATGCCCGCGCCGCTCGTTTATACTTGCAATGTAGTATTTCAATTATATTTTACTTTTATTGAGCGAGCACAAATATTCGGCATTTTCTCGACTAGCTCATCATATGATGAGGCAAATTTCAGAGGCGCCACTCCCTCGTGTATGGGTCGCGTCCTCTCATTCTTCTTCTCATTCACCTCCGACTGCTCGGGGTCGGCCGATTGAGAGACGCGAGCAATGAAGTAAGGCGTTCGCTTTGAGAATATATATATATATATATATATATATATATATATATATATATATATATATTGTTACGCGTAGCTGGAGCCCAATACTATATACAATTTATTTACAAGGAAGCTAACGGAAGGCCAATTTGGCGGCGCTAGATCAAGCGGCCCACGTCGTCTTCTTCCTCCTCAGTGCAGCCTCACTGTGGCGGCTATTCCCTAGCATCACCCCCGGCAGTAGAAGCACCGTCCCGGTGCTTAATCTACACATCCGCGGTGAAAGGTGTCTGGTATGGCTTTAGTCTCGCCACGTGAACGATGTCACTTGCAGCCGACGATAACGCTGACAGGTCGGCGGGGGATGTCTTCATACGTGACATCGGTCACTTGTCGCACCACACGGTATGGGTCAGTGTAGCGTGACAGCTGCTTTTCGGAAAGGCCCACACGTCGAATGGGTGACCAGAGAAGCACCAGAGAACCCGGAGTAAAGTGCACGTCGCGATGGTGGCAATCATAGAGGCGTCTCTGATGCTCCTGTGAGTCCTCGAGACGGGTGCGGGCGAGTTGGCGCGTGTGGTCGACGTGTTCGATTGCGTCGCGGGCGTAATCAATGGCTGAACGTGTGGCCGAGGGCAACAAAGTGTCCAAGTGCAACGCGGGTTCTCGGCCGTATAGGAGATAGAATGGTGAATAGGCGGCGGTGTCGTGACGCGATGAATTATACGCGAACGTGACATATGGTAAGTGAAGATCCCAGTCGTGGTGGTCGGTCGCAACGTACTTTGAAAGCATGCCGGTGATGGTCCGGTTGAAGCGCTCCGTGAGGCCGTTGGTCTGTGTGTGGTAGGACGTGCTGAACTTGTGCTTTGTCGAGCAGGAGCGGAGGATGTCCTCGACGACTGCTGACAGAAAGCTGCGGCCACGGTCAGTGAGTAATTGGCGCGGAGCACCGTACACTAAAATGATGTCATAGAGCAGAAAGTCAGCAACTTCAGTAGCCCAACTTGTCGGAAGGGCTCTGGTGATTGCGTACCGCGTAGCGTAATCAGTAGCGACGGCGACCCATTTATTTCCGGAGCCCGAGAGAGGAAACGGTCCAAGAAGGTCTAGACCAACACGGAAAAAGGGTTCCGGTGGGATGTCGATCGGCTGGAGACATCCAGCTGGAGGTGTGGAGGGTTTCTTCCGGCGCTGACAGGGCTCACAAGCGGCAACGTTGCGCCGCACAGAGCGGGCGAGACCCGGCCAAAAGAATCGACGGCGTACACGGTCGTATGTGCGCGAGACGCTCAAGTGTCCAGCCAAGGGAGCGTCGTGAAGTTGTTGGAGGACAGTCCAACGCAGGTGTGATGAAATTACGAGCAGAAGGTCAAGGCCGTGTGGATCGAGATTGAGGCGGTGTAATGTCCCCTCCTTCAGGAGAAACATCCGGAGAGAGGCGTCGCCAGGCGTTGACTCCAGATGGTCGATGAGGGCTCGTAATGAAGGATCGCGGCGTTGCTCGTTGCCGATTTCAAGCAACTGGGACACAGAGAAAACGCAAGCGATGGCGTCCGCATCAGCCGGTTTGTCGACGGGGTAGCGGGACAAACAATCGGCATCCTGGTGCAAGCGTCCCGTCTTATATACCACAGAGAAGGTATGTTCTTGCAGGCGTAACACCCAGCGAGCGAGTCGTCGCGTGGGGTCCTTGAGCGAGGATAGCCAGCAGAGAGCGTGGTGATCAGTGATGACACAGAAGGCGCGTTCGTACAAGTATGGACGAAATTTCGCAACAGCCCACACAAGAGCGAGGCACTCGCGCTTTGTGATTGAATAATTGCACTCTGCGGGTGATAGAAGTTGGCTGGCGTAGGCTATAACGCGATCATGTCCACGCTGGCGCTGTGCTAACACTGCTCCTATGCCGTGACCACTGGCATCAGTTCGAACTTCCGTTGAGGCAGACGGGTCGAAGTGGGACAAAATTGGAGGCGTTGTAAGGAGAGTAGTCAGCCGCGAGAAAGATGCGGAATGACCAGGACCCCAAGAAAAAGGTACAAGCTTTCACATTCTCACAGATCACAAGTATCTGTCATTCGCGTTTTTCGGTGATCATTACACTTATACCGCATGACAAATACTGCATCTAAATTTCTTCTGAGTTTACCGTGGACATACGATACATTGAAGGGCTTGTCAACGCAGCCGCAGGTACCTTATCCCGTATTGACGCAATATCCAGGCTACACTGGATTTGGATGCCGCGGCGCAGCGTTCAGACGTCGAGCTTCGGAACCTCCGGTCTTCCGCTACGTCATTAGCGTTGTATGACGTGCCCCTTCTAATTTTCTCAGGCACTATCACTTGCGAAGTGTCAACGGGCCGAACACGCAGTTTCGTTCCTCCGCCATCAAGTATTTGACAAGCTACACGGCGCAAGTCATTCCGCAGTTCGTACCACCGAGCGTCTAATTACTTCCCGCTTTGTGTGGCCGAGTGTGAACTCCGACTTACGCCATTGGGATCGCGAATGCCTTCACTGTCAACGCTCCAAGACAAAACAACACACGAAGACGCCAATTCACTCCTTTCGTCCACCTGGCGTCCGGCTCGATCACATTCACATCGACATCGTTCGCACACTGCCTCTATTTCCGAGGTGCTGGCTACATACTCACTTGTGCATACTGTTATACTTGCTGGCCTGAAGCATTATCTCTCACTGACATAACGAAACTTATAGTGGCTTCAGCATTTGTCAGTGGCTAGACCTCACGCTTCGAACGCCCCGGCGTTGTTGTAATCGATCGCGGCCGACAGTTCTAGTGTGATCTTTTCCGCGAACTCACGTGCCTGCTTGGCTGCCGCCATATCCCAACTACCGCGTATCACCAATGGGCCAATGGAATGGTTCAACGCCTTCACCGTTCACTTAAAGCCGCTTTGATGGGGCGCCAGGTTCGCTTTTCCTGAGCTAAAGAGCTTCCTCTCATCCTGTTAGGCGTTCGCTCCTTTTCCAAGGAAGACCTGAGCTGCGCAGATGCGGAGCTGCTGTATGACACAACATTGCGGTTGCCCGGTGAATTTTTCGCACCAGCTACCATTGCCAAACCCAATCCAGACAGCTATTTTGATCGGCCAGGCTTCCTGCTTGCACACTTAAATCCTTGCTTTAGAAAAGTTGCCTCCTTTAGTAATCTTTTTCTCAGCAGAGACACACCTACAGAGAGTCACGTTTTCGTACGATGTAAAGGCATCCGACTATCCCTTACGCCTCCCAGTGACAGTCCTTTCAAGGTACTCAAGCGGCCAGAAAACTCTGTTACCATCGACATCAATGGACGTGAAAATGTCGTGGCAATAGACAGGGTCAAACCTGCCTACCTTGCGACCTGGCCACCAGAATTCTTTTTCAACGACTTTACAACCACTGAAACGACGGATCTACGCTATAGCATGGCTTCAAAAGCTGTTTCTTGGACTTCGCTGCACCGCTGCTCTTCTCGTAAACAGAGGGAGCCCCATAGCAGCCATCGTCATCTTCCTCGGCCGCCTTTTATACATGGCATGTGTGTTTCGTGCCTCATGCTGCGAGCTCAGATATTTGAAGAAAAAGAAAAGGAGGATAAAGAAAGCTGCGAGTGCTCCTGCTATCGGTCCTAACGGTTCTCAGGTCTTTCGCTCGTCGACTCAGTGTTGTATTTCAGGCAGCTTTATTGTCTAGGATTGCTTGCAGCATTTGAGCAATCGTTGGCCTATCCTCAATGTCTTCAGACAACGGAATCGAAATCACAGAACACTGGTGAAGAACAATAAAAGAATTTCCAGGGCATAGCACTACTAACGAAAATCGCTCATCACTTCTAAAACAAAGGAAATTTGGGCAGTAACCACAGTGCCTCTCAAGTAACCGTTGTCGTGCCCTTCATTTAGTAGATCCGCCATTGATGACGTCACCAGCTACATTTGACGATCCATGTGTCCATATTCAAGAAAGAAAGCTGGTTCAGAGCAGCAGGGGGACTGTAGTACACAAAATGTTGCGTAGCTCGCCTGAGCGGCCTCGCCTGTAGGTATCCCACTCCCACTCTTTCAAGCGAGCGGGCTGGTCAGCATTAGGAACACTCCCGAGTCTTTGCGTAGCGCTTCCGCGCGTTTGTCCATGTCATGGCCTTCGGGATTTGGTTAAGCCAAACGGGTGACAAGTTCCTCTCGTGTATGTTGGATCTACAACACGGGCGAAATTAGCATCCTATTCGGGCAAAGCCTATTACACGCGGTCGCAACTAAGGTAAGTACTGAAGAGTCGCTACTATCGGTAACCAGCCAACTGGGGTCGTGTTGAGCGACGTAGCTAAGCGCCACGTTAAACTGGGATCCAGTCCAGCTTAGGCTCCTGCCATCGTCGAGGGTCCTCCAGACAAACGGCGAACTTGGGCCACGACATCCAGCGGCAGCAATGCTCGCAATCGCTGCCTCCCTTTCTTAGAGACGGGTACTTTACTACGTTGTCTCTGAGTTGGTATGTGTGCGTAAGGTTACGGCGAACCTTTATACTTTGTGCAAACAGGGATCCAAATGGACACCCATACAGCCAGTCACCTGCTCTTCAGCTCCCGCATGGAGATCGGTGCTAGACGATGGGTACAGATTTGAACTTCGCCCCGTATGTTGGCTGTTCCCTTTTGTTCCCGCCACGTTCCATCCTTCTTTTTGACAAGTACGACGGGAGAAGCCCAGGGACTACAGGAAGGCTCGATAATGTCACTTGCAAGCATCTTTCTGACTTCCTGTTGGATAACAGCTCGTTCGGACGCAGAAACACGATATGGACGTCGGTGAATAGGGTTCGCATCGCCAGTGTTTATGCGATGGGTCACGATGGACGTTTGACCTAAGGGTCGATTGTCAAAGGCAAAAATGTCGTGATAGCCGTCAAGAACGCGGCAAAGGGCTTCAGCTTGAACAGGTGTAAGGTCAGAGAAAACCATCTTCTCAATGTCGACGTCATTACCGTGCGATGACGTCACGGTATGAGCTGAGCTGTGACGACCTTCCACTGTGAATGCCTCGATCTCATCATCGTGCAAAGCGCTAATTATAGCCAATGAAATCCCTTGAGACAGAACTCGCGCTGTTAGCGCGAAATTGACAAGGGGAAGGCAGTTGCGGTTGCCAGTAATTGTCAGCACAGTGTGCGGCACGGTAACACCATGTGTAAGTATAACTGCCGGAATTGGTGCGACCGCGTAATTACCGTCAGGTACAGCTGGTGAGGACAAGTCGACGTGCGTCACAGATTGAGGCGGTAGGCGAATAAAATCCATGCAACTCAAACGTCTTGGAGGCGGGTCCACAGGTTCGGCAAGAAGAGGCAAGTCAAGGCGAAGTGAGCCGGCCAAACAGTCAATGAGGGCAGAATGATTGGCAAGAAAATCCAGATCGAGAATGATTTCGTGAGGGCAATGCTCGGTGACTGTGAAGAGAACGATGGTGTGTCTCTCAGCAATGGTGAGTCGGGCAGAGCACATGCCAACAATAGCGACAGTCCCTCCGTCGGCGACTTGTACAAGTAGGTTCGGGGCGGGCGTCAGAGCTTTCTTGAGCCGACGGCGAAGAGCAGCACTCATAATGGACACATGCACCCCGGTGTCAATCAACGCGCACAAAGGAGCATTGTCGACGAGAACGTCCAAAAGATTCTTGTTCGTGGGTAAGGTGAAGCGAGGATTTTGAGCCAATGTCGTCGTTGCAGCTTCACCTCCAGAAGCTGCACTGTCTAGTTTTCCGGTCGCGGGTGCGGTGAGTAGGTCCGAGAAGGAGCACGGCATGACGGGGGCGAACGAGGTTGACGACGGGAGGGAGAAGGCGAGCGGGAGTAGCGGGGTCGGGTCAAAGGTGTCGCAGGGTCAGATGATGGAGCGGGCATAGAAGGGGCGAAGGAAAAGGACGCGCTGGAGGGGCGAGGGTGTTAATCAGGAGAATAGCGTATCGGAGAAGTCCAGCGGCTGCGGCAGTGGCGAGCGACATGTCCAATGCGTCGGCAGTCAAAACAGATCGGCTTGTCGTCCACGGTTCGCCATTCGGATGGGTTGCGCTGTCCGTAAGAGGAGTAAGAAGAACGCGGTGGGGACGTGCGTGGAGAGAGAGGTTCCGAGCGTATGGAACGAATGGATTGCAGGCCGACGTTGGACACACCTCTTGACGGACGACGGCCTGGATCAAGGAGATTGTCACCGGAGAATGATCAGGTGACGTGAATGAAGGGGCCGCCGGTTGTGCCGCTTCGAGCTCACGACGAACGATGCGGGTCAAGTTGTCACATCGCGACGGCTGGTGGAAGAGATCGTCACAGGATGACGTAGCAGCTGTGTTGGGAAGTCGCGTGATGTGCTGGGATACCCGGTGGCTTTTGGCATGCTCGAGACGGCGGCACTCCTTGAGGATCGCATCGATGCTGGTGACGTTCGTAAACACCAGTAAGTTGAAGGCGTCGTCAGCATTGCCTTTGAGGACGCGACTAACCTTATCGTCCTCAGACATGGTAGGGTCAACCTTGGCACAAAGGGCCAAGACGTCGAGAATGTACGACATGTAGGACTCGGTCGACGTCTGTACACGTGTGGCAAGGGCTTTCTTGGCATTGACTTGGCGACCGAACGGATTGCCAAAGGGGTCGCGGAGCTTCTCTTTGAAGAGATCCCAGCTCGAGATTTCCTCTTCGTGAGTCTGGAACCATGCAAGTAGAGCTCCGTCGAGGTAGAAAAGAACGTTCGCAAGCATAATAGTCGGATCCCACCTGTGACTGGTGCTGACACGGTCGTATAAGTGGAGCCAGTCGTGAACATCAGGACTGCCGACTCCGTTGAAAACACCAGGACCCCGAGGGGGGGAAACGGCGACGTAGGTCGGGGCTGCAGGCGGAGACGGTTGCGTAGATGAAGTGCCGCCGGCCGGAGCCGAAGTTACACTGTCACCGTTGCGACCGCTGCGAAGCTCCATGACGGGTACGGGGAACGTCCACCTCCACCAAATTAATGTTACGTGTAGCTGGAACCCAATACTTAATACAATTTATGTACAAGGAAGCTAACGGAAGGCCAAAATGGCGATGCTATATCAAGCTGGCCCACGTCCTCTTCTTCCTCCTCAGTGCAGCCTCACTGTGCCGAATGTTCCGTAGCAATATATATATATATATATATATATATATATATATATATCTTTGTGTGTGTGTGTGTGTGTGTGTGTGTGCCAATTGAACGCGATGGTTGGAAAGTGGACGACGAAGAAGTGCGCGAGCTGTAGAATAAAAGTATCGCGTGTAAGCCATGGCACGTCTCTTGCTTCTGACGTCACACAAGTCGACAGGACCAACCCGATGGACCTGCCACGGCTACCCTGAAGCCTCCGCCTACCATTCCGAAGTACAAAGGAACGCCAGAAGATATCCCCGTCGACAAGTGGCTCCCTCTTTTCGAGATGAAGGCGGCAGAAACATCGTGGACGCAGTGCTATCGGGTCAGTCACTTCAACGAGTACATCTAAGGGGAAGCATTCATGTGGCCCCTGACAGAGGTAATTGGCAACAGCGAATCAAAGGAAGGCATGAGCGCGGCACGCAGGACTGCTTCGCCACGACCAATGGAGATGCCTTCCCGCTATTCATTTACCAGAGGCTGAAGAGTGGACAGGCCATCAAGGAATACTACGACAACAAAAGACGACTTGGTGCCTTGGCCGACGTTACAGAGTGCCACGTCACCTGTGGATTGACTGATGGTGTTCCTCCCAGAGTAGAATTAGCGCTAACTGGACTGGCTTTCACCTCACCATCAGAGTGGCTCGCCACTTCCCAAAAGGTCGAGGCATCCATGAAACGGGTGAGAGGACTTTCCTTCCCTCAAACTCTCAGCACACTGCCAAAAGATCCAATTCTCTCCAAGCCACTGCATCACTCAACTCTGACATCTAGCCTGCGTATTCCACGAAAAGAATGCAGATGCTGCTCAGCTGCTGGTTTCCCTCGACAATTTTAATGGTGCAATGTCCGCGCCGTGGTGAAGTGTCTGCTTTTGAGACTGTATCGGGAAACGGAAAGAGCAACCCGTAGTTTCACTAATACTCTCGGAAGCTCTCATCGACGAAAAAAGAATCACTACAACTCTCAATAAGGGAGCAACGATTACTTGTATCAATGAGGCTGCGTACAGACAGCTCCGAGTTCAGTTTATGAGAGACGCTAGCAAAACAGTTCAACAAGTTACATCAAGCATTCGAACTGTGGGTCACGTAATCATTCATCTGCAGATCGGAAACAGCACAAAGAAAGTGGTTGCGCACTTGCTGCGAGGCCTGAGAACGCAGTTAATCCTTGGCCTAGACAGCGCCTCGTACTTCAAGCTTTCTTTGAACTTGAAAGCAAGACAGTCACGCAAGCACGTGATGTTTCGAACTTACGCAATCAAAACCATAACGAAAGCGCTACAGCCTCTCTAATCAAACCCCTAAAGAAGAAGGATTTGGCCGAACGGCAAGATGCTATACTCGAATGTCGAACAAATATAAATATATCTTCTCTGAATCGCTAACGGATATTAGATGCATCTCTATTGAGTATCATAAGATTGCACTTTCCAATGCTGTTCCAATTCGTCGAGCACTATGCAGATGCTCGCAATAAGGCAAGACAGAAATACAGAAACAGAAAAGCAAGTTGGCATCTTTGTTAAGCAAGGTGTTGTGATACCATCATTGTCCTCCTACGCCGCACCGCTCATTCTAGCGGGAAAAGAAAGGTGAGGGACGCACTCGTTTTTGTATTGTCTACCGCAAGTTGAACTTTCTAACGGTGCCCGATTATTAGCAAATCCCACGGATTGGCGGTTTCCTTGACCACTTTGGAAATGCAATGCAACTACATTGGATGTAATTTCCGCATACTGGCATGTCCGAATGCATCCTGACGACATTCAGAAAACTGAATTTTTCACGACTAATGGCCGTTGCGAATGGCCGGGGATGCCGTTCGTGTGAAATAACGCTCCTGCTACATTTGAAAGATCCATGAAGTCAATAATAGCGAAACATAGGCTCAGTATAGTAATCAATTACTTTGACGACGTTGTCGTGTACTCAGACCTATTTGACGACCATCTTCGACATCTCGAGGAACTACTGAAAGCTTTTAGGGTCTAGAATGTAAATATGAAACACCAAAAGTTCGTGACTGCCAAGTCTAGCATCGAGTATTTGGGCCACAAAGTTTGACAAGGAACTGTGGCACATAAGCAAAGCGACGTTGATGCGATGCTGAATTTTCCAACGCCCAAACGAGAGAAAGACCTGCAGCGTTTTCTCGGAACCGTAAGCACTTACCGTCAAGGCATCCCTCATTTAAGAAATATCGCTCTTCCACTCACAAAACTGCCCCGCAAAGATACTCAATTGTCCCGGACAGAAGTATGCGAACGAGCTTTTTTGGAACTCAAGAAACGCATAAGTGAAGATCCAGTGCTTCGAATATACAACGCTTCCAGACCATGTACTGTATACTGCGATCCATGTGGTGAAGGGATTGATGCCGTGCTAAAGTAGCCAATGAAAAAAGCTATGAACATCCCGTTGCCTATTATTCCCGCAAACTACTCAGGACCGAAGCTAACTATGCCATCACAAAAAGTCTTGCCATCGCAGATGCGATTGATTAGTCGCATTGGTATATTTATGGGAAGCCGTTCCCGTTGTAAAATATTCTACACTACAGTAGCTGAAGAATGATCAAAGTTCCGCAGGGCTGGCTCTTGTAGTGGTCGTTAAAGTTGTCAACGTATGAGGTGAACATGAAACATCAGAAAGCCATAAGCAATGTCGAAGCTAACGCTCCTTCCAGAGCTCCTGTAGCGCAGCTATTCTCACCCACCCATTTTCAGGTGTGTGACAACGAGCACCCCAAAGGAACGTACTCGCTAGAAAACGGCATAGTAATCGTCAAAAATAAAGGCCTCAGGATGATACACGTGCCTTATGAACTGCGCTCAACTATTCTAATGAAAGCTCATCAAAATTTTGGCATGTCGGCGGGCAGAAGACATTGTCACTCCTGTCTCCGCAATATTATTGGCCATATGTTATAGCCGAAGTCTCCAACTACATTGGGCATATACGACACATGCCAGAAATGCACGAAGACCAAAGGGAAGAGGTACGGGTCACTAGAGCCACTGCCTCCAGCTGCAGAATTTTTCGATGTCCTTGCAATGTCATTTGAGGATTTTATGGATGCGGCATATCACAAATATTCATCCACTTGACCATTGACCATGTCACTTGCTATGTATGGGCGTTCCCTCGCAAAAAATGAAAACAGCGACGCCTACATTACATCATTAAAAAGCATTTTTGCTGCGGGCAAACGACGAAAGTTCCGTTCAGGTCATGAAACCACGTTCACAGCAGGAAAATTTAAGCAGTTCCTGAAGCATAACGGAATACTCACTCTTCACGTCTGATCATCCACATTGCAACGGTATGAGCCGTCGGACAAATCCAACTATAGTCATCAGGTCTCAATGGGAAATCAGCAATGAACTGCCTAAGTCAGGCGGCGCGTATTTTCTGCGAACTCCGTGCTGATGAGCAAGGATGACTTTGGCATTGAAATTGTTGCTATTTCGTGAAGGATAGCGGGAGTTGTTGGTGTTGGAAGAGGACGTCGTCGCTCGTTTAGTTGACCCTCGAGCTAACGCGCTAGTCTACATATTCGGTCCCCTGTACCCCTGCGCCTACCCGAGCACCAGAGTAGGCGATGACGGTGGTTAAGAGATTTGGGGATTATCGCGAGGGTAGCCGCTGTCACGTATCCCTTGCGAAACGTGCGACATGCCTCCCAGTGGTGCGTGACCACGACCGAGCCACTTTGCGAACATAAGATTCCGCCGCGGATGACATGGTTTCTGAAACAATCACATCTTGTTTGCGGGAAAGATTTTGCCAAAGTCGCGGTCATACAAGAACATGAAACGCCACTGCAATGTGCTTTTCAGCGGCCGGCATCGTAGCTAACGAGGAGCTTTTCCGATCGCAAGTTTATGCATCCCGTAAACGTAGCTTCCATTATAAATATTTTATCTAAACGTCCTACCTCTCCATCGCTCGGCAACACAAACGTATACAGGCACGAGCCCCAGGCTGGTGTTTTCCCACTACTTTGGCCATAGTAAAGCATTCAAGGAAAGCAAAATAAAAGTCCTTAAATGAGCACTTAAGAGAAAATACAACTTGAGCTGCAACAGTAAATTATCGTTTTACAACACGTAAAAAGCCACTCTTAACGCGAGACGACGCTTGCTGAAGCAGTAAACGTGCAATAGTGAAAGACAGGTGCCGTGAAAGACGGCTGCCTTTCACGTGCACGTGCTTGCGTGACTGTCTTGCTTTCAAGTTCAAAGAAAGCTTGAAGTACGAGGCGCTGTCTAGGCCAAGGATTAACTGCGTTCACGCACCAGTGTCTGGTGAAGTCATGGATTTTGACAGCGTCTTCTGAGGCCTCTTTAACTATTTATCGGTAAAGATCGGTGTGTTCTCGTTAGGGAGCCAAAAAGTGAAGTTAGCATGGTTCAAGAAGCTCCACTGCGCCAAAACGGCTCAATTGATAAGAAATGCTAAAAGATCAGTGACTCCATACATACGCAACGGCGCTGGTTTTTCTATTCTAAAATCCGTAAATGGCCGTTCGACTTTTGATTTTATATTGAAGCATTCAATCTCTTACCGCGAAATTATCGACAGTAGTCATGGCTTGGTGTTATGGCTCGATGTCCCTAAAAGTCCTTCGAATTCAATTGTCTGTCCACCTTGCAAAGAAAAATACTGTTTAGTACTAGAGTGCCATTCAACCAATGTACACATTTGACTGTTGTCAGTACAAGTAACTAATATATTGGACAAATGTGGAGTACAAATATTCAACTGAAATTTCAAGAAAAATTGCTATTGATACACTAGAGTTAAGCAATTTTACTTCATCTTTATTCTCCGTTATACATAATCGCCATATACATGAGATTAGAAGGTTACGGGCAATGGCCTAATATAAATTACGCACAATATTGCTGGAAAGATCGCACCCACCAGGATCGGACGCACGTAAATTGACCAAGGATTTGGAGTTGATCCTGCTAAAAGGGTCGGAAACGGTCAAAGCGTCACGCTGGTTTCGTAGCCTGCTTACCCGACAGTGTCAGCGCATTGTAGTTACGCACTCAGCGTGCCAAAGCGCCGCCTGGATAGCGCTCGTTGCCCATGGCGTTTCCTGTTCCGGCGTCGCAGGGCTTTCTGGAGTACCACATGGCAGACACGGGCCTTCCGTGGAGCGAATTGTTCGCGCAGGCCGAGTCGATCAAGCGCAAGCACAACGTCCTCGAACTCTTGATCAGCGCCACCACTCTGGACCACGTGTACGCGGCTCTGGCCCGTTGGGAGCGCGGCCGCGCCCGCATGATGGCGGCCGCAGCTTCGCACGGCGCCGACGAAGAAAACGAAGAGGACTAACTCGAGCCGGAGATCGTCGGCCAACTTCGTTCGTGGGTGGTTTAGCGCGCGCGCGGACAGGAACAAATGCGATGGACCGAAATAAGTGTTGCAGGACCGCTAGCGTGGACGTCGAACGCTGGTTTAAACTACAGGTCCTAAAACACGCGATATTGTGACGCTCCTCCATTCCGCAATTTTGCGAGATTTCCTTTTTCTTGTTTGGTATTGTGCTGTGCTGTTCCTGAAACGTGATACCCGCGTTGATGCCTCACTTTAAATGTTTACCCAAATACCTGCGAAGCGGTTTGATTCCTATTGGGATACAAGAAATGTTGGCGTAGTTGTTCGTGCGATGAAGTTAATTTCATTCTGATTTCACTGCCAAGCGCTTTTTATAATGTGTATGGGATACCTTGGCCACTACCGGGCCGACAGCAGAAAAACATACATGAAAAGGACTTGCATGTGGGCATTTTACAGAACAGTGGCGAATAATTCTGACATGATAAACTATTATTACTTGGCGGAGGTCATTGTGGTCATGGGCTGGCATAGATTTTACGACTGCATTACGCTGCACTTTGTGGTATGTGGCGGTACACGCCCATGTTGCATTGTGTTTCCGGCACTATACGTGGTTAGCAATATGTGAACACTACATACATACTGACGCACTGTTTGTTAGGTATAATATGGACTTGTTAGAACGAAGCCAATCTTTTTCTACGTATTGCTGCTTTTCTTAGGGCTTTCTGGCACAGTTTGCTGGTATGCAATTAAATGATGCCACATTGTATGGTCACACATTCAGATCCGAAAATCCCCGCAGCTTTCAGTCAGTTAAATTACGGCTTCTCTTAGCAAGGCTGGCTTGGCGTTTCTCGCTCCTTAAAGGATACCGCACGACAGCGCTTCCGTTTTGGAACATCTTGGAAAAGGCTGAAAATTTAATACTTGATAAGTACTATTAACTACGCCAACGTATCCTCGCGCATAGCGACTTCTACCTTCCCTGTCTGTTAACTTTTCTCTAGTACTTGAGTTATTCAATAAAGGAAATAATATACGGACAAGTTTTCGCGTCCGTCCCCATCAATAAGTGAGACATTGGGATATGCAGCCGCTGGGACGTTTGCCCACCCCGAATTGAGTTTCCGATATCACGTAATGCTGTGATGCATTACGTGTTCATTGCATGATAAGCTCTAATCATGCTGATAACGTCACAAGAGGCCCCTAGCCTCTTGTGACGTTATCACACGGGCGTGTCCGCGGACACTCGAGGCCAAATGAACGCAGCACTGGGCTCTGCGCATGTGGCTGTTGCGCAGAGCTGGGGCAGCGTTCCGCATGATACCCCCTCTGGTGTGCTGCTCTTGTCTGGTCTGAGGGAAACGGCCTGGAAAGTGCGCGCTACAAACGCCAGCGGTTTTCGTTTGGTCTGATCTCGTGCACCATGCTGCATCTCGTGCAGTATGCACAAATGCAGCTGGCAGCGCTCCTATGCAAGGCCTGAGCATGGTGCTTGGAGGGAAGAAGAAAACTAACGAGACGCCCACATAGCGATAATAGAAAGGCTTGGACGAAGTCGCACACTCCCACTCGTATACCTGTTGACGAGGTGATGAACCACTCGTGCGTGGTAAACGTGGCTGGAGGTTGACTGTGCTCCCCATGTTTCTGGAATGTCATGCATTAGAAGCTCAAAGAAACAAGCGCTTTCATTTACCGCACCGCCAAAAATTGCAGTTCATTCAGCAATGTTCCCTGACAATGACTAGCTATTTGACAGTAAACAATGGTTGTTATTTAAATGATGTTCGAGTTCTGCACGTCATGCACCAAAGAGATGAGGAACACAGCCTCTCATCAGTGGTCTCTGGGTCGAGAGCTGTATTTAGAGCGCGTGCTTCCCGACGCTTGCCCTAAAGGCATGAGTGAGGCAGATGTGCTGCTCGCAAAGTGCTGCTACTACCAACGTTTCCAACTGATGATAGCTATAGCACCTGTCACTCATCATTTTCATGTCGTTAAAGGGCCCCTTAAACACGGCGAGGTCGAAATTTAGTTGTGATGTTGCAGTGGTGCACGAGACTGCAACGAAGTCGTAGACGCGATAATTTTTGGAAATGGTGCCGTAATAGCGGAGGTGGGCGCGTTTCGTGATCGAAACGCGGCCCTTGCTCGTTTCGCTCATCGCTTACGCACCGCTCGCCGCCTGGCCTCTCTCTTCCTCGTCGAGTGCTCCTCCAAATGTGACGTGACATACATCGTCGCCAACGCGCTTTTCAAAACACGGTCCACTTTCGGTTACCGCGACTACGCGCTTGTCGGATGCCCGCTGTTGCTGCCGTGTCGGCCCGTGCCGCTCATTGACCCTGTGTTGCGCCAGCCTGTGGGTTTTGCGGCAGCCTAGCGCCGCACGCAGATTCCTTCTAGCCACTGCAACACACTGTCGGATTCTACTCACGCGCTTAATCCGACTACTAAGCACAACTGTGTTGGAGCGCGAGCAATTGTGTTGCGGGCCGTAGTTACGGATTCGCACGCGCGACAAGGAAGAGTGAGGAGAGCGCACGCCGGCTAGCCGACTAAGCGAAAGTCGTACGTTCTTGTTCTACCAAACTACAGCGTCGGTCACCTGGTGAAATTACCAGACGCACCCTGGTAACGTCACGACGAGCGCTGGGGATACCTGAAAGGCGTGCGTGTGTGGTGTGTGCCCGCGGCGCATTCCGCTGCCGCATTTGGCATCGTTGATCGTGACGGCATTGTAAACTCGATCCACTTGCTCACTTGAAACGTTGAAAAAATATCGGAGGTGGTTTAGGGGCCGTTGAATACACAATTCCTTGAACATTTATACGGTGATTGGTTTTAGGCCACTTCTAAACCATGTTACATCTGCAGTTCTTGCATTATTTTAAACTCATTATCGTGTGCCTGGCGCTCTTTGGTCGTTACTGGCTCTTCCGTTGAGAAAACCCAATAATCAGTAAAAAAATTCGTGAGGCGGCAATAATCATATGAGGACAGATTACCGGCGCAGCTGTTTAGGCTACATACCTGGGCTGTATACATTATGAAATCATACATTCGTTTCATACGGCACCACACTACGACGACACAAGCGGCGCCACGGTCCACGCATCCTCACCCTAAGCTGAATAGGGCGCAAGCCGTTTCGCTTAGGCTTCTGCAGACCAGTACGTATCCGTGTCTGTCCGTTCTCCACGAGGCTTACCCGGACGTGTATCGCGACGACGCCTGCCCCTCCTGCGGGAAGACCTCCACTCTAGCGCACATGCTGTGGGAGTGCGGGTCGACATACCCCAAGTTCATCAAGGAGGAGTGGGACTCGCTTCTGCGTAGCCCCGCTCTTGAAAAGCAAATCCTGGCTGTCCGGCGTGCCCGCGACCTGGCCGGTGGGCTAGACCTGCCGGTCCCGACGTGGGACTAGCCAGGTGCGCGACAAGTTCGCGTCCTCGCCGGACCTGCAATAAAAGTTTCTTCACTCACTCACTCACTCACTCCACGCACCTGCTATGCATCTCCGGCAACCGCTGCTGCAGCCGCACCTCCGACGCGCGTGACATTGTAAACACAAAAGCGAGGGTATGTGTATTTATATATTGCCTGGCGACTGGTCGCTCGCGGCATTTTGCTTGAATTTGCGGGCGGCATTCAAGCTTGGAAAAAACACTTTTATGTAGAAAGTATTGAGCAGCAGAAATCTATATCAGGAGTTTTTCGTGTTGCTCTACAATTTTCTCATTGACACGCTTCATCTAATTACAATATTTGAGAAGTTGAGTAATTAAGACTAGTTGTCTAATGAGGAGTAATGAAAAAGGAATTCTATTATCTCCAAGCGACGGTAGACATTGCCTTCGTTCTCTCCAGCTACGTGGCATTCGCATATTTTTTAACTCTGGTTAAAGTTAAAAAATTATGGGGTTTTACGTGCCAAAACCACTTTCTGAATATGAGGCACGCCGTAGTGGGGGACTCCGGAAATTTCTACCACCGGGGGTTCTTTAACGTGCATCTAAATCTAAGTACACGGGTGTTTTCGCATTTTGCCTCCATCGAAATGCGGCCGCCGAGGCCGGGATTCGATCCCGCGACGTCGTACTCAGCAGCCTAACACCATAGCCACTGAGCAACCACAGCGGGTGGCTAAAGATATATATGGTGTCCGAGTGTTTCTCTTACAACGCCCAAAGTTATTTTTGGATGCTGTCGGAGTGTACGATGCCTGCCTCACCTACGCCGCAGGTCAGCTCGCTATTGCAGTCTCTCCGGGATCGGCCTACACAATTCTGTCCACGCGCCGTGATAACGATGTAGGACGGCAAGGCTGTGTACGCATGCGGGGGATGCATACGAGGGCTAGAGATAAACAGCTTCGCTGTAGTAAATAAATAACTAAATGCCTGTAGTCAACGGCATTATTTTTAATGCCCAATCATAAACCCGCAACCAAATAATTAATGTAATGTTGAGTATTTTATTCAGGAACACTTGTGACTGGCCAATGTAAAGGAAGTTTACACATCCTTAGTCTCAGCTTCAGAAAAAAACAAAAAAAAGGTCATCTGCTTTTCGCTGAACATTTGCAGCCAAAGAGAGGTCGCTGAGGTTACAAATAAAAGCGGCAAATGAAGAAATCGAAATCACTGCAGCAACAAGCGGAACGTCAGAAATTCTGTGCCGCAAGAATACTAATCCAATGCGGAGTATACACATGAGAAACAGCTGCGTATGGGTATAATTCGCAGAGAAAGACCATAGCAGTTATATTTATATAATTTGAACTGTATTTCACATTTATTACATACAGGGAAGACAGCGGAGTGCACTAAAAAAAAAAAAACTTATATCCGTGACACGCTCCCGTATTTTTCTCCAGTTCCTTCTTCGCTATTAATTATTATTGGTAGTTATCTATTAAGAACTGACTTATGCTTTCTTCGGCTTCGGTGTCTCTGCTTCGTGTGGATGTAACTAGCAAAAATATTGAGCCCCTTGGTTCATCTTGGTCTCACTTACTTCACTTGACCATGGCCCACAGATAAAGAAAAATATTTCATTTATTTATTTATTTATTTATTTATTTATTTATTTATACATACATACATACATACTGCCGCCCCTTTATGGGGCTATTGCAGGAGTGGGCTAGACAAAAAGAAGTCATACAAAAAACAAGTAAGCAATAACATATTAAAAATTCACAAGATTAAGGCAGATGACACAAATGAAACTCAATATAACAGCAACACTGAGAGTCAGTACAAAAACTAGAATGAGTAAATACACTGTAACATCAGGTGTGGTTAACTTTATGAGGAAATCGTTTATGTTGGTGGCACCTGCCAAAATTGATAAATCGATGCAACCATTTCCTGTGATGCCTCACCGGCACCGATGTTAGTGTTGTTGCTTTTTTTTTTTTTTACTGTGTTTTGCGGTGAAGAGGCACAAATATTTTGCTCGCCAGATGTTACTTTGTCTCTGGCGTTCTTTTTAGAATTCCAAACACCGCGAGAGCTGTCAGTGATGTCTGCAGGTTGTTATAAAAGAAATTTATGGGATGTTCATACTATCAAGTCTTGGATGTTTCTATTAGCGTGCTTACCCCACTTGTATAAACTAAAGCAGCGCCACTAATAAAGGACGAAGAAGCAAAATGTACCACAGTAAAAGTGCGTATTATACACCAGAACACCGTGAATTCAAAGCGCGCCGCCATATTGATGAGTGCTGGTCGCGCCATTTATCCTAAGCGCCGCGAAGTAGCAGGTCTGGGCTGCCACGCCGGGAGATGCGACCCGGCGCAAAAGCGAAACTTGGGCTTTTTAGCTGGGCGGAAGGCGTGTTTCGCGTTTTTTCTAACCTGTCATTTTCGCTGTCTCGATCCAATCAAACTTCAAGACCTCATGCAAGTTCGCAATGGCCACACTGAGTGCTGTGCAGACTGCAGAAGCGAATACATCGGGCAAGTACGCTATTACGTTTGTACAAACCGCGCGCTATATGCTAGAACACGTGTGAGCTGTAATATCTCCGCATTTTTGGCACGTAACTTGTGAAGGAATATACAGCACTGTGTTGGTGCCATATATTATTAAAGTGCGCAGAACATTGTCCTCTGCGCTTTCAGTTTGGTCTTGTTTGTCATGCTCACTAGTGGGTCATGGTCACTAGTGGTCACTAGTGGTCACAGCGAGTGGCATGGTTTCCAAACGGCGTGTTCCCTGGTGGAACGATGCATGTAGGCAAGCACGGAGGGACCAGAACAAAGCGTGGGCGAGGCTTCGCGATTCTCCAACAGTAGAAAACCTGGAAAACTTTAAACATGTCAAATCCCAAGCGAGGAGAACGCGCCGACAAGCAAGACGAGAGAGTTGGGCGAAATATATATCAAGCATCAACTCGTACACAGATGAGAGGAAAGTATGGAATAGAGTGAAAAAAGTCAATTGGCAACAAACATATTCCCTTCCTTTAGTAAATAGCCACGGAGAAAGCCTGGAAGATCAAACCAACTTTCTTGGTACACACTTTGAACACATATCCAGCTCCTCACACTACTCCGAAATATTCCTAAATTACAAAACACGAATAGAGAAGCAAAAGTTAGAAAGAAAATGTGCAAAAAGTACGGCGTACAACGAACCATTCTGCATAGCAGAACTGCAGGCAGCTCTGAACTGTTGTAATACATCCGCCCAAGATGTTAAAACAACTACCATCCGAAACACAGAAAACCCTCCTTTCTCTTTACAACGTTATATGGTTTTCCGGCGAGATCCCCTCTGCTTGGAAGGAGGCTATAATAATTCCAATTCTGAAGCACGGAAAGGATCCTTCCTCTGTAACAAGTTACAGACCTATAGCACTAACAAGTTGTCTGTGCAAAGTATTCGAAAAAATGATTAACTGTCGCCTACTACGCTTCCTAGAATCAAACAAATTGCTCGACCCATACCAGTGCGGGTTTCGGGAGGGTCGATCCACCACTGACCATCTCATACGTATCGAGGCACGTATCCGTGAAGCTTTTGTCCATAAGCAGTTTTTCTTATCAGTATTCTTAGATATGGAGAAGGCCTATGATACAACGTGGCGGTTTGGGATATTGAGAGACCTGTCACAGTTAGGTATAAACGGAAATATGTTCAATGTTATCGAAAGTTGTCTGTCGAATCGAACATTCCGTGTTCGAGTGGGCAATGTTCTGTCACGGAAATTGGTACAGGAAACTGGAGTGCCGCAGGGTGGGGTGCTTAGCTGCACGCTCTTTATTGTAAAAATGAATTCTCTTCATCTACACATACCACATAACATCTTCTATTCAACATATGTTGACGACGTGCAGATAGGGTTTCAATCAAGTTCTCTTGCAATCTCTGAGCGACAGGTCCAGCTAGGTCTTAACAAGGTATCCAAATGGGCTGATGAGAACGGGTCCAGATTGAACCCACAAAAAAGCACATGTGTGATTTTCTCTAGAAAAAGAGGCCTGCACCCTGATCCTGAAATTGTGTTGCATGGTGAGCGTCTGCCTGTAAACAGGGAACATAAATTTTTAGGCATCATTTTAGACACGAAATTAACCTTTATACAGCACATAAAGTATCTTAAAAACAAATGTATGGAATCAATGAATATCTTAAAGGTGCTGTCACGCACAACCTGGGGCAGTGATATAAAATGTCTCATGAACTTGTATAAAAGCCTAATACGCACACGATTAGACTACGGAGCCATAGTCTACAAGTCGGCTACTCCAACTGCTCTAAAGATGCTAGACCCTGTCCACCACTTAGGAATTCGCCTGTCCACAGGTGCCTTTAGAACAAGCTCAGTGGAAAGTCTGTACGCTGAATCGGATGAATGGTCACTTCAAATGCAGAGAACATATTCATCTTTCATGTATTTTCTTAGAGTGAACGGAAACAGTCAGCACCCCGCGTATTACACCATAAACGATTTGTTCAGTTTTCAACTTTTTCGCAACCGGCCAACAGTGGCAAAGCCTTTCTCACTGCGTGTTAGAGACATAGCTGAAGAAACAAGGGTTCCCCTGCTTGAATACCACCTTATGTCCCCTGCTATACGGCCCCCACCGCGGCAGTGGCAACCAATAGAGTGTGATACATCCTTCGTAGCTGTTACAAAGCGCGCCTCTCGCGCATATACGAATGTACTTCCTGGAATTACAGCACAAATACTCCTGTGCTCAATTCTTTACAGACGCATCAAAGTCTAATTTTGGCGTATCTTACGCAGCAGTCGGTCCATCCTTTTCGGATACCGGTGTTCTGCACACGAGCACAAGTATCTTTACAGCAGAGGCCTGCGCCATATTGGCTGCCATTAAACACATTAAAGAATTGAATATCCCAAAGGCACTTATATATACAGGCTCTTTGAGCGTCGTAAACGCATTGAAAACTGTGAAGAAATATAAGAATCCTATAATTGTATCTCTCTATTCAGCATTATGCACCACCTATGCATCCAAGCAGCATATCGTAGTATGCTGGGTGCCGGGGCACGGCGAGATTGAAGGAAACGTGTTGGCTGACCAGCTAGCCACATCCGTCCACGCGAACGCTGCAGACACTTCCACGACTGTCCCTGTAATGGACCTCAAGCCCTCAATAAGAAAAAAGCTAAGGGCTTTCTGGCAGCGCTTGTGGGACAAACAAACAGAAAATAAACTACATGTTATCAAGCCGTATCTTGGTAACTGGCCGCCGGTAGCAAAGAACCGCCGCACGGAAGTAACACTTTGCAGACTTAGAATAGGACACACATACAGTACACACGCATACCTCTTGTCAGGTGGTGATCCACCCACGTGTGATAAATGTGGTGAGCAACCCGCCGTGGTTGCTCAGTGGCTATGGTGTTAGGCTGCTGAGCACGAGGTCACGGGATCGAATCCCGGCCACGGCGGCCGCATTCCGATGGGGGCGAAATGCGAAAACACCCGTGTACTTAGATTTAGGTGCACGTTAAAGAACCCCAGCTGGTCAAAATTTCCGGAGTCCCCCACTACGGCGTGCCTCATAATCAGAAAGTGGTTTTGGCACGTAAAACCCCATAATTTAAATGTGGTGAGCCACTTAGCGTGCTTCACATCCTGATGCAATGCAGGGAATTAGACGCAAATAGGAAAAAAGCATTTTCCATTACCTCACCGGCAACAAATTCCACTTCATCCTCGAATGATTCTAGGTATGGAACCTCTCTATAAACATCAATCACTGTTTCAATTTTTAAAGGCTGTACATAGTTTTCATATTATAGCCCCAGGAAATCCGTAGCACAGCCTCTTAACAGAGGTTTCTGCTGCGGTTTCACATGACTGTATTCGTACGCAGTGTAGTCCGGGCGCGCTCGGCGCCGGTTTCGCTAACCTCGCAAAACCCCTTTCGTCAAGGCAGATACAATCCACGCGGCGTGAATCAATGTTTACTAACCTCCGATATATACCAAGTTTCGAACAGCGAGCATCGCAGCCTGCGTCGGAACTTTGAAGCAGCCGTATGGCGTCGGCTAGGACTTGGACGGGCAACTGATGCTGGCTTCGGTAGAGTCGGCGCAGCAGTCAGGTCGCTCACTCGTTTCTACATACGTGCCGATGGTTGCGATTTCCAGTGGGGTTCTCTTGGTTTCCGCGCAGACGCTGGAACAAACTTTTTTGTGTGTGCTTTTTTCCCCCTAAAGTTGGACAACAGCCTCTCAGGGGAGTTGATTGGCGGAACAGCAAGCGATGAGCACTCACCAGAAGACACGGGCGTCGTTTTACGTTTCATAAATTCGCAAAACTTGCGATTGCCACGGGTGTGCGAAAACTCGAAAGAGCAAACTAAATATACAATAAAATATCAGTACTTGACTGGTGAATGTTACGTATCGTTTCAAAGGTGGTGTAACAAACAAAAAAGTATTGTTTTCTATTTCCCACGTACGAAAACGTGAGCAAGACTGCGGGACTACTTCCAGCAGCGGTGAAAGACGCGCGTTTAGTTTCCGTAGCCTTCGTTTCACAGCCAAGTAAAGTTGTCAATGCGTGCTTGGCCATGAATAAACGCGAGACCGGGCCCTGTTCTCTGAACATTGCGCGGGAGTGAGAAGCTTTGAGCCGTCGGCGCGGAGCGGCGTCGACTAAGGTCCCTCTATAATAAGGTAGGGACATCTGCCGCGCGCGCCACCTAGGAAGTTCCTGTAGCAGACGGCGCCCAAGTTAACCGCGGCGCCGCGGCATTCGTGAGGTGAAAATTTATCTGCACACGCGCGGAAATAAAACCTGCTGGTGCCTGACTGTGGTGAAAAACGAAAGAAGGGCCCGAACTTCTAAATCTAGTCCTTTAATTTCAGATGAGCGCTGAAAGAAAAACGCTCAAGAGAGCGGAATGAGTGCTTGATCGCCTCGATCCCGTATGTTTACCTTTCGTTCGTTTGCGCTCAATCGCCGCGCGAGCCTTGGTGATTGCTTGCGCTTAATCCCATTTGCTCTGTGAATTCCTTTGCTTGTAAGTGTGCTGCGTTCACATAGCGGTGACTTTGAACGAATAATTCGTCTAAAAAAGGCTGACAGTCGCTTGGACCGAAAAACTTTCGACATAACGTCGCTCAAACGTCTGACCTTCACGGCAACTAAACAACATGCTGTGTGTGTGTGGAAACGAGTGCGCCAACAGTCTTCTTGCCGCTGAGTGTGTCTGTCGTGTAGAGATTACACGACGACTGTTGTGTTTTGTGGCTCAGTGCTACCAGCCAGTGCAACTGTCGTGACATTATGAAGCGGCGGTATGGATCGTGTCAGCGAGCCTCCTCGATCGTGTTCGGGCTGCCAGCGCGATCTAATCTCAAGACACCCCAACATCGAGCGTAGTGAGTGCGCGTGTGTGAATGCGGTTGACTGTTCTCGTGAACCGTGAGACGTCGCCGCGTAAACTTGAATCATGACGCGCATTATTGTGTTTATGCCTTTTCGCCCCCGTGCACTGCTAAAGCCCCGTAAGAATTAGAGGGCCCTTATACGAAACGCAGGCGGATTGGCCTAGCTATTACTGCACTGTGTTTTGCTGGCGATCCGTGTATCGCTTCTGGCGCTTCTTTTTTATGCTAAATTGCAGTTGCGTGTTTTTCATCAGTAAAATGGCACCGCCGATTACTGAAACATCTTCGAGTGTAAGGGAAACATGGAAGGAACGAGCTTGCAGGTGTATGTAATGTACTTTGGTATATTGTATTTTACTTTATTATTGGATGGCCAGTAGCAGTGGCTATGCAGCAGCTGTTTTCAAAAGCAGAGTAATGCAGACACTTAGAAATATATTTATTCACATGTGCAATACACAAAATACGAGTAGAATATGCAGAGTTGGAAATGACTTATTGGACATATTGGAAAGTGCAGTTAACAACGCGCGCACAAACACAGGAAAGTGTAAAAGTAGAATTCGCTGATGAAAGTTGTGATTTTTTATCGCACGTAACGCAATGCGGATATTTGTCAGCGATTTCATGCGCTTCTGCCCCACTATTTACTTGCATGCCAGGTCATACTGCACAGTCAACGGGCTCATATTGCACTAAAATGAACAATCTCCACAAACTTCGGCCGTCAACATTCATGCGCGCGAATGAAATATAATCGCAGCTCTGCACACACAAGTGTATGCTTTCTCTCGCTCCTTCGTATCGCTCTACGTTACTTTCCTCGCATAGTCGTGCAGTTACCGATGGTTCAGTCTTTCCGTCCAATTCTGTGCAAGCATACTTTCTTCTCGTTCGGTTCTGGTTGCCGCGCGGGATGCAAAATAACTTCCTGCCATCCTTCGTCCGGTTTCGGCACCCAACCACACAGCAACAAGACGTTTCGGCCCTCCCGGAACGAAATTATCGCAGCAATGTGCATAGCACAACAGGCGAAGCGCGCGCACTTCGCCCGGGGCGCAGGAACTTTAATGGCGGCAAAGGGGCGGAGCAACGTCACGTGTCACCGATCAGCCTATCGCTGGCGTCGTCGGCTGGATCAAAGCCTTTCTCTACTTTGGAATCATTGAGGGATTTTAGCGTCGACCACACCGCGGATATCGCCCGGCGATTTGCTTCTCTGGAGAGGGTGCGCGATGGCAAGCACGCGAAGGTAGCGTCGGAGACTAAGAGCGAGCCGTTCAGCTCGCAGAACGCCGTTAATGATGCTTGTCTACCCAAGCCTAATCGCACCGACCTATGCACAGCTGTCATACCTGGCTTAACGATGATTGTATAGCTAAGTATGATTACAGCTAAATCAATGGTTAACTAAGTGAATCCAAGACAACCAGGCTAAACCAAGCTTCCGCTTGGCATATCCAGGGTTAGCTGAGCTAAGCCGCAGCCAATATTTTTCTTTCTCCTTAGAAACACATTTTCCCTGAAAGGCTTTCTTACACCCGGGCGTCAGCAGTGCTCTGTGAATGAGTGGACACTGATAGGCCAGACGTGATAGCAAATGAAACTCTTCTCATCAATCTGAACAAAGCGGCGAGAGAACTGCTAACTATGGGGCCATTAGGTGTTTGATGTGCGTTCTCTGCCGATTGGCCTAGAGCGCTACTAAGAAAAACTTCCAGGTTTATAGGTTCACGCACCGCTTTGTTAGCGTTGCCGAGAGCAGTGAGAGAGAGAGATAGGGAACAGCCAACATACGGGGCGAAGTACAAATCTGTACCCATCGTCTAGCACCGATCTCCATGCGGGAGCTGAAGAGCAGGTGACTGGCTGTATGGGTGTCCATTTGGATCCCTGTTTGCACAAAGTATAAAGGTTCGCCGTAACCTTACGCACACATACCAACTCAGAGACAACGTAGTAAAGTACCCGTCTCTAAGAAAGGGAGGCAGCGATTGCGAGCATTGCTGCCGCTGGATGTCGTGGCCCAAGTTCGCCGTGTGTCTGGAGGACCCTCGACGATGGCAGGAGCCTAATCTGGACTGGATCCCAGTTTAACGTGGCGCTTAGCTACGTCGCTCAACACGACCCCAGTTGGCTGGTTACCGATAGTAGCGACTCTTCAGTACTTACCTTAGTTGCCACCGCGTGTAATAGGCTTTGTCCGAATAGGATGCTAATTTCGCCCGTGTTGTAGATCCAACATACACGAGAGGAACTTGTCACCCGTTTGGCTTAACCAAATCCCGAAGGCCATGACATGGACAAACGCACGGAAGCGCTACGCAAAGACTCAGGAGTGTTCCTAATGCTGACCAGCCCGCTCGCTTGGAAGAGTGGGAGTTGGATACTTACAGGCGAGGCCGCTCAGGCGAGCTACGCAACATTTTGTGTACTACAGTCCCCCTGCTGGTCTGAACCAGCTTTCTTTCTTGAATATGGACACATGGATCGTCAAATGTAGCTGGTGACGTCATCAATGGCGGATCTACTAAATGAAGGGCGCGACAACGGTTACTTGAGAGGCACTGTGGTTACTGCCCAAATTTCCTTTGTTTTAGAAGTGATGAGTGATTTTTGTTAGTAGTGCTATGCCCTGGAAATTCTTTTATTGTTCTTCACCAGTGTTCTGTGATTTCGATTCCGTTGTCTGAAGACATTGAAGATAGGCCAACGAATGCTCAAATGCTGCAAGCAATCCTAGACAATAAAGCTGCCTCAAATACAACACTCAGTCGATGAGCGAAAGACCTGAGAACCGTTAGGACCGATAGCAGGAGCACTAGCAGCTTTCTTTATCCTCCTTTTCTTTTTCTTCAAATATCTGAGCTCGCAGCATGAGGCACGAAACACACGTGCCATGTATAAAAGGCGGCCGAGGAAGATGACGATGGCTGCTATGGGGCTCTGTTTACGAGAAGAGCAGCGGTGCAGCGAAGTCCAAGAAACACAAGAAACAGCTTTTGAAGCCATGCTATAGCGTAGATCCGTCGTTTCAGTAGTTGTAAAGTCGTTGAAAAAGAATTCTGGAGGCCAGGTCGCTAGGTAGGCAGGTTTGACCCTGTCTATTGTCACGACATTTTCACGTCCGTTGAAGTCGATGGTAACAGAGTTTTCTGGCCGCTTGAGTACCTTGAAAGGACTGTCACTGGGAGGCGTAAGGGATAGTCGGATGCCTTTACATCGTACGAAAACGTGACTCTCTGTAGGTATGTCTCTGCTGAGAAAAACATTACTAAGGGAAGCAACTTTTCTAAAGCAAGGATGCAAGTGTGCAAGCAGGAAGCCTGGCCGATCAAAATAGCTGTCTGGATTGGGTTTGGCAATGGTAGCTGATGCGAAAAATTCACCGGGCAACCGCAATGTTGTGTCATACAGCAGCTCCGCATCTGTGCAGCTCAGGTCTTCCTTGGAAAAGGAGCGAACGCCTAACAGGATGAGAGGAAGCTCTTTAGCTCAGGAAAAGCGAACCTGGCGCCCCATCAAAGCGGCTTTAGGTGAACGGTGAAGGCGTTCAACCATTCCATTGGCCCATTGGTGATACGCGGTAGTTGGGATATGGGGGCAGCCAAGCAGGCACGTGAGTTCGCGGAAAAGATCACACTAGAACTGCCGGCCGCGATCGGTTGCAACAACGCCGGGGCATTCGAAGCGTGAGGTCTAGCCACTGACAAACGCTAAAGCCACTATAAGTGCCGTTATGTCAGTGCGAGATAATGCTTCAGGCCAGCAAGTATAACAGTCTGCACAAGTGAGTGTGTAGCCAGCACCTCGGGATAGAGGCAGTGCGCCAACGATGTCGATGTGAATGTGATCGAGCCGGACGCCAGGTGGACGAAAGGAGTGAATTGGCGTCTTCGTGTGTTGTTTTGTCTTGGAGCGTTGACAGTGAAGGCATTAGCGATCCCAATGGCGTAAGTCGGAGTTCACACTCGGCCACACAAAGCGAGAAGTAATTAGACGCTCGGTGGTACGAACTGCGGAATGACTTGCGCCGTGCAGCTTGTCAAATACTTGATGGCGGAGGAACGAACGTGCGTGTTCGGCCCGTTGACACTTCGCAAGTGATAGTGCCTTAAGAAATTAGAAGGGGCACGTCATACAACGCTAATGACGTAGCGGAAGACCGGAGGTTCCGAAACTCGACGTCTGAACGCTACGCCGCGGCATCCAAATCCAGTGTAGCCTGGATATTGCGTCAATACCGGAGAAGGTACCTGCGGCTGCGTTGACAAGCCCTTCAATGTATCGTATGTCCACGGTAAACTCAGAAGAAATTTAGGTGCAGTATTTGTCATGCGGTACAAGTGTAATGATCACCGCACAACGCGAATGACAGATACTTGTGATCCGTGACAATGTGAAAGCTTGTTCCTTCCAGCAGGTGTCAGAAATGCCGAATGCCCAAGCGTACCGCAACCAGCTCGCGACCGAATGTGCTGTAGCACGTTTCTGCAGGCTTCAACTTCTGGAAGAAGCATTTAGCAGGCACTCCACACTGTGAAGGTGGATGACCAGCGAAGCTGTATAGATGGTATAACGTACAACAGAGAGATACATAAATATTAATGCGACAATATAAAGGGCCCCGTCTCACACACAATCAGGCGTAGGCGTCCACCATCGTTTCGACAAAAACATTCCGAACCATGGAAACATAACCACGCATACCCAACGACGCGGAACATCCGTCTAGCGCAAAGCAGTTAGTAAACTAATTGAAGTTGTCAAAGTAAAATATATAAAAAAAACGGTTAAAGTACGACTTAGACACAACCTACAGACAGGATAGCGTCGGAGTGTAATTTAAATATAAGAGTAGACATAATTCTGTTACGCGGAAGCTCAAACTTCTTTCCAGCGTTTCTACCATACATACACCAGCCACGGCGTCCGAGGTTCGAGCGCGCTGGCGCGCGCAAATCTTGGAGACCACGTTTGCAGCGACGCGCCCGGCACGCCTGGTTCATTGCAACACCTCCTGATGGCGCTCGCTTACGCCGCACCGCGGCCCGAGCGAGAGGCCGCGCTTCCACCAGAAAGTTCGCCTTCGTGCATAGCGCTTGGCGCCAGCGTTTCCCGGTAAACAATGCGGTTACATAAGCTGCAGTTGCGAGAAGCATGAGAAGCAGTCACGAATCTTTGAATGCTATCGCGTTCCACTCCTAAAGGTGAAGCTGAAGCGTCCTCCAATATTTTTGTATTGTTTATTATTTCGCACAAGTTACTATAGCTTTGTGGTCGCTATGGTAGATAGCCAAGGGTTCCGTGACGAGAATGGACAAGTTCTTGGCGAAGGTTAAGTCCAAATACGAGCGCTTCGTGATCGCTGGCACCTTGGGACCGGTGTAGCACTGTAGCCCGAACTGTTGGAGCATAAACGAGTGCCACCAATTCTCATCTGGCTGCGACACATCCATGTTGAAGTTGCCAACGACGAGGACTGGAGTTTGATAGTCATTGCCTGGATCGAACATGCATCCAAAGGGGTCGTCTATAAAGTCCTCTGCGTCGCGCTTGGGAGAGGCAGGTCAAACGTACATGGTGGCAACGACCGTCTCGACGGTGGTCTTCATGGCACACATGTCGACACAAAACACCGGGATATCTAGTTCTTGGGTGGTGGACGAAAAGTTGTACGGCCCAACGGCGGCGGCTGCTACGTCCGTCCTCACGTATATGGCAACTCCACTAGTTCGCCAGCCGATGCGAAGGGCGCACGCGACACCGCTGTAGCCGTCCAGCGTACGAAGCACTCGCGGTCGTTCCATCTTACGCTGGAATGATGAGTGGCGACGGCGCCATCTGTGGGAGAAGACGACGATGCTAGAGCCATTGCTGATGATGACACTTAGTTTTGATCATGATGCAATAGTTTCCTCTTGCCAATGAATGGCTCATACTCACTTAAGCAATGGAGCCAGCTGTGGAAGGAGACGACGATGACGAACCTGTGAACACTGGCACCAGTGCGTACGCACGGTCGCACGGTTGCGCGAGCTAGTTCGCCCCCTCTTCGCGGACGACGGACGACGGAAATGCCCTAGCCACTTACAGCTTCACTGCAAAACACAAGTGGGCAGCGGGAGTTGCACTGGAACTGTTGTAAAACGGCGCCGACAGCCGCACTGATGCATCGACTATAAGACTCATTGGTGAAACATGTGGACGATGGACCAGCAGGGTGGCATCTGCCAATGCGTTTTTGGCAACTTGAGAGAACTCTTTGGCTTCGGGCGTCCTGGACAGTGGAGCGGACGGAGCTTTAGTGGTCTTAAAATGCTCGGTCAGTGGTATAATAATTCCGGTGATGTTAGGAGCAAAACGGCGGTGGAAGTTGAGCAGCCCTAGAAACTTACACAGCTTTTGCCGTGACGTTGGGCGCGGGAACTCATCTCAGGCTTGAACCTTCTTTTCCAATGGTCTGATTCCTTCGGGAGTCACGCGGTGTCCAAGGAGCTCAATGCCGTAGACACCAAAGATGCTTTGCATGGTTGACGAGAATGCCGTGTTCCTGGAGCCGAGAAATTAGCAGGCGTAAATTGTTGCTATGCTTTTCTGTAGAAGTGCTAGCCACCAAGAGGTCATCTGGGTATGAAAAAGACTAAGAGGAGTACCCGGTTGGCCTCTGGAACGTCTGAGCAGTGTTTTTCAGCCTGAAGGGCATGCGGACATACTTTAAGAGCCCGAATGATGTCACAATTGCAGTTTTTGGGATGTCCGGTGACTCGGCAGGAATTTATTGGTAGGCATTCACTAAATATATAGTACTGAGTATTATCGTTCCAGCAAGTTGGATGCGACGTCATGAATGTGGGGGCGTGAATAGCGATCAGGGACGGTGTGCGCGCTGAGCGCACGGTAGTGGCTCAACAACACACGGGCGTCCGGTAATTCCCTGGGTGACGATTTGGTACTATAGGATAGGAATAACTTTAAGAAACTGCCGGCAACCGACTGTTTAACGCGTCGTGACGCAGGCCAATCGTCGACCCGGGGTTATACCCTACTCTGCACTAACCCAGTTGGGCCCGTTTGTAGTGGGTCATGAGGCTTGTGCTTTTCGAGCGCACCCCGGGCCTGCTGGACGGGCCATAGTTGTGTGTCCTTGTCTGCAGGCTGCAGTGCACCTTGAAGTTCGGGCGGGTAAGTCCTGGAGACAGCTGCCGTCGGGAACCTGGCACAGTCCCACATGATATGCCATTGATCCGCCGGACCCGCTGCACAAACACCGCACAGCCCACTCGGATAGAGCTCTGGGTGAAGCACGTGCAGCATTGCTGGGGCGAGGAGTGACGCGGTCTGTATTTGCTTTAGTATTACGGCCTCCGCCCGACTGAGAGCCGGGTCAATCTGTCCTTGGTTTCGAACCACCACACGGAACGGTCACTCTCGGGGGCGAGGAAGGTAAGCGTTCCCGCCGCCGAATGGGCCGTCTCGTTGGGGTTCGGTGAGGATGCACACTCGCCGGCGTGCGCCGGGAGTGTGCAAATGCTCGGTCAGTGGTATAATAATTCCGGCGATGTTAAGAGCAAAACAGCGGTGGAAGTTGAGCAGCCCTAGAGACTTACGCAGCTTTTGCCATGACATTGATAACTGCTGGACGAAGGACGGATGATACCAGTTACCGCATGTGGTCTAACTCTGCTTGCAATCGCAAGGCGGTCACCAGCGAGGCGTCTGGGTAGCCAGAACACGGGAGTCATGTGGTGACAGCACGACGTTGTGATGTACTGGCAGCTCGATATTGGAAGATGTCGTGACGGTTGGGAAGTCTGACAGAATTGAAGCGAACGCAGATAATGGAATCCATGGTACCATTCTAGTGCTTGAAGTCATAGGTGTAAGGGTGCCTTGTATAGACATCCTAGTCGTCGTGTTCACAAGGCGATGAGCGCGGAGGTCAACACTAACGGCGAAGTAGGTCAGAAAATCCGCACCCAATATGGCCATGCGTGCGTTCGCACCAATCAACACCCACCGGAATGTGCGTCGGAGACCCAAGTCGTTGGTAAGAGAGCGCTGACCATATGAGTGGATAGAAGAGCTGTTGGATGCTTGAAGGGGCACGGTTTTCTTTTTTTTGCCACACTGCCGGTCTAGTCACGCGGCAGGGACGACACTTACCTCTGCTTTTTGTCTACGGGAAATCGTTGTCCGGCAATCCTATCAGTGACGTAGAACAAGCGGCTTGTCATACGGCAAGAATCATCGGCTGCCATCAGTGATTCTGCGGCATAGCCCCAGACAGCTGCAAGGAAAACGGCACTAACGTACGCTGGCACCGAATTTGTTGTGATACCACAAATATGCGCCGCGATGAGGGCCAGAGCGGGAGCTGTACCGAGAAGGCAATCTGGAACGGCAATCGCGGTCGCGCTGACGGCGGTGGGACGATGACCGTAGAGCAGTAATGGCCTCAGCAAGTTCGGCAGTGGCAAGGTGACAATGGTACAGTGGCAACCGGCGTTGTTGCCACTGTACGTCTTGCTTAATAATCACCGACGCGGTCAACCAGCTGTCCAAGATTGTCAAGAGACATGTCTTCTGATGGGATCGCCAAGACGACCATGGGATTCTGCGCTAGGCGCTGGAAGAACAGTTCACGCGGCAGCGGGTTTTTCGCATCCAGCCTACAGTCACTGAGGAGCCGTCTTATACGACGTAGAATTTCTCACTGTTGACAGTCGGCGAGTTCCTGTGTTGGGAAGCTGAGGCACCTGGGCACATACACAGACTTGCGTTGCAGCACCATCGTTTCGAAGTGGTCATACGCGAAGGTGTCGTGGGGTACGTCCACAACGTCTTGGAACTCCTCAACCACCTCTGTACACAGTGCCGAGACAGCATGGAGGAACCTCGCGCACGGCGAGGTAATGCACCAAAGCTCGAAGATGGCCTCCACCTGAGCAACCGAGACTGCAGGTTGTTATGGCTAAAAAGACGGCAGGTAAGTCTGCAACGTGGTGAGGTCTTCTGCTCTTTTCATCGGTTTCTCGTTCGTGGCCTCGTCCAGGATGATGTGCTCACCGTATAATCAAGTCCGGGTCGCCACGTTATAGGGACCGAAGTTACACCCACTATAACAGTCGACGACTCGGCGAGCGAAAGACATCAGAAACGTTCACACCGATAGCAGGAGCAAAAGAAGTGCTCTTTTATTCTTTTTTTCTTTTTGAGGCAAGATGCTAAGATCTCTATGTTTCAAGGTCGCGTTGTGAGGTACCGAAAATCGGCGCGCTTGCCACTGCTCGCGGGTTCGTCGTCTTCTTCCACATCGCTGCCACATCGATGCCACTAATAACGCCAGAAAAGGCGCAGTTACTTCATACAACGTAAATTAAGGCACTCGAACCCACGAACTTTGGTCGGAGTCGAACCCGCGACCTTTGGTGCTAATCAGGGCAAAGTTTACTTAGGCATGGTTAGTTAGGGTAGCTTTAATTATGGCACTCCTAACTACCACTTCTTGTGGGAGAAACCAAGTAATAAGAAGTGACAACGCATTCGAATGAAAATGTCAGTAATTTAATGGGTGTCTCTTCAGCACGCAGGTATTCGCCTTCGCCCTCGCTGGCGTACGCTAAAGTGGCCGTCAATTTTTCTTCTAATCTCGCAGCTCGCAGCCAGAGGCACGATACACACGCGGCGGAGTGCACTATGTGTAAAAGGCGGCCGAAGATGACAATAGTGGCTAGAAAACGAATGCAAAATCTAGAAAATATCGCACAGTAACAAGCCGGAAAGCTTGCACAGGACGAAAACCAAAGTCGGTGCAATATTCCTTTGGTTTTTGGCATTCCTGAAAGCGAAGGAGCCTCAGTGATGGAGTTAAAGAAAGCTGCAATAGATAACCTGTTTCAAGAAACACTTGGTATGGAAGTAAAATGAGGAAAAAGATTACCGGCTTGGCAGAAAAAAGAACAAGACAGAAATGGCCTGGCCCATAATTATGAAGTTTAATGATTACCGCGAGTCATGACGTGTTATACAAGACTGCAAGAAACTTAAAGGCGCATCTATAAGTATTAGCCATGACTATGCCCAAGAAACAGTAGAAATAAAGCAAAAGCTGTGGATAAAGTTCAGCTTCAGTAAGGGCTAACAGTGTTAACGTTAAGTTGGTCCACGATGAAATTCGAATAATCACTCGCTTATGCGGGTGTGATATGAACCAATCCGAATGATATTTGTGGCGAAGCCACAGCGGTAACAGACAACAGATGGACGCTTCCGCGGCAGCTGCCGCCCTTTCGCTCAGTACTCGGAAACATCACACCTCGTGTGATGTGCTGGGAACATCGGCGCCATCACCATGGGCATTCCGCCTGCTTCTTTTATTGAATGCAGGAAGCGTTCTGAATAAGGGAACTGAACATGAATATATTTTGCTTTCGAGAAGCCCACCTGCTGTGGCCGTGACCGAAACGTGGCTGCATAACGGTGTAACGGATGGCTGCATCGTGCCGGAATGCTACAAGACGTTCAGATCGGACAGGCACTCACAAGGGAGCGGAGTTGCCATAATTTTCAAAATTTTTGTGGTGGCCTCCGCGGTACAGAGCAATGTGACAAAAACAGTGTGGTGTAAAGTAAATGTTTCAAACACTGTTTACCTTGTTGTGGTTGTATATAAACCATCCGCTAAAGCACCTAATTTTCGGGACCAATTAAATAGTTTTCTTTGTGGCCACGTAAATGAGAGCACTATGCTTATACTGAAGAACACATTATTCTGCTAACTAATAATTGAGACGCTTTCTTTTTACCTGGTCGCAATATGACTGACTGAGAGGAAAAGATGTCGGAAATAATCTTTACTCAGAACTTAAAGTAAATAGTCAGTGAATATAAAAGAGTAACGTCTTCGCCTACGCCGATATTGGACTTGGTTTTCCTATTAAATAAAATATATAATTGGGTTATGCATGTTGATGATGGTGTTTATGATCACAAAATGGTTTCTGTTACCATTCCATTAAGTGTGACACGAGCATCATACAAGGCTGTACATGTGAAGGATTACGCGAACGCAGATGACGCTTACATTCTCGATACACTATGGTATTCAGTCAGCCAATTTTAACATATGTCCGAGCAAAGTGTGGAATTATGTTAACGCTTTAAATGAATTATAGAACATTGCATTGACGAGTTCATTCCTAGTAGAGTGAAGAAAATAAAGAAACGTTTTCCCTGGATAACGCATGACGTTGTTCATAAGAAACGCAAATTAAGTATACACCGCGTAAAAGAAAGTGTGACTCAAAGGAAATTGCCCGTGTACGAAGGGAACTGAAGGAAGCACTAAGCACTTTTTTTTTTATCACAAGCTAAGTGCTTTTCTTAAACACTCGCCTAGAAAGTTCTTGGCTCGATGTAGCTGGTAGGCGGGACAAAATTATAAAACTAAAATGTGGTAATGAAACTCTGACACAAAAAGCCGACATTGCAGGTAGTCTAAACTGGTAACTGGTAGTCTAGTCTAAACCATGAAGACGGAGTTAGGCATAGTATTTATCTGAATCGATGTGAGATATTATCATCAGACAAGAAGGATTATTTCAAGAGCTGCTGCCTCTTGAAATAAGCGAGTGAACCCCATGAAATACCCACCCCTTTTTCGAAACGTTATGTGCAGTGGTTATCACATTACGTGAATATTATTTTCCGAAAATTCCTCTGCACTACTTCGGTACCATGGGACTGGAGCGAATCTGTCATTATGCCTTTGTTTAAAAGTGGTGTTCGATTGTTTGCAAACGATCCCCCGACCGCTTTCACTTACATCCGTTAGCTGCGAAATATAAGGGCATCTCATAGACACGAACACTATCGCCTTTCTGTAAAGCAAAAGAACGTTTTTTCTCATGAGCATGTTTTCAGGAGCGGTGTCTCACCTACGACGCAGCTTACTCAAGCGATTCATGACTTTGCTTCTGTGTTGGACATGCAACAACTTGATGTCAGATATGTATATTTTCCTAAGGCTTTCGGTAATGTGCGTCACGATAGATTGTTTGTTAAACTCCCTCTTGCCGGCCTTAGTCAGTGTGTGCTGTGTCGGATCGAAGCGTACTTGAATGATAGGGAACAGCTCATGAAGATAGAAAATGTCGTGTCTGGAGCAGGAGGCTTTGAGCCATAGTCGCCAAGCGGCGTCTGACGACCCCGCGGATGTCCCCGGCGAGCTGCTTCACTCTAGAGGGTCCGGAATGCCAAGCACGCGTCAGAGACTAAGGGCGAGCCGTCCGGCTCGCAAAATGCCGTTAACGATGCGTGTCTGCCCAAGCCTAATCACAGCCACGTCCATCCACCGACCTTGGAGCAGCCGTCATATACCTGGCTTAACGATGGCTGTATACCTAGGTATAATAATTACAGCTAAATCAAAGGTTAACCAACTGAAACCAAGACTTAGCCAGGCTAAAGCAAGCTTTCGCTTTGCGAACCCAGGGTTAGCAGAGTTAAGACGCAGCCAATTTTTTTTTTTTTTTTTATGTTCAGCATCAACACTACAATGCAACCAAAGGATTGATGCAACCATATCTTCTTCAGATTCTCAGCAAGTGCGTGTCGCATTGCCGGTTCATCACGCGAGCGTTGTGACAACGAGTTTCCGCGGCCATCAAATGAGATCCGTTCGTGTTTTCACATGTACGCGTACTACCATGCTTGTTAATTCAATTAGTAAGATAATGTTTCCTGTAACTAATACAACCAACAAGCCCAAACCCTTACTTTGTGTGGTGTCTAATAGGATTTTGTTTTCGCTATCAATGTTCCGCCTTTTGGGCGAAACCGCGACATTTTTTTCTGTATGTCGTCGAATGAGCATTTGCTCAGAAATTCGTGTTTGCGTGTGGTAGGCTGCTACAAGCTCTCCTATCTAGGACCAGGTAACTTCACTAGGCGCTGCAAAGAGACGTCACTCGCAATCGAGCACCTCTCTGAAGTGACGCAACACAGTAGCAAGAAGTATATAGTGAACGGTTTATCGCTCGCACTTAAGCTTTATATACCTGGAAGCCAGGTGAATACCGATACCCGCTGCGGCTGAGTACATCGTTTCTTGCTAATAGCTGATAAGGAACTCGGGCGTGCAAGGGCGGTTTATCGACGACGCTGCATTCTCCAATTTCTCGCGCGCGCGGGTCAAGTGGTCAGGGACAGATTCACAGAGCCGTTGTCAGTGCCATCCCGTCATCGCGACGGTATCGGTGTCAGTAAAGAGCTTTTCTTCGTCGGTTTCATATCAAAAATAGGAAGCCGGTGACCTTGTCTAAAATTCCCGTTCTTATGGAGTAACCGACGAGCCGACACTCTTTTCTGACATACGCCCGTCCTGTACGATTCACAGACGGTGCGGATGACGTCACTGTGAATAAGACCAAGCTAAGACGATAGCTTCGTTTCTCGCGTACGGTCAGTAATATGTGTGTGTTCGCCTCCTACAAGAGCAAAGAGAGGCGTTGTGTGGTATCCGCAGTATCAAGCAAAAATAAGCAATGCCGTGGAAAATTGTGCGTTTTGGTAACATCCGTATCATCACCAAAGAAACGCTTGAGAAAAGAAAATCAAATATTTCATTTACCCTCTAGGAATGGCTACATTTACTCGCATTACACACCACTACATCATGATTCAATCTTAAATTCCTAACAGCTGTAAAATTTTAAGCATGTCGCCCTCGTATTGTTGCTGGCTCGCCCAACCCACTTGTCTGTTCTACAAAGGTGCACACACAGCTCAGCCTGGTCAGAAAGCAATAAACTTTATCAGATAAACGGATCAGACAAGTGCGTTGGGCAAGCCAGCAACAATACGAATGCGACATGCTTAAAATTTTACAGCTGTTAGAAATTTAAGATTGATAACATAATATATATATATATATATATATATATATATATATATATATGTATGTGTGTGTGTGTATGTGTGTGTGTGTGTGTGTGTGTGTGTGTAATTGATGTCATCTCTATAAATCATTCAATTAGGTCATATATGTACGAGAAGGAAGGAAAACGAGGGGCGTTGCTTTTATTCAAATCATAAGAGACCAATAAATTATGACGTGTAAGAAGTCACTAAACAGCACATATATATATATATATATATATATATATATATCGCACTTTGGATTATCTTGAAGACTCATAAGACGCGATTTATTTACGTGACACGCAGTAAGCAATGCCAGCGCTAGAAGCTGCGGTTTCAAATAAAACTGCACGTAATGCACCGAACAAGCTCGTGCGTAGTGTCTTCTCGAGTCTGTTCTTGTTGGTGGTAGTGTTTACTTCCCACAAAGGTGAAAAGTGATGAGACGCAACGAGAGACGTTCAACGTCTCGACCCCTCGCGCTTCTGGCTTCTTTGGCCAAGTAACTCACTGCCAACGGGCGCCATGCATCATTCTCAAGCATCCCCCTGTTCATGTTTGACTCGCTACGCGCAGCTTGTGGCCGACAGAAGTCGTTGCTTCGTGTTGCTTTTGCGAGTAAGCAAATGTCCATTGTGCCACGCTTCGCAGCTTAACGTGGACGCTCTTATTCCACTCGACGTTTTTTTCACGTGCGCACGTATCCTTCACGTGCGTAGGTATCTTTCACGCTCAATGCACGCTTTGGTCATGTAATATATAAACGATTAGCATTCTTAGGTCACTTTACGCACTCTCCAATGGCTGTCTATCTGTCTACTTATGTATCAAACCGACTTTCCGCACGCCTGGGTCTCTCTGGCTGGTCCATGGTCGAATGGATAGCTCGTCGGGTTTGTCTGGTGAGGGAACAGGGTTCAGAACCTGTCGTCGAACCACCTTGGGTCACTGGGTATACGTCGCAATGTGTACCTATGTGCCGCTTTCCAACTAGCGTCCCTGACGCCCACGTGCGTCAATGGGAATGCGGGACTGGGTACGCGCCACGTGGTGTGTGCCGCTCATCAGCGAACGTCCTTGACGCCAACATCGGTAACTATTGTTACCGATGTTAGCCTCAAAAACGTGGAAGGGCGGCACAGTCCTACTGTCACTTACTTATAGGTTACTACCACTGGGAATGTGCCGCCCTGCCATGAGAGAATATATCCTTTTAATTTCTGCGATGACCTATTGGAATGAAAACCTTCCCGAGCGCGCAATGTACGGCGGCGATGCTAGATGGCGCAGCATGTTCAGTGTGAAGGCCGAGAGAGGACCCCGGCAGCATTTCGACTAGCTGATTTCGCGGGAGGGGGGGGGGGGGCGATTTCAACGAGCCAAATGTATCAATAGCAAGCGTATAAATTTTTCCCGTTGTGGGCAAAATCGAACCGAGTTCGCGCGATTTCCTTAAAGAGAGCAGCCCGATGCTTTAAGCTAAACTCACACGACGGACTGAATTTCGCGGGCAAGCATGATTTGGCTCAGCCGTAAAGAATTGCGCTGCCAGCAGACCCGCGTTCACGTCAACAAAATCCCTTGCACAACTGCACGTATCGAGTTGCCCTTAACTACTGACCCAAGTTGGCGTAAAGGACGTTCACTGAAGAGCGGCGCATACCATTTGGCACATATATCGTTGCAAATATTCTCTGGCGCATATAGAGTGACCCAAGTTGCTTAAATTTCTTCATTGAACAGTAGCGCGTATTTGGTTCCACAGACATCAAATAGTTCATTGAAGGGGGGCACATACCTAATTTCACATGACAACTCATCCACGTTGGGGTAAAAGAGGTTAATTGAACTGCGGTACATAAGCACTGCCACACAACCAGCACCACAAGTTGGTGTGAAGCGGGGTAAGTGATGTCATTGAAGTGTGCCGTATACACAATGCCACATGCTCAATTGCCCAAGTTGCCCTCATAGAGCTTCATTGAAGAACGGCTCATTTACAATTACCCAAGTCTCCGTCAGGTTCATTGACGACCGGCCCAGAGCAAGTGACGCATACATGGTGCTCCAACACGGCGCCAAAGAGGTAGACTGAAGAGCACAAACACAGTGCAACATATCCAATGATCCAAGTTGACGGCAATATGGTTGCAGCCAGACAGCCAGACAGACACTGAACGACAGACAGACAGACAGACAGACAGACAGACAGACAGACAGACAGACAGACAGACAGACAGACAGACAGACAGACAGATAGACAGACAGACAGACAGACAGACAGACAGACAGACAGACAGACAGACAATAGATAGATAGATAGATAGATAGATAGATAGATAGATAGATAGATAGATAGATAGATAGATAGATAGATAGATAGATAGATAGATAGATAGATAGATAGATAGATAGATAGATAGATAGATAGATAGATAGATAGATAGATAGATAGATAGATAGATAGATAGATAGATAGATAGATAGATAGATAGATAGATAGATAGATAGATAGATAGATAGATAGATAGATAGATAGATAGATAGATAGATCCTGAGGCAGCACCCGCAATAGGGTGAAGTGCAATCGCTTACGCGATTTTTGTAACGCCTCTTACCAACCCCATAATTTGCACTCGGAAATGAGAGCCAAGACGTTTCTGCATTCTTACTAGCACCTAACTCAAGTCATGACGAGAGGTGGCCCATGGTTTTACTTAACCTCTTTCGATCACTCTCTTTCTATGTTCCTCTTCCTATTCCCCTTTTCCCCACACCCAGTGTAGGGTAGCAAACCTGGTGCTCGTCTGGCTGGCCTCCCTGCCTTTCCTGTCCTTGCTCTCTCTTTTAAGTTCGAGCACTCAAGTACAGACGCGGTGAGGCTCCTCCGGTGCTTCTTTCGAGGCTGTGTGTGAGCATTGCTATAAAAAAGGCAACGCTGGGTTGAGTGTGTCGAATTGTGCGAGTTCAACTAGCCTGACAACGCGTGTTGTCACTGGTCAGCAGCGTGTTTTGATGTTTGCAAAGGTTTCAAACATGTACTTCCGCGGACATCATATTGTAAATATGGCGCCTGTAACGAAGACCTATTGCACACGATATCCCTGATATACCACCACGCCGCCCTCACTACGACGCTTATATAGTTCATCAGCAATCAAGGATGGCGGTCTGGATATGAATCTGTGTCGTGGCACACGCACGTTTGAATACATATTGTTAAATTTACGTCCTAATTGTTTTGCGTATTATATACTCTTGTTTGGAGTAGTGACGTAGTATAATACAGCTTTCCTTGCTTTCTTGCTTGCTTGCTTGCTTGCTCCATAAAAATATGCATGCTTCTTTCTAGTTGACAGGCTGAACAGGTGCGTCTTGTCATCGCTAGGCATGGCTCCGCTAGCTAGCTGAAACTGAAAATGAAGGGAAAAAAAACGATTACGCCTGAAAAGGAAGCCCATGTAGTGACACCGTGATTTATTTGCAAGATTATTTGCAGAACCATAATTCTTCCATTTCAGTGGGATCAAGTCGCATGTGGTTGGGAGGCCATATTTAGTGAATCTTCCTTTGCGACACCCGACAGTCTAAGACGGCGAAGATGTTTTGTCGCTGCTTGCTCGGTGTCGCGTTTGTCCACGAGTTTTCGTAAAGCCCGCCACAACGACAAATGATGGTTGCGGGACGCTGTCGTTGCCCCAAGCCGCTGCATCAAAAGAACGTGCTGCATTGCATTGTATTGCATTGAGCCGCTTCGTGTGGCTCATAGTTTGCTAACAAGAATTACTAGAGATATCTCTGGAGCTAATGCCTGCGGGAGCTGTAACTATGGTGGTTCAGTGAGCATGGTAAAGTTAGGCGTTACATGGATTTGTCATACATTCGTACTTCTGGCTTCAAATGACTGATAATGAATAGTAGTTCCTTATCAGAAAGTTGCCGCTACATCTGTGATCATTGACTCGTAATGCACTTGCTGTGTACACATGGCGCTGCACCCTGTAGAAACTGTAGTAACAGCGGGCACTCACCTTCAGGCGGTCGCACATTTGTCTTATTTATGTGCGGTCTCAGCTTAGGAGCAAAGAACTTGCTGCATTTGTTTTATCCTGAGTGCATGTTCATGGAGACACCAGCGGAAATAACGTAAGCCAATCCAAGCGAAACCACGATGCTCGCACTATTGTTTTTTTTTAATCAAGTGGACTAGAATGACTTCAGTTTAAATTTCCAGAATCCGCACTTCAAAACAAGCTGTACAATGCCACCGTCGTAGAAATGGCTTCTCAGGTTTTAATAATGACCTAGTGACAGTGAACACATGTGCGCCATCGAAACCTCTCGTGTTGAAACTGCTTACATAGGCATCATTTATAACAGGCAAGTGTCATCATACCAGTCGCCATGAATCTGGCCTAGGGTTCACCTTGGGTAACCTCGTATCCATGCGCTGTTGTGAGTTCTGTTTTTGTTTGATCATAGTCCGTGGTCCCCTGCTTTACAACGTTTATCTTAAATTGAGCGATGGGAAATGTTTGGCTCAACCGAAGGCCGAAAATCATTCGCAAGTGAAGAACCTAAATACAGGAGACCACTTGACTGCGTGTGCAGAAACGTATGGGCGATGAGCAGGATGACGTTCAGAGCTTCACTTGTGGGCTGTATTTTCGGCCTCACATTCCTTTCGTTCAGCGCATGCAAAGACGAGAAGTTCGATGTCTGCGAAGAGAAGACGGGTGAGCAACCGGTACAGTTAGTTCATTGCATGCATGTTGTGTAAAATTTTGAGAGAATCGAATCCCCAACTGCTCATTCCAGCAGATCAATAATGAGCTTCACTGCCTTCGCAAAATTGTCTGCGGAAGAAACTGCATCACTATCCTCAAGTTTGCTAGGTTTGCCATTTTGCCTGACTGTGGTGGGAGGCCTCGTTTAGCAGCACTATCAGTGATGCATGTTTCATACTGCGGGCGTAGTTTGCGTGACATTTTGCTTTTTTTTTCAGGAACCTAGGGTTTTCTGCTCGCGATTATGAACCAACCAGCACTGTAGTCTGTGTCCTTGTGTTCGTCCTGTCGTTTAGCGCTGTTTCCTGCTCGTAACCCCATGTGTTTCCTTTCTTTTCGCTGAACCCTTAGAAGTGCCAAATTATTCTGCCGTCTGAAAATTCAGCTTTACCGCATTCCAGGCATCTTCAGAAGTGTGAAAAGATATAGTTACAGAATTTATTAGGAATTTCCTATTCTTCAGTGAGTTGTGTGAAGTTTTGGAAGAATTAACTTCAGGTGGGGAGCTGTATGCTGGAACTTCCCAATAACATGAGAGCATCAACTATTGCCCGTGTAGCGTAGGCCCAGAAACCTACCTGGCCACTTGAAAAATGTGGCTGATAGAAAATGCTGCGGAAACAATGAAAAAGAAAAAAAAACTAGGATGACGCTTAAGCCTCGCCTTTAAGGGGGTATGGTAGTGTGTATGAGCCATCTTGGTTTTAGCTTTATATCTCAACAACTGTTCTATATATTAGCGTGAAATTCTGCACGCTCAATAGGAATAGCATTGGCCTTAATTGGTGCAATTTTTTTCACTGCAGCTCGTTTTATGTATTTTTTTGTAGTTGAGAACCAAATCTTAAGCTATGATGGAAAATAAAATGTTCCTTTTCTCAGAAACAAAAAACAGCATGACCGTGAAATTTTGCAGAGTAATTCCGTATAATAGTGGGTTTAACTGGAACATTTAAAAAATGTTTTCCAGCATTCACGTCACAAGAAAAAAAATATTGCCGCCACATAACTCGTACCGTGGAGGGTCTTTCCAATAATCTTTTTTTTAATTATAACTGAGTGATTTTTTTCAAACAGTTAGGTTCAGAAAACTTGCAAGGGATGTGATTATAATCTGGGAAAATTTCAGCGTCATCGGCTGTATAGTTTTTCAGAAAAGGTACATCAAGTTGCGAAAAATTAAAAAAAAAACGTGATTTTGAGAAAAACTTATTTTTTTTTTTTCCTTGCACCTGCACTACAACAGTTCAAAATGCACCAGCAGAGTACTCACACTTTCTATATTTTTTGGTGTCTTCCCCAAAGCCTTTCTTCATGTTTCTCTTTTTTCTGCGATGCTCCTTGCTTTCCGATGAGCTTCGGAACTCAGCCCTTTCAACACGCTCCTTGTCAAGCCGGTTTCGACCGACTGTGCAGGACACACCTGGCGTGATGCCAAGTGTTTCCAAAACAGCGATTCGTGCTTGATTGCCGTCATTGTAGTACGCCACAGCATCGCAAGTGGCAAGTTTCAACGTGTCAGTGCCAGCAAATGTGGTTTTTGGACAGCGGCGCCAAATCAGCTGATTCATTGACTCGTTAGAGTTCTGTGTCCAGCCGTGGAGACACTTGCTCAGAAGGCCTGGTGATGATAAAGCCTGGAACACTGGCTTAACTGCTTCCAGAACAGCAGTTGGCAGGCTGTTTTTATGGCAATATGCCTCAGTATTACCTTCACTGAGGGCACGGTTCTACCCACACCATGATGACGCTCCTTTGGGACACAGTCCATGGTTGGACTCTTCATCAGTGGATAACTTCCGAAAGTAGATTGCCCACATGGCCTTTCGCATGCTTTCTAAGCTATCAGTGTTCTCACGAATGGCCTTGCCGCAGTAAAGTTGTAAGGAGTCAATATCCTTCTCTGTGAGACGGCCTGTCCCATATAGTGGAAGTCCATCTGAGAGCTTCTTACCTTTCAAACTAATCTTCAGGTTTCTAAGCCTGGTTCCCAGACGCTTTTGCACATGGCCGACACACTCGTGCTTTTCAATGTCTTTGCTATATGGTTTTGCTTCTTTCACAGCAAAGTATGCCTTGTGTCCCCGTCACCAATATATTTAATGTACATCACACATGTTTTTCAACAGACCGCGCAAAAATCTTCACAGCACCCGCAGCTTCCATACCTCAAGACGGTCTAATGTGTGTTGCTTTGCACTCGTCTTGGCTGCTGTCAGTGTGGAGATTTCGCGAACACAGATAGCAGAACTTAGTCTCCACTTCGAAGTCTAACACCTTGCCTGTGTCAGCTGACATGAGTGCGACGACAACGTGCAGGGATGAATGCCCTCTCTTCATCCAGGTTCCATCTACAGCAGCAGCGATTTCTTGTGGTTGGGAACTGCCATGCATGTCAGCCTTCACCTTGTCAACGGCCCGGGTGATGCTTCGTGGAGCAACTGTCGCTGTTGCATGAAGTAGGCGCGCAGTGTACGACGCAAATTTCGTAGGCGGCGGTGGCATGTTCATAACCGCGCATATCACACGGCCAGCCAGCAGTCCTTTTCCACATGTCCGTAGCGCCAAAATAAACCGTTCATTTACCTCAAACAAGCCTCTTTGTGATCGCCTAGATGTCTTGAATGAGCTCGTCGCACCACATTCATCGCAACAGACATTCATGGTGCACACCAGTCCACTCCTCTCATCAATTTGTTCGTTTAGCTGAAGCTCACCTTTCCCGCATTTCTTGCATAATACAGACTCCCGTAGAAAATCTCGAAGGATCTCATTGCCAACCAAACGGAATCTAGAAGCGGTAGCCTCTTCCACGCTGAATGGGTCACATGGCGCACTGACCCCTATTTTTGAAAAACTAGCACTTCGACGCGCCGGCTCCTCGTTCGTTTCTTTCCTTGTAAATTGATTGCCGCGAAACTTCCTCTTCCTTGTCCACTTCCCAGCCGTTCTTACCACAATGAGGCAAAATACCCGGCTATACAACGTCAAATAACACGCGCGGAAGGTGCCCACAACAAAAAACAACCAGTAGGCTTTGATTCGCTATAAAAGCATCCCTGGTGGACAAATTTCCAATCGCAACTTATAAAAAATGCCGAAAAGTGAATATACTTAACAGATCAAACCATATTTATTATAAAAATGACGTAAACACTGAGAACATGACGGAAAACAACATGTAGACAAACTCTCGCCTCTGTCATTTTTAAATACCAGGAGGCGCGGTTTGTCGCGCCATCTTTAAATGGCTTAGAGCGCTCCTACGCGCTCGCCGTTCCACTGTTTTGTTGCCCACAGTGTCTATTATTTTTTATTGATCAAATCAAAAAATCCGTTTTTTGGTCGATGTACCCTACTATACCCCCTAAGAGTGGAACGCGATAGTATTCCAAGATCCCTGAGTGCTTCTCGCGCTTCCCGGCAACTGCAACTTGTGTATCCGTAATGTTTACCGAGAAACGCTGGCGGCTAACTCTATGCACGAAGGCGAGCTTTCTGGTAGAAACGTGGCCTCTTGAGTGGATCGCGATGCGGCGTAGGCTAGCGCCATCTGCAGTTGTTGCAAGGAACCGGGCGCGCCGCTTTATGGCGTTGAGATTTGCGCGTGCCAGCGCGCTCACATATCGGAGGCCATGAGCGTTCTAAGAATGGTAGAAACGCTGGAAAAGAGGCTTGTGTTTAGAGTTTCCGCGTAACAAAATTATGTTTTCTTGTATATTCAAATTACAATCCGACGCTCTAGGTGTGTATTTTTAGTGTAAGTCATACTTTACGATTTTTCTGGCGTATTTTACCTTGCGAAATTCAATTAGTTCATAACTTTCGTGGGCTACATGGAGGGCCTGCGTGGTTGTGTATACGTGTTTCGAAATAATTTTTGCTGAAATGATGGTCGACGTTCGACACCGACGCAGAATTTTCTGCGACACTGAGCCCTTAACGCTATTGCGCTAAAACTCCTCGATTGACGACAGGGTAGTACAGAGGGCTGAGAACCAGCCATTGTCTTGCAACAACTTTTACTAAAAGACTCTATTTATTACTCAGACATTTGCAGCACAAATCCAATGATACTTGTCTCAAGCTCAATGTGACGCGCTTAAAAGTATTTTCTTCGGTACTTTGCTTTTGACGCACAACCTTGGCGTGCACAGTTGTGTACGTAGTGCCTTGAGAGGCTATACAGCTAGTGTTATGATAACTTACCAGCGTATACCAGGGAAGAAGGTGCAAATAGTATGGCGGCATGTCATTCGCTGCGGCGAGCGTCACGATTGGGTTGATAACCAATAATGCTCTGCAATAAGTAAATAAAAAATTTCCTTCAGTGAAATTACATTTAGTATAATTACATTATTAGTAGAATCACCACTGATTTTCGGCATTAATTAAAGTTATACAATGAGCTTCCTAATCAACCGCATTGAAATATGTAGCTCTAAAGGCGTCAGCACCTTCACTAGTAAACAACAAAGAATGGAGTGTCGTTTAGAAGAATCGGTATCGGCACAAGACCTGTTCTCCATGCTGTGCTCACGGCTTTCCTCTTAGGCAATTGATATTTTTCTCCGATTTTTTTGTTGTTGTGGTTTCTTTGCTAACTTAATGTTTCGACAATTAGATGGACAGAGAACACCAACCGCCTCTTTTCTACAACTGTCGAACCTTGACATCGTTTATTGCACTCGTGGTTCCAAATAGGCGCATAATTTCTGAGTGGCAAATACCAGGCATGGAATGGCAGTGTTGTGAAGAATTGATGGTGATAATGGAAGCAAAACACTGCGCCAAAATATGAATGAGTAAAGACAGTACATTCAATAAATTAATGCGTTCCGAAGCGTCAGAAAGTGGTTTTAGACTACAATGTCTGAAACAACCTAATTCATGCTCTGCAATTCATGCTCTGCCAAAACCAGATCGCCTTGGGAACAACTAAAGTTATCTTGCTGCCACTAGATCGACTTGAAGGGAACTTGTTGAAGTTTGAAGGGAAGGTTTGGGTTCTACCTGCTTTAGAATTTTAATCAAAATCGAAAATGCCCAAGAAAAGTTGAGACCGCAAGATTGTCACCCAGGGTAAACATAGCATTGTTAATTTACAATCTGCGTGTTCTACAGTATACAGGCGAACAAATGAAGAGCCAATCCAATATAATTTACGCGAGATACCTACGTTGTTACCGTCATGTATAGAAATGCGGATTAAGTCAAATAACGGTATAGTAAGACGCAAATAGGTTAACTCATTCTAACTCACAGAACCTAACCAAAGCAAATGGATTGCCAAATTGCACAATCTTATTTCATAGAATATAACAAAACCAAATAAGTTGGAGCTGGATACTCACAGCCCTATTGCTGCAATATTTGCAGTTAATAAAATATTGTGCAGTAAGTATCGATAGCGTAAGAAATTACATATATAAATATATTGCAAGTACTGTGTTGTGATCTTGATTTGTTCGCTTCATTTCTTAAAATTCCTAAGCAAGACGACCCTAAATAGGCAGTCGGCGGTGAACACACACACTTGTCACTACAATGTAACCTTTTCCTTAAGGTGCATGAGACATTATTCAAGTGTGTACGCTAGCGGAGATACGTGATGATATCTGCATACGCATCTATTCTAAGAGAAGCGAGCGCACTAAAGCACCTAGTTCGTACTGTTCGACCCACTCTAACCGCACGTTATTCTGGCTAACCTCCCTGCCTTCTACTTTTCTCTTTCCTCCTCCTCCTCGACCCACTCTACTAATTTGTACCACGGCCATAGCCCAGATCTCCGTGTGTGAAACATTTATATTCCAAGAAAGGGGGAGCGCTATCGATGCAGCGTGGGCTACTCAACGCACGGATTGTCTAGTAATCCCAGCTGCATCGTCTGGTGCTCTCGATAACGCTGAAGACGGTTGTGCGCATTCTGGATAGCGCCTGTAACTTTTCTTTTGTAAAAAAATTTATTACACGTATCTGTTTTGTTTCTCTCTCAGGAATTGCCCAGAAGGCGAAGGCAACACAGCTAGGAGCCAAGCTCGTGGACAAGTGCTTCCTGCCCATCGCGGGCAAGTACAAGTTCAGCCCCAAAATGTTCCAGAGGGTAAGCATTCCAAGGTTACTTAGTTACATTATTGCAGTATGTGTGAGAAAAAAAATTCTGGACAATTCATTCAACATGTAAAACATTTCATCAAATAACTTATTTGCCACAAGCTTTACGGCACCTGTCTAGAATAAAAACTTGAAGGAAACCACCATAAAATGTAGGTTCGCGTTCCGGCATATCAAAATGACCATGTGAACTTCGATACCTGGCTTCAAATTATTTTTTAAGTCCACCTCATTTACGCACAAAGAGCCACGAAGGGTGGTCCGCGGTGCTAAAATGTGGAAATCCGTAGCTACGCTTTTCTAACGATTTCTTTCAATTTTCATTTAACAACACGTGCCGTAATATGTGTGCTTAAGAAGGTAACGAATTTAATTAGGTAATGAATTGCCGCAATATATTAATAATCTCTGCCTCGGCGTATAAGTCATCTCTAGTGATGTTATTCTAGTAAATTTTGTAGGTGGTTTTTGAAAATCTTGTGCGACTTGAACCGTATACCCGGTATTTATGATTGCTGTGAAAAGCGGCTGGGATCTGCCGGTAATGAGACATCAAAAACTTCAGAAAAGAATCCTTTTGATGTGTTTCTCTTCTTTACAGGATTTCAGAAACTGATTAATCGTCTCTCCAGAACTAATTCTTAAAGAATTTCTGCCACCTGTCACCGCTTCAATTGCGAAAATCTGTTTTTTTTTTCTTTTTTTGCTGTACACATATTGTAATCAGCGCTACCATACCTTAAAAATGCTTCTATCAAAGCACTAGTTTTCTGCATCTATCATTTCAACGTCTTCAGAGCGACATTTGATGAGATTAAATGTCGAGCATAGTTAGTGTTACACGGGGACAACTATCTATGCCGCTCCTGTAGGTTCACTGCCGTTTTGTTGTATCACGTGACGGTTGCCTTGTCGCCACAGCCCTCTCAGTTGCCGAGGACAAGAGACCTGAATATACACAAATAAGCTTTCCAACAAAACGCAATTTGCGAAACACCTCCGTATAGTACTTATTATTACCTACGAGGAATGACTGACAGCTTAGCCGGTTAATGATCACAAAGAAAAATTATCACAGTTTTAAGTCAGCGCTGCATATGTACAATCCTTTATGTACCATCTTGTCATGTAGAACGGATAGCGTTGTTTTCATTTTACATGCAAAGGCAAGCAACAGACAATACAGATGCTATAGAAGGTGGCTATAGATTATTTCTGGACACTGGTGTTTCCTTAAAGCCTAAAAAGGTGGCACTGGCAAATCTACGAGGGTATTCCTTTTCGTACAACCAACGAACTCGTGAAAAAAAAGAAGGATAAGCTTTTATTGATTAAGCGTAGCTCATTTAGTTATTCTATTTATATCCAGTGCCAGGGTAATTAGCAGAAATTGGCATGCTCCCCTCTAGAATACACAATAAAACGTGTCCTTTCGTCAGGCTTGAGTACTTAGCATAAAAGATAATACAGGCTTACCACGAAGGAACATTTCTCCTGTGAAGGAGTGCTACCGTTACTATTGATCAAAATTAAAATTCAATTCTTGGGTTTTACATGCCTAAACAACGATCTGATTATTAGGCACGCCATAGAGGGGGACTCCAGATTAATTTCGAGCACCTGGGTTTCTTTAACGTGCCGTTCTTATGAAACTTGCGCGAGCTTCATCCACAGGTGACCAGCGAAGTTCATGTCGCTTCTGCATGAACGTGTCTACTGCACAAGATGTTGCCAGTGCGAAGGTTATTTAAAACGTTCCATAGATTACGTGGGGAAATAAGAACTGCTGTTTCTAAAGTCGTTTACGTAGAGATACCATAACAGCAAAATGACGCAAACACTTCGTCGACTTCGCTGATTCGAAGTTGTACAGTACTCACTGGGCTCAACAACACCATCGCCGTGCGGACCGCCCTAACTGTGAGCGCTGCCAAGTGTCTTGAGACTGTACATCTGTTTTGCAATTGCTCTCTCCACCCGTTATAACGTATCTGCGCTAGCAGGCATTCCCAGGCAAACATTGTCTGAAAGTATCATTTTTCTTTTGCAATTTGAGAAGATCCCACAGTACCAACAACTACAAGGGCTGTTATGAACTATTTGAATAGCACCGGACTAGACTCGAGAGATTAAAAAACCTCTGTGTTACGTGGTCATTACATATATTCATCCATCCCCCTGTCCTCGTCATTTTCTTTCGTCACTCCTTTAATGCAATCAGCATTTCTTGCCTGCTTCAGATATTTGAATCTATCTATCTGGCCTCTCACGCTGACCCAGTGACCCAAGTTGTATACCACATTGGGGCACTAGAGTTGCGCTCATGGTCGGGAAGCCGTTGCGGTCATTCTATCGTCCTCACTGCAGCTACCTCATCAGACTCTCGTCATGTCGTCGTCGTCACGCTTTGTACATCCGTCCATCGAACCGAGTTCTCGATTAGCTTGGGCCACAACGTTTGTGTTCGTGGTTCTGATTCTGTCATGTCCTTACATCGCGGTCATTCTAGCTTCGTTATCCCACTCTTGCCATGCCCGTCGTTGCCACGCCATCGTCATCACCCAGTCGTCGTAATACCAATGTCGTTACGCTCTTCTTTTGCCAACGTCACCACTTCGGTAACGTCAGCCGATTTTTTCCACACCGCCGTCGTCATACAGCCTGTGTCGTTCCATTTAGATGGTCAATCTTCTTTCGTCATTCTATTGTAATCACACTGTCGTAATTGAATCGTGATTATACCTCCGTTGTCGTCCCATTGTGGTCACACAGTTGCCGTCATGTATCCGTTGCCAGACCGTTGTCGATTGTCATGCTATCGCGGTCGTGCTTCGGTCGTCACTTCAGTTTCGGCATCCGACAATCGTCGTGCCTTCGTCCTTGCGTCATCATCATCATACAGACTCCATTCGTGATACAGTCATCGTAACCCTATTGCCATTAAAGGCTCATTGTCACCGCATCGTCAGCATTGTCACCGTCGTCATTGAGTCGCCGCAGTGCATTCGTTGTCATGCCGTCGTCGTGATACCGTCGCCGTCGTTTCACCGTCGCCATTCTAACTACTACACCAGCCTCTCGTCATACCATGCTGTCATGCCGTCGTCTTCATGATGTCGTTTTAACATCTGCATTTTGGGTGTAGAAAGCAAGTAATAGGAAGTAACAGCGCATTAGGATGAAAATTTCTAGTAATGTAATGAATGTCTCGTGAGCGGGTAGGCTTTCGCCTTCGTTTTCTTTAGGGTAGGCTAAAGTGACCGTCAACATTTTTCCTATATGCTACACTAGCGCATAGGACTTAAGCGCTGCTACGATCGGTTAAAGTAGGTAAGTTCTGTATAAGATGTACCGCTTGCTATCTGCTGAACATTTTTCACTAACTCCTTTTTGTCAACTGAGAAACAGTCTATTCACAAGCGATTTCCAAATCACTGTACTAAAATTTTATCGTATTACAAGACTTGCATTACTTATGAAGCTAACCAAAATACTATCATGAGTGATGATCCGAGACTGCTGTGAGTATAGTCCAGAACATCTAATATGATCTCATTGGTGCGTATACTTCATTAGCAGGCCACGTGGAATCAACCGAGCGTTACGGAACATTGCGCATTTTTACATATTTTCTCTCTTTTTCTTCGCAGGCAGCATATAAAATGTGCATCGTCTTTCGTTTTTGCTTTCACAAATACATCCCATTGAAGAAAGCAAAGGTGAGAGGCTTCGTCAACTTACCCTCGTTGAACGGTCTTACATGTGGGTGTTGGGATACGGGGTTATGTGAGAAATAATATGCGAATCTATTTCCGCGCGCATTCGCATGTCATGCAGCCGGCAAAGTACAACTGGTACTACGTACAAAAGGAATGCTCAACTTGTAAGATCGAATATCGTCTAAGCGCTATGCAGTGAGAGCCTTGTCAAATAATAATGTTGGCCGAAGGTTCGCGCATTTCCAAGGATTGTCAGCTCTGGTTTATTCTTCACGTGCTCTGCTCATGCGGTTAGACGAAAATATTTAACGTGCCTGTTGAATACAACATGGTGAAAAATTATTTTATTCAGCCGCAATGACATGACAAATGACAAACTTGCGCGTCTCGTAGTGCTGCAGTGTATTATATGCCCGTTGGTCGCCGGAGCAAATTCATTTCAGACCAACGAAAGTTTCCATCTCCCAATCTCGCATTGTGAATCAACAGTAGAACACGTGTATTTGCACCCTTGGCAGCAGCAGAGCAAAAAATTGAAGTGTCTGTGTTGCAGGACATCCTTTTTCATTGGAGATTCGATGTCCTGCTTTGTTCGTAGTTGTCCAAATTATGCAAATTTCATTACTATTTTGAATCGTACACGTGGTGTGAGTTCTTCAGATCTATACATCAACAATCACGACACATCTTAGAGGAATTTATGGATCGCCGATCCTATAGGTTATTCCACCTACCTCCGCTACACCATTAACGTACAGTGGAGTACAGCCCCAATTCCATGGCCACTGGCAGCCCTGTGAAGTTCAGTGGCGGCAGATGGATCATAATGAGCCAGCAATGGAGGAGCCGTGAGCAAGCGTACGAGGGCGGAGAAGGCTTTGGTTTGAGCAAGGCTCTATGTGAAAGCTACGTCGTTCTTAAGTAGGTCGGGGAGCGGGCACGCGGTTTCGGCGCAGTTCTTGATAAAACGACGAAAATAAGAGCATGGTCCAACAAAGCTCCTCACGTCTGTGACGGAAGATGGAACAGGAAATTTCTGGACAGCGCCAATCTCGTCAGAGTCGGGTTGAACGCCAGCGGCACTGACGAGATCGCCAAGAATGGTAATTTGACGACGTCCAAAGTGGCACTTGGATGAGTTCAGTTGCGGGCCGGCGCGTTGGGGCACAGCAAGATTAGCCTAAAGACGCGTTAGATGACTCGCGAAAGTCGGTGAAAAGACTATGACATCGTCTATATAACATAGACATGCGAACCATTCGTGGTCCGTGCCGCAGAAAGTTTCTGGATCCCGCGGCTGAGCCAGCACAACCGTCGGGGTTGTAGGTGTCCATGTGGATCGCACCATGTCGGGTCCTCTTTCGTCCGTCATGTTGTCCAGTCCGAGGTGACTACCATTGCGGAGCTCCGTTGTTGCTTCTCGTGGGTACACCGCAGCTCTGGCCGATTTGTTACGTTGCAGAAGTCACATATAAAATTTTATTTACAATATTTACAAGAGAAACAACGAAGCATGAACAAGGTCGTTGTCGAGACCGATTCCACCTCTACACGTCAAATCGTCTTCTTCTTACTGGCGCCACTCATGGTTCCGCCGTAACAATATTAATCGGGCTAATTTATATTAATCTTAATTACAACTATCTAAGGTAATATTTATAATCTTAATTAATTATGTTTATCATCACTATACTTAGTTAACCTCAAATGGCCGCCATTGTGTCTAAGTAACTGTCGTAATTTCCACTAGTCTTCATTACCCTTATTAATGTTCCTTGGGCTTAATGTAGTCGTAATTATTCTTGATTATACCTAAGTAAACTTAAAACCTGGAAAGGTACTGATCAGCACTAATAAACTTATTGTTATTCAATGAAAATTAGGCTTCTTTATTCTTAAGTGTCTAACTAATAATGATTAGGCTTTTTAATTTTCCCTTAAACATACGCGTATTGGGTAATCAATTTAAAATCAATTATTTTCAATTAGCCTCACTATCTTTATTTAGCCCCAATTATTCGTCATTACGCTTAAATAATTTCATCACAATTAATCTTCATAAGGCTTCCTTGCCCTTGATTAGTATTAAGGAGCCGCTTTTTTAGGCTTGATAAATTAATCGTAACAACTCTTAGCAGTCTTTTAACAACCCGAATTACTATGAATACCTCTTCAGTACTAACCATGTATAGTTACAATCATAAATCTCAGTGTCATACGTAGAGCTACTGTAATGCTCCCTATCCCAAGGGGAGCCTGTACACTCTTAAGCAAATGTACACCCTTTGCGGTGTATATATGCCACAAAGCAATAATCGTCATCTGTCTTGCTTGCGTTTCCTTCCTAGAAAACGCTGCGCTCGCTACTTTATTGTCGAGACTGCTCTGTCATGCTGATAACGGGCATGCCGTTCGTGACTTGGAAATACCGAGCTTGCCGCATTAAAGAAAGGAAATGCCGACAAGACAGATGACGATTATTGTTGTGTGACAAAAGGGTGTAATTTTGCTTAAGAGTGTACAGTAACTCTAGTCATCCGTAGTTATAAGGCATCATGCGTACTCCCATAATACCCTATGTATACCTATGGTACGTATCGTGTCACGCATTAGAGACGGATGGACCGACGGATGGAAAGATTTCTAAAGGAAGTAGCCCTAGAATGCTTACGTAATAAAATTGGGATTTCGAACCGCCAAGCAACATGACAGAAACCTTAAAAGCTAGCGTTCACATTAGGTGCGTTAGGTATCACCATTGGGGTGTTATATATTGTCACGTTGTAGTGACGCTGACGAAAAAGTCGCAGTTTCGCCTGGAAGGCGAAGCATCGATTCCAATGGCAGTTAGCTGTACAAAACAAGGACAGTACTTTTATCGGCAGCGTGAGCCTATGAAGACTTGCTTAATTAATAACTAAATTTAAAAGCATAGTGTCACGCGCAGATAGGCAAACATGAACACATATCACTCGATAACTGTGAACAATCACTGTCAAAATGGTGGCGTGAGGAAGCGCGGTAGCAGCGGCGAGCGAACTGACCCTTTTCGGTACATAGCGTGCGATCGAAGGCGGCGCACTTCCTCCACGTCTTCATCTCTTGCTCGCGCGCGATGGAGCCACCATCCTCGGCTCACCCTCGCACTCTTTGATCAGCACAAACAGCATGCGGCGCGCGAAGGTTCGAACTTACAGGGAACATCACGGCGATGCCGACAACAGCAATGCGCCGGGAGTGTCCATGTAATTGCTATAGCAATAATAAGATGGGGGCACAACTGCGAGTAACGAAACTGTTTATTGGGCAAACGTGTGCTCATCAAAGAACTTCCACTCAAGCACAACGACAGCGCCGAGTACAGGTGGTGATGGTCAAAATCGGATCTGCGGGTGAAGTGCGTCGGCTTCTACGCCTGACTCATCGACGGTTCCAGTGTAATCGGCATGGTTGCCGGCGTGCATATCAGAAAGTACTACACAAGTCGTGTTGCGCAGGCAATCGGATTACACAACGTTCGGTGACAACGGACAACGGATAGAACCAGCGATAACGTTTGAGAAACTTCAGATACGGAAAGGTATGGCTTGCGCTGAGCGATAACATTACAACACGGATTGTTTCGTATAAACGTTACCAAAACATAAACAAGTTATACGCGTGCAAATATTGACACGTGTACTTATCTTTTTTCTGTGACCGCTTATAACCGACAAACAAATGTTAAACGTAATTGATCGGCGCAGGACGCTGCTGCATCTATCTGAACATTCTCCATTGTTGTTGCCGATCCTGTCTGTTGTCCGCGTTGTTACAGAACCCTTTGTAACCAGCATGCGTTTCGTGAATAGCGCTCTACATTCTGTAACTCGTGCGAGCACCTGGGAATACGCTGTAACCTTCCATGATTCAAGTATGAATAGCCGACGCCTCTGACATCCAGATCAGATTTCGACGCTCACCACCTGTACTCGGCGCTATCGTTATGCTATAGGGTTAGTTGTTTCACGGGTACAAGTTCACCGGATAAAGAGTTCATTTCATTATTTGCGCTGTGTCACTGTGCTTCGTCACTCTCACAACAACGTGACAAATACTAGGATGCCGTTGATCCACTGCTTAGTTAAGCACAGTTGACGTGATCTTTCAGAAGGCAGCTCTTAGGCCTCCGTTCCAGCGGCGATTGTCGGCGTCGGCGTAATCTAGCCAACGAACACAACAGCGAAATATGAAAGAGCAACGCGGAGCGCAGCGGGGAACGAAAGGCGGTGACAGCGAAGAGAGCGCGAGGAAGAAAGCGGAGGAGGGTGTGAAGCGCGAGAAGAAAAGCGTAGTACAGCGCAAGACGTGTTGAGCGACAACCACTACGGCATGGCGCCAGGGTACCGCGCGTCGTCTTTTCGCTCCTTTATCTTTCTTCGGTCCCTGCTTTCTCACCGGCTAGCAAATGTTGAGCCTTATCCCTCGACGCACGACGCGGCTGCGTGTAGCGAACGTTTCTCGAACGTTATCATTGGTTCTATTCCTTGGCTGTTGTCACGAAAGCTTTTTGTAATCTGAGTGTATGCGTGACGTGAATACTTTCTGGCGCCGCGCGGGCCCCATCGGTTACACTGGAACCTTCGACGAGTCATCTATGAAAGCCGACGCGCTTGACCCGCACATCAGATTTTCGACGATTGCCCACTCCTGTAGCCGCAATCGTTGCGTATGAGTGTTACTTGTTCCGCTGGGCACAAGCTCACAGGATAAAGAGTTAAATTCGCAGCACACAGTTTCGACACTTTGTCGTTCTTCACTCTCACTATCACGTGACCATACGATCATATTACAGAATAGTGTCAGCCAGTTCTTTCTGAACAATTATCGACGTAATCAGTGCAAGTGCTTCGCCTGCCGCAGCTGCTGAACGAGCTGTCCGAGCAGAGGCACAGCGCCGCCGCCGAGGGGACAAAGTCCTTGCTACAAAATATCACGAATTCAAAACACCTCAGCAACGGTGATCAAAATTCCCATTAGGGGGTGTTGTAATCGCCGGTGATTTTGTTCTCGATTAGATTATAGGCGTTACATATTTAATGCATATGACCAGTTATAATAAGGCACCTCATGTTACTTCTGTGCAGTGAAAATAAGCCTTCCTGATTTTCACATTCGGAGGATTTCTTTGCCCAGTCGCAGCCAAGGTTAAACGTGAAGCCGTCCAAGGCCACAGGGTTGTTCGCTGAATATCTTTCACCGCAACAATGCATCGTGTGTGCTAATATTATATTTACAACATTTCCACATATCTTGCTTAGGCCCATTACTGGCAATGAACCGGTGCGGAGTACGTTGCGCACAATAATGTGCAATAATCCCAATCTTGCTGATATCGCCATTAAACAAACACCGCTGAAAAACTGCATTAGAGCCTAGATCCCTAAAGGGGCCCTGAAACAGAATTCGAGAAATACATTTTGAGGTAAGCGGGCTATTTCAGAAAAACTTTGCTGCAAGACAAATTTCAATGCGTTCAGCAGAAACGAAGTTATTGGCAATGGTAGTTAACCAACGATCCACTTCGCGGTGCTCCCGCTCCTTCTCCAAGGCATTGGCACAGCTAAGGCTTTGGCACAGCGGGGCGTACCCACAAAGCTCCGCCTAGTGAACGTCACCGTGGCGCACAGTTCAGATTAGTGCGGACCGGCTGATGCTGACCGGTCCGCACCACTGCAGATTTGGATGTGGCTACTATCCGTCGGCCAAGCTGGCACGGCTTGACCGATGGATAGTAGCCACATCCAACTTGTGCATTTTCAAGTGCTGTCGATTGCTCAATACCAAGCGATGTCTGCCAAGGCGAGGAACGGTCAGAAATGAGCGCCCGCTGGCAAACGTATGTGTGGTCTGACCTCAGAGTTCACGTGCTTTGAGGTTAGTTCAGTGTTCAGAACTAGTCGAGATTAGTGAGACCCAATGACTACGGCGCCGGTAAGCAGGGTGACAAAAGTTTGCTTCCCAAGCGGACGTCTGTGGCTGAGCGTGAGCAGACACTAGTCGACTTCTTCCGGAAGTACGTAATCCTTACCGAAATTCTTCGAAAGCAACTTAGCTTTCGTCAGCCTATATGTATACAGGGGGCGGGGGGACGATACCCTGTCACTGTTTGGAAGTCATGAATGATGACTATCCATACCATGCCATGTACTTGATTATTGTATACATATTAGTACGTATATTAATATTAGTATGCATTAGTATTACTGTATGTATGTATGTATGTATGTATGTATGTATGTATGTATGTATGTATGTATGTATGTATGTATGTATGTATGTATGTACATATGCGTATGTCGTCTATGTATATCGAGTTTGATGCGTCTGATGTATTCAATTGTGTTTTCATTTTCTTTTTAGCTGCATTGTCACAGCTTACTTTCTGAAATTATTTCGTATGTACCTCTCTTTTCTTCATTGTTTTTGTTGTTCTGCACAAACAAAAAACAATTTACTGCCTGTGCGTCCATGGTATCATTTCATTTCTTTTGTTCTTCACATTTCCTGTAAAGTGCCTAGACTTATGTTGTTATGTACCTGTACTACTGCTGCACACTGTCGAATTGTACCATAGGGGGCCGGGCTTAGTCAAGCTGCAGTAATGCAGCTTTTTCCCGCTACCCCCTTTCTCTCTTTGTTGAGAGATGAAATAAAATTTTGATTTGATTTGATTTGATGCTGAAGTTGCCTAATACACGACAAAAACTGGGTTGAAGCAAGCGATAATGTTTTCCGATAATACCGATTCCTATTAATTTTCACGTTATGTCAGGTATCGTATTCGTAAAATCACTGACGCCCGAAAGGTAAAAAAAAAAAACATTCGCACGCTTTTTACTATCGTGCGATATCTTGAGACTTCTTATGGAAGCAACGCAAGTACACTCAAGTGATTTCTGTTTTTTTTTTCTAGGGCTCTGATGCATATCGAGAATCAGTATACACGTGCGTTGGGAATATGTCAGCCCTCCTCACCAGTCGATTGAACCCGGTGAGTCTGGTGACTTCATGCTTAACTGAAGAACGGGAAGTCATTTCTAAAATCGAGTTGATGCTAAGGAACTGCTCTTCCAAACGCCCTGATTCAGATATTTTTCAAGCATATTATTCCTAGTAAGACATTTATTATGATGGCAAAACTGAAAGTGCGGCCTGAACAGAAGTTCGCTCCATCTACTCAGCATAGTGGAGGGACATGATAGTAATAAAAGAGAGAAAACCCATTATGATAACAACAATGATGACATTATTGAACGCGAACAACAAGGTTTAAATAAGTTATGACATCCAGATCACGCTTTAGTCTTTACAACAGTTTTGCAGCGTAGCTGCAAAACTCTTTAGTTGGTCGGAATTTGTAGCTGCGCGTCCTCACGGAATAAACATATCTCCAGCGCCTGAAGCGAAAAACGCCCACATTGTTTGGTATCACGCATACAACACACAACACAGCATTCGTTTCAATAAAAAAACAAGCACAAAACAAGCATCCAAACCAAGTCTATGAGGATAAGGCGCTTGCGACTACTTGAAGCCCGCGGCGCTCCCCGCACACGCTTCCCGGTAACGATTACTTTTGCGCAAGCTGCCCAGGCGACGGCAGCTTGCAAATATAAGAGAACCGGCGTAACAACTGATTTCATTGTTGTCATAGCACCGCTAATTGTAGGCAACACATAGGCACAACTCCCGAGGAGCAGCGTGAGTACGAGGAGCGGTGAAAAGAAAGGAAATGGAAATACGACGATCGGCAGCGTGCTCCCAAATTTTGATTTACTCCTGCGGCTACTATTACTCTATATTGTCATCACTGTCATCGCTCTAAAGCAATAAAGCATAGCATATATCCCCCTCGGCAGTTGTGTTGGTGGTTTTTAAGAGCTTCGCTGGACATGCGCTTTCACAGGGCCGGGATGTGATTTTTTTTGTTTATTTCTACCGCGTGATTCGAGCCATCTCATTTGTATATTATATTTTTTGTACACTTACTGCTGATCTTGCGTTCATGACGACATTGTGTATTCATCGTCTGCGTTCTATGTTAGACACCGTGCATTATGCTAATGCTTCTGTTGGGTCTGTACACAAGTCTGACATTATTGTGTTGTTGATTATGCACAATTTCCAATTTTGTTTGTGTTAGATGAATTCTTCCTGTGCTATATTTGCCCGAACCTGTCATTTGTACGGGGTTGGGCGCCAAGTCAAGCCCGTGAAGCAATTTTTTTTTTTACTATGGTCCTCAGCATCCCGAATGTAGGAGTAACGTTTAGTTTTATTTGAGGCCTCAAGGAAATTGTTGATTGTCAGACGTTGATTGGCAAAATTCTATAAATGCTCCGTCAAGGATTGCACTTGCATTGGGCACAACGGGAAGCTGCAGAACGCATGCTCTGTAGTCGAAACAGAACACACTCTTCGCTGTGCGGGCTCTGTGCGGGCTCTCTGCGCAGCAAATAAAGTGTAGGTAGTGCCCAGTGATCGTCCCGCCAAGAAGTAACTTCTGTGTAAGCGTGTGTAATTTGTCTAGATGCTTGCCTACAAATCTATTAGCATGTCTGGATCAATTCCGTAAAGATAGTGGTGACGGTGACTCGGTTGAGGCCTATACATACAGCAACATGAAAAACTCCTGATGCAGCTTTCTGTTGCTCAATACGTGGTACATAACAGTGCGTTTTCGCGCGTGAAAGAATCCCGCGAATAAACGCAAGATGGCCGCGCGACTGGCCACTCGAGGCTATTTCCGTGCATTCGCGGGCTTCTTTCACGCTCAGAAAAACACTTTGTACAGAACAAATTGAACAACAGAAAGCTATAGTGGGAGTTTTTCATGTTGCTCTAGAATTTTTTTATTTAGACTTTTCATCAAACTATAACACTTGAAAAGTTGATTAAACAATTCAGACAAATTATCTATTTAGGCCGAATGCAAACATTTTCGAAGTATCTGCAAGCAATGGCAAAGAAAATTACCGTGGTTCTGTCTAGCTACAAGGCATATGTATGTTTTTAAATCTTGGTGCCTGATAGTTGGGTCACTCAGTATAGAGATTAGATTGTAGAAGCAGCGGCGCCATCAACATGCAGACGCGTCACATCCTGGAAAAATATGATAGCAATTTGATTAAGTCTGTCTTACTACTTTTTTATAAATCTCTGGATAGCAGCATTCATCACAGCTCTTGACAAAGTTCATCTACCTGCATCCACGATGCGTTAGTGGCAGATAAAGATCCGCGTTACGCGACATTTGTAAGCGAAATCTCAGACATTTATCACTATCACGTGTAAACTCAGATGTTACTTTTGGGTTTAAACTGATTGGCTAATACTGCCACAAACCCTGAAGACTCTTACACGACTTTGATTACAAATTGCAAAAAATTAAGCAATAACGTTCGGCAGGACCACCATACCTGTCTGACTTCCGTCCTTTTCGCTTAACGATTACTGCGGGTTTCTTGATCTACGTATGCACTGCAACAACTTTATTGATCGCGAATACCAGAGTTGCTTTTTTGCAGAGAAATACACGAAGGTAGAGGGCGGCTGCTCAAATTGCCGTTGAATAATGAATCCGTAGTTATGACTAATTAACTAAGTGTAGTGGCACCACTAGAGGACGCTCGCGCCGATTGCTAAATGCGACGAGCGTGTGAGCACATGGTTAGAAAAACACCATCTAGAAAGCGCCGTACGCATTGTGTATGCGTACGGCACAGATTTTTTCGTCTTTCTCCATGGCAATCCTCCGATGTACTAAATTCGCCCAATCACCACCGCAGCGCAGCTCAGGCGAGCAGATAAACCGCGGCTCCTTGCATAGATTACATTCACCAGTAGTGTTGTCGGCTACCCGAAACTGCTAGACATGGCACTGAGGGCGCTGTTGACCAATGTTTCCGCAGCGCCACCTGCGCATCACGTCCATCTTGTGGAGCCGGCCAAAATAACGTCCAAGATTTTTTTTGTTTGCTTCTAACCACATGAAGAGGTGAAGCTGTTATGTGTTGCTCATGGCTGAGCGACGCTGTTGTTACCGAGCAAGATGCAGATCAAAGAATAGAAGGCGCTGCTATCATTGCACGTATGGATGCTACCACAATTCGACAAGGTCACCGTCATTGTAAATAGTGGTTATCACCTTGATAAGAATTTATGCCATCTCGTGCACACACGTATTGTTGACTTTACTAAAATAGTGTGCAGAAACCAGGGTATGTGCAACCATTGTTTCCTTGGTCAGCTTTTGAAAGTCGTAGTATTTTCTATATAACTTTATCAATATATTTTTTGTTCTCCTCAAATGCTCTGCAATTCACGTTGTTGTGGATCAAGTAAAAACTGTACTTTCTCTCCGTTACAACGGTTACTTCAGATTGGTCAGCCAGCCACGCAATGGCCAGGACCCCTGATAGAACAATTCAAGAATTGAGTTGCTTATGTGGCAGTGCAAATTAAATGTGAAGGTTGTGATCGCGCGCCATTAATCTAATTAGGAAATTAGTGTAACCTGAATTCATTTTTTTTCAATAACGCAGACTGCTTTACCCTTCAGTCAAGTTGGAATGTTTTGCTTTTGTTTTCAAATCCAGGAATGGATAGAAGATCAGTCCGGCCAAGATCCTTCGGGCCTGTACTACGAAGGCGTTGTAAGCTTGTGGGCGAGTGACATTCTTCGCGAAAAGCTAACAGCGTTGGTTTAGAGACACTGAGATTACGCGAAGTAAACGGTAGTGTGATCTAGCACGCCGTCTACCTACTGTATGGTCCGATTCCCGGCCGCACTGGACGCATTCCGATAGCGGCTATATACAGAAACACTCGTGTAATTAGGTTTAGGTGTGCGCTAAAGAACCCCAGTTGGTAAAAAATATTCCGCAGCCCTTTACTACAGCGTCTCTCATAGCCGCAGAGTTGGATTTAAACGTTACGCTCTGTCAATAGATCTATGGACCGATCAGGGAATGAATGAATCAATCACTTCTACATAGGGTTACAGTCAAAGGTCTTCGCGGCCGCGAACAAAGCGCACTGCAGTGTAGACGCTTAAACGTAGCAATCACCACACCTTGTAAACGCAGTGCACGGCTCGACGCTGTGGTAGAGGACATAAAATGAGCTCGACAGAAAGGATCGAGGTTGCCAGCACGCAAGGAAATTTCCTGTTTTACTCGGGTCTAGGGCGCCGTTTCTTTTTAAAATAATCCTGCTGTTTTACATGCCATAAGCACCATATGATTATGAGGGTCACTATAGGTCGGACGTCCGGATTGTTCTGGCCACTTGGGGTTCTTTAACGTGCGCCCAATACACGGTACAGAAGTGTTTTGCCATTTTGCGCCTGTCGAAATGGAGCCTCCACGGCCATCATTTGATCTGGCGTCCTTTGGCTTAGCGGCGCAACACCGAGAGCCATGTACCCCCGTGGCGTGTGGAAAAAAGTAGTTAAATATAAGGCAGATCTAACGCGATGTTGGAATCTAAAAGACGCGACGCTTGTTTGAGTTGACGAGATCGCGTTGGTAGCAGATTGCATGCGCATGACCTGGCTGCTGTTAGCTCTCTCTGTCACGAGGGCGAAGACCACGTATGATGGTTGTCGAGGGTAGAATGTTAATGAGAGCTTTGTATGCAGGAAGTACAACATATATGTACATACATGTAAGGCTCCTATAGCCATTGAGTCACAGTACCACATGTCCTTTCTCGTAGAATGGCTAAAAGTTGGGAGATATGCAGTGACCCAGGTTGTCTAGTCGGGTGGGTGTACAGCACTGGATACTCTGACGATGATACCGGATACAAGTTGCCTACTACTTGAGGAATGACGACAAAGTATAAACAAAAAATATTCATCAATAAAGCATTTCTGCATTACCAATGCTCGAATTTCGACAGTCTAGGTCACTGTATTTGCCGCAGCCATGTACGCAGGTGTAGAACATCCACAAGCCTTCCTAGTGGCTTTGTGTGCGCTGACCTCAGCATCTCAAACCTCTGATGTTAAAGATAAGACTAGTGTTAGCTGATGTGAACCAAATCCATTCAACCCACCTCTGCGAATGTGGAAGCTGTTGTACCGTTGGGCCCCCTCCATAAATATCTTAGGCTGCCATGGCCTGCAAAACGTTTAAGGAATGTGGTATTTAAAATTTCATAAACGGCACTGCATATCGGATGTTCTGGGGCTGTTGATACTGATGCTCAGGCATCCACCAGGGCCAGTGAGAGATGTTCAGTCCACTGCGACTCAAAATCAATAAAATGCCTTTTTAGAAATTCTAAAAAATCGCCTTTCTCCCTCTCTTTCCCTCTCACAATAAAAGAAAAGACTAGCAAATGGACAACCAAGAGCATCGCACTTATACTTCTGTCCGTGAAAGCCGGGTCGGCGGACACTCAGGGCGCATTCGACTCGAGTTTAAGCAATATACGTAATGTCTTGGGCACAGATGGCGTTTGGGTGGTGCTTAGAATGCTCATAATAAAAAGAGTGACCATCGTTGAATCGATACTTTACAATTGCCCACATTAACACGGTTGATCAGTTTGGTAGCTTGTAGGTAACGCTTGCAATTAAAAGGCACACGAGAAAAGCGCGACCTATTGTTCTACCATAAACTGGGGATAGTGTGTGTAGGCATATGTCTCTCAAAATGAATGCTACCACATATATTATCGAATTTGAGACTTGTTATAAACCAAGAATTCTTGACACCAGTGATTTTCGTACTTTTCTCATTTATTTCCGCAGAAGTGTGCCCGGAAACACAAAGTGTTCACGGAGGACTCAGCTGTCGCACTCTTTGGAATAAAATGGGTGCGAGACACGCTCTTTTAGAGGACCGTGCAAAATTAGATACAGTTCAGACTAGTGTGCGCGTTCATTATCTGAAATGTCACGGTTTTGCTTAAGCATAAAGTTATGAGGACAATAATCGAAATAAAACAGAAGAGACGCGCGTTCAAGAAGGCCATATTGATAATTTTCCAACTGGTTGCAACATTTGCAAAATTTTGCCATGAGATGAGAGTCATGGGACCTTGGCTTTTGGCGTCACTGAGCGATGAGATTATGTGAGAGCACCGCACAAAATAACAGAGTTTGGATGAGCCCGTTTCGACCCTGTGCGCGTCCGCCGTGTCGAAGTGCTTGAGCCCGAAATCTCAGTAAGCACGTAAACACGTCCAACGACTCAGCCACATGGCGAAAACGGTCACGCGATTGGCTGCACTGATCATTTGACATTCAGTCCAGTAATCTCTTAACCGCCCTTAACCGTGGCAGTGGTTAGTCATTTGAACGGGAGCATTGATTGTACAGCGAAACGCGGTGCGATTTGTCTCGGTTGGAATGTGGTTTTCTTTCTGCCGCGTTCCTTTGGCAGGGTGACACTTGCAGCAATTCATCTTTCAGCGGGTTCGGAAAGCCTGCCAGCAATGGCACATTAGTAACTCAAGAGTGCACACACGATCTGCGATAGCAAGTTCCCCGAAGAGCGGCAAATGCTGTTCGAAAAAACTATAAAGTACACCCCCCATACGGCGATTGTAAAATATTTTGCCATCTGGAAAGCTTAGTAAAGCCAATAATGGTCTTAGAGTAAAATCATAAACAAAGCCTACACGATGGCTGAATCGCGCATCATCGCAACCACGTGTTTGTGAACCTGTTTTAGGTACTTCAGTGATCAAGAACCATGATAACATAACGCGCGAAATTAACGAGGTTGACGAGAGGCCAAGCTCAGATCGCGTGAACGCCTATTATCCTCGTTTAACTGATATATAGTTGAAACTATGTACCCATCACGCGGCGTTGCTAAAGTGCATAAATATTTTTTTTTTTTTCGAGAATAAAAGGGTTCTTTGATGTTTGGACTTTGTCTCCCCTTGGTGGCTCCTTTCATGCGTCGGCACTACAAAAATCTTCAATACGACACTTCTGTGAGATAGCTCACAGAGGCTTCTCGAAATCACACAGGGCTCTATAGAGAAGTGCGGCAGTTGCGAGGCTACAAATGCTGTTCCTTGAAATTTGCGAAATGAAAGTCAATGTAGCCGGGGTAGGTGCGTCGTTCCTTTGGCGCTTTCTGTACACAGTATAATGACTGCGCAGAGCGCAGATGTCATAGAGCAAACGTACTTCCTGAAGGTGACGGAGAGCTTATTTTTCATTGGGTACACAGTTGGGGCACATTGAAGCAGACGGATTTTACTGCGTTTCATTCGGTGTCCTTGTTGGAACAGTACCTCAGCTCTGCACGTGCGTGACGAATCACTCCATACATTTCTAGCAGTCAATGACACTGTTGACAGTGTAGGCCGCAGCGGCCGCCGGTCCTTTAATTTATGGGCGCATGTACATGCAACGAATGTCGAGGCAGGGCACTGACAGAAAGACGACCTCTGTGTGATAAATGGCGTTAGCCGTAATGTTAATTTTCCTCATGTAATTTGTCTTTCCGAAATTTTCATAATATTTAGGTTAGCGTAGCATCATGTATTGACTGTGGCGTTTTGCTTTTTATTCGTGAAATGCCGGAGAGATCTCCTCCAACAAAAATAAGCTAATTGGTGAAAACTTAAACACACAGATTCCGGGCTGCTTTTCGTATTCAAATATTTTATTCAGACTGCGGTGTTGCAAGATAGCATCACATATGTGTAACGCCACAAGCTTCAAGAAAGAGAGCGTCCAATTTCTTACGGCTTTTTTTTTTATCTTAGCATTAGTAGGGTGCCTGAATCAGTAGTAACTATAGAGCTGGAGGCATACCTAATAATGCTAATTGCCGCTCACTTTAGAGCCACGTTGCTCCTTCATGTGCCAAGACTGAGCCACCTGTTAGTTTTATAAACAACACAAGTGGATGAAGTCTCGCTGTGTGAAACACGACCGATACTATTGAAGCCAATTAGACAGAAATTCTCACTACGGCATAAAAGATACCTTCCAAATCTTAGTTCCACTAACTTTGTTTCAGACGGACTAGCGGGAAACAATCGTTTACTAGCAAGACGTCGTGAATAAAGGGAAAATCAGACATCCACCCGTTCGTAGCAAGTGCTACAAAGGAAACCCATACGGGTTCCTCGAAAGAAAAGCCTCATAGTTGAAGAAAAATTCTTCCTGGTCCGGGACTCGAACCCGGGACCACCGCCTTTCCGGGGCAGCCACTCTACCATCTGAGCTAACCAGGCGGCTAGCAGATGGCAGGGCGAAGTCGAATTTGTCGACAGCACGAAGCAAAGGCAAGAGTTTGACGTAGTAGTTCTGCGGAAACCCGCAAGGTGGAGAGAAGTAATGAATAAAGGCAAAGTGCAAGTGCCTTTGTAGCACTTGCTACGAACGGGTGGATGTCTGATTTTCCCTTTATTCATTACTTCCCTCCACCTTGCGGGTTTCCGCAGAACTACTACGTCTAGCTAGACGTCCTACGCTTTTTGATACAGGCAAGCGTCCGCGTTTTCGTACAGTTTGTTGCAAGACGCTCTCTCTGTGTGTTGACCAAAATGTGTAATGGCAGCATCGCCATCGTTCATTGCGCCACAGCTGATTTATTGGGGCGAAGCCCATAAATCTGTAACGACTGAAGTGAGGATAGGGAGTACGCAAGCCTAGTGAAAAATCAACTGGTAGTCGGTCAATGCCATACATGATTACTGGACCTGCAAAAAGGAGGAAAATTATCCCAGCACTATTGGGTAATGGGATACTTGATTATATTATGCGGCATACTGGAACGATGGTTTCTTACCTAAAACGAACTTTCAATTGTCAGCAACATTGAGCGCGGGAGAGTTATCAGATAGCTGTGCTGCGAACGCGGGAACATAAATATCTGCAAGAAGAAACAAAAATCCCTATTGTTACGTGTCATTACAGCAATCACTAAACCGATCAAACTGGCCATCGGCAAGGAGCTCTTATTGTTAATCCGCCATCTTGGTTGTAGCTTCTCCCTACACATATTGCGTCAAGACGTTATTTATTTACTTTGGCTACTTCTGGTTCCTGTCGCACTTAAAATATTTATTTAATTATTAAGTTATGAGAAAAAATTTCTTGCCAAAAATTTAGCTAACTTCTGCGTCACATTGCCACAGTTTACAACATCCACTTCAGCTGAGGTGAACGTTTTAGCCTCTTTACCCGGGTGTAAGTTTTACATCGTGCTCTGACTTCCTAGATCTGTATTCTCGAAAACTGCAGGAGTCGGGTCCTAGTCTAAGTCAGGAAGATGTTTCATCCACTGCCGAGAAGTGCCACAAGTGGTGATAGATGGTGGAGTGAAGGTGCTTCAGTCACCAGTGTTTACGCAACAGCGTAGCTGCGAAGACCCGCACACCCCAATCGTACGTTTGCTCTCTTGTAAATATGTCAATGTAGATATGTACACAAGGGCTACGTTTGTTGTTTTGTTTGAGCATACGAGTAATTGCCATGAAGAGGGCAAGAATAGGCGGATTTCCATACTGTGGCCCATTATAACTTAAAGGGCAGAATACCGAGCATTAATTTTGACTTGACGGCGAATAAATGTGTTGTTCAAAGAGGAACGCCTATCTCACTTTGATAAGGTGATTCTATATTTCCAAATAAAATATGTTTATATATACTTTGAACTGCATCTGGTTGTTACTAAATACTTGACTCATGTAAGTTGTTTTACAGATTTATGCACATCAATGCACGCAGTATGCGTGTTTTCGACATAGACTTTGCGTTCTTGCATTTTTTCTATACGTGCCTAAACACTTTCAAAGGAACATACGAGTTTCGCAATCATACGTGCATGCCAAATGCCATTTTATCTAGTGCATGCACACTCACCTAGTAATTATTTATAGAAGATAACATTGCGCAGTCCTACGTTACTTGCGTTCTGTCAAATCACACACGTTTCGGTTAAGTCAATTTGTTACATTAGCACCCAGGCCAATCTGCACATTCTGTCCTGTTGGAGATAGCGTGCACACGTTCTGTGGTGCACTCACACAGGAAATATTGCTCGCACAATGAGTGCGGCTTTCTCGAGTCGCCGTCTTTCGCCCACAGTGCTCATCGAGGCTCTTGGATGTTCCTCTAATAAAGTTTAAGGTTTTCTCTTTCACCTGAAATAGAAGCAGTACGTTCATGGGACCAGGTAGATTCCCATAGCGCACGTTGCACAACTGTTTACGTTACACTCGAATTTTCAATGTAAATCACTCGACAGCGCTGTTGCGGCCAAGTGCTAAATTTTAAGCGTCTGCGTCTTTCTCTTTCTTCCTCTCTGTGGTTCGCACAAGATTATCTCCTATTAATGAAACAACCTTTGATCGCAAAATAGTTTCCGAAACATATATATACCCCGTAATTGTTTAACCACCAGAACATTTTACCGCAGCTCAATGAAAACACGAAACTAGCGTTTTACTACGTGCGACAACCGCAAAACATTTTGCCCATTCCATACATCGGGCGATAAACTGTTTCATTCGTGGGCCATGCCTCAGTTTGTGAAGTCCTACTTCTCTACCGCGTTCTCATACATTTCATTTTATTCGCCTGGAGCACATAGCGCAATTTGACCTTTTCAAGTTGGCTAGATAAAGCGGTGGACGTTTACTTGCGAAACAACTCACAACTTGCATTTGGCTAATTCAAAAAATCTGCTAATTAACATTGAAATATTCGCTTTGGGACACGTGTTCCGATTTCGAATTGAAAGGGCAGCAGTGCATTGAAGTCTGTTTAGCAGAAATCCTTACTAGTGCTCTTTTTCAGAAATCCGCCTTCCGAATGCGCTAACAATGGAATTGGCATTACGGTTCGACTAATTACACACTACTTGACACGCTTCTGGGACACTGTTACCTGCAACACTGTGCACTTGTTAGGACGCTTTATTGCTGGATGTATCGAAAGTTGGGCTACACTTAGGACTTCCGATATACAAACATGACTTCACTACTCCTCGTCTTCTATTTCGCAATTGTAACATGTAGCTTGATGTGTATAAGAAAAACCTATCGAGTAAATATTTTTCTTTATTTACCTACCTCGATATTGAGAGTTCTCGCGAAAGTAACGTCCGCACATCATTTCACGTACAGGGTGATGAATGTTCGGTTTTATGCAATTTTTCCCAATCGCCTATTGCAGATGACTTAATTCTAGTCCTTGAGCTGAGCTATTCAGACAGGAGGGCATAACTTTCACGAGAAATTGATACACATATTCTACTAATCAAGAAAACATTACTAATTAACTGTCTAATTATTTCCTTTACGCCGAATATTGTAATTTTAAAATTATAGCCAAGGACTTCGTAAGGCGTATCCACTTGGAATGAATTTCCAGACTGACACCAGTTTGAAAATCTTGGCCATCAAACACGCCATAAAAATGCATGATTGTCCCGCCTACTCCTTCAACAAAACGCTCTCTTGTGCATTGTAGCACAAAAGCTACTGGAATACCCATGTATTTCGCACCACAGTTCAAGAAATTAAATGTCGGAACTGGTGTCATCCTGTAGATTCTTTTCGAGTAGATATCACTTGCAAACTCACGGCTACAATCCCTAAATTGGAACATGTGCTATGAAGTAAGCATTTACAATGTTTGTAGTGAAGTCTTGTCAATTAGTTGAATGTCTCTCAATTGCTCGTGCTAGTAATATACTCCTCTTCCAATAATCAAGTTCAAGAACAAGAGATGCTTTCTGCTACAGGCTATGTTTATAAATTCCGTAAAATTTAAACATCAGAACCCCGTAAAGATATAAAAAAACAGAACGGCGCTACTACAAGCTATTTTTAAAAGTACAATTTAAAGTTAGAAATAAAGTCGCACTTTTGCGCCAAAGGTGAAGAATTGAGAGCTAGTGGAAATTATCAACAACTCCATGTACATGGTTCGTAGTTTTATTGGACATATAAAGCGCCGTAAAGCAAGTTGGTTGCTAATATTGCTACGGTGGCAAAAGAAGAAAAGGTCGTCGACGTTGAAGACGACGAAGTGGCAACAGACTCAAGAAGAAGCAATTCTTACGGGAAGCGCACCACCGAAGCGTTCGATCAAGTCCAGGCCAAGGCTCGCTCGCTGCGGCTTCTGTCACTTGGCCAGGTTTTGGGTGATATTAGGCTTTACTAATCTTATTTATTGAGCTCTCACTAATTCTAACGCCACTTTCATCCTAGGCTGATGTCCATAAACTCCCCAGGCAGGGGTTTTTCCCCATGGGCGGCCTCTATTCCAACGGGTGAATTACCTCTAGATTTGTTCATCCGCAGTGGTGTGAGCAACATCCCGGTGGCTCTGGTTCCTTCAAATGGAGGCTTTATACGTCTGACCAACCCCCATGCGATCCAGAAATCTCTGCAAGCTGCTACCTCTTCATACCAGACCATCACGGAAGTGAGGCAGTTCGGCCGCGGAGGTATCGTGTGTCGATCGCCAGACCAGTCCTGTGTCGCGGATTTGCTAAAGTGCTCATCATTCGCGTCATTACCGGTGAGTGCCTTCATCCCTGCTCACCTCGCCTGCACTAAGGGAATACTCAGAGGTGTCGATGCTGATCTTTCTCCCGCTGAAACACTTGAGAGATTGTCTAGGACTGGAGTAATCGCGGTTTACCGATGCAATCGAGTGGTAGATAATAAGCGGGTCCCAACAGAATCAGTGATAGCAACTTTTGCTGGAACTTCCTGCCCGTCAGAGCTAAAGGTGTGGCCCCTTGTGTTCAGAGTTGAACCCCTGGCGTCGCGTCCGATTCAATGCCGCAATTGCTGGAGATACGGCCATAGTATGGCAGGGTGTAAATCAAGACAGCGTTGTTGCGCATGTGGGGGAGAACACGCTCAAAGTGATTGTAATGCCCAAGAAGAGCGATGCTGTCTCTGTGATGGAAATCATCCGGCCAATTATTTAAACTGTTCTGTTAGGCCTCAAGAATTACAGGTGATTGATATAATTGATCTTCGACGCTGCTCTAGGATGGAGGCCATAAACTTTGTGAAAGAAAGGGCATCTGGCTATGCAGGGACAATAGGCAGACAAAATCTTACCACGGACCGATCACTTACTGCAACTATAGAGGCCGCTGTGGAAAAGGCAGTTACTAAAGCTATGGAAAGGTTGGCAATGAGCCTTGGTGAATGTATCTCACAAGCCGTTTCTAGTCATTTATCTCATTTGATGCAAACTACCTGCCCAACTTCTGTACCAACGCAAACAGTTGATCCTGAGCACCAAACTAACCATGAAAGATCAGACGCCAGTCCTTGCAATAATGATATTGGACTTTCAACTCCCTCTTCCGCGGGCCCTACAACTTGTAATCTGATTAATACAGATTTGGAGATGACAGAGGTAGAACAAAATGCTCGAGCATATAAAAGAACCTTGTCTTCTATTAGTGAAGACTCCTCCCCCGGTCCTCACTCAAAAGCTAAGAAAAGTCAGTCCAGTGTTGTGCTAAAGGATAACATTCTACAGAAGGCTGTTTCGACTACGGCACTTTCCAAAACATAGGATCACTAAAAGTGCTTCAGTGGAACTGCCGCTCTTTATATTCGGCATCAGTAGATTTAACTTGTTTAACTTCTCAATTTAATCCTGATTTAATTATGTTACAAGAAACGTGGCTAAATCCTGAGAAATCTTTTCAACTGAAATTCTACAGGTCATTCCGATTAGACCGTCCTACAAGACGTGGCGGATTACTTACACTTATCTCAACTAAATTTTGCCATAAGGCTAAAATTTCATTTCAAAATTGTACTCCAGAGTGTGAAATCCTAGCGATAGAACTGGTTCTCCCGGGATGTTGTCCTTTTACCGTAGTTAATGCATATTTTCCATCTGGCGTACAGGACACTAGCACACTGGATAGTGTTATTAACTCTTGTGGACGTGACATTGTAATCTCAGGTGATTTCAATTCTCACCATATCTCATGGGGTTTAAGAACAGATTTGTGCGGCACCCGATTGTGGAACTGGTCGTTGGACAATCGACTCACGTGTGCAAACTCCGGATCTATTACGTTTGTTAGAGGCCGATCTTACTCTTCACTAGATCTTACATTCTCTGGCCCGAGTCTCTCCGTAACTTCTTGGTCGACTATTGATTGTTCGACAAGCAGTGATCACCTTCCAATAGTATTTGACGTTGCACGTCCGGTAACATTTATAAGTGACCAGGTTCGAACTTTCATAAATTACAACATTTTTAAAAAATGCTTACGAAATGTTCTTTCATCTCTGTCTGATGCACCTACAGAACAAAAAACCACGATTATCTGTTCCGCTTTGGAAAGTTCTCAAAAAAAGGCTCAATTTGAGATTACATTGAACAAAAGAAATTCTTACAGTCCTTGGTGGAATGAAGAATGCACTCGAGACTACAGAAAGAGAAAAGCTGCTTGGAAAAAATTATTGCATAACCAGAGTCCCCAAAATTGGAGTGACTATAAATTTTTTCGAGCTGTCTTTAAACATACAGTTTCTAAAGCCAAAGATGAATTCGACTGTAAGCATTTTGATTTCTTGTCAAACAATAAAAATAAGCGTGCATTGTTCCGTTTTCTCCGCGGTAGAAAAGTTCTTCCGCGTCAAATTAATATCGACTCTATAATCTTAACTAGCGATGAAATGAAACAATCACTAGAAGAAATCGTGAAGGGATTAGAAATTAGATTTTCTTCGGTCTTGCCAAGTTGTTCTCGCTTAGGAAGGGCATCAGATGACTTTACAGAAATCTCCATGTTAGAATTGGCTGAGATCGTGGAGCGACTTCCAGATTCAGCTCCCGGTGTGGATGCGGTAACATCTACTATGATCAGAATTTTATTTAAGGAAGCTCCTGATGACCTTTTAGCTATTGTAAATTACTCAATTCGCTTCTCATGGATTCCGTCTGCGTGGAAAATTGCTAAAATCATCCCTATTCTTAAAAATCATGGGGAAGGATGTACAATAGATAACATTAGGCCAATTGTGCTAACCTCTAATTTGGTTAAATTAATTGAAAAAATTCTACATGCCCGCATGATTAAATTTATACAGAACAAGGACTTGCTTAGCCCCTGCCAAATTGGATTCCGACCATCATGTTCAATTTGGCATGCTCACGTCGACCTAGAAAGCAGAATAAAATTAGCACGGCGACAGAGGCAAATAGGTGCTCTTGTGACGTTAGACATTTCCAAAGCCTACGACAGTGTAGAACACTTAATTTTATTAGATATATTGCGAAATCTAGAGATTCCAAATTACTTTTCAAACTGGATTGGTGAATTTTTAAATGGAAGAACATTTTACTGCAGTCTGAGAGGCGTTTCCTCGAGTATATATAATCAATCACGAGGTGTTCCTCAAGGAGCTGTCACTTCACCATTACTATTTAATATTCTGATGTGTTCCATTCCTCTACATCAAGATGTACAAACATACGTATACGCGGATGACATTGCTTTCTTTGTATCAGACAGTGATATTCACTCTCTATATTCTCGACTACAAAACTACCTCAACGCCATAGAAACCTGGTTAAACAAAATTCGCCTTTCACTTAACGTTAGAAAATGCTCGATATTGGTTTTCCCTCTTAACAATCCCGTTAATATATCGATATCCTATCGCCTCGAGGCTATACCTGAAGTGGAGTCGGTGAAATACTTAGGTGTAGTATATGACGGTTCCCTCAGCTGGTTCGGCTATATTGACCATATAGTTATAAAAGGAGTGCGAGCAGTTGGTATGCTACGTAAGCTGTGCAACAGTCGGTCCGGAATGCGGAGAGATCCAATTTTAATGATATACAAAATGTATGTACGGCCCATTTTAGAATTTGGATGTGTTTTATTTTCTGGTGCTCCAGCTTATAAATTACGTCCCCTTGTTCTACTTGAGCGGGAAGCCCTACGACTGTGTTGCGGGCTACCGAAATATGTTGCCAATAACATATTACACCAAGAAGTCAGGTTGCCCTCAATATTGTGTAGATTTCGGTTACTGACGGTGCAAACAGTCTTAAAATTGTATGAATCCCCTATTACAAGATTGAAATACATATTCATTTCCCAGCCTGCACTTTTCTTCGGAGTACACTGGCATCGTTTTCATACACCACAGGTGGTTTTCGTGCAAACATTGATAAATCCCTTAAATGTACGTCTCTGGGAGGTACCGCCTATTTGTGATGTGCGAGAGAACCTACAAATTATATATGATGACATCTACCCAAATAATGCAAAACATCTCCCTTATAATATATTAAACGGCTTATTACAGGACCATTTATTGAGTTTATCTATAAGTACGGTCATTGCGACAGACGCCTCACAGTGTGAAGAAAAATCTGGAATTGGCATTTTCTCTCCCGCTCTAGACTGGTCATTTGCAATCAGGATTCCGGACTTCTATTCCGTATTTTTGGCTGAATTTCTAGCTGTAGTCCTAGCCTTACGCAAACTAAATTTGTCAATATCGGCAGTAGTAATAATAACAGATTCTTTATCCTTATGTTCCTCGCTCACAGCAAATGGTGTCACTAACCTTTTACGTACATTTCATTTTCTAGTGCCTGCCCACATAAATTTAATTAGATTGCTTTGGGTGCCTGGACATAAAGGATTAGTCATGAACGAAATGGCTGACAGTCTCGCGAGAGAGGCCCTCAGTGGCCCTGTATTACCATTACTTCCTACAATAGCTTACCTGACGACTACAAGATTCAGGAGATATACAATTACTCAAGACTTCTTGAACCCAGCTGTAGCTAATTTTTCAGAATATCGACACCTCCTATTCCCTTCGCCCAAAAATTCCTTTCACACCAGAAAAACTGAAGTCATCTTTACCCGATTACGTTGTCGAATACCAAAATTAAACTTCTATCGTCACAGGGCTGGTCTGGTGCCCTCCCCTCTGTGCCCAGTCTGTGGAGAAGATGAAACAATAGATCATTTTTTCATATTCTGCCGCCGTTTCACTTCTTTAAGAAAAAATCTAGAATCAAGATTTACACAGCTTGGTTTGAGCTTTTCTATTATAAATATCCTTTCTCTAGGAGCCTCCTCTCTTGGAAAGTGCCACAGAGATATTTGCTCAACCGTGGATGATTTTATGAGTGCTACAAAGAGATTGTGTTGAATTCTTAAACATTTTATTTTTGTTCATTTTCTCCAGTTAGCCTTACCAATTTTAGTATTTTAATAAACATAGCCTAATTTCACCCAAATCTTGGCCAATCCCCCACAGTGGGTGTGCGCCATCGCATAAGGAATACCATACCATACCATACTCTCGGGATCCTCAGCTGCTGTCTATATACACCCTGTAAATACACCGTGTAAATAGTTTTATACCTGTGACATTTTGGTGGATGTGCTAGGTACTCGTCTTCACCAAGGAGCTTCGCAGCGGACGTCTCACCCAGCCTGCGGCCATGCTTCCAGTGGAAGGCGCCGCATCTGCAGCAGCAATGCCAACTACACATACCCAGTACGTTGCTCTACCTCAGCCGCAAGATACCGGCAAGTTCAACGGCCTCAATGGTGTTTACGTGGAAGCATGGTTGAGGATGCATGAGCGCGTCAGCAAGGTGAGCAGGTGGGATCCGACCATAATGCTGGCCAATGTCGTGTTCTACATCGACGGAACACCGTGAACATGGTTTTACACACACGAGGATGATCTAATCAGCTGGGACTTGTTCAAAGAAAAGCTGTCCGATGTTTTTGGTAGTCCGACCGGTCGACAATTAGCTGACAAGCAACAACTCGCCACGCGTGCCCAAACTGCTACCGAGTCGTATGTCTCCTACATTCAGGACGTCCTAGCCCTTTGTCATAAAATCGACACGTCCATGCCAGAGGCGGACACATTATCAAAGGCATTGCGGACGACGGGTTCAACCTTGTGGTCTTCAGAAACTTATCCACTGTCGACGCCATCATGAAAGAATGCCGCCGTTTCGAGCAGGCGAAGAGTTGCCGTATATACAATCATTTTACACGGCTTCTAAATACTGCAGCGACCTCTTCCTGTACCGACCCAACCGACCAATCTAGCTCGCCATCATCAAGCGAAAGCGTGACCCGAATTAATTGTACGCTGTGAACTCGAAGCTGGTTTCCTGCCTCGCCTCAACAGACGTCTTGGAATAACACTGCTGAGACGATATCGCTGATCCAGTCCGTCGTTCGCCAAGAAATCGCTAATATTGCTCTTCCCAGCGCCTGCTCCTTAAGTTGCCCTGACACCCGTCCTGCTCCTATGGCTCGGTCCTATCGTAGTCCACCTCACAGTGTCCGTTATCCCTACACTAACAAGAATCCCTCGGACTGGTGTACACCTGACGACAGGCCGACCTGTTTCTGCTGCGGCCGAATCGGTCACGTTTCCCATCACTGCCGGGGCCGTAGGGCGTCCCTTCCTCGAAACACCTTCAGGAATTCAAGTTCGCCCCGAAGTTCCTCACCCCGTCGCTTCTACGGCACTTCAAACGCCACTACCTCGACTCGCCGCTACGCTCGCTCACGGTCGCCACAACGTCGCCAGCCACGTACGCCCCAACTTCAGCGCTCGTCGTAGCCGACCTACCCAGAACCGTCCCAGCAGGAAAACTGCTGCAGGAAAAGCAGGCAATGCGGCACCTCAAGGTGGTGCTGCAAAGTCGGATTCCCCGCAAAATGCTCCTTTGACGCTATTTACAAGACGTAACCTTCTTGACGTTCAAGCTGATGGCACAACCGTCACAGCCCTCATAGATACCGGAGCACACATATCAGTTATGACCAGCCGCCTACGCCGCCATTTAAAGAAAATTGTTACGCCTGCCATTACTCGGTTCGTACGAATCGCTGACGGTAGCACGGTGACCGTGGTCAGAATGTGTACTGCACTTGTGAGCATTTCCGGCCGCCATACTGTCGTCCTTTTCACCGTGCTTGACCAATGCCCCCATGACCTCATCCTAGGCCTAGACTTCCTCTCCGCCCATTCAGCACTCATCGATTGTTCCTCAAGCACTGTGCGTCTTGACCTGCCCCTGCTGGGCGTTCCTCCAGCACCACAGGAAATTCGCCTGAGACCTACTGATTTTCTGCACATTCCACCACAGATCTTGACACACATCGAAATGTCACCTTCTACGCCACTTCCCGATGGTGAGTACACCTGCGCTCTCATAACTGCCATCGCATCGTTCTCGCTCACAGCGTTACTGTTCCGCATACAATACTGAGGGTCACAGACAATCGCACGTACTTTCCTGTGGTGAATTTCGGGCTCGCTAAGCAAATTCTGCCTAAAGATATCACCCTGGCTACAATCACTGCCTTAGAAGCTAGTTGCGTTGAGACTTTTGCTGTCGACGCTTCCTGTGAGCGTTTCCGGTCTGCCGAATGTACTGACAACGACATTAGGAAAATGATCGCCCCTAATCTCAATCCTGCGGGGACTGAACAGCTGTGCAGTCTATTACTTTCCTACAAGGATATATTCGACTTGAACCACCTACCCTTAGGCCAGATGTCACTTGTCAAACATCGTATACATACAGGCGATACTCTACCGATCCATCGGCGACCCTACCGAGTTTCAGCTTCGGAGCGTGACGTCATCAAAACGGAAGTAGACAAGATGCTAGCGAAAGACATCATTGCGTCCACTGTCGTGCTGATCAAAAAGAAGGGCGGCTCATCGAGATTCTGCGTTGATTACCCCCACCTCAACCACATCACGAAGGACGTCTACCCACTACCTCGTATCGATGACGCACTCGATTGCCTATACGGGGCACAGTATTTTTCGTCCATCGACCTACGGTCCGGATATTGGCAAATCGCTGTCGATAATCTCGATCGTGAAAAGACCGTCTTTAAAACACCTGATGGTCTTTACCACTTCAAAGTTATGCCGTTTGGGTTATGCAACGCTCCGACTGCCTTTGAACGTGTGATTGACTCATTACTTCAAGGATTCAAGTGGTCGACTTGTCTCTGCTACCTAGATGATGTTATTGTGTTCTCGCCCTCATTCAGCACACACATTGAGCGCCTTTCAGCTGTACTCGCCGTCTTTCGCAAGGGCAGTCTGTAAATGTAACTTCGGCCATCGTGAGATTACTGTTCTTGGACGTGTCGTCAATGCGACTGGCATCCGACCGGACCCAGAGAAAATTCGCGCCGTGAAGAGTTCCCTGTTCCACGGTCCGCAAAAGATGTCCGAAGTTTCGTCGGCCTTTGCTCTTACTTCCGCCGCTTTGTTAAAGATTTCGCCACCATCGCACGCCCTCTCACAGATCTCCTGAAGAAATATGTGCCATTTTATGCGGATCCTCTCAGGCCACTGCCTTTTCGCGCCTTACCACAATGCTCACTACCCCACCGATTCTAGGACACTTCGATACTTCAGCCCCTACAGAGGTGCGCACCGATGCCAGTGGCTACCGAATCGGTCCCGTCTTGGCACAAGTTCAACACGGCCATGAACGTGTCCTCGCGTACGCTAGCCGTCTTTTGTGACCTGCGGAGCGCAACTACTCTATTACCGAGCGCGAATGTTTGGCAGTTGTCTGGGCAGTGGCGAAATTCCGCCCCTATTTATACGGCAGGCCTTTTTCCATTGAAACAGATCACCACGATCTCTGTTGGCTTTCGTCTTTAAAAGATCCCACAGGGAGGCTTCGACGATGGGCTTTGCGGCTACAAGAGTATTCCTGTTCGGTGGTGTATAGGTCTGGTCGCCTACACAAGAACGCCGACTGCTTGTCCCGTTACCCTGTACACACGCCAGCCAACGCCGACATGGACGCCTCCGCAAGTGTTCTTTCCATTTCCCAGCTTTTGGACATGGCCAACGAGCAACACCATGACGCTACCTTGTGGACCTTCATTGACCGCATGGAATCTGCTTCTACTGATCTATCGCTGTGGTGGTTCGTTATCAACGACGACATATTGTACCGACGCAGTTTTCATCTGGATGGCCCTCCCCTTCTTGTCGTCCCTCAACACCTCCGCTCAACTGTGCTTCAGGAGCTTCATGACGCCCCAACTGCCGGACACTTTGGGTTTGCTCGCACTTACGACCGCGTGCGCCGCCGCTTCTACTGGCCCGGCCGCACACGTTCCGTACGGCACTATGTAGCTGTTTGCAAGCCCTGTCAACTTCGCAAGAAGCCAGCGACGCTTCCAGTTGGGTACTTACAGTCAATCGACATTCCCCCTGAGCCATTCTTTCGCGTGAGTTTAGATCTCCTTTGCCCTTTCCCCGAGTCCAGCTCCGGGAACAGGTGGATCGCTGTCGCTACTGATTACGCGACGCGCTATGCCATCACTCGGGCACTTCCCACGAGCTGCGCAACCAACGTCGCAGATTTCCTACTCCGGGATATCATTTTAGTACATGGCGCCCCGCGACAGCTCCTTACTGACCGCGGCCGCACTTTCCTTTCCCAAGTCATCGCCGATATCCTACGCTCATGTTCTACCTAGCACAAACTCGCTACCTCCTATCATCCCCAGACCAACGGCCTTACTGAGCGACTTAATCGGACCATTACTGACATGTTATCAAAGTACGTTTCACCCGACCACAAGGACTGGGATGTGGCCCTCCCTCATGTCACGCTCGCCTATAATTCATCACGCCATGATACTGCTGGGTATTCCCCCTTTTTCTTACTCTTCGGTCATGACCCTGTATTATCATTGGACACTTCACTCCCCTTGACACAGGATTCAAGGACCGAGTATGCCCACGGTTCCATCGCCCACGCAGACCATGCGCACCAGCTTGCCCGTACTCGTCTGTTGGCATCGCAGGAATCTCAACGGCACGCTTACAATTGCCACCATCGTGGCACCTATTTTTCACCAGGCTCTCTCGTGCTACTTTCGTCCCCTTGCCGCCGAGTGGGGCTCTCCGAGAAACTCCTTCCGTGCTACAAAGGCCCTTACCATGTTCTACGTCAAGTGACCAATGTCACTTACCTGATAATCCGCGAGACGTCCGTCATGCCACCCGGTTCCACATCACCTGACGTCGTGCATGTCTCTCGGCTTAAACCTTACTATGCCCTCACCAACGGGCCCTTCTGAAGCACCGGGACGGTGATTTTTCTGCCGGGGGTCATGTTACGGTGGCCAAAGAAGACAAGGTCGTCGACGTTGAAGACGACGAAGTGGCAACAGCCTCTCGGGATCCTCGGGTGCTGTCTCTATACAACCTGTAAATACACCGTGTAAATAGTTTTATACCTGAGACAATATAATTGCCATCATGGTGTCACGCATGCAGGGGCAAACAAGGGCAGATCTCACTCGATGATCGCGAACACTCGCTGTCACAACACAGGCGTGAGGAAGAACGCCGACCTCAAGGACTGAACGATTCGTGCTACCTCGCAAATGAACGCGTGTTTGGCACTTGGGCTCACGCGACCTCCAATGCGATGCACGCGAAAAGAAGTGCTCGTGAGAAGTGACTGTTGGTGCTCGTGAAGCGACTAGCCATCTCGGCTCGACCAAGGTTGCACCCTCCGCATATATTCTTCAAGACACAGCATATGGTCTACGTATGCGCTCAGTCGCGGGCACAGCCATGCGCGGCCCCAGTCTAAAAGAACAAGAGACGCAGCGTTTTATTAAATACAGTTTCGTTCGAAAGGCGGAGTACTGACAGCCATAGCAAGCACGCAAGGCTTGTGCGGCTGCGCTGCATAAACAAGCACCCCGGAGCCTCTGTGATATTCGAGTCTATACAGAGTGTTTCAGCTAACTTGGGCCAAGTATTTAAAAAAAGACAAAGGTGCTACGCGTGTCGAATTGCTGCAGTATTTTTCTGAGCCATGTAAAGCATGTCATGACATTTGTTTTTTCCAATCCGCCAAGCTCAGTAATTAACAAAGACGGCTTAGTTAATCTTTGAAATAGTAACTCTAGCGAACAATCTTCAATACAAAAGTTGTAGCCCTTGTTCAGAAACATGAGATTATTTTATCTATGCTGAGGTAACTGACCTGTTTAATATTTTTTCCAGCCTTTCTTTGAAGTCAGTGAAATTTTAAGAAATCACAGCCCAAGCACTCCGGTTAACCAGCGAAGCTGAAACGTGCGTCCCCGGTGTTTATCAATGAGTTATTCCCGACGGGTCATTAAGCGAACGCTTGGTAGGTTGCCGGATCCTCGGAACACAGTTGCTGCTAGCGCTCGGCTGCACGAGACTGTTCTTGTGCACGGGCTGCAGCGTCACCACGGCGCAGACGAGCTCGTTCCCGGTTTTGCTCGCGTCGTTGCTGATCGAAAGCTGCCTGCTCCTAAGGAGTATGTATAACGCGTGGCCTATCCATTTCGGAGCGGGAGAAAAACTGCTGCGCGCGAGCTTGGCTGTGACGGAGAGCAACGACGTCAGTTCTATCGCAGCTAATCCAACGCCACTTAGATAGAGTGCAGGGCTTGGGGTAGTCGGCAACAGCATGGAGCTTCGCAGGATCCGGTAAGATGCCTTCTTTCGAGACTACGTGGCCTAAGCGAAAATGACATTTTTTTAAAGTTTAGCGGTAATCCTGCGGCACGGAGACTCTCGAGCACTTGTTCAAGGCGAGTGATGTGAGTGGAAAAATCTGAAGAAAATATGACAATATCGTATAAGTAGCACAGACAGGTCTGCCATTTGCATCCTGTAAGAATAGAGTCCATCATCCTTTCGAAGGTTGCAGGCGCGTTGCAAAGGCCGACGGGCAGCACATTAAATTCACATAAACCATCAGGGGTGAAAATATAATATATATATATATATATATATATATATATATATATATATATATATATATATATATATATATATATATGTATATATATATATATATGTATATATATATATAAGTTCTTTTACCATTTTTTAAGATGGTAAAAGGGCCAGCACGTGAACAGATTTTCGCTGGAGCTGGACAGATACATTAAATAAAGCTGAATTACGTGCCCGGTGGTGGAATCGAACCCTGGTCCAAAAAAAGCACGATGCTCTGTTACACAGTCGTACGTATACTTTTTTTACCAAAGCCACCTAGCTCTTACCACTGCGTGTGTCACACTGCGCAGCATGGGTTCGAGATATCGCTCATCTGCCCGCTCCGTCTTCCTTTGCGCCAAAGACGCAAGACTGAAGCAGCCAAAGTTATAGCATTTGATTATCCGCTTCAGGAAAGCTTCGTTTTACATAGACTCCTAGATGTGCGTTGTGTCTGGCGGGTGCCCGACAGCGGCAACCCCCCTGCCACTCGGAAAACCTGTTTTACTGTGGAATAAAGCCAGTCTACCCTTCGTTCCCTGCCTCTCAAAACGTGTATTACTTGCCTCCGCTAAACCGAGTTCCCAAAAGTCACCTTTAAGCGCTGAGGCAGGGTTGCCTGTGCTCTTTCGAACGCCAGTGGTCCGTGAGTTCCCGGCGCGGGTTTAGCGTCCCCTCGATAGGTGACGCCACGCTGCGTGGCGGCTCCTTCAAGCGCTCTTCTTGTTCTAGCTTGGCAGTGCGCTCTGTCTGCCTTGCGTCTTTCGCTGCCTGTCGTAGCGCCTTCAGTCGGTTTCTTTCTTCTAGCTCGACAGCGTCTGTATGGACGATTGCACAGTATGGCGTGACGCGATGGGTATGGTCGGGTGTGCCGCTGCGAACATGCACTAAGCCCGTTCTAGTATTGTGGCTAGTATCATCTCCAACCACTCTGCTTTGCCGGTTGCCATTTCATTTCTGCGTCTGCTCTCGATTACGGTAGAGCCAGCAATTATTTCCATTGTAACGGCGGATAGAAACGTGTCAACCGCCTCAACGCGCTTAGCTGCCCACAAGAAAGGTGCTCTATGCCGCTTGTAAACCCATGTGTCCGTGGCGTAATGGTTTCAGTATCAGGTCTGTATGCTAGAAATTGTGTAGAAATTCTGTCCCTGAACAATTTGAGTAATATTTATTGAAATATTTACAACGGCACACTTATTTGAAATTCATTAGTTTGCAAAACCTTTTGAAACCAGAAGCACGTAGTTTAGGCAAATGTAAGTACTAAACATCATTCCTATGCTGGCTGAAGCGGCCTGCTTATAGCTCCCACAAGCATTAGCGCAACAGTCTCTTCCTAGTAAGTATTATATGAAACTCTGTTTGAAATGGTACGCTACACCTTCGTTGCACCGTTCCTGGATGGCGTTAAACGCATTCGGCGTGAGAGGCCAGAGGTCGGCGTTAGAGGCGGGTTAGAGGTCAGTCCCCAGAGGCCAAACACGCACAAAAACTTGCCTAGAACTCGGCAACGAAGCTTCGTTTTAGAAAGGAATTGAAGAACCAGCGGAAGAAAGTGCAGCTCTTCACAAACGACGACAACGACGAAAGACGCCAAGCCCGAGAACACCCGCGGCACAAGAAATAAACAAAAGAAACAGGAAACAATCACGGTAGGTTATAAGCACCTACCAGCCAGTCGGTGAAAGACGTGAAGTTTTTAAGAACCAATTCGGTGAAACTATGTAGCCACGAAGCGGACAAAAGTGCAAAGAACGTTGTATAGAACAGAGCTCCCACTTCTCGTGCCTCTCAACCAGGATCACAGCCAGCAACCAACCTAATTTTGCCAACTACTTAACTAGCACGAGGAAAGGAATCGGCGGTCACTAACCATCATCAAGGGAGTGCCTTATTTACTGATTTCTGCAACGGCCGCACACCCGCCTAGCTAAGCCCAACGCCGAACGAGCTGCTCGAGCGTATCTGCCCACCCTGCGTATCTGCCTGGGTGGGCTCGAGCTGCTCGAGCCCACCCACGCGGCGACTAAGAGCTCTCAAGATGAGCCAAGCAGCACAAAGAGTAACCAAAATACTAACAGCTGGAAGATGCAAACACAATGCAGATGGACCCGACTGAAGTAAACAATGCAGAAACTACTTGGAATTATGACGCAAGCGGCGAAAGAACAATTGAACGTGGAAGCACCTGGATTTTGAGGGGCAGAACAGGCATGCAGGATGCAGAGAACGAAACGACACAGGAAAGCAACCCAGCAAAGCAACAAGCGACCAGAAATCCAGCACCGCCGCAACAATGAAAGCCTCGAATGCTGCCTCTACCATTCGACGACTACAAGATCATATTTCACCAACAAGCAGGCGTTGAGCTTACAAAGTGGAACAGTGTCACCATTATGCACGCTATCGGAAGAGCCAGCTGTTTCTCGCAGCAATAAATACTTCGGCAAAATGTGTGCGTTCAAGTACAGAGAATGGAGAGCCCGATTATTGCAAGCATGGTCGACTGGGCAGGCGCCAAGAAACTCAAAAATATCAGCAGAATACAACTTGGCGGCACTTTCTTCCCTGTCAAAGGCAGCAGGAGAACCCCGGACTATGTATCCAGAGGTGTAATAAGCGGACTCTTGCCCGGCACAAGGGAAGAACTCAAGGCGATTCTTCGCCTACCAGTAAGGTTCACGGTCCTCCACGCCCGTATGCCCGGGCAGTCGTCCACGGCCGTGATCTTTTTCCAAGGACCGCACGTTCCTTGTTACGTGCGCTTCCAGAGCCTCGACTTTCGATGCCAACCCTACCGCAAGTCGGTGCATACTTCGGCCGCAATACTTCGGACCTGCGGAAACACCAGGATATCTGACCAATACTATTGCCAGCATTCTCCTTTTAATGTGGCAAAACCGATCAACTACCCGATCACGAGTGCAAACGCGCATGTAGTACGTTATGCGGAGAAGCGCAGGAGCCCGCAAACAATGATTGTAAGAAGAGACTGAAACTTAAACCCGCCGTTATTCAACATACGACAGCAACCTATGGAAGGGCTCAAAATGAGAGACAGTCGATGGAACTCAGGCGGCGAAGAATTCCCAGAATTAGGAAGCTCAAACACAAGCTTGAGCTGCAATGCTGACAGCACCCCCAAACGAAGTAGATCTAGATGTATATTACAATCGGCCTCCAGATTACGCTCCTGCTCGCACTCGCCCAAACGCTTGAGCTGCTCATATGTGGTAAGTGGATCGACTGGATCGAGAACCACGAGCAGCTCCAAATTCTTGTCGGCCGACACTGCGGCCATGCAGGCTCCAGAAAATAGGGTGCGAATCCAACAAAACACGTTCCATAAACAAAACAGTCAGCTAAAAAGTCAGCAGGCATTCATCGAAAAGCTGATTCAGTGCCAACAGAAACAGCAAGACAACATAAACAAGCTTCTACAGAAGGGCGAGGAGCAAAAAGATGTCATGGACAAGCTGCAACAGAGATGTACGAAAGTCCAAGAGAAGAATGCACAGCTGCGACCCTCCCTTCTCAACGCAATTGTGGAATCCGTAGTTGACACAAGGTTCTAAATCCTTCAAGAAACTCTCATAAAAAACACCCACGCCACACATGAGAAAATCATCCTGGCAGCAATAGCTAATTTCGCCGCAAGTATAGCCAATAAGATTACCATGCTAGACGCCAAGGTCGATGGACTTGCAGCGCAGCAAAACAACTTCATAGATCACGTGAAGAATACCTACATAACAAAACAGCACCTCAAGACCTCACTAAATGACATTCAGCCCGGTAGAAAAGAGGCGCGGGCAAACGGCCGAAGTAGCTCTGGTTCAGTTTCACCTACCTGCGACCGCGGGCAGGGAATAAGATCAATCGAAAATCGTGGTCCCTAATCATAGGACTACAACTGCGCTCTCGACTCTCTGCAAATGGCAGTGGAATGCTCGTTCCTATGAACCACGACATGCCATCTTACAAGAATTTGTCAAGCAAGACCCACCCAATCTCATAACGCTGCAAGAAATAAATACATAAAACGTTCGGCTTCAAGCGCACGGCGCCCACGTACAAACAAAACGCAATGCACATGAGGAATCTCACTGTACAGGAATTGGAACCCGTCAACACGTCGATCGAACACACCTTAATAGAAATCATACCGGAGTGGAACTCACTCAAGAGCGTATTTGTAGTGAGCGTGTACAGCCGTCCCAGAGACCACCTCTCAGACATCGACCACCTTGGTCGAGAAATTAAGATGCACACCGATAGTCATCAAGTCGCTACATTAGGGGACTTCAACGCCCCACACACGGCCTGGGGATACAATACCACCACGAAGAAAGGAGCCCGTGTACACTACACTGCACAACAGCACAGACTCACCTTGTGGAACGACCCACTCCAAACCGCGAAGATAGGCAACAGTGTCTCCAGAGACCCAAACCCGGATCTCATCTTCACGCTAAACGTGCCCTCGGCAGAATGGAGCCGAGTGCCAGAAACCCTCCTCGTCCTTGGAGGATGCAGCTGGCAGCCGCATCCTCCAACCAACCGTGGCTCACACGTGCAAGCCCGCCAGGGTTGGGAACGAACCGGGTAACGGAGTGCAAGTCATTCAGCGACGTTCCAAATTCCAATACAGCTGAATGAAGTTGTGCCAGCCGTCTACACGCACAAGAACTTCAAGAAGGGAATCGCCAGTTTTACAAAACTGGATTTTATTGAACTATTGAATAAATTTAGGTTCTGTCATTGTATGCCACGCACTTCAACGTATGCTATAAAATAAATTTGTCTGTCGAGTTTCTTTTTAACAAGACATAGTATTAGATTTTGGAGACGACCTCGCCGCTGCCACCATTTGTAAGATTTGGATTAGGGCTTGTAGGACGATCGGAGGAACTTGGGGCGACAGGACTAGGCGAGCAGGATTTATTTACATTATTTACGTCTTAGACAAGAGATACATTTACACAGTCTAGCGTGACTCCCAAATGGAGCCCGCAAGACGAAGCATACAGAAAACGAGCATGCAGCTCACGAGTGCATTTCGAGCACAGAGCACGACGACGAGCACACTCAAGCAGCCGACAATCGCTGCTTATAAGCACTTGGTCCCCCCTTGATTCTAAGGGGACGGAAACGTTCGTCCAGTCATTGTAAACACGCCGCCTCTCCCCGGGACGTTCCAAATTCCAATACAGCTGAATGAAGTTGTGCCAGCCGTCTACACGCACAAGAACTTCAAGAAGGGAATCGCCAGTTTTACAAAACTGGATTTTATTGAACTATTGAATAAATTTAGGTTCTGTCATTGTATGCCACGCACTTCAACGTATGCTATAAAATAAATTTGTCTGTCGAGTTTCTTTTTAACAAGACATAGTATTAGATTTTGGAGACGACCTCGCCGCTGCCACCATTTGTAAGATTTGGATTAGGGCTTGTAGGACGATCGGAGGAACTTGGGGCGACAGGACTAGGCGAGCAGGATTTATTTACATTATTTACGTCTTAGACAAGAGATACATTTACACAGTCTAGCGTGACTCCCAAATGGAGCCCGCAAGACGAAGCATACAGAAAACGAGCATGCAGCTCACGAGTGCATTTCGAGCACAGAGCACGACGACGAGCACACTCAAGCAGCCGACAATCGCTGCTTATAAGCACTTGGTCCCCCCTTGATTCTAAGGGGACGGAAACGTTCGTCCAGTCATTGTAAACACGCCGCCTCTCCCCGGGACGTTCCAAATTCCAATACAGCTGAATGAAGTTGTGCCAGCCGTCTACACGCACAAGAACTTCAAGAAGGGAATCGCCAGTTTTACAAAACTGGATTTTATTGAACTATTGAATAAATTTAGGTTCTGTCATTGTATGCCACGCACTTCAACGTATGCTATAAAATAAATTTGTCTGTCGAGTTTCTTTTTAACAAGACATAGTATTAGATTTTGGAGACGACCTCGCCGCTGCCACCATTTGTAAGATTTGGATTAGGGCTTGTAGGACGATCGGAGGAACTTGGGGCGACAGGACTAGGCGAGCAGGATTTATTTACATTATTTACGTCTTAGACAAGAGATACATTTACACAGTCTAGCGTGACTCCCAAATGGAGCCCGCAAGACGAAGCATACAGAAAACGAGCATGCAGCTCACGAGTGCATTTCGAGCACAGAGCACGACGACGAGCACACTCAAGCAGCCGACAATCGCTGCTTATAAGCACTTGGTCCCCCCTTGATTCTAAGGGGACGGAAACGTTCGTCCAGTCATTGTAAACACGCCGCCTCTCCCCGGGAGGGCTTACACACACACACACACACACACACACACACACACACACACACACACACACACACACACACACACACACACACACACACACACACACACACACACACACACACACACACACGCACACACACACACACACGCACACAGACACACACACACGCACACACACACACACTGGTGCATGGCCCGAAGCCGACGTCAGAGGGGCTTCGTAGAACTCGGAGCCGACCCGGGTAGTGCGCCCGGGTAGCACATTGTCTTGCGTCTTGGTCGGCGCGTGGGAAGGAGCCTACGACGACGTTACCGCGGCAACTCCCCCACCCGTAGCAGATCAGGTCCGCGTTGGGGAGTTCGGTAACAATAATTGGCCCGCCGAACTCATTCCGTCACAACGGCGACGAGGCTAGAGCGTAACGGTGGCGGTTTCAGCACAAAGCCTGCTTCGTCAAACGCATCCTAGCTGAAGCGACGGAGAGTGGAGTAAGTGCGTATTGTTCCCGACACAAATTCAAATTAGTCACGCCCTGGCTAGAGGTTGGCGGCGGCGTTCCAAGATGAGGTTGCCACCGCTGGCGTAAATGGCTGGCAAACTTGCACTGCAGCTGGCCGTTCTTAACAGCGCCTCCATGGCCCGGAAAATCTCGACTGTCGAGTGCTGGCAACCGCTGGGCAGGAAGAGAATGGCTGGCGAGCAAGACGATGGCTTTGCTCTCTGCAACCACTGCGCCCTTGGAATGCCTTCAACCATCTCACAACAACTGACACAGAAAAGTCGATTCTGGCAACACAATACCACTCCGCGTGCAAACGCCCGGAATCAGCTGTTAACCCACCAGGCTTCCTATCAAAATTTACATGCAAGCCGCTTGAGTGGGAACCCCAAATTTTGCCCCCAAAATTTTGTGCCGCCAAAGCGAGCGTTCACGTTCCCCTTGAGTTCGACCAAACCCGACCGTCGCGCTGCACAAGAGTAAAGGTTTACGCAGAACTGAACCGAAGGCTCTCAACCACCAATACCCGAGCATAACCTAAGCAGCCTAGCTTCACGAACAGTCTGTTCTTACCCTATCATAGTGGCGTACTTATCGCACTTGTGCCACTGAACAGTCTAGTCAACTCGACAGCCACGTAATCACAATCGCGCTAGCTTTGTGGTCTCTATTCAGAACGCGTACTTGCGTCGTACGTAAGCATTTCATCACGCTTACTCACATTTGTTCGTTTAGTCTATACAGGACACGTACCTTAAACGAGCAGCTAAACTTGCGTAACTTACGCACTCCGCAGAACCCTAAAAAAATGCGTCTGCTTATAACTCGTTCTACGCACGCGTACTTGAGAAGTCAGAATACGGCTTCCCTCAACACACACGAGCAACCCAGTCATAAACCTTCTGCTTCCTTCCGTCCACACAGGACACGCGCTAATGGACCTAAGAGCTCTTCTCGGTGCAAATCACGCACTTACTGAAAACCTACGCGCTTAACCTTAGATAATAAAAAAACACATAAGAAAAGAAGGTTAACTAATACACCCGTGCGTCACCATAGGCCTCTCAACGATAACCTTGACCATCAGGTTACTCACACACACAAAAAAAGAAAGCCTATTTACTCATTACTTAACACCTCGCGAAACTAAAGGTTTACCTAAAACACTTCTTTCAAACCTCGAGCTTCTCAAACAAAACATAAACAAAGCTCATATCTTACATACTGAAAGAAACCTTAGTCTCAAATCGCGAAAATTTTCCATTCCTCAAAAAAAAAAAAACACAACACCTTTCATTTCTACGGAAGCCCCCTTGGCCTCCCGTTCCAAGCATTTACAACCGACTCATACTTTTGAGCCGTACTCGAGGAGGTCGCGGCTCGAAAGCTACACTGGCTATCCAGGAACAACAAAAGGGCTGACACACAATCAGCTCCTTCAACACGTTACAGTTTCTGGCCAATTTGCATCCTGGTGCCCCGCTTTCATCTCGAACTCTACTGACCGCGTCGCGACTTCTTACCACCTCGTCTCGTCCTGCCACCTTGCGGTCCTTCGCACTGCACGCTGAACTTCGAAAAGAACGACGGAACGACGAGGAACGTAGCTGCCTCGTGCCCTTTGTCCGCGTCCGTGCAGAACATGCTTCTCGGTCACTTTTTGACCGGTGGCCCGAACGTTTTGATGCGCCCACGTCGTCAACGACGACCGTACTTTTCGTTTTCTCGCACCATGCCCTTTTGGGTCTCTCGCCGTCTTTGGCTGCGCTACATTAGCCCCCACATTCCGATCTTTAGCGCGCTTCTTTCTACGGCGCTTTTTCCTCGAACTCTCTTTCATGTCGCCTTCTCACGCCTCGTGCTGGCCGGTACACATTTCGTCGGCCCGGATCTGTCTCTTACCCGCACAGTCTGAATGATCTTTAACTAAATCATCCCTCTCTTGGCTACCTAGACTGGTGGAGAGCTGCACCGATCCCTGAACAATGCAGTTGTTTTCTCTTGAGCTACGCAGCTCGCAATCCTGAGAGCTGCGCTCAACTGCATCGTCCAGCTGGCACTTCACTTCGGCACGCAGATCTGACTCGACATGGGGGCTCGTGTCTGTCGGGTCAACAGTACCCTGTACCTCGCTAACGACCTCGATACCATGAGATGCGACGCACACGCGCGGTAACTGTGCCAATTTGTTCGCAGCTGGCCTAGCTGTCTCTACAGTCCTCTGTTGGCACAGCACCTCGTCGCTCTCACTCTGGCCTTTAACGGCCTCTGTTGCCACTAAGGCATCCTTAGCTGCTAGCACTTCGAGTTCACCTATGAACGTGCTGCTACTCTCACAGGTACTACTACTTTCCTCGGCTTTCGAGCAAAATCTGCTGTCTACTTCCCACTTTCGCTACGTCCAGCCAACAGATTTCTCAAGCCGCTGTGGACTTCGTGCTTTTAACTGCTGCAAATCTTGTATCTCTTTGCTCACTGCTGCCATTTCTTTTTCAAGCTCTTGCCATTTTTGCTCACGCTCTTGGCGATTTCGCTCGCGCTCTTGGCATTCTTGCTTAATTGATTCCTGTTCCGGTCTTTTTCTTAGAATTCGGTTACCTAGGTTTTCGATTAGTTTCAAATCATTGCCACTTTGCAGAATGGTTTTACGAATCTCTGCTTCCGTCAAGTCCTCCACTACGCTTACCTCGATCTCTTCACACAACCACAGCAGGTCAGCTCTCGTAAAACACATTAGGACCATGGTCGCTACTTTAAGCTTTGGCTCTGCTGTCACACAATACTTGCTGCGATACCCACGCAATTCAGAATACAAGTAAAAGATCCCCAGAGAATCAAATCCAAAGACACAGAGAAATTGAAGCCTGGTAAATCTTAAAGCCAAAACCAAACGCTTACCCACTGAAGCAGCACCATATCACCAGTCCTTCTCCGCCGTATCTAGTCAGTTGCAAGAGGTGGTCAATCCCAAGTCGCCTACAACTTGATCAGGATCCCGGTCGGTCACCATGTGCCAACGTCCGTCAGCTGCCGTTGCTGGCTCCGAGTCGTAGGCCGATCTACGAGCCGTAGGCCGATCTCACCGCTGCCATTCAGCTATTAGATTCGTCGGACGATCCCACCGCTGTCAACCAGATGTAGGAGTTGTCGGACGATCTGAGGAACTTGGGGCGACAAGACTAGGCGAGCAGGATTTATTTACATTATTTACATCTAAGACAAGAGATACATTTACACAGTCTAGCGTGACTCCCAAATGGAGCCCGCAAGACGAAGCATACAGCAAACGAGCACACAGCTCACGAGTACATTTCGAGCACAGAGCACGACGACGAGCACACTCTAGCAGCCGACAATCGTTGCTTATAAGCACTTGGTCTCCCCTTGTTTCCAAGGGGACGGAAACGTTCGTCCAGTCATTGTAAACACGCCGCCTCTCCCCGGGAGGGCTTACACACACACACACGCGCGCACACACACACACACACAAACACACACACACACACGCACGCACGCACGCACACACACACACACACACACACACACACTGCATCCGGCAGCAGCGAAAGACGTGCAAGGCTGTTCGGACATGTTTCACTCACTACGGCCTGGCTTTCACATCGCCACGCAAAAGAAAACGTGTTTAAAACAGAAGCACCTGTGGGCAGATGAGGCAGAACAACCTGATATCTTCAGCCGGCTTTTTCGGTACCACGACCCACACGGGCCGCTGAAACCGCCCCTACAAGGGAGAACATGATGACACGTCCGTAACTCTGTGAAGGCCGGAAGAGGAATCGAACCGATACAGCCACTCTCGGTTCTTTTTCTTCGTTGCGAACTTTGAAATTATACACAAACAATACACAAACGATGAACCGTGCCAGCCAGAATTCTGTCGGCACGGCATTAAATTTTATTGAGTACTACCAATTTATTGAGCATGTCAATACATGTTGGCTGTTCAAGGAGTGCGCGATGGACATTCCTGAACCGTACTACACCTTCAATGAAGTGATCACGTGTAGGTCGCAATTTAACATCAGCACTTTTGAACTGCGTTCTAGGTTTCCATAAACTGTGGACGCCCAGGAGCATTGTAGCGTCTTACGGGATACCCTCTGTTTCGTAAGAATGTTATTTCGTAAGGATCTAAAGGTAACTCTTTCTTTAACGTCCCCTGTAGCACATCCCAGAAAAAGATGGGATCCCAGCAATCTAGAGAAGCATGCTCTGTCGTTGCAGGTTTCTTCCATAGGAAGCTGGTAATTAAGCACGAGACAAAAAAAGCCTTTCTTATGCATGCATGTTTTAATTGATAATATATTACTGTGTAGTTTAAAGCAAAACATTTAAAGCTGGGCTTAATCGAGACCGCGGGTACGGCTCGGCTACTGCAGGTCGGCGTCCCTAATAGCCTAGAAGAAAAAGCCGAGGCGCAGCTCACCGTGCAAACGGAGCACCTCTCTACCACTAAGACGGGCCGCCGTATATTAACGTCCCTGGGTTACAACCCCCAAGCTCCCAGCCGGCAACCGTGCGAGATCAACGAGGAGGCGCGGGCCCACATCCACGGGGACGCCATCATCCCAAAAAACATGCACCCCGAGTACAACCAAGAACGGCGGCAGGCGCGTGCCAAGGCCCTCACCGAACAACACGCCCAAGACCCGCACGCTCGGCACGTGGACGCAGCGGAATACAAGCAGGAAGACTTCGCGGCAGTGGTCGGTCGTCGCGGCGGCTACCGGCACCGCGACAACGGCAGCGAGCGTGCGGTGCACGGACGTCACAGATGCCGAGGACGTTGCCATCGCTCTGGCGATCTCCGAGGCCAAGTGTCGCCCCGCGCTCCGCGCCCCGAGGAACGCTGTGCGCAACTTTGCCAAGGGGCGAGCATGCGCGCCGGCGGCCGCCATCATCGGCAAGATCCAGCTCCAAGACCACGGCAGCACCATCCGCATCAAGTGGTTCCAGGCGCACGCCGGCGACTGTGCATCCTCACCGAACCACAACGAGGCAGTCCATTCGGCGGCACGAGCGCTTACCCTCCGCGCCCCCGAGAGTGACCGTTCCGTGTGGTGGTTCGAAACCAAGGACCGAGTGACCAGTTATGGCGAAGTTACTAAGTGTTACCGCTTAGCTCGACGGACAATGCCGCCTCCCTACCCCGCACTCAGTAGGGAGGAGGGCGTCATCCTAAGGCAGATACACACCGGGTCACTCCTCGCCCCGGTTGTACTACACGTGCTTCACCCAGAACTCTATCCAAGTGGTGTGTGCGGTGTTTGTGCAGTAGGTCCGGCGGACCAATTGCACACCAGGTCGTACTGTGCCAGGTTCCCGACCGAAGGTACCTCCAGGACATACCCGCCCGAACATCGCAGTGTAATTCAGTCTATAGACAAGGGCACTCAACGGTGGGCCTTTCAGCAGGCCCAGGGTGCGCTCGAAAAGCACAAGACTCACGACCAACCACAAACGGGCCGAATTGGGGTAGTGCAAAGTAGGGCATAACCCCGGGTCGACGCTTGGTCAAGATCACGACGCGTTAAACCGTCGATTGCCGGCATTTTCAAAAGGTTATTCCTATGCTATCCTAAAGCAAAAAGTGTTCACCGAAGGGTGTACTGGCATTCTTTTAGCCGTTTTGAGGACATCTTCCGGGCCTTCATCGTTTTACATACGGTAAATCAGTACAGGGAGCAAAATGTCTATTAGGTCTTTATACACTTTTTTTCTAGTAATATTGGCGAGATACTGCATTGAAAACTGCACATGCAACATTCTGTGCGCAAGCACGACTTCTCGCAGATAACCTTTAACGGCACCGTGCATTGCTCCACACGAGCACAAACAAATCCTGGAAGGTGACGACACAAAAGCACTTGCATGACTGTTCGAAGGAACGCATCATTCTGATCGCGAAAGTACATAAAGCGCGACACAATTAACCTGTCGCACAAATAAATGTCACCCGCCGTGGTTGCTCAGTGGCTATGGTGTTGGGCTGCTGAGCACAAGGTCGCGGGATCGAATCCCGGCCACGGCGGCCCCATTTCGATGGGGGCGAAATGCGAAAACACCCGTGTGCTTAGATTTAGGTGCACGTTAAAGAACCCCAGGTGGTCAAAATTTCCGGAGTCCTCCACTACGGCGTGCCTCATAATCAGAAAGTGGTTTTGGCACGTAAAACCCCATAATTTAAATAAATGTCCCACTCTAAGGCCGCCTTTCTTTACGGGCAAGAACTAGTTCGTGTGACGGGTTCTTTCCCAAGTCCATGCCCATATGAAAACGGCGAGGACACGGTGGATTTGTTGGATGCTCCATATCTGGAGCACATATATGCTCCATATCTTGGAGGCAAGAAATAGGTTACAGACGGCGGCACGCGAGAACATTGACAGCTGTCACCCTTTCCACGCAGTAGCCTTTTTCTTCAGCTCTCACGGCTTGTTCATTGTAGTACGACTCCGGGTCGCGATAAGAGTCGAGAGGCCCGCCTAAATACGTTGTTGCAGTGGTTGACCACCGAAGTCGAGAGAAGTAGTCTGGCGTTTCATCCCATTCACCATGCCAGCAACCATAACTCTTCGCCCCAGTCTATGTGCGCCTCGGTGCATTTGCCGAAGGCCTCTACTACCGCCACGGCCTCAGAAATACCTTCTCTATTCGAACAAAATATGGCGATGTCATTAGCACACGCCAAAATGTTCACATGTGAGGAATGTAACCTAGAGCCAGTTATCCGTTCATTATTCTGGATGGCCCTGTACAAAGGCTCAAGGTAGGCCGCGAACAGCAGGGCCGACAGCAGACATCGCTGCCTCACAGAAGACCGCACTTGCAAGCTGTCAGTCCTCCGTTTACAATGACCCGAGTTGAGCGGTTAGCATACGCCATCTTGACGCCGTCTTTTATTACGCTTCCTACATTGGAATGCTCTAATATAGCGAAGAGAACGTCGTGGAAAACGCGGTCGAAGACTTTAGCAAGATCTAGTAGCATCATAGCCACTCGATCACCAAATACATCACAACATTCTAGCACAATTCGAGCTACTTGTATGTTCGTGGTATTGCTTCGACCCTTTATACCGCAGGTCTGATGCGTGCTGATCAGCCTCATTATCACACCCTGCAACCGTTTGGCCAACACCTTCATAAATATATTATAGTCGACGTTGGCAAGGCTTATCGGGCAATAAGACCCCACCAACTGACATTTTTCAGGTGCCTCAGTTTTTGGGATGAGAACGATGTGCGAAGTTGTGAAGGACAGTGGCATATGTTTTTTGCTGATACGAATCGGCGATAACCTTGAGCAGGGGCGCTATAACGTAAAACTATTCCAAACTTTTCTATTCCAATTCTGCTATCAGCCCTCCACGATTGGTCAAAAACTTTTTTCGACCACCCCCACTTCACCTGTCTGTCACGCGACGTCACGCAAACCGTGATACCTCCCCATCTCATATGATATGTACACACCGATTATGCATGATTTGACAGAAAAAAGAAAAACAGTTATTTATGATTCGGCCCCTTTTCGCCATTAGCCCTCGGCTATTGGTAAAACGTTTTCGGGCTGCACCCACTTCACCTGCCTGTCACGCGACGTCACAAAACCGCAAGAACTCACCGCGTCAAAGTGACGTGCACGCGATAAAGATGCATTAATATGCCGAACAAAACTGAATTTTCTTCGGAATAGCCACAGGCTGCCCCGTTCCGAAAGGAATAGAAGATGGCTGCTGCCGATCGCTCAGACGCTGGCTACTCGCACCTGCCGGAAAGCATGGGTGTATAAAACTTCTTGGCGTGGCCGTGTAACGTTTTCGAGCACTTTCGGCCCATTTACCCCCTCATTCTGCCAACTCTTCTTTGCTGAGGGTCCGTTTTAGCCTCATTCTTGAGCTTCCGTTGCATGCCGCCGCGATTTTCGACCAGCCACCACAAGCTAAGTTAGGGAAAGCCGACCAATCGCAGACGCCGGCACCACCCTCTTCATCCGGTTATCGACTTTCACTGCAGTGACTCGGCCCCATCGAATCCCTCTCCACATGAGCGTTCTCCTCGCCTCTTCTCAGCCAATTAGATACGACAAGCCGCTCAGTGTAGGCAATGTTATTCGTTTTCAAGCAAACAAAAGTGACCTCCTATGAACGAGGAGAGCGTTTGATAGGTCTGTTCAGACAACCCTGCGGGTGACCGCCCGGTGCTTGCGTTGGTGGTTACGCAAATTTGACGTCAGGATATTGGAATAGAAACATATTGGAATAGTTTTACGTTATAGGGCCCCAGAATCTGGGCTATCATTGTTCTGAATGTTTCATAAAATGCTACTTCTAGGCCGTCAGGGCCAGGTGCCTTGCTTGCAGGTAGTGCATCTATTGCGTCCTCTATTCTTTTTTTCACTAAAATCGGCTGTTCCGGACGCGTTTTTTCTTCATCAACCGTTGGTAATAACGACAGAAATTCTGCTTTAAAGCGCCCTATAATGGTGCGCGCTTGACTGAGCAGTTCTTTGAAATGATCAGTGACAACGCTCTTGATAAGGTTGCCGTCCGCTGAAACATCATTCCCACTTCTTATTTGCCCTATTTCCTTATTGCAAGCGTATCGTTTTACGTCCGATAACGCACGTTTTGTTGGCGTTTCCTCGGCACACAGATCCTCAACCCGTGCACGGATAACCGCAGCTCTGTACTTGTTTGCATCAGTTCTTCACAACTGAATTTTTATTCTTCCTAATTACTTGGTATACCTGGTTCAGAGTATTCTATAGCGGTAAGAAATTCAAGTTGCTCATGAAGCACTGTATAGTTTCGGTTTTCTCCATACCGCAATGTGTTACTTCTTTCGATGGCTTTCATTTTTACTACTTGCTTAACTTCCTCCTACTCTGCACCAAAGCTTAAAGAATGCACTGCAAGCAGCTTCTTTAGCTTCTCATCTATACCCTTAACGAAACCCGCATACTCCATCATTTTCGCATTAAGTTTCCGAAGTTCCCGCTTAAAGTTGGAGAATGGCATCCAACCGGTGGTAGAGCACATGAACGTTCCCCCTGAAGGGTCCAGCCTCATGGCTGGAAAGCAGTCCCACGATGATGCCATTAGCAAGGCATCACAACCCAATGACATAGGTGGTGACGAGCCTCTTCTTAAAACAGCAGGTATTAGGTAAGCGTCCTGGAAACCACGGCCAAACATTCCGACCAAATCATGACAGGCGGGGAAACCGCCTCCGTAAGTTGGTGCGGTAGATCATGAAATGGAATGGGGGGAGGGGGGGAAGGGTTTGCGATGTTCTTGGAAGGGTAGATACCATACGATAGGGTTTGTTTTTAAAAGTGAAGCATTCTTTGCCTCTTCATTCGGCATTTCTACTGCTGCTGCTGCTGCTGCTGCTGTGGGCTGCTGCTGTCACGCACACCGTGTCGGGAGGTAATTCAGAAACAGGCGTGAGTCAGAGAGCAAAGGCGACGGGAGAAACTCTTTTTCACCCCACCGCGTCGAATGTGCACAATGCCTTGTGGATCTCCCTGGCCGTCGCGACATTAGCCGCTTGACAGCTGTAATTATCCGTGACTCCCCTCAGAAGCATTGCAGAAACTGAAGTGCTTCCCTTTCTACTGACGTGCGAGGCCAGAGGGGACGCAGATAGAATTGTACAGAGGAGAAGAGGGGAAGAAGAGAGAGGAGAAGAGGCAGTTCCCATATAAGATATGTGGAGGGAGGTGACGTGAGAAGGCAAGGAATCCCCACTACCATACGATAGCGGTTGCGGGGAAACAGGATAAGCTTAAGTTCAAGGTGCGGTACAGTACGTTGCTGCTATTTCTGAAAAAGAAACGCCATGCATATATGTCAAGCGGACAACTTACGTAGGGCATGCAGAAGCAGAGCCGTATTAATTAAAGTGCACCGCAGGGTTCAGGACGCACTACGGAAGCTGTCGAATATCAAATCATCACTTCTGTGCCCGCCGCGTTAGCTTTGCGGCTATGGCATTCCTAGGGGTCGTGGATTTCATCGCAATTGCGGCAGCCGCATTTCGACGTGCGCGAAATGTAAAACTCACGTGCACTTAGATTTTGGGACACGTTAAAGAACATCACGCTGTCAAAATTAATCCGGAATCCACCACTACGGCCTGACTCATAATCCGAGTGTGGTTTTGGCATGTACAGCCCCATAATCCAAATTAAGCTTAATACTTGTGCCACATTGCAATGTTCCGTGTGAAAAAATGACAACGCTCAACCCTCTCAAAAGTTATAAAATATGGCGCAAAACAACGCCTCAAGCAAACACCTCTCCCTGTGCGTTCTGTGTACTACGCAGACTAACAGCAGTGGTGTACGCAAGATAACGTCTAACATCAACTCGCCACTCTCGTGTTTGCCTAAATGTTGAAGAAATTAACCTTTGTCCGTCAACATCACCGCTAATTATCGTCAATCAAATCATCCAGCATGGAAAGCTTCGCTTACATCGATTCTCACGGTACGCGGGATCTGCATAATTTTTTTCTCTTGATATCGTGATCCACCTTTCTGAAACGCTACGTGTAACGACTCTCAATGTATGAGGTCTTGGAGCAAGAAGGCGACAGTGTAAACTTAGTCGCCTTCTCTTAGAGAACAATCTACACGTAGTGGCAATCCAAGAAACCGAAACTGATAGCCAGGAAGGGACTGATCGAATCCATGCCACTTGTCCACTTTCTGTCTGCATTGAGATGTTTGCGTGTGTCATTCTGTCGGTGCCTCTAGTGCTTCTGTCCGTTTTATCCGCAACAGTGTCGGTAAAACTGTGCAGTCGCTCTTTTCGTGCCAAAATGGTCGCCTCCTGGTTGTTTCCTTTTTCTTTTTTTCTTGCACTGTGGTCTGAGTTTCCGTGTCATTTGTGCGTATGCTCCAAATGTAAAGGCAGAAAGAAAACTGATTTTGGAGCGTTTTCAGATGTATCTCGAACGTGGAAAAGTACTAGATTTGTTGGGAGACTTTCATTCTGTTTTTCATGCGGTAGACATTGTAAAAGGTTCGCCAGTGCGAGATAAAACTGCGGAGGCCTTGAATGTAGTACTTAGAAGATAGAAGTTAGAAGACAACTTAGAATATATCGGAAGTGTTCCCACAGTTGGTACGCGTCCCCAATCCACACATTTTCAAGGCGGTAGCCATGCACGACTGGATAGGCTGCAGGCGCCGCTTGAACTTGTGTCACTATGCACATCATATGAGGTTAAGCCACTGTCTTATAGTGGCCACTGTCTAGTCATTGCAACCTTTGGTAAAAAGAAGTCACTGTCGGTTCATCATTCCGTGACCTTTAAAGCAGAGCGTTATATGCATCAAACAGACGCGGCGCAAGGCGCGCGAGCCAATCACAGTCGTCTGCTCTCTCCGGAGGAGGGAAAGATTGTGATCGCGTGTTCGCTCGCTTCGCGCTCGCCGTTTCCCACCAGTTCAAGTCAGGCAGTCAGATGGGGAGGCCATGTTTGGTTCGTTCTGCCGAAGAGCAGGCTGCGTTGAAGGAGCGCGAGCGGGCCGCGCGTCGAGCGTTCGGCCAAAAAACAGGCGGCGTTTGAAGAACGCCGTCGGGAACTGTCGTGAGAGTAGCCGAAGCCGAGGCGTTACGACAACGAAGAGCCGCGGATCCCGAGCTTCGCTTCCACCCCTCTTCACACTAATAGAAGGGCGGTCAATTTTTTTACAAACTTATGGGTATTTTTCGAGTGGCGGAGACCTACCTGTGTTGTCAGCACTTAGTGGCGGCGTTTGTAATGCGTAATTCCCTACGCGAAAGCTCACGAGGTCCGTAGCTGGGAAAAGAATAGCAACTTCTCAGCCAAAGCCTAGACAGCGTGCGCCGTATTCTTTGGCGAGCATGGCTCCCATTGAAATTTGCAGCAAAAAAGAAGTTAGCTCATGCTTAAAATCACCGTAGTCACTATTTACAAGTCTTAGATTCTGGTTTCGCGATACCGAATTATAACGATGAAATAGGTAAAAAGCCATATCAATAATTTCGCTCTTGATTTTTTTATCCCAATGTGTCCAGGCCGATGTCTCTTTGAAGTTCTGCTTGCGGTGTCATGCATTCTGTCCTGTTGTAAACTGTGTACACATGTTCGGTGACACAGTTGCGCAAGAAGTACTGCTCGCACGATGTATGCCGATCAGCCAGTGCGTCTTCCTTCACCCATAGGACACAGTGCAGTCCATTTGTGTCTTCCTGTGGTGAAGTTTCCTTTACCTTTAACACTGAAAGAGGAAAATTGACAGATGTTACTGAAATACAAGAGTGCATAAATTGCGCGTGGTCACAGACACACCCTTCCCCTCACCTATACATGTAAACAACGCACAAAGCTTTGTTTCTTTTGTACGTTTTTCTTACCTACACGTTTACCACAATACGGTATAGTTTGCAAACGTGTGTAGAGCAGAAATACATAACAGCTCATAACTTTTTTCGCCAATTTACGCTTACAACTATCTTTTTGCCATTTTCTCTAGCAAAGCTTATACCATATGTGGTAGCTGTGCGTTCCGTTCATGTCAGGTATTGAGTTGGTAACAACAGATATCGCCCATTGAAGGTTTCTGGTAAATTTTACTCGTAGGCCACACATGTCCACATAAAAGTGAGTCATCGGTGAACTAGACTACCTTACCTATGTCCCTCGACAGAATTATGTTTTGATGGGGTTTAAAATTCATAAGGGAATACAGAATGTCCGAGAGAGGGCGTAGTTGAGTGTTTCGCAATAATTTTGACGACATAGAATTAGTTCCCGTGCACCGAAATTTGTTACGTGAGATTTTACAAATTTCACCAACATCGCAATGTAGCGAAAGCAGGCCGAAAAGCGTCGCAATGCAACAGCATTACATTACACGGGTTTGGCGAAAGAAATAAAAAAATATCCTTTTCTGTTGTTCTCAAGGAACAGAATGCACGTTGCTTCCTTCCAGATTTATTCCAGAAAGCTCGCAGTACCATCACTAAAATGGCCCGTCTGCCTTCACTGTACTTTAATAGCGTCATTTTGTTTTGAACTCTCTTCTGAGACATGGCACTTGTTTTTTAGCAAGCTGTCAACGGAAAACGTCAATCGAAAAAAAAATCTAGCTCAATGATGAGAATTGGCGCTAGGCATGTTCTACGTGCACGAAACCGACATGTTATTCCAACGTGGAGAAAGCTAATTTGTAATATGGAGATAGCTGCGATCCTTTAAAGAAACAAATCTACATAATGAATCGTGATCGGCTGTCGGATTCCGCCACATGAATATCCTTAGAGACAGCCACGTGACAAATTTTCAGGTGTTCATTAGGCTATCTTATATCGAAACGGCTAAGAGGCTCTTCACCCTTAAATTTTCAAAGATGGTTAATCGATTGTCGAGCTTTGGAGAGAAAAAAATCTGTACAATATTATTCAAGTTTGCAGGGATAGCGCCACAAACATACACACGCATAAACGCAAAGAAATAGAACAAGAAAGGCGAAGAAGGAGGTTGTTTGCTGTTCGTTGGCTGGAAACAAGAACAGAGTGGTGGTACTTCTCCCCAAATCAATCGACAGGACGATGTTGCTGTCACTCCTAACTGCAAGCCCCTTACTGAACTACTCGTAGAACCGCGAAGAAACCCTCCCACTCTTGGCGCACATCGAGGACGCTATATAATAAATATTCAAAGAATGGCACAATTTCCCTGATTAGACTTCATAGCAACTATGGCGGTCGTCAAAAACGCTTGCTGCTAAATTCTTGAATGCCGCGTGCTCAGCCGTGGAGCGCAGGCAGCGGCAGAGCTGCGCAACTCGTCGGCACACTTGGCTGGCTTAATGGGGCAAAAATAGCTTACGACGTTTTTACGAAGCGCCAGCAATGTTTTCTCTTGTGCGAGAAGAGGATCGCTGCAGTGAACGTCACACGAGATGCAGTGAAGAAACTGAGTGACATCATTTTGCTGACGTTCAATATCGACCCGCTGTCGAGAGTTGTCCAGGTCGACCAATCAAATGCGCTGTATATCTGCCCTCCAGCATATCAGTAAAGCTTATATATATATATATATATATATATATATATATATATATATATATATATATATATGGAGCGCTGCAATACGATAGAGCATGAGCGCAGTCACGTGCTTTTATTTCCTATTTTGCGGGCTTTCCATAAACACCGAAAACGAAGACGTGCAGCCTGTATATTGCCACACGAAATTGGATCTGTCTTTTCTGAATCCCCTCCACAAGGTAACAAAACGCACTTGAGCCACAAGTGAATACTAAAAATTTTGCATTATTTATCTCAGTTAAATTATTAATTAAGTGGACTATAAAAGATACATTAAGGAGCCCCTCTTGACGGCAAACTATATGCCATTGGTTTCATTCAGCTCCGGCTAACCATTTTTTTAAGTGGCGCGAGCATCGAGTGACACTCTTGTTTCTTGCGCACCACTTCCAGTTCACCTCCTGAGACGACAGGGGACGAAATTCGAAATAAATCAGAAGAAAATTGATCGGTTTCATTATAGATATTGTTAGGGTGCATTTGGAATATCAAAGCACAAATTTAGTTGCAAGTTGAGTTACGGAAGTGTCTGAAGTAATTAAAATTAATTAGAAGTAACTGATTACCGCACACCAAAGAATCGTAGACATTATAGACCCGCCACGTGAGCACGACTTTGGCAAAATTCCTGGCAACTCAGAAGTTTAAAGCGGAAGTAATGACGTCACTACTGACGTCGCACACACGAAGGCGGCATGATATTTAACCGGCTAATTATTGAAAAACAGCTGCTTGGCATAGATTGAACATCTGCCTAGGAGAGCGGATGTGACGTCACTCCCTCTTCTCTCGCTTCTCGTCTCCCGGCGCTCAACTGCTCGTTCGCTCGCTTGCTCGCAGCAGCTGCGCGCGCACGCTCGTTACATGCTCTGACGTCAGCACCAGATAGGGTCCGTAACGCGTGCTTCGCGCGCCGCTCGCTAGGGAGCTACGCCCCGCCAGGTGGCGCGCACTGCGCTCCCTCGTCGCCCGCATATCGTGCAAGGGGAAAGACGTTCGCTCGCTTAACGTAAAGAACAACGCCGAGGTGCGAGTGCCACGAAGTGATGCCTAAGTCAAATATTAGGTCGCCTACCCTTTCTTTTATTCTTGGTTCAAGATAGGTGAAACAATTGTATATAGTACAACTGACGTTGGTCTCTGAACAACACTTTTTGATATAACGAAACGCCTTTCATATCACGTATCCGCGACCTCAAACAGTAATGCTAACACACTTCTGTCGCGTTTACCACTGAAACGTGACTGACCTATTTTTTTGAACTACACACCGATGGGCGCGGCTCACATAATGAATACTAAATTTTGTGGTTTTACCGGCCGGAACCACAATATGATTATAAGAGGGGAGACTCTGAAATAATTTTAAACACCCGAGATTATTTAACGTGCGCCCAATGAACAGTATAGATGGGCATTTTTGCATTTCATCCCATTGAAATGCGGTCGCTGTGGCCGGCAGTTCAAGCCACGCCCTCAGGTTTGGCATGCAAACAGCCCACATTCTGAAATTGCACTATCTTCGGCATCGGCCCCCACCCATACTTCCGCTCCACTAGTCCGCTATCTCTCGGATCGGCGCTCGAAGAGACTACAAACGCAAGTAGGCAAAACAGAAAAGTGGGGGTAACTTGATAAGAAAGACATTGTATTTAAAAATTCATATAGATACTTGCAGTAACACCGAAAAAATTATTAGCGTTACAACTATCCGGCAGAACGATTGCGCTTGAAGGAACATGGCACGCCGTCCTTGGATTTATTGCTTATAACACGTAGTTAGTAATGTACTGTGCACTGCTCATTTGCGGGCGTGGATGGCGCAAGATATTGGGATTTACTTCCCTAACGATTCAATACCGCGAAAACAACTGTCATTTGCTTGCTATATTTTTCCCTTTGTAGCCCAGATACGTCCGAAACAGAACAATATGAATAAAACCTAAAGTCTGGGGTTTTTACGTGGTAAGAAATAATACTGTCGGAAGCTTCTAGTGTAATCGCGCGAATGATGACACGATAGAGTGCTATGCGCCTTATTTTCGTCATCAATTCGCTCAGACAGACATTAAACAATTGTATATAGCACAATTGACGTTGGTCTCTGAACAACAACTTGTGATATAACGAAACGCGTTTGATATAACATATCTGCGACCTCAAACAGCATCGACGTGATGCTAACAAATTTCTGTCGCTTTTACCGCTGAAACGACACTGACCTTTCTTTTTAACGACATACCGATGGGCGCAGCTCACGTTATAAATACTAAATTCTGTGGTTTAACGGCGTGTCTTATAATCATATTGAGGTTCTGGCCGGTAAAACCACGGAATTTAGTATTTATAACGTGAGCTGCGCCCATCTGAATGTCGTTAAAAAAAAGGTCAGTGTCGTTTCAGCGGTAAACGCGACAGAAATGTGTTAGCATTACGTCGATGCTGTTTGAGGTCGCGGATATGTGATATCAAACGTGTTTCGTTATATCACAAATTGTTGTTCAGAGACCAACGTCAGTTGTACTATATACAATTGTTTCACCTAACTTGGACCAATAATTTTATAACGAGGCACGCCGTAGTGGGTAACTTCAGATTGATTTTTACATTGCGCTCAATCAACAGCACACGGGTGCTTTAACATTTCGCCCCAACTGAAATTTAATCCCGCGACGTCGTGCTTAGCCGCTCAACACGATAGCCGCTAAGCCAACGCGGCGGGTTAGCCATTTGATTCAACTTGAGTTGAGAGGTTTTGAACGCGATCATGTTGGTACGAATCCGTCGAATAAAACAGCGCTATAAACACGGACGTGCTCGAAAAATAAAAAAAGAAAGACAGGACGAGCACTAAAGACCAACAATCGGTTTTATTGGAGTGGCAGAAACAAATAACTTGAAAGGGAAGGAGATTTGGAGGGTGTGGGTAAAGAGGGGCGAAAGAAAATTCCAGTCGCGCATGGGTCTGAAGATAACAACGAACGAATCATTATCATCATCATCATCAGCCTGGTTATGCCCACTGCAGGGCATAACCAGGCTTGCCTCTCCCATACTTCTCCAACTACCCCGGTCATGTACTAATTGTGGCCATGTTGTCCCTGCAAACTCCTTAATCTCATCCGCCCACCTAACTTTCTGCCGCCCTCTGCTACGCTTTCCTTCCCTTGGAATCCGTTCCGTAACTCTTAATGACCATCGGTTATCTTCCCTCCTCATTACGTATCCTGCCCATGCCCATTTCTTTTTCTTGATTTCAACTAAGATATCATTAACTCGCGTTTGTTCTCTCACCCGATCTGCTCTTTTCTTATCCCTTAACGTTACACCTATCATTCTTCTTTCCATAGCTCGTTGCGTCATCCTCAATTTAAGTAGAACCCTTTTCGTAAGCCTCCAGGTTTCTGCCCCGTACGTGAGTACTGGTAAGACACAGCTGTTATAAACTTTTCTCTTGAGAGATAATGGCAACCTGCTGTTCATGATCTGAGAATGCCTGCCAAACGCACCCCAGCCCATTCTTATTCTTCTGATTATTTCAGTCTCATGATCCGGATCCGCAGTCACTACCTGTCCTAAGTAGATGTATTCCCTTACCACTTCCAGTGCCTCACTACCTATTGTAAACTGCTGTTCTCTTCCGAGACTGTTAAACATTACTTTAGTTTTCTGCAGATTAATTTTTAGAACCACCCTTCGGCTTTGCCTCACCAAGTCAGTGAGCATGCATTGCAGTTGGTCCCCTGAGTTACTAAGCAAGGCAATATCATAAGCAAATCGCAAGTTACTAAGGTATTCTCCATTTGCTCTTATCCCCAATTCTTCCCAATCCAGGTCTCTGAATATCTCCTGTAAACACGCTGTGAATAGCATCGGAGAGATCGTATCTCCCTGCCTGACGCCTTTCTTTATTGGGGTGATTTTGTTGCTTTCTTTATGGAGGACTACGGTGGCTGTGGAGCCGCTATAGATATCTTTCAGTATTTTTACATACGGCTCGTCTACACCCTGATTCCGCAATGCCTCCATGACTGCTGAGGTTTCGACTGAATCAAACGCTTTCTCGTAATCAATGAAAGCTATATGTAAAGGTTGGTTATATTCCGCACAGTTTTCTATCACCTGAGTGATAGTGTAAATATGGTCTATTGTTGAGTAGCCTTTACGGAATCCTGCCTGGTCCTTTGGTTGACGGAAGTCTAAGGTGTTCCTGATTCTATTTGCAATTACCTTAGTAAATACTTTGTAAGCAACGGACAGTAAACTGATCGGTCTATAATTTTTCAAGTCTTTGGCGCTTCCTTTCTTATGGATTAGGATTATGTTAGCGTTTTTCCAAGATTCGGGTACGCTCGAAGTCATGAGGCATTGCGTATACAGGGTGGCCAGTTTCTCTAGAAAAATCTGCCCACCATCCTTCAACAAATCTGCTGTTACCTGATCCTCCCCAGCTGCCTTCCCCTTTTGCATAGCTCCCAAGGCTTTCTTTACTTCTTCCGGCGTTACTTGTGGGATTTCAAATTCCTCTAGATTATTCTCTCCTCCATTATCGTCGTGGGTGCCACTGGTACTGTATAAATCTCTATAGAACTCCTCAGCCACTTGAACGATCTCATCCATATTAGTAATGATATTGCCGGCTTTGTCTCTTAACGCATACATCTGATTCTTGTCTATTCCTAGTTTCTTTTTCACTGCTTTTAGGCTTCCTCCGTTCCTGAGAGCATCTTCAATTCTATCCATATTATACTTCCTTATGTCAGCTGTCTTACGCTTGTTGATTAACTTCGAATGTTCTGCCAGTTCTATTCTAGCTGTAGGGTTAGAGGCTTTCATACATTGGCGTTTCTTGATCGGATCTTTCGTCTCCTGCGATAGCTTACTTGTATCCTGTCTAACGGAGTTACCACCGACTTCTATTGCGCACTGCTTAATGATGCCCATAAGATTGTCGTTCATTGCTTCAACACTATGGTCCTCTTCCTGGGTTAAAGCCGAATACCTGTTCTGTAGCTTGCTCCGGAATTCCTCTAGTTTCCCTCTTACCGCTAACTCATTGATTGGTTTCTTATGTACCAGTTTCTTCCGTTCCCTCCTCAAGTCAAGGCTAATTCGGTTTCTTACCATCCTATGGTCACTGCAGCGCACCTTGCCGAGCACGTCTACATCTTGTATGATGCCAGGGTTCGCGCAGAGTATAAAGTCGATTTCATTTCTAGACTCACCATTCGGGCTCCTCCACGTCCACTTTCGGCTAACCCGCTTGCGGAAGAAGGTATTCATTATCCGCATATTATTCTGTTCCGCAAACTCTACTATAAGTCTCCCCTGCTATTCCTAGTGCCTATGCCATATTCCCCCACTGCCTTGTCTCCAGCCTGCTTCTTGCCTACCTTGGCATTGAAGTCGCCCATCAGTATACTATATTTTGTTTTGACTTTACCCATCGCCGATTCCACGTCTTCATAGAAGCTTTCGACTTCCTCGTCATCATGACTGGATGTAGGGGCGTAGACCTGTACAACCTTCATTGCGTACCTCTTATTGTTTCACAACAAGACCTGCCACCCTCTCGTTAATGCTTTAAAATTCCTGTATGTTACCAGCTATGTTCTTATTAATCAGGAATCCGACTCCTAGTTCTCGTCTCTCCGCTAAGCCCCGGTAGCACAGGGCGTGCCCGCTCTTTAGCACTGTATATGCTTCTTTTGGCCTCCTAACTTCACTGAGCCCTATTATATCCCATTTACTGCCCTCTAATTCCTCCAATAGCACTGCTAGACTCATCTCACTAGATAACGTTCTAGCGTTAAACGTTGCCAGGTTCATATTTCAATGGCGGACTGTCCGGCGAATACGTCACGATTAGTCGCGGAGAAATACGTACGCCTCGTCGGTGAGGACGAGTGAAAGGGTGCTGACGCATGACGGGCCTTTTGCACGTCGTCGTAAAGGTTTCGAAGATATCGGGGGTGCGACTCTCGCGATATCTAACGCAGAAGCGTCTTGAAGTAGCGGAGTGCACGTGCAATGGCATCGCCGTGAAGAGCCAGATTGCTTGCCATTTCTATTCTTCACGTGGTACGCGCAAACGGTCATTGAGACCCCGTCCTGTCTGGCCGATATACGTTCCGCCACACGTAGTGGGGATCTCGTGCAGGATTTCTTTGTCGCGCTGCATGACGCGCGACGAGTGGCGCCTACTGCAAAGGGGCTCCAATGAAACCACGGCGTGTCTGTGATCTGGCAAATCACTTTTGGCTCCTGGCGGAACTTTGCGTAAATCTCAAAACGCAGTTCTTTCGAATGATCGTGCACTCTAGGGAACCCACCACAGTTTTAGGGAAGAAATGGCCGTGGTGGGTGTGGCGGCTTCAGCGCTTCGCTGCTAAGCCCGGTGGGCGCGGGATTCAATCCCGGCCGCATCGGCTGCATTTTGATGACGCCGAAATGCAGAAAGAAAAGCCCGTGTGCCGTGCGTTGGGTCCACGTTAAAGGAACCCCAGGAAGTGAAAATTAATCCGGCGTCCCCCATTATGGCGCGACTCATAATGATATCGTGTGTTCGGCAAGTAAAAGGCCGGAATAAAAAAAAAAAACATTGGAGAAGCATTTTCTCTGTCGGCCCTCAATGCGAGAAATCACCTTCTCGCATTTGTTACAAACAAATATGTACCATTTTTCTTGCGATTTAAAACGCATTTCATCGGTTCAACTCAATCTGCAGTTAGGCGCATTGTCGTAAACAGTAAAATAAATGGCTTAGCAATTACCTCGCAATACCAAGACGTCTGGTCGTACGAATGCCACCCTTCCAATTCAGCTCTTTTTTCGCCAAGTTTTAATTTTTGAAAACGACGTAAGAAAATGAAATTCGTTTTACGTTTTTGCAACTTCATTTAAACTCAGCTTCTTGCCCAAACGAGAGCTCCTGTATCATCTTGGTTCGCCATCCACAAGTAATATTTTGATATTAACGAAAACGTGACTCACTAATGACGTCAGCAAACCTCCAGTTTTAACCGACTGGCCGGGCTTTAGTCTATATCCGAACAAATGCGAAGTCTCCCAAAGGGGAGGCGAACGACTATGCTTAATAATATCGTCATTAGCATCGAATATGCTTTAGAAATATTCCGGTTGTTATGTCGTCCAACACCAGAAGCAGTCCTGCTGGGGGCACATTCTAGACTTTCTCAGCATAATACCAACTTCCCATATAACCTTAATAGCATCCTAAGCCAGCTTCCTATAGCGCATCCTAATGCACATGTTCTTCTTTTTGGTGGTTTTAAGTGTGCGAGCAATGGCTGGTAAAATCAGGTCTCTTTGGTAAGTAACACGGAATCAGTTTGACGTAAAGCTCTGTGCGAACCCGAAGGGTGGATAGAAGTAATTAATAAAGAAAAAATGAGACTTCCACCCAAACGTAGCAAATTGCTACAAAGGAAACCCATACGGGTTCCTCGAAAGAAAAAGCCTCGTCATTGAAGGAAAATTCGTCCTGTTCCGGGACTCGAACCTTTCGAGGAAACCGTATGGGTTTCTTTCGAAGCAATTTGCTACGTTTGGGTGGATGTCTCATTTCCCCTTTAGTAAGAACACGGAATCAACCAGTTCTATTGAAGTTTGCCTTATTTCTCAACTCACGCTACTAGTATAAAAAACAAGCACACCTCAGTCAGGAATCGACAAACATCTTTGATTTAATACTAACAAACCATACCGAAAGTCTCTCGGTTAGTTACCTAAACGAAACTAGCAACCACAAGGTTATTGAAGCTGTATTTGGCTTCAAGACGGCGCGTCGCCAGACCTCGAAAAGGTGATTCGTCGCTATAATTATGTCGATTATGAAGTCATAATAACCTAGGTAATTGAGGTTAATTCCACTCTTTGTAACTAACTTCGAGAATCGGTGCGTTAATAATAATTGCATACTCTACAAAAATAGACGAGCTAGTAACTAAGTAAGCTTATAAAATTACTTTTCGGGCTAACTCTCTTAAGCCCTACTTTAACAAGTCTCTCAAGGTTTCGAAAACAAGAAGAAACGTCGTCTTGGCACAGAAAATTTTAAAGCCAACGCGCACACGTGAGAAATATACGCAGCTGAAAGTGTTTATTTTACAGTCGACCGCTGGCTGAATACATCCGTTACAATATAACCCCAGGCATTATCGGGAAGTAATTAATCCTTACGCGTAGTATGACTCTCACCAATGAATCTAACGACGTTTTGACCGACGCTGAATGCGCTAGCTTGTTTAATAATACTTTTTCATCTGTTCCTGCCGTCCGAAGTGGTGTGCCACGTTCATTGGCGTTTTCCCATTGAACCAACCGTTCCGTCAGTTGTACTCTCTATCTGCAGTACAACAACCGAGATTGTAAATATTCAACTGTCATTCTCAGGTAGTGTAGATGAGTATAGGGCAAAGTTTCTCAGAAACACTAAATGCATTTCGGCTGCTTTAGCTATGCTTGCTGTACCCACAGTCCCTTGCTGCTGCCAACATACCTGAGGGCTGGAAAGTAGGAAAGACCGTTCCTATCTACAAAACAGCTAACAAAAGCTCACCAATGAATTACCGTCCCATATCTTTAACAAGCTCCCATCTAAGATAATGGAACGCGTCATTTGATCTCGCACCATGAACTTGCTAGACTCGATCGAGTTCTAAAGTTCATCAAAGCATGGATTTCGCAAGGGATTCAGGTGCGAACCCCAGCTGGTCACCTTCCTTCGCAACTTACACATTAATCTCTTTCGTAACCCGCAGGCGGGTGCTTTAGTTTTAGGCTTTGCAAAGGCATTTGATTAAACATATCTCAACAACGACTAATACTAAAGGTTATTCACTTGAACATCGATCCCGACATTTTTGCATGTATTGAGGAACTTCTCACAAACCGTTCCAAAATCGTTTTTATTAGCAAACCACAACTCTACTTCCCCCTCTGTAGCGTCAAGTGTCCCGCAAGGACACCTCCTGGGGTATTTTCTGTCCTTGGTATACATGTTAACAATCCGCCTCTGCACGTGTCCTCCCACATCGGCATGTTTGCTGACGACTACGTCCTCTCTCGCACCGTCACTAACGCCTCTGACCAACAAGCTCTAGAGACTGACCTTAACTGTGTATGAAATTGGTGCAACCAATCGTTAGTGAAAAATCGACCCAAAGAGAGAGAGAGAGAGAGAAAAGGATGCATAGAAAGGCAGGGAGGTTAACCAGAGGTAGTTGCGGTTGGCAACTATGCACAGGGGTCAGGGTTAAGGGTGAAAAAAAGAGAAAGAGTGTCGAAGTAGGAGATAGAGAGAAAGAGAGACGAGCACCAACAAACCGCGTACACTACGAAGCCGCAGGGGGCGGCGTTCTTAAAGTCTATCGCTTAGCCCCGTAGACCGCAGAAACCTTAATACCGCAAGTAAGTCCTTCAGCGCGGATGTCCTTTGGAGTACTGACCTTAAGCTTTGAGTTCTGATAGCAGACAATTGTCCTGTACTCTGCACAGTACTTGTCTCTGGGCCCTATATCACGCGAAGAGAGATAATATGTGCAAGTGTCTGGTCGCTGTTGCATGTGTTGGATGTGGGGCTGTTGGACATTCCAATAAAGAAATCATATGAGTTCATAAAGGCAACGCCTAGCGCAGACGGAACATCATTGTCTGTTCACGTCGTGGTAACCCTGGCGGTAGGTGCATCCGTATGTCCGGAGACAACGAACGCAAACGACACATGGTAAAACGTTCGAGCCCCACAGAAGTAAAGTACATTCACGGGACTCAATCGCAGCCCTGCCGCAGCGTCTGTTCGCGAAAGCGGAATCAAGACACGTTGACCACTTTCATGTGCAGATCGGGTGGCTTAGTCGGCGTGGTCATTCCCACTGATGTTGCAGTTGTCCTGGAAGCCATTGAAAGATTCTGCTGTGCCCCTGGCCATGGCTGCGATGATATATGTGTCGAATTTCTAAGGCCAGTTGTTCATTGGGTCCGTGGCGAATTTGCCTTTGTATGCACCGAAGGGCTGCCTTAGAGTCACTAGAGACTATCCATTGTTGTAGTGGTTCCTGACTAATGAAATCAAGTGCAGCACGGAGTGACGCAACTTCTGCACCCGTTGATGTGGTCAGGCATGAAGCTTTTAATTTGATTTCTTCAGATTTTGCCGGGATGATGACTGCAGCAGCAGAGCTGTAGAGTTTTGCCGAACTATTTGTGTAGACATGCTGTCGGAACGTGTACACGTTGTGAATTTTTTCTAAGGTTGCTTGCTTCAAAGCTTGCAACGGCGCTCTAGCTTCCTTTCTGATGCCAGGAATTATGAATTGCACTTGCAGCCGGTGCGGACAACACAATGGGTCTGATAATCGTGTAGCAGGCGCAAATTGTGACGGAAAGTAGGGCTGATTTCTTACAATACTTTTGGCAAAAATTGAATGTGGCCTCTTTGCTGGCAAGCAAGCAAGATGGTGTGAGGGAATCCGAGTCAGGTGTCGGATGTGGGCTCTCAGGACTTCTGTATCAATGTAGACTGTCAAAGGAGCGTCTCTGGCAATGGCCACTGTGGCAACCGATGACGTAGATTTTTGGAGACCGCGACAATTCTGAGTGCTTGTGCTTGCGCACTCTGGAGTCCGCGGATATTTGTAGTGCAAGTATCTCCTAGTACAGGTAAGCTGTACCGCAGGAAGCCCCAAACAGTGCTTTATATAGTTGCAACATTGATGATACTGTTACGCCCCTAGACTTTCCACCGAGAAACGCCAGACGATCCACAATGGCGGCCAAACGCCTTGTCACGTACGAGACGTGAGGGCTCCAAGACAAAGTCTCTATCAATGATGACGCGAAGAAATCGATGCGTTCGTCTGCGTCGCACAGTTTGGTCATTATTCCGTAAAGCATATGGGACCATTGGTTTGCGAGTAAGAGCAACTAGTGCACATTGCTCAGGTGAAAGCTCCAGGCCTTACCTTCTTAGGTATGTTGACACGGCCGTTGAAGCCTTCTGAAGTCGTGTGCGGACTCGTGTTCCGACCACGCTATTCAAGACACTTTGGATATTGCTGCCCTTTACACTAACATACCCCATGAGTGAAGGAATCGAAGCCATGTCGAAATCCCTCGCAATCAATCCCCAAGCGCACCCTCCTAAAGTTTACATGTCGCTCCTTAGATTGGTTCCCACGCTCAACTATTTCGAATTCAATTCTATTCCCTACCTGCAAACTTTCGGCACTAGCATGGGGACACCATTCGCTCCCACGTATGCGAACATTTTCACGGGACAGCTTGAAGCAGACCTGTTGAAATGCTACCCTTTAAAACACCATACCTATCTGCGTCCCATTGACGACATATTTATATGTGATCACAGCACACGCGCGTTAACCTACTCAATTATCCATTTCAATCGCTTTCCCGCAAGTATTAAATTTACTGCTCACCACTTTCCTAGTCAGATCAACTTCCTCGTCACGAACGGTCTACATAGAAGACTGAAAACTGAGAACGACATTTTACCAGGAGCCTAAGGATAGCCAGCAATATTTAGACTACAACAGTCATCACCCGCGACACTAAAAGCAAGGAATTTATGTCAGACAAGCGAAACGAATAAGAAGAATGTGCAGCGACGACAACGATTATATCCACCACTTAGATGACCTTAAAACAACGCTTGCAGAAAGAAACTATCCACAAGTTGCTCTCAACAGAGCTTATGATTTCGTGTCAAGACTGGAGAGACAGTCGCAATTAGCTAAGAAACAGCTTACACCAGAATCTAGCAGACCAGCAGCCTTTATAAGAAAATATTCTGATGCCCTCCCAAAGATAAACAACATTCTACGAAAATGCCACACAATATTGTCAAGTAACGAGCGTTTGAGAAAAGCGTTCCCGGAAGTACGAAGGGTTAGTTACCTATTGCTGCAATAGAAACATTAAAGACATTTTAGTGCATGCAATAGTCAGCCAACGTCATTCCCCCCGTAATAAAATGATCTTGTCGTCCCAGGTGCAAACCTGTAGGTACCTACGAAATGACATTAAAATTGAGAGCACCACCAATAATTATACACAGGAAGTGAAAACTATGTTTACTTGTACAAGTTTGAATGGGATTTATATGCTTGAATGTTCCCTCTGTAACAAACAATATATTGGCGAAACAGGATAATCAAGGAACGCCAGGTTAAGCGGACATAGCGCGGACACAGCTCAAAAGCTTCCCAAAGCCGTCGCCGAGCATTTCAACCAACCAATAACTTTGATGAACTAAACTCTACATCTTAGTCAAATTTCCCTTCTGAACGAGAAAAAAAAATACAGAGAATCGTTCCTTATGCATAAGTTCAAGACATTGCAACCAATCGGCGAATGCGATGCAAAGAAAGCTTTAGAATCTATTCGCTATGCTAAATTTCAAGCTATAGGCAATAACAGTTGGGTTGCTTAGTCTTTTCCTCCCTTTCTTTCCTTTTATTCTTATATATATATATATATATATATATATATATATATAGTCCATTTCAGATATTTTTCTTTTTCACGAGCACCGTTCTGTGCCGCTCCTTTTATTATCGCTTTTAGAGACACAATAACCCACGACCTCCAGTGAAGCAGATAATAGAGGCGTGCTCTGCACACGGCCGTTGACACGCCGGCTGACACACGGCCGTGTCGCCAGCCTTGTGAACAGTAATCATTTATCCTCAATTCTACACACTCGCCGCTAACACAACTTCAGTCGTTGCCCCATCCACCCACCTTACCCCTTCTGCCCTTTAGAAGAACTCTGCCTATATATAAACACCATGCTGAGCAAAGCATATGTCGCCTTGAAAAAGACAAGTCCACTTGTCGAGACCTTAGCTCGTGCTTTTACCTTGTTCTCGTTTTCCTCAACGCTCTAGAAGCAGTACAAAACCGTACCGCTAGATTCGTTCATTCCACTTATCAATACAAGGTCGGCGTGCCATCATTAAGGGCCGAATCCAGGTCGTCGAGTCTTTCTCTTCTCCATCGTATTGCCACACTGCCTTTGTTCCACGAATTCTTTTACAGCTGCCTCAGTCGCCCAGCTATTATCTCGCCCCAGGCACTCATATATCATCGCACCGGCCATGCACTTCAAGTGTTACGCCCACCCGGTTGTACTGCTAAATTTTCCACGTCGTGTTTTTTTTTTTTTTTCAGACGTAGCATCAGCATAGAACGGCCTTTTCCACCAAGTCGCTTCAATGCCTTGTCCATCAACTTTTCTGAAGAATGTAGCTGATGAGATATTTGACTGTCTCACATCATGTGGCAGTTTTCTAACCACCCCTTATGCAATAGCCCCTAGAATGGTCTTTGAGGAATTGAAGGGATGCGACGTGATGTGAAGAGTAATCTGCACCTGTCTTAGCACTTCCTCCTAGCCACATCTTTTTTGCGACAATTCTGGCGTTGTAAATAGCCTAATGCAACCTCTGGTACTTCATCACCGTAGCTTTCGTATCACCCAGCAACCGCAGTGGCCCCTTTTTGTGATAGATATTATGACGAAATAGCTCTAACGACAGCTTTACCGCTTCGTGAACAACTTCAACTTGGCTTACGCGAAAATTTGTTCGTAAATTAGTTTTGTGAATTCATGTACATTCCACTGCCACGCCTTTTTTCTTTCAGGCGTCAGTCGCACTTCTGTCAGTTTTGCGAAATAGGAACCGAAGCATCAAATGAATTACATTTTTTCGTTTCTTCTTCAAAAACTAAAACTGGTAATCTAGGTAATCTACATAGAACTCACGAACGTGATCACGCGCTTTTGGCCAACATCTCCTTGAAATTCAGTCGAATTTTTAATTTCGCCAGAACACTTAGTAAAAATCCTTTCTTTAGTAATATTTTGGCAGTAGCTATTACAATCTTTATAGTCACAGCTGAATTGTGCTTGTATCGAGCAGGCATTCCTATAGAACAAACAGTATTTTCTGTCGGGTGTAGTCATATGCGTCACTGGTGCTGTATGTCTAGAATTATCGTTTATCGGTCCAGTGGCCCTAGAGCGCATATCCTTATCATTGCGATCCTCTCTCACTTCGTAAAGAATCGTATGCATCCTGCGGCGATTGTGGTTTCAGCTCCCACCGGCCGCAATTTGCACTCCTAATACTTTCATTGTCAGTTTTCCTATGGATTCAAATAGAAAAAAACGCTTTTATTTTAACCCTGCATTCTTCGGTTACTGCTCTGTAGGAATTATGTTGTTGTGAATAAAAACAAACTTGCTCTTCAAGTTCCTTTATTCTTCCAGCGGTCTTTTACTCACTAAGTATTCATGCTGAAAACTGACACGAAAAGCGGCATAGCACGAACTATGTATACAAAATCTAAGCGTTGTACCTCTTTCTTCTGCAGCTGTCATCCTTATTTTCTGTACATCAGTAGTCTGCGCCTGCCAATTCCAACTCGCCGAGCATTTTGTTTTGCTTCATATCAGATTGCGCAAGGTGAATGCAGTCTGCTTTAGTAGTTGTTGGCGACATATGTTGGATCCCCAATGATGCAAAAAAAAATTAAATTATGGGGTTTTACGTGCCAAAACCACTTTCTGACTATGAGGCACGCCGAAGTGGAGGACTCCGGAAATTTTCACCATCTGGGGTTCTTTAACGTGCACCTAAATCTAAGTACACGGGTGCTCTCGCCGCCATCGAAATGCAGCCGCTGAGGCCGGGATGCGATCCCGCGACCTCGTGCTCAGCAGCCCAACACTACAGCCGCTGAGCAACCACGGCGGGTTCCCCAATGATGCATACATACTTGATGCCTCATGTGTAATTAATGACAGATGGTAATCAAGCACCTGGAATAATGAGCATGCTGTTCTTTTTGCATGAAGAAACAGATCGGAAACGCGAGAGCAAAAGTGTTGCTTATCTGAAGATATCATGACAGACTTTTAGCATATGGCGGATGTTAGCAGCGTTAAGTTTCTCAAAATTGTGGGGATCATAACTTGTGTGTACAAATTAATGTTTTTATGTATTTATAGTTTGTGGTCAATGCTTCGGAATACAGAATTTGACTTTGCTATCTTAATATTTAGGACACGAACTATCTCTTTTTAAAAAGCACGATTGGTCAAGAACATTGTTCGTCCGTTGAATTAATCGTGATAATACCCCGAAACACCGTGTCTAGAAATATCGCACTTATCAGCAAATTATCTGGTCTCTGTTTCATCTTCGATGGGATTAGCAAATACCAAGATTATTATGTGCGAAACACAAAGCAGGAGACCCAGGACTCGGCCTTCTATTGATGACTGGAATTTTTCACTGCTTGTGCTTTCAAAAAATATACAGTTAGTCAAGCTCAAATAAAAGAACACTTAATGAACGTTGTCTCCTCGAACAATTCTACACATATGTACAGTCATCCGCAAAAGCTCACGAGACGCGGGATTTGAGAAAGAGCCAAATTTCCGCGAACCCTGTCCACGTAGCCTCTAATTGAAAGCGCTGATCCGTAGCAGTTCTTGCGAACTACACTGTGATCCAATAAAAGAGAAGTGATGCGCCTTAACAGAGCAGGAATCCGAATTTGTCGTGAAACCCGTGCCCCGTAAACTTTTGCGGGTGACTGTACGTGTACGCCACGCACCTCGAGGTGCTTATTTCTTAAGGTCCAAAGCTTTCGTCTAATGTGTTTGAAGTTTGAAATGTAAGATTTCATGAAAATTGCCAATTTTTTCTTACGACAGAACGATTAGAGGCCGAATGTCTGCATAAACTGGAATGTACTATCGTGAGCAATAAGCAATAGCTTGGAAACCGTGTTAGAGCGATACGCAGGTGGCGCTACCGAAAACAGAGGGGAAAGAAGGGCGCTCTTCCGCTAACCGTTGGCACTCCCACCGCGTTTCCGTTTGTCGAAAACGACAGCTTACGGCATTTCACTGGCCGCCGATAGCCGATAAGACGGTTGCGTGCACAGTAACTTACAGCGAGTCATCTTTTTTCAATTATTCTATTTCTTTTTTTTTTAGAATGGAGATCCTAGGCGCCCGTTCCTGCGTTTAGCGTAAGGTATTTTCAGATATACCCTCGTTGGACCTGATGTATATCTTATGGAGCACATTGTGTGGCGCGTTCCTGACAGACGGACAGATTTACCAGGGAAGTAGTCCTCGATTGTTTGCCCTTCAAAACGGTGCTGCTATTGGGCACGCTTCGGTGCACAAAGTTATCAGTAACCGCAGTATCAAACAGCTTTATCAATGTGCGCTGGCGATGCGAAGTTCCGCACTTTGTATAAAGCGGCGCACGGTGGGAGTGCCAAAAGTTTTTACAACAGCGTCCTCCTTTCCACTTTGTTTTCGACGAAGGCCACCACGTATAGCTCATAGCAGGGTTCGAGGATATCTGACACGCGCTCTTGTGTACGCGCTCATACTGCTCACGATAGTACATGTTCCCAAGTATTCCTCAACAGCGCATATGTATTTTGTTTTAGCGTGTCCATCGTCTAGGCTGGCGGGATCTAGTTTCTAGTGGCCACTGTGTTTGAGGTTTAAGCGGTTAGTGGTTACACCGGTTCAAGCTGGAGGAGCACATTACCTCGCCCGATAAGAAAAAAAAAGCAGAATACTTTTTATTAACTCACCTGTCCGCTTACTTCCCAAGTAGCCGACCTCCATCACGCAGCAGGATTTCCTCGTGTGCAAAAAATTGTACCACATTTTCGGACCAGCTAAAAAAAAGAAGAATCCATAAACATCTTAACTCACAAAAAGTCTGCCTGTGTGCAATTGAGCACAGCAGCAGGAAAACAACTTTATAACGCCATGCGGTGTACCGAGTGCTGCCTAGACTCAAACCGGTAAGAAGCGAACTTGCGAGAAAACTGTCCATTGTGAAAACTAGTGCCCTCTAAACTATGGTACAAGTTGGTGGGGGTGATAAAAACGATGTTGGCTGTCATAGAATTCAATGACGAGGCCATCATGTTTTACCCTATGTATAGGGGCGTCATCTCGCATTCTGCACTACTTTGAGATGTTCAATACAGTCAGATTATGGGCTACTTTACTTTGTTCTCACAGAAACGGCTGCTGATCGAGCTAGCGCGCATTTTAGGATGTGGCTACAGTATTCGAAGCGCACTGAAACTCCCTGCGCAGAGAGAGTTGACCTCTGGGGTATAATCCAAAAATTAGATACAGATGTCGTCGACGTATAAATATACGGGGACTGTCTTGGACACTGTCTTCCTGGCATCAGGTTAACAAGTTGTGACCCCGTTAAAATAACATAAGGGACAGCAAGCTAACCAGGGGCGTACCTTTCGCGATTTCCTTCCAGTTACTCAGCGCTGGCCCTAGCCTCACCTGCATTCACCAGCCACTGAGGAATGTATGAATCAAGCAAAGGAGCTAACCTGCTGACCCCCAGCCACAAGAATATACCGTCTTCGTTACTGCATCCAAACGCAGAACCCAGAATCTAAGCTCTACGAAGCTCGAGAAAGCTTGCCGTTTTGGTGTTTTCTCAGAACTTCTGGTTTGCTCGAGCGACTTTAACTGAAATGCTATCCGTACACGTACCTACACCTTCTCTCTCCCTTCTTTCTCTTCCCCTTCTCCCTTCCCCCAGTGTAGGGTAGCCAACCAGACTATTGACTGGTTAACATCCCCGCCTTCCTGTATTCTTATCTCTCTCTTGCCGTTTTGGGCAACTTTGACACTTTAAAGGCAAATTCAGCGACGCATTCCGTACTGTAGTATTCAGGAGCCCTTACGCAGTTTCGCGTGATGACATTTTGGAAAATCTCCGCATATCAACTGAAATTATCTCTTTTTTTTGTTAACTTGGGGCTTTTATTTTTTGTTGTTGTAGCTAGTTGTGCGAGAATTCTTTCAATTTTTTGCTGGTATATTGTTATATTCTCGTGCACCTTACAGGCGCGCCACAAAGTTTGTCTCATTTTCTTATTTTAATTTTTGATTGTTTATTCTTTTTCTCTCGCACTTATTGCATCCTTTTGCCCCTCCTCCGGTACAGGGTAGCCAACAAGAGACAATCTCTGGTTAACCACCCTGTCTTTCCTTTGCCGTTTTCTTTCTCTCTCTCTCTCTCTTGTCTCGTGAGTTTGTACTTGTATTTCCCTTTATTTTATTCTCTACAAACGAGGATCGTAATGAGCCTTTATTTGTGGAGGACATAATAAAATAAACGGTCGTCCTTTCAGCTAATTAAATGTTTTGCACAATGAAAAAAGGACTGTTTGTAGGAACTTCAAAGGCACCATATGCCACCGTAGCAAACTGTATACCATGCCAACTCGTAGAGGTTTGATTCTCTTTACCCTACGGCTACTCATAGAGTTTCGGTGTCTATTCTCACCCGCCGCTGTGGCTTAGCGGCTATGGTGTTCAGATGCTAAGCAGGAGTTCGCGGGATCAAATCCAGACATCGGGGGTACCATTTCGATGGGGGCGAAGTGCAAGAAACGACAGGGCCTGTCAATTGGGGGCCCGTTAAATAGCCCCTGATGGTCAGAATTAATCGGGAGTCTCCCACTACGGCGTTCGTCGTAATAAAATTGTGGTTTTGGCACGTAAAGCCCCAGAACTCATTCATTCAGCAACTACTATATATGACTGTCTGTATGACAGTTTCAGTGCCAGTTCACGTGTAAGACTGGAACGCCGAACCGATGATATCCTGGATAGCGCATGTGCTTTAGCCATTTTGTATATGTATCGGATACATCTGCTTCTTATGGCAATATACAGTATACCACTAAAACCAATAAATAAATGTCTTGGTGGCGTTATCTCGGCTGCGCCGACTTCATTGCCCAGATTGTGGTAGACGGCTGCGAATATCCGCATGTGAGCGTCCCATGTTCGACACAATCCTGAGAAGTCTTCATCAACGTTTGTTTTTGTTTTTTTATGTAACATCACCACATCATGGCGGTTAATAACGGGGAGCTCCAGCGACATTCTATAATCACGACGTACGAAGAATCAGCTAATACTATCCAGCTGTAAAGCCTGTATGAAATGTACCATTGTAACATGCGCGGGCTTGAAAAAACAATGACACGATTGAGAGACTTACTATCCAGTCTCACAAAATGGTCATTTACTTCGCTGCGCTTCAGCAGCCGCCTTTTTAGATAACCGACTGTACACACTGGAGTGATTGACATGGCTTGAATGCAACGCAAGGTATCGAAGCGCTGGAAGACGGGTGTGTGTTTAGTTGGGGAGGTACAAATACAAGTGCTGACTACGAAGTATTACCGATCAAAGAACGTATACTGACACGTGCACCTATCTTTTTTCTCGGGGACTCCGTTTCACCCGCTAACAACCTAAAAGTTATCGCTTAGCGCAAGAAGAGCTCATATAGAACTTACGCGAACGTTATCTTTACTCTCTCTACTGTGTATGTCCTCGCCGAACCTTGCATGATCTGGAAACTGCGCGGGTAACAGCGATTACTCTGGAACTTTCGGTCGCTGATGTTTAAAAGCCGAAGCGCTTGACCCGCTGACAATGATTTCGACAATCGCCGACTGTGTTCGCAACTATCGTTGTTCTTTGAGTGCCCCTGTATTTGTTGGTAAAAGTCCGTACAGTCAAAAGCTAGTTTCGTCATTCACAGTTTGCACCGTCACTACTACGTGGCAATACAGGGAACAGAGTTATCGAACACGGGATCACACAACTGAGGCGAAATCGGCAGGTCCAATAACCACCAGCAACATATTGAAAACACGTGTGTGGCGAAAAAACAGCTAAAAAATTTACGAAAAACACAATCTGACCTCTCATATCAGCCTCTTGTATGTTCCTTTATATTCATTCTTTGCCCAACAAAATTCAGTTGGTATTCAGCATTTGTGTATGTACCTCTTTCTGATAACCACACACCTAATTGCTAATCAACACCAGAGATACTACGTAATGGCATACTGGCTTTAATGTTGTACTGCTTAGTACTAGGGTTCAAGATCAAGTCCCGGCCACGCTGGACGCATTTCGATGAGGCCAAAATGCAGAAACGCCAGTGTACCGCTCATTGAGCGCATGGTAAATGAGCTCAGGAGGTCGAAATTAATTCGGTGTCCCTTATTATGGCGTGTCTCATAATTATATCGTGCCTTTATTGCGTGAAATTCCTGAATGCCTTTTTATACACGCCTATCATCTCGTACTTTTGTGCGTTGTCGCATTCGCGCTATGAACAAAAAAAATAATATTTGAAGCAAATAGTTGAAGTGATAATCTTGGGCCTAAAGTCACGTACATGCGGAACTGTAAACGTATTGTTTCAGTATATTCTGTTCTTCAGTATTCGCGAAAATTGACATTAATTTGATCTCGACAATTCGATCGTCGCAGGCCATGAAAGGCACCCCTTATGTGTGCTTTGCATACCGTGCGTTGGCACGATAAGACAAAGTGTAGCATCAGCATGCTAACCCAGCCCGCGATATCACATCTTCGTCACTATGTTTAGGCGAGAGAACATTGTTTGCTTTTTTAACACAACAAACATGAGAAGACGGTCAGCTTCTCCACTCACAGTGCTCAGCAATTGAAAGCGTTATTCGGCTTGCTAGGTGGCCGGCGCATTTTTTTTTTTTTTCACCACCATTGAGCGCTAAGTGATCACTGCGGCTCGGGCCTAATGGCATTCACTTTACGTAACAAAGGCCTTCGCTTTCATTGCATGCTAATGCATCAGCTAGGGGTCCTCTACCCACCTGTGATGCGAAACGCTCCAGTCATGTAAACGTGAGTTTTCTGAGGGGATTGAAGTTTGAAACGGTGTTTGTTGCTTCCGTCTTTCCGTTACACCTGTTGCCATGGTAGAGTCATTGTGATCAGGCCCCCTCCTTTGTGCAGTTTCGCCCTCGGCGAGTATCCAAAAAAAAGAAAGGACCTGCGACACCACGACGAACGAAACTACTGCGCACCTGAGAGCGAAATGCGCAAACCGTTGAGCCGCTGCGCAACAACTGCTCGTGGTAACATGGGCGGCGTCCTGTGCGCCTAAATAGGTGGCGTGTGAGCATGTATTTAGGAGGCCACACCATTCACTACCTTATTGGAAGGAGATGACGTTCCGGGCACGGCAAAGAATTTTCGTTCGACAATATGGCGGCGTCCGCTTTGTGAGCCGACTGTTGTCGCAAGAAGTGAATTAACATGCAGATCAATCACTAATTTTTTTTTAATTTCATTACTTAGGTAATATTGTCACGTGGTAGCGACGGTGAAGAAAGCAGCAATACGGTGGAATACAAGACTAGCTTTTATTGGGCGAACCTGTGCCCACAAAAACAGGCTACACTTATAGCACTACGATAGCGGCGAACACGGTCGGCGATCGTCGGGAATCTGATCAGCGGGTCAAGCGCGTCGGCTTTTATAGAGCAGTCGTCGAATGTTCCAGACTAATCGTTCGGACCCGCGTGCCTTCCACAAAGTTCTACACCATTCGCGTCACGCGATGAAATCAGATAACATAAGGTTCGGCGACAACAGACAGCGGATAGAAGCATCGATAACTTTCCAGAAACTTCGGATACATGCAGGCGCGTCCCACGCTATGCGATTACATTTGTTAGGCGGCGAAACGTGGTTGCCCGATAAAGATAAGCACACGTGTCAATATATTGCCCAATAACAAAAGGTCGCGAACGTGGCCACCAGTCCCCGTTTTCCCGTTGGTGTGCAGTTAGTAAACAACGTAAAAAGAAACCGTATTTTTACGCACTGTAAGCAGTAGCTTTGGCTGACTTAGATATATGCGTGCTCTAAAAAACTCTATGTGATCATAATTATTCTATGGCAATCCACAATGATAACTTTGATAGCCTTAGTGTTGTCTAATATGCCAGCCGTCACTGCGTAGTTGACGGCTGGCACGAAATAAGCTACTGATAATAAAGCCATTTTCAGTACATGAAAATAAAAGGAAGGAGACGGAAAGCTGAATTCTGCTAAGTGTTCCTTCGCTGTAACCGTCGATAAAGAAATTTTTCTGAAGAAACACGGTTTCCATGCAGCAGCAATCTGGTAGTAGTAATAGTCCACAATAATGCTTTTCCAGCAAATATTTGCCATGCTTCAGCTACGAATTCGATACCTGAGAAGACAGTGTCCATGACCAAGAACGCTTCATAACAGAATGTTTGCTATTACCTTAACTGTTTACAAACAATTTGAAAACGTATAAAAGGTGATACGATATGTATCTAACAAGCACACCTTGTTGACAAAACTTTTTGGGTTGAAACATTATAGTGTATTGGTGAGAGTCTGCATTGGCAATGATAACGTGAGAGGTTATTTATATCTTTGCTTACCTGAGCCTTCAGTTGTTCTCACGAGGTTGTACATTCCTTCCTCGTTACTAAATGCTGCTAAACCCTGTTTAATGGACATCCTGAAAAAATGAAATAAGAAAGAATATTTCTAAAACATTACTCCTTGTCGTTATTACATAAAAAAATCGCAGTCATTCTTTCCACACAGAACATATGACATTTTTGTTCACAGCAGTATCTTTCTTGAGAACAGCATTTTCGGCGTGGTGGCTGACAACAAAATTATTTTGATAGAACCCGCCCTTACTCATTTAGCAAAAATTCAAAGGCAACCCGTTGTCTCATTTTGCATGCATCCTTTACTCATGTCACAATTCGCGAGTCAGCCTGAAAGCAATAAGCAACAACTTTACACAATGAGTCATGCTACATTACCCAAGCCGAAACTTTCGCACTATTGTTCAGACTTTTGTCCATATTTGTACGTTGTCTCCATCTCTCTGCCTAAACGTTTACCACCAATCCGGAAACCTGAAATTCCTTTCCGACAGCACTCGGCAGCAGCCTTGTCATGACAGTGACCAACTGCAGCACAGATCGTCTCTGGTGCCTCGCATCGCTGACCTCACATTTGATTACATTTGGGGCTGCTGCGCAAACACTTCTATTCCCATTCTGTCAGTTTTCTCCGCATGTGAGCGAGAAGTGTGAGGGCGTGCATTGTCCTGATGCAACAGCAGTATTTGTGGCGTTCTCGTATCGTGAAACGAGCAATTAGGCTTCAGAAGAGTTTCAGTGCAACGAGAAACAGCACGTTTCAATCATCTGCCGAACTGCACTGTTCGTTATTTCAAGCATTCTAATTGATGTGCTGTTGCTCGTCTTCAGCCCCGGCTTTCCCAGGGCGACCACTCTAAGGCTCATCTTCACTGCTCACTTGACCATGTTTAGAATGCCTGACTCACCTTCGCGGATTTCTCGATCTCCTATCCCCGTCAACGTACGCAAACTTAAGCCAGGTATGAATTTTTACGGCTGAAATTTGCTCTTTCACCGGCGCACGCTACTACAATGAGATATCGCTTGCTGTTACTTTGTTTAATGCACTATTGGCTTGCTCATTGAACATGTTGATGCCGAATTTCCGTCAGTAATTTCGAAAGGGATGGCGCCACTTTAAACATGCTTTAGGTGCACACCCACCTGAATGAAATGCACCATTGTAGGTACAATCGGCTTGGCGTTGCGGTCCATGTGCCCCGTGCTTTCGCGAGCCCCTCACCGTTATATGCATACATATTTCCCAGTCTTTTCACTCATTAGCGCAAGGTTCTTTTCTCTCAGAGTCTATTTCTTACGCATTCTACGTGTCACACTATCAGTGAATCCCCACTGCTTCTTGTTAATTTTAAAAAGAAACAAACCTTGAGCTAACAGTGTGTCGGCCCATCATCACACCACTATGAACGGTTCCGTGTGAGGAGATGGTAGAACATTCTTTTAAATTTAAGGAACATGGAAGCCCATGTTCAATGAGCGCACGTAGTTTGGGTGGCTCTTCCATGAATGTATCTTGAGTAGTGCCTTACCATTTGCTGGCCGCGTGATTCCAGAACTTCACAATTTGTTTCGCTGTGTGGGTCTTGTTGTTCTTGTGGATGGTCGTGGTTGTTAGGCAGTCCGATATATTATTTCCCAACGGATCGTAATTCCTTGCGATGACATGTAGAGTCACTCCAGTTTGTAAAAACTGAGCAAGACGAAAAACGTGGTTTACTTGGCATCACTAATTCACAGTGAGATAACTGGATATTTCAGTGCACGTGCTTGAACTGAGTATGGACTTTTTCTATGGACACAGAGCTTGAAATTCATTTTGCTCGTTTTCTACTTGCATTTCATTCTGTAATTCATGCACGCCTAAACTGCTTCACAGTACGGGCAATCTTACATTGGAAAAGTGGTGAAAGCATGTGTGAAACGGCCGGACAGGAAAGAGTGTCACGTGGTCGTTCTTCAGGTGGTTTCGTGTCTTTTCCCCCAAAAGAAATGTGAACCGACTCAACCAGCGGCAATTATTCATACGATAGAGTCTTGAAAATGTAAATGAGGGCTAAGTGACTTTCGGTATACAAAAACGCAAAGATACAGCGAAATTGTAGGCAGAGGGATTGCAAGGAGCGCATCAGAATATATGTTAAAAAGATTGTTGCCGTTTTCCGAATGTAGCACTCCCGTGAAGCCCAACCGCACGCTACAGGGGCGTGGGAAATGTGGTATTTGGCTACAATAGTTCCCAAGTTTATCTCGAAGGTCTTCCTTCACCCCGACACAACGTCATTTGCACTAAACGAATGAAAACAAAAACTAATTCAATGTCGATTCTCACCGCTCTAGTGCCCAGCAAGCAATAAAAAAACAATGTTCATTGAAAGATTAGGACCTTTAATTTTTTTTCTACTTGAAAAAAAGCCTTAGCGGCTACGCTATATGTACTATTTCAACTCCGCATGAGCACTTTATTTGAAATATCTAATAATAAAAATGCCCTTATTACAAAATGTCATGTTCGTTTATAATATGTGTACACTTTACTAGTGTTTTCTTTCTCTCGTTCATCCAGGCTGTGGTTTACCGCTCGAATGACAGACAGTTCGCCGCCATATGCCAGCCCTGAGATACCTGAGTGGCTATCACTTTACTGGGTAGCATATATGCATTGAAATATGCATTGGCCATTTTGACCACCGGTGCTCTCTCGAATTAAGCGCACACATCTATTTTACTTCTGTTTTCTTCTTTTTGTAGGCTCGGTGAGCACACTTGACAAATCAGTCAGAGCTGACAAGCTGACTTAACAATTTCAGCTGTCTGATGGCTGTGTTACCTCACAATGCACTTTTGTCGCCATTGATATTTTTTTAAAGCAAGTTAAAGTTAACGACTCAATTTTCGTAATATCCTTCAGAATGCGCACCTAATAGCCTTCAGGTTGTCATTTTTCAAGCAAATTCTGGGCGAAACTTTTACACCAAAAATCAGATGTACCTGCTAAAGGCACGCAAATACAGCTAATAGACTACGGTGTTTGTTTGCCATTATCTGTACCAAATTTCATCTCATCTGAGTTCAATTATCCCTGAGTGAACGTTGAAACCAAAGTTTGCTTCTTTTCAATACAGAAGTGCTTTCTGCGTATTACTACTACGAAGTTTTCCTTGCCGTTTGTCACAAAATACACGTTGGCTTTGGCGCTCAATTTAATAAACTAGATTGGTGCAAAAAAGTCATGACTAGTTTTAGCTTATTCACATCTAGCGCACCAATTTCTCAGCGTTCTCAGTGACATGCAAGGGTTTTTCAATAAAGATTTCTCCTAACCCACTTCACTTTGGAGTGAATAAAGGAAATTTCACACAGTACTGCACGTGAATCTCAAGTTAGAAAAAGGCATTCCGCCCTTTCCTAGCGGATATTTCAGTTTTACAGGTCAGAAGGCTGAGGAAAGCGGGAGGATGGAGCCACTGGCAAACCGGGACCGAGCAGTTGCTAGACTTCTCTTAAGTGCAACACGCCTTAAAAAATTTTTCACGAAATGAGTACGGTCCATGATACGGATGCACTGTCGTATGACATTTTAAACGCTGCCGTCGGCAATTTAAATGCTGACGGAACTGAGTCAGAACGCGTCCGATTCTCAGTCGACCTTGCGCAACCATTATTGACACAGGTGTTAACGACTTGGAAGCGGCCCTATCAGAAGAACGCCGTATAACAATTGAACAAATCGCTGAAAAGGTTACGAGCAGTAGAGTCTATATAAAATAATAATCAGGAACATCTGCCCATGTGAAACGTGCCAGTGCTTTGGTTTTCTCACTTGCCTTCCGCTATTCACAAACACGACCTACAGTCGTGAACCTTTGACCTCGTGCCTTAAGGGGAGACGTGGCATTAAAAATCTACTTCCTTGTTTCTTTATGGATTTCGATGAACATTGGCACACATATTTAGAACGTCTCCTTGATGGCTCCAAAAAAGTTCTAAAATGATACCTTGCGAATGTTTTATACAACAGAATTTTATCCTTTTAACTTTCTGGAGGGCCTACGGATCCTAAAACACAATGCATAGCTAAGCGCGTGCTGAAGGTCGTGACGTTCTTGCCCTTCTTTCCCAACACAAAATTTTTCTAACGTAATTTCCTTATGTTGCCGTCACACCAAGCACGCGTTTTGGGTGAAGAAATACCCGCCTTATAAATTTATAAAAAATCAAGATAAAAAAGCAAGAATGTCACGTCCTGCACAGTATCCTAAGAAACGTGACAAAAAGCAGTAAAATAGGCTAAATGATAACAAAGAAATCTGCTCAGGAAACTGAGCAGGAAGGCAAAAAATAACGGTTTTGAGAAAACGACTCTCAAAGTTTCACAGTCTCGTGAGTGCTCTAAAATGCACTACATTTGTAGACTTTGGTGTGTTTTGTGATGTGGGACTTCTTAGACATGTGGCACCTGACCTGGTGCGCCTTCGTTCACCTTTCTTAGTATGGCGTTCTTTACTGCGGCTCTACAAAGAGCATCGTGCCTGGGTTTCAGGCCAAAAAAAAAGTGCAGAGCTCTGTGTGAGCACGAATATAGTTCCAGTGTTCTACCTGTAGACTGCCTCATTGATAGCAGTCTCCAGTGCAATCAGTGAGGCTTTTTTTTTTCCTTTTGGCAGAATCGCCCATGTTACTGAATCAAGGCTCTCGGCAGCCATCCGGGTCATCTTCCTTTGACAATAGTTGTCGGGCTTGGGATCAGAGAGCCACTTATAGATAGGCAGCAGTACAGCTGCTAGGCGCTTCCCACCTTGTACGATGCCTCATTTCTGCAGCCAGGTGAGTGTGCCTGGCTACAGGAGTCTAGCGAACAGAGCTATGAGGTTTTCTTTATGAATGGGTGTTATGATAGCTATTATTACGAGATTACGCGCCTTTGCAAGATTACGAGATATGCCTTCGCACGAGTCCGCAATGCCGATGCGCGAAATGCCTAGCCATTGGCTCGAGGAGTTGACGCTCTATGTGCTTAGTCGCGCAGTCAGAGGCGCCGGTGTACGAAATACTTAAGCGAGGGTCCGAGGATTGCATGCGCGATGGTTGGGAATTCCGGAACACGTAGTACGGAAAGGCTTAGTCGCATGTCCGACGATTCCGTGCGCGAAGCTCGGTCGCGAAGTCCGCGTCACCGATGCTCGAAATGCTTATCCGTGGGTCTATGATGTTCCACAAACGAAGGGATCGGCCACGCTACTGCGATGTCTGCGTAGCGCAGTTTTGACATTCGTCGAGATTACGAGACTGTCTAGAGCTCCCGACATGCAAATGCCGCAAAGAGCCGAGAAAACGACACCACTACGGAGCCAACGCCGGAACAATGGCGAACTACGCTGGAGTCACGTGACGGGCGCGGCCAATTGGAGACTCCGGAACGACCTCCAATTATTTGGTTTTTGTGCGCTCGTTTCTGTATCGAGGAGATATATGAAGCGCAGGTTTGAAGACAGAAAAATGCGCATACTGACGAGACTAAGATGGCGCCGCTCGTTTGCACCGTTCCGGAGATAATGAGGCGTGAATAACATTGTTCTTTCATGATTCCGACAAACTTTTTCGCCAATTTTACTGATTCATCAAATTTTTACAGCACTTCTATGTGGTTTTCAGCAGTGTTATTTCGTAATCAGTTAGAAAAGGAGTTATAGAAACTGAAACTAGGATTTTCAAAAAAACGATTTTTTGACATTTCCTGCTATGCGAAGACCGCGTTCCCCCTTAAGAAGACCAGATGACTTTGTTGCAAATTTGGTTGCACCAGACGCAACATATATTTACTATTATGACCAAGAAAAACAATCCGAGGACACCTAATCACTTTTTATGAGTTGTGAATTCGAAAGCATTAATGCACAATTGAGTGCCGCTAAGCGGTCCTTCGAGTTTTGCGCTGCGAGTAATGCTCCATAGGGGTTCGCGCAGCCCGAGCCAGCAAGCAGCAGCAGCCTGCAGTTGCCAACGCCACATGCCACCGACGCCCTGCGCGACGAGAGACGAAGAAGCAGCGGCGGCCACCAAGGCCAGCAGGCGCGCGCAGCAGCTAAGCACAGTGGAGAGTGGAGGTGAGAGAGAGAGATAGCCCACGCCACGTCTAGCGAGAGGGAGACGATTGGATGGATGGATGGATGGATGGATGGATGGATGGATGGATGGATGTTATGAGCGTCCCCTCTGGGACGGTGCGGTGTGTTGCGCCACTCGTCGATGACAACCCGTCTCGCCCCGTGGCGTCGCGTTGATGACGAGGCGTTGCTTGATGCCCTCTCGTCTCACGCACCACCGTCTCATCTGCTCCACTCTGTTGACCCACGCTCGCGGCGTGGCAACAGGCTCCCTTTGGGGAGACACAGTTGCGACATTGTGTTTTGCACACCGCTCACGCCACCTTCAGCGATTCTTCTAGTGTCACTGTTCGCCGAGTGCCATCAAATGGTCAAAACTTGCTCCACTGCATTGCGGAGAAGCCAACACTTCGCGGCCACGGCAACACGCCGCAGGAACCAACCGACCAAGCGGGATTGACAGCGGCACTTGTTCCGCGATGCTGCTGGCCGAAAGATATGTGTTCGCAGATTTCCATTTTCTCGGTTAATTTGCGCAATAAATGTCACACGACGCACTGAAAGCTTTTGCAGTATGACGGTGTTTAAGAAAGGCGTTTCTTTTTTTCTAAGCGTGGCACTGCAAAAGTTGCATAAATCCGTGGCGTGTAAGACGCGTCAAGGATGTGCTGGAATCGTTAGAATCAACATCGTTGTGCAAGGGGGCTTGGGGGAGGCGTTGCAAAAGCATTCATGCATGCGCGCGATAACTCTCATCATTCACCTGGATTGTATGCAGCTTGCATAATTCACACACAATAAATGTTGGATGTGACAGCGCTGTTTCTTGAGAACACGCGTGCACGTCTCTCGGCTGTAACCAGCGGTGATCACATGCACGCCTAATAAGAATTATAGCTAATCTAGGAAAACTAAGAATTATATTTGACGCTTTGCGTAGGAATTGGAAAGGCTCGCACATATTGCTACCATGCACCGGTGTATGCGTTCGTCGCACGCTGCATATTCAGTAATCATTAGAAAATAAGGTATGCAAGGAAAGTCCATGCTTGTAATAATCAGGTGAGTCATGGACTTGTATTCGCAAAACGATAAAGAATGGAAAGAAAGCGAGAGATAAAAATCCCAGGGTCCTTTATGTTATCGCTAAGACGACTTGAAGGCGAAATCCCAAGTGCCGATGCATTAAACACGGACACATGACGTACACAGCCGAGGGTTGACGACAGATTTTCTGCAGAAAGTCACTGGTACCGCCGAAACGGGAACCTACTAGGATAACGTGCTGCCGAAATTGAAAGCAGCCATCAAAATCAGCAGGTTTCGCATGCTCCCAAAAGGCGTCCCGCTCCTTCTACAGCAGGCAGTCTGCCGATGATGACGCGCTCATCGCCAAAGTCATGTCGTGGCTGCTAGGCCAACTTGAGGACTTCTACGATAGTGGTATCATCACTGCAGCGACGTAAATTGATGGCAGAAGTGTGGGGGTCTCGTCGACAGCTATGTAGGTAAAGAGAAATAAATAGGCCAACATACGTGCTCCTGAACCCACAGAATGCGGGTCAGGGTAAATATTTTTGGAACGGCCCTCGTAGCAGATTACTTTAGTGAATCAGGCGTCTCCATGGATTTCTAGCTATTTCTATTACTGTTCTACACATCCATAACTCCTTGAAGACTTCGGCACGGGCTACACGTTTTACGTATATCATTGTCAGCTACTTCCGTGAGACACTATGCAATATGCCTTGTAAATTCGTGAAACCATTTACAAAGCGACAGGCGTGTACTTGAATAAGTTTTGCAGGCTCGTACACTGCGGTAACCTCTGTGTATAGCAAGACTGTTCAAGTTCGCAACTTGTACATACAGTTTCGTTCAAGGGCGAAATCGTTTTATTCTTCCCTAAGCAAAACGTATATTATAATTTTGTGTTTTAATTTATTTGCCTCATATCCAAAAAAAAAAGCAATAACTCAGTACTTACGCTCCACCCATCTAACTCTTCTTCGGCGGCGTGTCTAGCCGTGTTTACTACACCAGTAGCAAGCCAGGCGGCACACAGAATGGTCAGCGAAAGCGTAGCCTTGTCCATTTTGAAGCAGCTTTATGGATGTCTCCCTTGAAACACACTCAGATTGACCTGCATGACAGTAGGACAGTGATTAGAAGCCGGATATTTCTTATATAAGCTTTTAAGGTTCTTCTTAAAGAAAAGCGCATATTGGGAGTATTCATAATGGTACAGACATTTCAGCTACAGGAAGGGAAAAATTGAATTCGAAAGTTGAGCAGCGGGAGGTTTCTGGCATACCTTTAAAGCACTGTTGCCCGCTTTGGATGTGGTAGAAACCAAACGCTACACCTCCATACAACGAAGCTCTGCTTTAATGAAGTGTGCGTGAACAATTTTGCGTATGCTGTAAATTTACATTTTTATATAAGCTTACAATAACATAAATAATTTAAAAAGTGTTTCGTGCTTTAGTAAATGTCTGAAATATCTCATCGTACTTTGCCAAACACGACATTCTTAGAGCGGGTCAATAGGGAGGCATTCACCACGTAGATAACCCTATGCTTTCCCATAGATTGCAGCTGGACACGCTCCAAACATTGTTCAAGAAGCGTGTTTGCTTGCCTAATCACTATGTGTACGCGCGTGCGCGCGCGCGCGCGTGTGTGTGTGTGTGTGTGTGTGTGTGTGTGTGTGTGTGTGTGTGTGTGTGTGTGTGTGTGTGTGCGTGCTTGCGTGTGCGTGCGTGTGTGTGTGTGTGTGTGCGTGTGCGTGTGCGTGCGTGCGTGCGTGTGCGTGCGTGTGCGTGTGTGTGTGTGTGTGTGTGTGTGTGTGTGTGTGTGTGTGTGTGTGTGTGTGTGTGTGTGTGTGTGTGTGTGTGTGTGTGTGTGTGTGTGTGTGTGTGTCAACTGGCAATTTGGCAACTGTCTAAACTAACACCAGGCACTCCCGTTCGGTACTAGAAAAATTCCTCTCGGCGGGTGCCTACCCATACCGATAGTAGAGAAAATCCGGGTACTAGGAATGATGATAGAGCATAAGGGTGGCAATGGCGAAGCACTTCGCAAGATAACGGCAAAGGCCGCCAGCACGATGCAGCTCATTCGACGCATCACCAACAAACACGCGCGCATGCGCGAAGGCAGCGTCATGCGACTCATACAAGCCTTCGTCATTTCTCAGATAAGGTACACGGCAGCGTTTCACAACTGGACGGTTGCGGAAAAAAACAAGCTCAACGCGCTCATACGCAAGGCGTACAAATGTGCGTTGGGACTTGCGCCTGGAGTTAGCACCACCAAGCTCTTAGAACTAGGCCTACACAATACGCTCGAAGAACTCGTGGAGGCGCAACAAGTGTCCCAACTTGAACGCCTATCCAAGACGCGCCCGGGCAGACACGTCCTTGAAAATATCGGCATCACATACCACTCGCAACACGGCGTCAAAGTAGACATTCCAAGACCCATACGCGAGCAACTATACGTACCCCCATTGCCTCGCAACATGCACCCTCAACACCACACGGGGAGGCGTAAAGCCAGGGCAAAACACATGAACAAGAGTTACTCTAACGACAAGGAGGCGGTCTTCACCGACGCAGCCCGCTATCGAGACAGGAAGAGTTTCGTGGCGGCAGTTACTAGCCACTGAGGCAACCACCTCACGAGCGTCACCGTGAACACGGCACATGCCGAAGCGGCAGAGGAAGCGGCCATAGTACTGGCCCTCACACAAACCAAAGCTACATACGTGATCTGCGACTCGCAAACGGCAATTCGCAATTTTGCAAATGGGCGCATCTCGCAAGAGGCGTATCAGATACTCCAGCGAGATCCCATACACCAGGGAGAGGCCGACGCTGATCACCGAAGGCATTTGCTATGGATCCCGGCACACACTGGAATGAGCACCCCCAACGAAGCGGCTCACGGCGTTGCTCGAGGCCTGACTCACCGAGCAGCATCGGAGGAAGAGCCCCCGCGGGGTACTGCAAACGTCTGAGCATGGGAGGATCGTATGACCAGTTTTCACGACATCACGGCACACTACCAATTACAAAGACGCATATACCCATTCCCTCACGCTAGGTTAGACAGGACGCAAGCAGTACACTTCAGACAATTACAAACAGACTCTTACAGAAACCCCAGACTCACGGACGCCATGTATCCAGACATGTACACTACAAACAGATGCACATCGTGTGGCGAGGTTGCCACACTAAATCACATGTTATGGGAGTGTCGGGACCTAACAAACAAGTCGGGCAGTGCCGACCCCTCCGTCTCTTCCACCGCCAGCCTCCGGTCACGCTGGATGACCGCACTGCTCAGCTCTGACCTGACAGCACAACTCTGGGCCGTCCAGCGAGCCGAGGAAGCCGCTTCGAGGCAAGGTCCCGGAACCGCGTCCGCGGCGGGTGCCCAGACACACTAAAAAGACGCCGGACTCAAATCTTGTTGATTTGAAATAAAAGTCTACGCTCTCTCTCTCTCGACGGGTGACAGTAGGTGGCTGGCGTATGAAATTACGTGCTCGGCGTTATGCTGCCACTGAAAAAGCAGCGCCCCAATTCCATGGCCACTGGAACCCGTGTGAAGTTCGGTCGCGGCAGATGGATCATAATGAGCCAGCAATGGAGGAGCCGCGAGCAATTCTACGAGAGCGGAGAAGGCTTTGATTTGAGCGAGGGCCCATGTGAAAGCAACGTCCTATTTAAGTAAGTCGGCGAGCGGGCGAGCAGTTGCGGTGAAATTCTTGATAAAACGACAGAAATACGAGCATAGTCCAACAAAGCTTCTTACGTCAGTGGCGGAAGACAGAACAGGAATGTTCTGGACAGCGTAAATCTTGTCACTGTCGGGTTGAACGCCAGCGGCACTGACGATATGGCCAAGAACGGTTATTTGACGACGTCCAAAGTGGTACTTTGATTAGTTCAATTGCAGGCCGGCGCGTCGGAAAACAGAAAGAATAGCTGATTGACACGTTAAATGACGCGTAAAAGTCGGTCGAAAGACCATGACATTGTCTAGATAACATAGACATGTGGACCATTTGTAGCCGCCAAGTAAGGAGTCCATCATTCTTTCGAAAGTTGCCAGGGCACCACAAAGGCCGAACAGCCTAACGTCGAATTAGCAGAGGCCTTCAGGTGTTACGAAGACAGTTTTATCACGGTCCATGTCATCTATCGAGATTTGCCAATAGCCTGATCGGAGGACTATCAATGAAAAGTACTTGGCTCCGTGCAAGCAGTCCAAGGCGCCATCAATACGCGGCAAGGGGTAGACATCCTTGCGTGTGATTTTGTTGAGGTGTCTGTAATCCATACAAAAGCGCCAACTGTCTTCCTTCTTGTTGACAAGGACAACAGGGGATGCCCACGCACGGCGAGATGGCGCGATAACGCCTTTAGTCAACATCTTGTCGACTACTAGCTGTATCACTTGTCGTTCAACATGTAAAACGCGGTACGGCCGGCGGCGTATCGGATTGGCGTCTCCGGTGTAAATACGATGGGCTACCACCGATGTCTGGGCTAAAGGGCGGCCGTCAAGGTAAAAAATGTCACGGTAAGTTTCGAAGACCTGACGGAGGTCAGCAGCTTGTGCCGGAAGAAGATCAGGTGCAATCACCTTGCCAAGTTCATCTGTGAGGGTCGGTGGATCGGATGTTTTTGTAGAGGGCGACGGAATTTCATCGTCACGAGCCGATATCTCGCAGTCGTTCACAGGGTGGATGTCGCCCAAAGACATGCCTCTGAGATGAATTCAAGTCAAGCAGTTAAATTAAGGAGAGGGAGCGAAGTCTGACTGCCTGTAACAGTGAGCACAGTATGGGGAACGGCCACATTTCTTTCAAGCGGTATGTCAGCGGTGGGACATAGTACATAGATGCCGTCAGGAGCAGACGAGAACGACAATAGAGTGACGTATGTAGTGTCTTCAGGCGACAGACGGACACCTTCGGGAGAGCATAACCGCGGCTGTGTGACAGGTGGACCATAGCAGCCATAGGCAGTTCAAGGTGAATGACAATAGACGCGCAATAAAAGAGGGCTGAATGGGACAATAAAAAGACTAAGCCGAGTATAACGTCGTCAGGGCATTATTACAAAACGGTAAACAAAACAGTCGTGGCAACCTTCACCAGGAAGAACTCTAGTATGGTAGCTAGCTCGGCGAGTAGATACATCGGCGAATCGGTAAGTAGTAATTCACCGTTCCGAATAGAGGGTGTCCCAACTATCATGCACCAAGATTTAAAATCACGCAAATGCCACGTAGCTGAACAGAACCAAGGTAATGTTGTGCCGTCGCTTGAGGATACTCAGATTATTTCTTCCATTCCACCTAATTACATCACTAGCCTTAATTAATGAAGCAACTTCTCAAATATTATAAATAGATTAAAAGTGTCGATAAGCAACTTGCAGAGCAACACGAAAAATTCCCGGCATAGCTTTCTCCTGCTCAATACGTGCTACATAAAAGTGTTTTCCGAGCGTGAAAGCAGCCAGCAGATAAACGCAAAATTGCCGAAAATGACTCGAAAATCAACTTTACCGATATATATATATATATATATATATATATATATAAACGAGAAGAAAGGGGGTTAACCGAGGGGCCCGATTTTTATTAGTCATATCATAAGAAGCCAACAAGCACTGACACCAAGGGCAACATAGGGGAAACTATAGGGGAATATACACTTCTATGTTCTTTCCCCTATGTTGTCCTTGGTATCAGTGTTTGTTGGCTTCTTATGATATGACTGTATATATATATATATATATATATATATATATATATATATATATATATATATATATATATATATATATATATATATATATATATATATATATATATATATATATATATACATATATATATACGCAGATTCTAACCTAGACGCCAAAGGCCCTTCCTGCTTTACTTCCCCTCTTATCTTGGTTCTTTCTATACACTGGGGGTACTTGTTGAGTTATATTTGACAGGAGATGCAAATACATTCGTTGGCAAGGGGATCTGTTTCTGCATATTCGTGGTACTGATTATTATTTCAAGCGAAAATATACACTTCTTCTTCTTCCCATCCTTCGCGCTGCCCTGTACCTTTCATGTCTTCGCGTTACGCGTGCGATGCTCAGAGCATCGCACGCGTAATGCGAAGACGTGGATTCGTATCCCACCTACAGTCAGTTGTTCTTTCACCCACTATCGTTTCCATAATTTATCATTTTTTTAATTCAATTAGTAAGTACAAGTAGTTTCCCCTCAGTGGCTTGCGATTGATAAAAATTGGGCCCCTCGGTTCCCTGTCTTGTCATTGATATATATATATCATAGGGTACTGTACTCATAGGGTACAGACGACGCAAGAGCAGTAGCCGCTCTCTGCAAAATACTAGCATGATTCCTAACAACTTACGCCGAAGCACGCATGCTTCGCAATGTTCTCCTCAGGCATGAACCTGAACTTGTCGCCACCCCGTCACTTTCTCAGCGGAAGCGGCGCAACTACTACTGGCATAATGTAACGATTGTATTCCACTGGAATTCGTCGCCGTGATTCGCCAGTGTTTCAAGAAGCGCGCCACCGACGTTATCGGTGGGATTATGTAGCAGTGAACGGTGGGTGAAAAGGGTGACATGGGATTCGGCGAAAAAAATCACTAGGATATACCTGCCTAATTTAAGCGCTGTTATTAATACTCGGCAGAATTGAGGGCACAGCCGCCATGGAGCATGAGCAGTATGCTAGTAACATGATGCCCTTACAAAAATGGTTGTTGAATTTGCATTGTTGATGTGTTGTACTATCATTGATTCAATGGAAACTCCACAATATTTCAACGTTGATTGAGCCCCCACAATGCTAGTTCACCAATATCTTTATTGAAATAATATGAAATATTATGAAAGTAATCAAATAATACTAATTTTCCATTGTGAAAAACCAACAACTGACCGATAAAGAGGCGACATGCAATTTACGGGAAAAAAGCACTACAATCCCTTTGCTTAAGCTAGACCATGAAATGGCGTAATTAAGCTGCCAGAGCTTCAAGAAATTATTAAAAATTTTGTTGCACAGGCACTTCTACGTTCAAGTGCAGAATAAAGGCCACTGCAAAATAATGTACTCTTTGAGTATTGACCCACTGCAGCGCCAAATGCACAGTTTCTGGAGTAGTTCAGCTTGCTTTAATCAATGTGAATGTTGCAATGCGTGCTATAACTGCAATGGAAGATCTGAAAAAGTTGAGTGCAGGTGTTGCAGTGTAAAGCTTCAACATTGTACTACCAAGGAGAGAATATGTACATCCCACTGTTCAAGGTATACACAGAAAGTGGCGATGCAGTGTACTGCAGGGCCACATTGGGTGAGGCAAATTAGTACACAATAGCAAAAGAAAATCTATCCTTATCGGTGTGTACATACTGTGCGCATTGAAATTATCAAAAACGGCTGGCATTATGCTGGTCCTTACAGCTCTCGAAGCTGTTACGAAGGTGTCAGTATAGTGAAGCCAAAGTGCATGTCTGATTAAGTACTCTTGTGGGAATAAATGGTCTTCCCAATATTTGCACAAGTCGTGAAATTTTATTCTAAAACAGGCACCAAAGCACTTGTAGTGTTTATACTACTTCTGTGTCCTTGTGCTTCAATCTACCTTTATCACGGAACTGTATCGACTCGCTCAAATGTCAGCCTTGCCGAAGTTCTATACTTTTTTCAAGGACAGGAAGCCATGTGTGCATTTCTAAGTATAATGTTATGCATCTCTTGCTACATACGGGTGGGAGAAGGCGGGGGATGGGGAGAGGTGGCCACCTCCTCCCCCCACCTTCCCTATTGGTGGATACAGACAGACACCCTGCAAGAAAACAGTGGCAGCGTTCTCCATGTTTACTTCTCTCTGCCCACGTGTAGGCTTGCGCTGTAAGCACAAACTTACGCTTTCCACTGTGCGCGAACTAACCACTGAGTGCGTATTTTGTTGCGCTAATGCCCCTCATCAGTTACCATGGCTGGCGTCGGCAGACGTAGCTTTATGTCTTCCTCAATGCATGCAGACGCACGCAGAATACTGACAGGTAACCGGTTTTTGAACTTTTGTTTCTAGCCTATCGGTACGTCGATGCACGGATCCTACTAGTGCTTACCAAAATGTCTAGCGATACAGAGCCTGCGGAATAGCGACCTCGTGTAAATTTATACTAATACATTACGGCAAGATGTGCAACGAAATGCATTGTAAGTGCATTCACACCACCGATTGGCAGAGGTCAAGCGACCAATTACAATGATGATGACGATATTTATTGGCATCAAAACCCTTTCAAACATTGTGGAGACAAATAGTCACCTAGTCTGCTTCATTTACTGAGGTTTTACATGTATCAATGGCCACCAAGACGCGACTCATGGAGACTCATGTTCGCACCAGCAAGCGCGACCTGCCCGTCGCCACAACAAAACATTTGTCTGTTGATGCGGTTCCCCTCTGCTTGCGCTATCGTTGCCACGTAAAATAACATTCGGCGCATTGTTTAAGCATCTTAGCTTTGCCACTGCATTCGAACGACTGAAAAATTGAGCACTTAGTGAATGAGTCAAACCAGTGGTGAATCGCGACCATTTGCCACTGCTCGCTTCATGACCAACCTAATCGAATTGTGGCCTTCGAGATGCTAACAATGCGCCATCACTGAGGAGATCTCGGAGACTGCCTCAACATTGCCATCTATAATAACGCATTTTGTCTACGCAGGCAATCGTCATTTGTGCTACGACGTACTTTAGTCTATTAGACTTTGTGAATAGCTCAGCGCTTTGTAAAAAAATTGCAGGAGTCTTTCTCGAACGAAATAGCTTTGAAAGTTTTTCACCAAACCTAGCGAAATGTAAAAAGGTTAACAAGCCACATTGATATCATTCTTTGTTTTTTCTTGGCCTGTCTGGCCAGTGCCTTCTCTATTGTTCTGTGCCTCGGAAAAGGAGAGGAAAACAAAGGTAACAAAACCGTACTAGGCCATGAGCTCTAGTACGGCTTTTCGCCGCCACGCGCCGCCACCAGAGTAGGATCATCGTCGCTAATGGAGACGTAGGGTGCGACTGTATTCGCAGCTGTTAAATGCTTGAGCTTTCGACTGTATTCGCGTTGTTTCGAGTACAATCAACACTTTTGTGAACGCGAACCCTGTGGCACTTGTTGCTCTTGGCAACCAGCCCATTTTAGATGCATGTGTCGTTCGCGGCTATAGCTGTTCGATGCGCTCGCGCGTCGTCTGCTACGCCGATACGAGAGCGCACGCCAGTTGGAATCCGATGCGCGGAAAATAGTTCTGTCACCGTTACGTTCGCTTCCATTTTTGAAAGCAGTGTTTGCCAGCATATAATGGGAAAGCTTGGGCGCTGAAAGAGCCCCTGTGCGTGCTACCGTCTACTCGTGTAGCAGACTACACGCAAGCCGGGAGTGCATGCGCTGAATGGCGCGTCACGTCGTTAGACTTCCTTAAAAGCGGTGCGTGATGCCGCGTTCCCTTCGTAAAGATTTTGCGAATTACATTTGTTGCCACCGCAAGGAAGACACAGCTGGCGCCAAAAATTGAGAACCTGTGCCGTGTGATTCCATCATTTAGGAACTCAAAACAGTTAAGTCGTGATGGTGCAAAAACAAACGAAAAGAGCGTGTTCTGCAGCGCGTCTCCTGCAACACATGAGGCTCTGCAGAACCTGCATGCCTCTTTTTTTCTTCTATGAAGTCTTCTGTTCTGAAATGGCGGCCGCATACTCTAGTTAACATTGAAGCTGTATTAGCCCTAGCAAAAATTCCTATACAAAAACTAATAGCCTATGAGGTTATTGACACTAATACAGTCTGTTATGTCTATTAGTGCATTAGCCTAACAGATATATTGGTGTATTGCTCTATTAGTCTTATAGGTCTATTGGTGTGAAATAAAATGTTGCAGTGCACCAGATACAGAGCAAAAAACAGGCATAATTGCTAGAAGAATTTATTAGCACAGCATATATTTTTACAGATTCCTCTTTCGGGATCTTGGTCAGGTCAGTAATGCTGATTGCCAGAGCTTTTACTCCACCGCTTCGACCAGAGAATGTGCTTTTAAGAAAGAGGTTTAAAAAACCTGGGCAGAAACATACACACATATAGAAACATTTAAAAGCAGGGGTGCTAGTCCTGCCACAAAATGTTTAAGGTGGCAGTATTTGCTTCTAAATGGGAATAATATGGCCCCACAATTTCCAAACTAATTTAGGACAAAGTGTCATGTGCTTAGCTCGACATGTTTATTATAATGAAAAATGACACCACCTCACACGACAGAAGAATCAGAAAGCACATAAAATGAACTTAAGATGTTCTTTATGTTACATCTAAACATCGAAAACAACCCTAGGCAGAAATCTTGCACGGCATCAGGTACGTCATTGCTGCTATGCTGACAGCAGTCGGCCCAATGACGCTGTACTGAAGTACATCAACCGTTCGGATAAAAAAAGAAAGAAAATAACTTCATACTATACTATAGAAGCATAATTAAGTAGGATAATTACCTCCAAGTGGTAGGATCGGCACCGGAGAAAACATCACATTGATGCACGCTGATGGATCCACAGAGCCGCGAAGCACAGAGGTAAAAACAGTTGCTTTCCGTTGTTTTCAAGTCGCACATCGCCCACAGATCAAACTATACAAATATACTACTGCACGAATAAAATTGCCGAGGCGCCAACACATCGACTTCCTTAAAAACTCATCGTTCACTAAAAATCACGCACGCCTCGCCTTGACATGGCAGCCATCAATGCACAGGTGCTGTGCGCTACTACGGCTGACTACGGTCGCAGTTTTACGTGATCCCTTCTCTATGATACAGCTCCTTGATGTCTATAAACATTACAGCTTTTTATATGCGTTATTAAGTTATATGCGTTATATATACTAATTGTGGCCATGTTGTCCCTGCAAACTTCTTAATCTCATCCGCCCATCTAACTTTCTGCCGCCCCTTGCTACGCTTCCTTTCCCTTGGAATCCAGTCCGTAACCCTTAATGACCATCAGTTATCTTCCCTCCTCACTACATGCCCTGCCCATGCCCATTTCTTTTTCTTGATTTCAACTAAGATGTCATTAATTCGCGTTTGTTCCCTCCCCCAATCTGCTCTTTTCTTATCCCTTAACGTTACACCCACCATTCTTCTTTCCATAGCTCGTTGCGTCGTCCTCAATTTAAGTAGAACCCTTTTCGTAAGCCTCCAGGTTTCCCCCCTTACGTGAGTACTGGTAAGACACAGCTGTTATACACTCTTGAGGGATAATGGCAACCTGCTGTTCATGATCTGAGAATGCCTGCCAAACGCACCCCAGCCCATTCTTATTCTTCTGATTATTTCAGTCTCATTATCCGGATCCGCGGTCACTACCTGCCCAAAGTAGATGTATTCCCTTACCACTTCCAGTGCCTCGCTACCTATCGTAAACTGCTGTTCTCTTCCGGGTCTGTTAAACATTACTTTAGTTTTCTGCAGAATAATTTTTAGACCCACCCATCTGCTTTGCCTCTCCTGGTCAGTAAACATGCATTGCAGTTGGTCCCCTGAGTTACTAAGCAAGGCAATATCATCATCGAATCGCAAGTTACTAAAGTATTCTCCATTAACGCTTATCCCCAATTCTTCCCAATCCAGGTCTATGAATACCTCCTGTAAACACGCTGTGAATAGCATTGGAGAGATCGTATCTCCCTGCCTGACGCCTTTCTTTATTGGGATTTCGTTGCTTTCTTTATGGTGGACTACGGTGGCTGTGGAGCCGCTATAGATATATTTCAGTATCCTAGATGCGGCTCGTCTACATCCTGATTCCGTAATGCCTCCATGACTGCTGAGCTTTCGACTGAATTAAACGCTTTCTCGTAATGAATGAAAGCTATATATATAAGGGTTGGTTATAGTCCGCACATTTCTCTATCACCTAATTGATAGTGTGAATATGGTCTTGTGGGCAACCAGCCGGCAACTACCAAGTCCACCTCTGAACATGTTATACTTGTCTCTCACTGTCTTCTTTTTTTTTTATTCGCACACGCGCTGCAGTGTCAGTAACTGCAAGTAACTGTCAAAGAAATGCCTCTGCAATGAAAACCGTGTAACGATGCTGCGAGACACTTGTTTTTCTTCTGCCGTCTTTTATGGCTATTCCATTTGATGATACATTGCTCACCTTTATGCTCTGTGTGATCAAAAGTGAGCTTCTAAAGCTTCCCTTAATTTATTGTGTACAGGTAGACATTGGCGGCGGAACGCTCATTTATAAGAGCATCCTCGATCAGCTGAGCCGGGCCTGCTACTGAGGCAGTGGCTCTGGCCCTGGAAAATTTGCAGGGGAACTTTTGCTCGACGTCTTTACTGATGGTGAGCTCCGCGGCAAGTCGCCCTTTTGGGGGCAAGAGCTGTCTTCGGAGCGAGACGGTTACGGCGGAGGCCCTCGACACCGTATGTGTGGAGACTGTGATAGGTGTTTACACTGTTATATTACAGTCATTTAGTCTTAAATAATTAAATCAGAATATGCGTATAAATTTCAGAAAGCCTATTGTGCTTATACAAACTGTACTGTTAGCAACTAGCTGTAGTAGAGCAAGTATTCCTAATAATTAGTCTAGAAAAACAAATAGTTCACTTCTTTTATTATTAACACTATGGCCGCGATATTATGCACAATTTTTAGATGCCTGATCAAACAAATGATTGGTTGAGTTATGGATTGATCATAGCTGGCCAGATAGCACACATGTAATCCTAGGTGTACTTGTGCACTAGCTGGTTCCCATGGCACAGTTTAAAACATGCTCGGCGATTTGCTATGTGCTACCTATTTTATAGTTTTTTTTTACTGAGAAAAGCCTGCAAACATTCTCAGGACTTCAAGGATGAACTTAGTGATTGTTGCTATTACAAAGTGCCCAATATATGCGGCTTATGTTGCATGAAAGGCTCACTCTAGCAGGACCTTAGTAACTGCACAGAGCTGGAGAGTCCCATCGCATTGGTGTGACAGTCACGTTGAGCATGGAGCTGATTTAATCCATTCGCGGCTTATCTGACCCGCACTGCTGGGATGTGTAAACTGCAGGCTGTACCTACTTTAAAAATGCTGTATGTTTTCTCTGAAACTAATTAAAGAGGGACAGGAAGTTGTGCCTTGCAGATGGAATGTTTTCATATGTTGTTTTCAAGCCTTGCTTTGCCACAGTGGCCATCAGATAATTTAAAAGGTACTGCTGTTCGTAATAATCATTTAATGAAGGAGAACACAAAAAATGTTACAGGATTTTTCAGGCGGATAATTCGAGCATGAAGCTAGTTTAATCTGCATAGAATCTCATTTAGTTGTATACTTTCTGTCCGGCAGCTGGTACAAAGCTCTTGCCACATTTACCATGACTCATTGTACTGTTGTTACAGCTCCTTATACAGAACACCAATAGCACCTTGATTAAACACGAAAGCTTCTAGTACATGTTCATTGCCTAGCTTTGTGACTTAAATAGGTATTATTCTCTGCTAATTTAATTTGCTAAAGCTGCGCATTGTTTATTTTATCCTTTCGTTTTTCAGGATACACCTGCTCAGTTTCCGGGAGCCAATCTTCCCTACATCAAAAGCAGCCTGTCCTTGCTTCTTTCGCAATAAATAAAATATGTTATACTATGCCTTTTTTATGACTTCTTGTTGGTTACAGTTGGCTGCCCTTCATTTCGAATCTCAGTAAGCATTATCTTACATGAAGTGATTGTAATGAAGACTAAATGCGACAACTTTATGAAGATACAGTTCAATACAATGACAACCCAATGGAAAAACAGTAAAATGAAAATCCAACAAAGATCCTATAAAACAACGCAATCGAAATGCAATGAAGATACCATGGGAAAACAACACAATAATACTCCAATGGATATACAATGGATTCATGGGGGCCACTTTTCCATGACTGTTCAACAAGTGCTCCATGAAATAACAATGGAATTTATACATATTTACTGTCGGTACAATGACGTAGCGATGGAAAATTATAATTTCCAACATGTTTTCGAAAAGTGCTTATATATATATATATATATAACGGTCACGGAGCATGAGCAGTATACTAGTAACATGGTATATATACAATTTTCTTTAAAACGCCGAAAGAATTATTGCAGAATATGGACAGGTTTAGATACGAATAAGACGTTTCCTAGTTCGTACCTGCAACTTCGGAAGTTTTTTTCTAATGTATCTTGCGTTTTCGAATTCCAATGTTTAAACTTGAATAATTATGCGGTTAAACAGCCCGCATATTGTGTAATTTTCTGAATACACAAAATTGTGATGATGATCCCGGCTCTGATGAATACTCTTCGAATGCCCTTGAATAACCTGCATACTCCGTCAGCTCGAAGTTCAGTGCAAGTACTGGATGCCCTAAATTCTGTACTTGCAAGTCGTCAGTAAGCGTCATGGCTCAACCGCAGCATTCTATTCGCACTCAAGTCAAAAAGGCCACAGTTCACTTTAAAGATATACTGCCACGCACTGCAACGTACTGCTAACGGCCACAGGTCCTTTGGTCTTGCGAAGTGACTTCAATGCGCATCGCCAGCTATGGGGAAGCAGCAAGATTAGCTTCAGACAGCAGAATAACGGCAGCTCAATGTATCGACGGGGCACTCGCTTCGATTTGACTGATTTCAAGGCACTTTGCTGCGTGCACACACAGTGTTCACTCTCTCCCGCTTTCCTCTTTCTAGTCCCCCTTTCTCTTCCCCCATGTAGGGTAGCAAACGCGACGCTCGTCTGCTTGACTAGAGCGGACAAGAACAGGCTTCTATTCGCGTCCTCCTATAGCGCGTTCGAGTATTTGTGAGCATTTGCTAATGTTAGCACGGTGGGCAACAACGTCTTAAGATTCCGCTTCTGCAGAAAAAGCAAATCACTTAGGAAGTGTCTCGCGTCTTCGAAGGTGGGCACAAATATCGTTCGACTCCCCGCGAGATGCGGATTCACGACAACCTCAGCGACATGCCATACACTGCGCCTGCCTTCCGCATCCTAAGCACGCGGCCTGAGACTGGAGACGTGGTAGCGCGAGATGCCCTTTTCGTCGCACGGATAGCTTTAACCTCGCGCCAACGCCTGCAATGCCACCGCGGATAAATGCGATCACGAGTGAAATCTTACACACAGCACACACGACACTTAACACGCACACAGCAAAGAATGGATCGTTGCAGTGTAACTCACGCGCACAGAGAGTGCTCCCAGTTGGTAAGCTTTGATGACCAGAAGTCGCGACGCGTTTCACGCGAGTGTGAGCGAAGAGTCCGACTGACGTTCCTTTTATAATGGCCTCACCACGTAGCGCTCGTTAAGGACGATCAGCCTGCGAGCCGCGTGCGTTTCATCCTTGGAAGGTTGCACCATAAGGGATGCAATCGTGAGGATAAGCGCGTGGTCATCGATCCTTTAGCTATTGAAACAACAGAGAGAGAGAGAGAGAGAGGACCCTGCGGAACGCGCCCTCCATATCTCCCTTCGCGGCCTGATAAGAAACAATACGGAACGCGAGAAACTGAAAGGGATGCTCGCTCTAAGGGAACACGACGCGTCAGCGAAATCCGAAAGCATGTTTTTGTGCAGTGTGGTGAAGTTATTTGGGGGGCTAATAAGGCATCCGGACTTGTCGGTATTCAGGTTAAGATATCGAAAAGCAATATTGATGTCTTATGCGTGCATTTTTGTCGCGTATTTAACCTTGCGATAAGTAGTAATGTTTACCCAAATATACTGAAAGCGTCAAAAGTTATCCCTGTGTACAAAACTGGTGACCCGAACCATCCGAGTAGTTATAGACCAATTTGAATTCTTAGTGTAGTTAGCACACTATTTTAAAAGCTTATTGTACTGCAGTTGAATGCATTTCTTGTAAGCAATAACATTATCTGGGCGCAACAGCATGGCTTTGTTGCAGGCACATCTACATCAGCCGCAGTTTTAACTCTTTCGCCATCCCTTAATTCTGATCTTAACAAGAATAACAATGCTGTCAATTTTTCTTGATATACGAAAGGCGTTCGGCACAATCTGTCACTCCCTACTGTTAGAAAAACTGGAATCTTATGGAATGGTTGAAAACTCGCTTCAATTCATCCACAGCTACTTTAAGGTACGAAGGCAACAAGTGGTAATTAACAAACATCATTCTGCTTTCACCAACATTATATGCGGTGTACCACGAGACTCGGTTTTAGGCCCTATTCCGTTTTCATTATGCATAAATGATTTAGTGGACGCACTTAAGCTGTCAAAAGTCTTGATGTATGCTGAAGGCACCGCCTTAGTTTATTCATGAGACTCACTCTCGTAACTACAAGACGTTATATCTGGCGAACTGCTAAAAGTAGGTAAATGGTTTTCAAAAAATAGGCTAGCCCTAGATAATGGTAAAACTAAGTATATGATATTTCACTCCAACAGGAAAATACTAGATTACAGTGCGTTCAATTTCACCCTAGTGAACCGAACTCTAAATCGTGTTGATCATTTAAATATTTAGGGGTTACTTTAGACTGTCAGTTGCATTGGAGAGAACAAATTAGGGTTGTCTGTAGAAAACTCGCTTTCAGCTGTTACACACGGGCCCGTGACCGGCAATATTTTCTTCGCGTTTTGCTTCGTTGCATATACTTTTCTTTGTTCCATACCCGCATGGGTTATTGCTGTGAAATATGAGGCCTAACATATAAAACTTAACACCTATACTGCTGTTGCAAAAACGTGCCCTAAGAACAATAACATTTTCCTCAATTCGTCATCCTTAGTAGCATTCTGTTTACTGACCTTCGTACTCTTTCTCTTACGGCATTAGGAAATAATATCACTTGTTTAGTTCACAAAATACTCAAAACCAACTTCCCCTTACCCAACACCATATTTAACTTCGCCCGTGCAAACACCAGGCTAGCAACTAACTTTAAGTTAAACCTTCCTTACTGCAGCAATTTCTACGGCGAACGGTTATTAGAGTTCGTTGGTGCTATAACTTGGCGCTATATGTATTTTTGTGTATTGGACCAGCTAGTAGCCACATGGGCTATTGGTCCAACTATTTTTGTACGCATTCCTTGAATTCTTTAAATAAAGCTCATTATTTGATTGATTGATTGATTGATTGATTGATTGATTGATTGATTGATTGATTGATTGATTGATTGATTGATTGATTGATTGATTGATTGATTGATTGATTGATTGATTGATTGATATTTTCAATAAGAGGCGCTAATTAGGGACGCATACAGAATTGGTAGCGTGACAACTCAACTCTTGCGCTATTTGGAGTTCGTAGAAATGTTACGACAGCTGACGCAGCTATTTACTACTTTCACTGAAACGCTGAACTGAAATCGTTATTTTAACCCGACGCTGTTGGACGGCGCCTATCGCGTTGAGCTGTTGAGCAGGAAGCGTTCGATCCACGCGGCGGCGGCCGCATTTCGATGGGGGTGAATCGCGAAAATGCTCCTGCATCTAAATTTAGGTGTACGCCAAGTGCTCCAAGGGAACGTCAGTCCCCAAACAGAGCCTACCTCACAATCAGATCGTCGTGAACCCTAGAACGGATTTAATTAAATCGATATGACTCGTTCGTGTGCTTACCAACGCCTGCCCCCACCGTGTTGCTGAACACTACCACGGTATTTGTCCGCGTAGGCATTGTGGAATGCGAGAAATATTCCGAAATGTGAATAAATACCGCTTTTCGTAAATGTTCTAAACAGGATAATTCCGTTTCAAGAGTACCAGACGTGTAGTCGAACATCTAGAAATCTTCTTATACAGCTCGTGATTCCATCTTAAGTACACCGTTAAAACGATGGTGGCAAAAATAAAAGTTTCATCTCGATAGTGCGTACCAACTTTTCCATCGAATTTCGTTTCTTAATGAAAAACTGCGCGTCGCGTGCAAACATTTTACAAAAAAACTTATTTCCTGCGTAACACCGCAATATTTCGCACGTACTGTCAAGAAATGCGTTGCTTAAACATGCTCAGAATTTATGAGTTCCACTGCCCTGTTAAGGAGTCTGGAAACCAAAAGTATAACGCAAAGGTTGCGAACTTCGTAAAATGAATATTGTCCTGAGCATTGCACCAAATTTTAATGCTTCTGTTGAAACTACGGTGTTTGATAAATATTTAGTTTTGCCGACATACGGAGGCCTTATATACAGTGTAGTTATTCGTAAGCCTAAACGTGAGGCTTACATAATTTTCCTCCGTAAATTTAGTGGCCGCGCGATCCATGTAAATATACATTACAAAATGGATTTAAAAGAACCGAATTGAGAAACTATTCTGAAAGTGTTATCAAATATAACTTTGTTTCCAGAGAGAAATTTTTAAAAATCTAGGTTGTCCCTCATCATATTTGGTATGATTAAGCGTTTTCCCTTTCACCGCACATGACGTCAGCGTTCTTTCGGTTTAGTGTCGGCCCGCGTTGTCAAAGCGCACGCACAATGAAGATGGCAAGGTAAATGTATACGTGGCAGCAAACCTCCGAACGATGGATGGAATCTGGGGTTTTACGTGCCAAAACCACGATTTGATTATGAGGCACGCCGTAGTGGCGAGACTGAATTAGTTTTTCAGGTGTCGCAATCGCATCCATGTGCAGAATATCATTCCTTTGCAGGCCATAGAAAGCATTGACTGTTGAGTGTTCTTGTATCGTCGGACGCCAATACCCGTCGGCCAGCGCAGTCGCACGAAGGCAGCTAAAATGAACAATGACCTGGTGGTCGTAACTCACTACTTCTGACTTGACACGCTGACTCGCGATGAAACGCAACTGAAAAAGGCCGCGCGCCACCGGAATTCAGACAAAGGTGGGCGAGCCATGCCACATACTTGTTATGGGGATGTATGGTGGCACATGAACTTTACGAGTATGATTTTCTGTACACTAGGAGAGCAGCACTGCATTTTTTTTATTTGTCAAATACTGCCAGCTGCTCATTAGCGGCCAAGGCAGGAGTGGGTACAAGTGGAAAGTAGAGCAAAAGCAAACATACACTACTAGCAATAGCATAAAGTTGCAAAATGAATACTGTCCATGACACAGAGCAAACAACGTTGACAGAAGTTCAGCAACACTTGACAGTTCACCAATGAGGCGTATATAGTGCAAGGTAAATACACCTGGTAGCGAAGCTTCCATAGGGGCCCATACGTTCAAAACATGGCGGTCCATCGGCGGTTCATGGGGTTTAACGCCATCTGTATGTGGTGGGAACACTTCCGGCGGAAGAAAAAAATAATGTGACGCCATGTCCGTTAAAAGCAGAAGTGACGTCATCTTGTTTTCGAAGGCGCGAAATTTGTTTTGTTGGCCTGCTTTTGGAGCTATATATTCAAATGCCTCGGCATTCGACTTGATGGGCGTTTCGAGCTTTCAGCGCGGAAAGCGATGCAGGAAAAGCCAGCCGTACGGTTGTCGAAATCGCACCCCTGCACACAACATACTTTCTTTGGAGGCCGACGAAAGCTTTAGGTGTATGCTGATCCTATCGTCGGACGCCAAGCTCGTCCGCCGGCGCAGTAGCACGAAAACAACTACACGATTATCTGGCGGTCGTAACTCACTACTTTTGACTGAAAAGATTAAGAAGCGATGAAGCTACTAGCGTCACTAAATTCAAACTTCGACAAGCAAGAAGGCACAAACTGTGAGGGGGGCGTATTTCAACAGGTGAACTTTACGAGTGCGCCTTTCTACTCATTTCAAGCCGTGCTTGCAATGCGAGTGATAGCGGCGCCAACGCCCCCTGTAACGATGGGCGCCGAAAATAAATGCATTTATTAATAATAATAAAATTGAATAAACTTGTATTTTCTTAACTCGTCACGAATATATAAAATTGACCAGGAATTTTATTTTCGTTGAATGAATCTAACTGTGTCTTGCTTGAATTAAAGAATGCTTTTTTCGTTCCCAATGTTTGTTCCCTCCAAACATAGTCGCGCTTCAATCGCTGCTCCCATAACCCCCCTTGCTGATGTCGGTGACAATCTGTACTGGACCGCTTTTCGCCTGAAGCTTCGCGACCTATTTGGATCGACCTTGTATAGTGTATGAAAAGTAAGAAAAATCACTCATGCTCGAACAAACCAAAATGCCAAAACATACTCATAATAACTGAGCACAAGTGCGAACAGATTTTGAACAAGAGCTCTATGATTTATTCTACAGGTCGCAAAAATTAAGGCAATGTCAGCATACGCTATGTCACATAATCTTTCAAAGCAGTAAAGAGTGAATTGATTGATGGCACGTTCACAATCGCTGCTGGCAAAGCGTTCCATTCTGCTATGGATCGGGGAAAGAAGGGAAAGCGATGTGCGTAAGTTCTGGTCTGAGGCATTACAATTGTTTTATCATGTTTCCATCTGGTTGCCCTGGCTCTGTTAAACTGCACGTAAGAATTGAAGTCTAATTTTATCTTATTGTTGATTATAATATAGAGTAACTGTAGCCGATGAAATTTTCGTCGCGTTTCGAGTGTTGGAACGCCGTTTCTTTTCATGGGATTGCTAACCGATATGTGCCTGCCGTGCTCGCTGAAGATAAATCTTATTGCTCTTCTCTGAACACTTTCGAGTGCGTTAATATCTGATTTGGTATGCGGGTCCCAAACAACGTCAACGTATTCCAGTAAGGGTCTTATTAGTGATGTATAAGCGACCAACTTGGTTTCAGATGGGCGGTGTTTCATGCGATGTTTCAAGAGCCAGAGTTTTCTTGAAGCCACCGAGACAATGTGTTTATTGTGGCTACTCCAATTTAAAGTTGCGGAAACGTATACTGATAGGTGTTTGAACTCAGTAACAGTTTTGAGTGGAACCTGGTTTATTTTGTAAGTGTTGGCTAGCGTGTTCTTTTTACGAGTCATGGTCACTTTGGTGCATTTTTTTAGGTTTAGTTTCATGTGCCACGATGCACACCAATCGTTAATCAACGCCAATAAATCATTCAGAGCGAGATTATCTGCGGGTGTTTGTATGTTCAAATACGATACGCAGTCATCGGCAAAGAACGACAGCTAACTGGTGAATTAAACTGCAGGTCGTTGAGGTAGATAAGAAAGAGACGCGAACCGAGTACCGAAACGTGAGGAACCCCAGAAATAACTGGTGCTAGATGCGAAGGAGTGTTGCCTATGTGAACATACTGGTGGCATTGGGAAAGATGAGCTTCGATCCAGTTGGTGATTTGATCATTATGTAAGAGACTGCGAATTTTTGATAATAAGTTAGTGTGGCATACCCGATCAAAAGCTTTTTCAAAGTCGAGAAAAACCATGTCACTTTGCTCACCTTCATCTTGTAGTTCACTAAATTTCACTAAACTAAACTTTCACTAAATATTATAAAAATATACTTCACGCCCCACTCTGTATATCTGTAAAAGAACACATTGGGTATACTATCTGGACCCGTAGACTTCTTGGTGTTTAGGTTCAACAGGGCCGAAAATACACCTTCCTCAGTGATGGAGAGATTCAGTAATTCGAGTCCTCTATGTTCAATGAAGTACGTTGACTTCATGACCACTAGGAATATATACTGAAGAAAAGTAATCGTTAAAGAAAGTACCTATTAAGTAATCAACACTTTCAACTACGTCATTAATTCTTAGTTTCGTTACAGGATCCCTTTTCTGAGTTAAGTATCTGCAAAATTTGCTGAAGTCAGTTTTGAGAAAATGCTGCATACGGACGTTAAAGAAAAACTATTTGGACGATTTGAGCTGAGAGCGTAGTTCACTGCGCAGAAGTTGAAACTCACCTTTACCAACACCATTGACTGCACGAGACGGAGGCTTCACACGGCGCTTCAAGTGAAGGATGTCACGCGTGTTCCGTGGCCTTTGCCTTGTCTGCTTTGTAAGTTTCTTTGGTACAAATGTTTCGATGCACTCATGAACGACGCTCTTAAAAAAAAGTCACAATTGATTAACACTCGTAGTGCCGGATGCTTGATTGTGCTCAAAGATTTCGAACTTTCGTTCCAAGAAGTCTACAATGCATATGTCCTCAGCATTTCTAAAATTGAAGAATGTTTCTGCAGTCTATCGGGACACTGAGCGCGCCATGTGGCTTGTGAAAAAAAAAAACAGTTTTGTAATGCGACTATAGTAGCTAGCGAGTATCCTAGTTCACACATTTTGTCAGAGGTTAAGACGAGATCAAGAATTCAACTGGCATTGTGGCTTGTGCGTGTTGGTGCTTCTACTACTTGTTTTAAAATAATAGAAAAGGCAATATCTAGAAACAATTCAGAATGGCGACAGGACGACGAGACTCGCAGCGTGCTCCAGTTGGTTTTGGCTCGAATAAAATCCCCACAAAAGATAATATGAACGCCACGCTTGCAGTGTGCTAACATGAAGTCTTGCAACGATTCAAGCACAGAAAGCTCAGCATTTGGTGGCCTGTAAACTGCACCAATTAGTATATTATGAGTGCATAAATGAACAAGTGTCCAAAGCATCCTGCATCCTGTGCGTCCTGCAGGACTTCTATTAAAGTTTTTCCAATCCAATCCAAAGCATTTCAACATTGTAGGTATGCGGTATCACGGTGTAATTGTTGCCTTTTTTAGTACAACTGCGACACCACCCCCTCTAGAATTACGGTTTCGACGGAATATTTCGTGCGAGTTGCGTACAATCGCCTCGTCGGAAATTCCATCATGTGGCCAAGTTTCGGAAAGCAAGGTGACGTCAAGATCGTACGCTATAAGTCGTCCTTCAAGATTAGCAGTTTTGTTCATAATACTTCTAGCATTAATAGCCATTGCAGAGAAAGTGTCTAGCTTAGGGGGAGATATCACCGCTCTTTCCGCAACGCCCCTTCAGGACATTTCAGCGCAAACAGCCGGATAAGTTGCAACTGATACAATGTATCAGTTGTAACGGCATGTTGCAACTGATATGAACGCGAATTCCCCGTACCCAAGCAGGCGAGTAAAAGTATGTATTTATTGTCCATTATAACATTGAAGAGAGATACCTTTTCTTTTTGTTTCGTCGCCGCACTGAAATGACATTGCTTAGGAGTTTTATTATGCTTTAATTAAATAAGGTCACGTCTCGTTGCTGTTTTGTCGATGCAGCCCGGTATTTGTAGCAGTAACTTAGCGCGATAAAAACACGGAAACAAGAAAGGCGGACAAGGACAAGCGCTACTCACAATTGTTTAATGGAAGCAAGGATAGTACGTACATACACTCTATAAACAGCTGCACCCTTTGGGGTGAATATTTGTCCCACGACAATAATCGTCATCTGTATTGCCCGCGTTTCCTTTCTTTAACGCTGCGAGCCCGGTACTTTCCAGTCACGAACGGCATGCGCGTTATCAGTGTGACGCAGCATTCTCGACAGGAAAGTAGCGAGCGCCGAGTTTTCAAGAAAGGAAACGCAAGCAAGGCAGATGACGATTATCGTTGTGGGACAAGTATACACCCCAAAGGGTGCAAACTGTTTTAGAGTGTATATATCCTCTTGTCATGCATGCGCCTACACCCCTAGGCAAAGTTACGCCCTTTGGAGTGCGCCTCCTGCCACACAACGATAATCGTCATCTGCCTTGATGCGTTTCCTTTCTTTAACGCTGCGAGCTTGGTAATTTCCAGTAACGAACAGCATGCGCGTTATCAGCATGATAGCATTCCCGACAGGAAAGTAGCGGGCGCGGCGTTTTCAAGAAAGGAAACGCATCAAGGCAGATGACGATTATCGTTCTGTGGCAGAAGGGGCAATCCGAAGGGTGTAACTTCGCCTGAGAGTGTACCAAGCAGAAGAGAAACAGGTACATGCACATCAAAGGCGGTTGCGCAAGAAGGTAAATTCGGCATCTAGTAATGTGATAAAAGGCTCACTTACACACCTATCTCTGTTCTTCTTGATAAAGAAGGCCTCAAGAGCGAGCCTGGTTGCCGCTCCTGCCCAAAATAGTAGTCGCAGAAAATCGAGCGTCACAACCACACGCGCTAACATGAACCACCAAATGTGCTCCCTTATCCTCGTTTTTCTTTAGTTTTTGCGCATGTTTCCTTAAACGGTCATTCACACAACGCTCGGTTTGTCCAATGTAGAACTGCCCACAAGGGTGCAAGGGAAATGCGTAAACAACCTCTCTGGAGCACTTAACAAAGGGCTTCTCATGCCTCGTGCGGCAGCCCCGCCTACTCTCACAGCAAACTCAGGAATACAGCTTCGAAAGCTTGTTGGGCGCAGAAAAAACCAGAGGAATACCATGACGGTACCCTGACGGAAAGGTGTTCGCCACAGTCACCGTCGGTCAAGAATTAAGAGAAAATGGCAAACTCCTCGGCGGTCCGGACGATGGCAGCCGAGGTTATGGAACAGGCCGCAATAGCGTTGGCCCTGCTGGAAAATGGGAGAACGACAATTTACAGCGACTCGAGATCGGCGGTCCGAGCATTCGCCAAAGGCACCGTCTCGAAACCGGTCTTGCGGATCCTACACCAAAAGGAAATCAAGCAACACACGATCGTTTGGTTCCCGCTCACATGAGACAGATCAATGGCGCCCCGCCCGACCTCAACGAGTCGGCTCACAGAGTTGCGCGAGTAGTCGTCGACCGCGTAGCTACCGGGTGGCGCGGCGCTGAGGTTCTGGACAATAGGGATCCCCCTGCCTCGTACAACGAACTCGCAAAGTACTTTTATCTGGGGAGGCGGAAGTATCCGTCACCGCGCAGTAAATTTAACAGGCCTCAGGCTTTGACAGTCAGACTCCTGTAAGTTGGTGCATACCCAGGCCCGGCCCTATTACACCAGATCTATCCGAAAATTAAAACTTCAAACTGCGCGCTTTTCTCAGACTTTGCCAACTTAGACCATATGCTCTGGCGGTGCCCCGCGTTACGGGGCGACCAAGACGTTACGTCGTCCAAGAGGGAGGCTGCCCTACGCAGTCCGGATTTTGAAGCCCAACTATGGGCAGTCCAACGGGTCCACGACATGGCGGAGAGGCTAGGTCTTTCTGTCTTGACGTGGGAGCGGCCCGCTACGTGCTAGTGCACGTCCCGCTGGACCTCAATAAAGTTTTTCCATCTATCCATACATGTCTTGTTTTCAACTTGAAAATGGTATTGATAATTTGTCCCCTTTGACAATTTTTGTCCCCTCCTGCCCTAGTGGCGCTTCAGTCACAGCTCCCATAACCATCCTTGTTGATACTGGGGACATTTCGTTGTTAACTGCTCTTCAGCCGAAGCTTCGCGACCCATTTTGATTGACCTTGGAGGTGCGGGGTTTCAACTCTTGCCTTGTCGCCAATAGACAACGCCAACAACCCTGCGTCTACGATATGGTGCTAGGCGCTTTCGAACTACGCAACGAACTCGAAAGTTAGGAATGCCTGCTACATAACGTTTACTCTTTAACATGCACGGCGAGTTTAAATTCGCGCAACAGAAACTTCAGTGATGCAGTTTTCGGGACAGCGCGATGGATGGCTGCTGCTTACAAAGCCTTTATTCTGGTTGCGCAAAACATCGCGCCTACCAGCGTAACAGAAAAGGAAGTGGTGGCTTGCACGCGCGCGCATCTACAAAATAAGTGAATGGCACTTGGCACAATACAAATTTTGTGAATGCAGGCAGTCGCTGGCACATGGGAACGAGACAAAACAGCACTCGCTTTTGTTTCACATATTTCTATGCACGGTGCCTTCTGGTGCATAGAACTGCCTCATACGTCATGCTTGATGCTGCAGAATATTGTGCTGCTGACATGTGAAACGCGCTTCTCATTTGGAACGACGTACTAAGTTCACATTTTGTCCAACGCCGTAAATGAGAGGCACGACAGACGCACGCCTTTCTTGATGTCTCCCGCCGCGATACACGGATTGTGCGTCTGGCACTTTCTGAAGAACGGCACGGTGGTTTACACATCACCACAAAGTATATTAAATTTATGGTGGCATAGAGCGGAGGGAGAGCTCCGCGAATCTGAAAGTTGTACTTTCGAATCCCCGTCCAGTCCACTACAGTTTACTGTCTTGGAGTATCGCCAGCATCGGCACCACAAAAAAATGCCGAGAGCCGTTGGGACATTACTAGTCCAGGTGCAACCAAATTGGGAAGACCCACTAAGCTTCAACAAAGACACTTCCTCACCAGAAGAGGAACTGGCCTCCCTGCAGGGCGCAGTATTCGGCAACTACCTACCCTCATGACCCTTACAATGAATGCATGGCCCTCAGCCCCAGCGGCTGCGGAGCGCCTAAGGCGGCCGTCAGACCTGCGACACGGCAGAGGGTGCTAAGAAACTCTTGATAAAGACACGTCGCCACTGGAAACTAAGCCTGACAACGTTTAACACGCTAAGCCTCTAGAGTGAAGCTAGCTTAGCAGGGCTGGTTGAAAAATTATCAGGGATTCCCTTGGATATAATTGGCTTTAGTGAGAACTTTTTGTGCGCAAAAAGACAGGGACAAAGAAGAAGGGCAACACAAGGACGAGCGCTTTCTAACAACTGGTTTTATTGTCGAAGAACTTCCTGCTTAAATACCCACAGATCTGCGCGATCTATTCAGACAGAGCACGCCTATAGCGCATATAACTCTTGAGATAAAATGCCGTGGACGAAAGCCACCCGGTAAACATAAAAACGTCAAGGCGCATGTAACAAGCACTTACGATGAAAATACGTTATAGATGTGATGACAACAGCGAATTTTCTTTATCCAGCAATGAAACAGAAGGATGGCTGATGCCTTTTTCCTTTTGTTTCTCAATCCAGTGCGCTTCTACAATTTCTCTCGCGGTTTGATTCTTATGCCTATAAAAAATTACGGTGCTACTAAGACACGGTGAGCAATCGCGTTCTTGACAATGCATAGCCAAATGCGTACCAGGGCGACCTTTCAGAATAGATAAGTGTTCCCTTAGTCTCGTGTTGATGTGTCTCGAAGTCTGCCCTACGCATACCTGACCACACGTCATAGGAATCTGATAAACAACGTTTTTCACGCAATCAACAAATTAGTTGTAAGTTATGGGGTTTTACGTGCCAAAACCACTTTCTGATTATGAGGCACGCCGTAGTGGAGGACTCCGGAAATTTCGACCACCTGGGGTTCTTTAACGTGCACATAAATCTAAGTACACGGGTGTTTTCGCATTTCGCCCCCATTCAACAAATTAGTTCTTACGCGGATGTCTAACGCTACATTCATTCTCTGCATCATCCTTTCTTTCGAACTTATTTTTAACCTTAGAACACGCACTACCAATTTAGTTTTTTGCTGAAAACACCGTTTTTACTTCGTAACTCCCGGCCACATTTTTAAGTCTATGTGAAAGGCCGTGAACATACGGAATCACTGTAACCTTGGAAGCCAAATCCTTCTGACTTTGACTCTTTGTGCATTGTTCTTTATCCTGTTTAAGTTTTTTTTCATTAGTCTATCGCATGACGCCAGCACCACAGCGTGCGGGTACCCAGCCTTTCTCAACCTATCAACTTGCTCAAGAAATGCAAAGTTTACAGTGTGGTGACATGACTTCATCAACGCTGACCGGAAACGTGAAATGACTATCCCATTCTTCACAAGCCTGGAATGGCTTGAGGCGTAGTTCATTAGCGGTTTTCCTGCTCAGGGCGAAAATGACCAACACACATGTTCCGGCAGAAATTCTAACTTGACATCAAGAAACTGTAGCCTATTATCTACAGGTACTTCCGAAGTAAATGTCAAGCCCTTGCCCAGAGAATTAAAGGCTTCTACTACCCTATTCCTGAAAGCACCCTTGTCGACTTGACAGCCTAACATCAAGTAGTCATCGACATATCTGTATACCTAAAAAAATAAAAGAGCTTCATGAATATGTTTAATTAACCATGAGAACGGTCAAAACTAAGTATTACGTTGTTACAATAACGGAGAAAAGGCAGACTAGGAAACAAGTTGGCAACTACGGCATCATTTCTAGGAATAATAGAACACAGATGTTGGGAAAAGTTGAGGAGAGAAAAAAACGTCGAATAATGTATACCTCCTTCAGGAAGCATAGCAACATGAAGTGGAGCTGGAAAGGCCCTAACGGAGATATAAGAAATGAAATTTGTCAACAACTCGAAGCAACGACAAGGGTTTGACATAATGGTTCTGAGAAAACACAATGTGGAGACAAGTAATTAAGGGTAAATGAGACATCCAGCCAATCGTAGTAATTGCTACAAAGGAAACTCATAAGGGTTCCTCGAAAGAAAAGCCTCGCAGTTGAAGGGAAATTTGTCCTGGTTCGGGGACTCGAGCCCGGGACCACCGCCTTTCCGGGGCAGCCGCTCTACCATCTGAAATAACCAGGCGGTTAGCTTCGAGTTCAAGTTCTGCTTGGACTTGTTGACCAATTCGACTTCGCCTTGCCATCTTCAAGACGCCTAGCTGACTCAGATGGTAGAGCGGCTGCCCCAGAAAGGCGGCGGTTCCAGGTTCGAGTCCGGGACCAGGACAAATTTTTCTTCAACTGCGAGGCTTTTCTTTCAAGGAATCCGTATGAATTTCCTTCGTAGCAATTGCTACGATTGGGTGGATGTCTTTTTCCCTTAATTAGTTCCCTCCACCTTACGAGTTTCCGCAGAACCATCACGTCAAAAGCGGGCGAATTCAGGCTGGTGCTCACAAACAAGCATGGAGCCTCAGAACAGGAGCATCAAGATAACATAGAGGTAATTATTGAAACAATAACTACGTTGATTCCAGAAGCAGCAGTTGAAATGGGATACAAGGCACCTAGGCAATCGTATGTAAGCGCTTCCATGAAACAAAGGACCTAATAATGAAACGACAAATTATGAAAGTGTCTAACTCATCAAACCAGATAGGATTCGCTGAACTGTGAAAACTGATCCACAAAAAGAATATCAGGGTTGTTCAACATTGTAACGTTAGAAACATTGAGAAAGGAGCAAAAAAATTACCACAGCAAGAATCAGATGGGAAGAAAACTTGGCATAGGACAAAGCAAGATGTATTCATTGAAAGATAAGCAGGGTAGTTTCATCACCAATTTCGATGATGTAGTAAAAGCAGCCGACAAATTTTACACTGACTTGTACAGTACCCAAAGCAGCCGCGCTACCTTTATTAGAAGTCGTGATGAAGAGGACGCAGACTCCTCCTATAACTAGCGATTAAGTTAGAAGGTCATTCCAAGACACGACCCTGGCCAAAGCGGCAGAAAGTGGAATAACAGTCGATTTAATAAAAGATGGAGGAAGTATCACGGTTGAAAATATTGCGGCCCTTCATACGCAATGACTCAAGACTTCAAGTGTACCAGAGAACTGGAAGAATGTCAGCGTTATACTAACCCACAAGAAGGGAGACGTCAAAGAATTGAAAAATTATAGGCCCATTAGTTAGCTTGTTTTCAGTATTGTATAATATATTCGCCAAGACAATTTCCTATAGAATCAGGGCAACACTTGAATCAGCCAAGAGAACGGGCGGGCTTTAGGAAGGGATCTCCTACAACGGATCCCATCCATGTGATCAATCAGGTAATTGGGAAATCTGCGAGTACAACCCTCTCTACATGGGATCCGCAGATTATGAGAAGGCATTTGATTCAGTAGAGATAGCAGCAGTCATGGAGGCATTGCGTAATAAAGCAGTACACGATGCCTGCGTGAAAATCTTGGAAAATATGGACAAAGATTCCACCGCTACCTTGGGTCTCCACAAGAAACCTAGAAAATTACCTATCATCAAAGGTCAGGCAAAGAGACACAATCTCTCAAATTTTATTCACTGCATGCTTTAAAAAAGTTTTCAAGCTATCAGTCTGGGAAGATATAGCAGTCAGAACGGCGAATATCTCAAAAATCTTCGGTTTGCAGATGGCAATAGTCTTTTCAGCAACGCTGGGGACAAATTGCAACAAACGATTGAAAACCTTAAGCGAGAAAGTGTAAGAGTATGCTCGAAGGATAATATGGAGAAGATAAGGGTACTCTTCAACAGCCTGGTAATAGAAAAATAATGCATAATCGCCAATCAGCCTCTGGGGTCTGTGCGAGAGTGCGGTTATCTAGGCCGATTAGTCCCAAGTGACACTGAGCATGAGAAGGTAACTTACAGAAGCATAAAAATGTGATGGAGTGCACACGCGAGGCGCAACCAAATCCTCATTGGAAGCTTACCACTGTCGTCGAAAAGAAACGTGTACAAGCATTGCATTTACCGGCGTTGACGTTTAGGGCAGAAACGTAGAGGTTAACAAAGAAGCTTGACAACAAGAACTTCGCAAACAGCAGTGGAACGAAAATATGTTAGGCTTAGCGTGAAGAGACAGGCAGATAATAGTGTGGATCAGAGAGAAAACAGCGATAGCCGATATTCTAATTCACATTAAGATTAAAAAATGGAGCTGGGCACACCATCTAACGCATGGGGTAAATACCCGATGGACCATTAGAGTCATAGAATCTGTGCCAAGGGAAGTGCAGTCGAAGACGGCGGAAAATTCTGCAGGGTGATGAAATTAGAAAACTTGCAGGCGCATGTTGGAATCAGCTAGCGCAAGGGAAGCGTAATTGGAGATCGCTGGGAGAGGCCTTCGTCCTGCAGTGCAAACAAACATAGGTGGCGGCGGCGGCTGCTGCTGCTGTTGCCGCTGCCGATGCCGCTGCTGCTGCTGCTGCTGCTGCTGCTGCTGCTGCTGCTGATGATGATGATGATGATGATGATGATGATGATGATGATGAAACTAAATTATGGGTCTTTACGTGCCAAAACCACAATCTGTCCGATTATAAGACACGACATGGGAGGGGGGGGGGGGATAGCGGAATAATTTTGACCACCTGGGGTTCTTTAACGTGCATGTGAAGACCAGGAGTCATCTGTTGCGTTTTACGGATGAAAGATGAATCAAAACATTATTCACTGTTTTCCACTCCTTTTTTATGCCCGTCACAAAAAGCATGAACAACAACGGAGACAACGAGAATCCTTGCTTTAGACTTCGGTGAACATTCACTATTTTAGTAGCATTCCTAACGTTCGTGTACAGTTTGTACTTGGTTTTCCGTTACTACCTCCCTTAACAGCTCCGCGAAAAAATCGTCTATGCCCGCATGCTTGCGAATATTTCATAGCAATGCCACCTTTTTCTTTTGTCCAGCGGCCGTGGCAATGCCCTGTCCGCATTGTCGCAATATGCCTTATCATCGCAGCTATCCATAAATATCTATTCTCGGCTATTGACATATGTACGCACGGAGTTAGTACAAACATATTGTCCAAATGTCTGCCCGGCCGGAACCCATTCTATATTTCCCAACCATATCTTATTGTCCACCCATTTTTACAGCTCCAACTGTATGGTTTCGATCGACATTCTTTATGTCACCGACGTTACTGTAATTTGCCTGTACGACCCCGTATTATCTTTACCACCTTTGCCTCTCTGGATAGGGTTCATCGCGATTTCACACCACACGCCCGCAATGTTCTCTGTTCGAGTAGCGCGCTCTCTCGCAATAAGCAGTTGTGCGTTGCTCTTTGGAACGAGACGTGTGATTAGCTTTATTAGAATTTCGCTTGGTCCTGCTGCCGTCTTATCAGACATCTGCTGCAACAGGCCGAGGTTTCTGAGTCTATGAAAGTTATGTAACGACGGCTATGTTTCTGCGCGCGTGTGTGTGTGTGTGTGTGTGTGTGTGTGTGTGTGTGTGTGTGTGTGTGTGTGTGTGTGTGTGTGTGTGTGTGTGTGTGTGTGTGCGTGTGTGTGTGTGTGTGTGTGTGCGTGTGTGTGTGCGCGCGTGTGCGTGTGTGCGTGCGTGCGTGCGTGCGTGCGCGTGTGTGTGTGTGTGTGTGTGTGTGTGTGTGTGTGTGTGTGTGTGTGTGTGTGTGTGTGTGTGTGTGTGTGTGTGTGTGTGCGTGCGTGCGTGCGTGCGTGCGTGCGTGCGTGCGTGCGTGCGTGCGTGCGTGCGTGCGTGCGTGCGTGCGTGCGCGCGTGCGTGCGCGCGCGCGTGCGTGCGGGAGTACTGAAATTAAAACTTGCCTCGTTGCAGTTCGGTTCAATCCCGAAGATCGTGCAACAGGGAGGTTTAGAAATAGCATCATACTCAAAAATGACTTTGCGTATTAGAAACCCGCACTCAACTTGCATTGTTATTAGTGCTTTTGCATTATTTTGTAAGCCTTGCCGATGGTATCTGCAAACTCTGGGTCCCAAATTTCTTAAATTTTTAACGTCGCAAAACCTCTACGTAGCGTTAGCTTCCCTACAAGGAAAAAAAAATAATGTGCAATGAGGACCAATCCCGAACGTGCTGCTGCCTCAAGTTTGCGTGTCTGAAAGCGCTAACGTGCACGCCGGATGAGTGAAAGAAATAGTCACGCCCTTGGGCATTATTAGCAACTGTTTTCATAAGTACCTAACATGGCGCACGGAAAAAGCAATGAATAGCCTGTGAAATGGCAGTGATGGGTCCAAATGAGTTTATGATAAAGCAATGCTTAGGAACACTTCCGCACGCGTACAGGCTCTCTCGTCAACGTGCTCTAGATCGACCTTTCTAGGTGGACGTATGTGCCAATTGTTTCTAACCGCATACTTGCTGTTTGCAAAAGCATACGCGTGATCGTAGCATACACCAGAGCAAACAAACAATTCAGCGGCGTATGTAGCGGTTAATGCGAGAGAAATGCGCAAGCACTGCGTCACACTTGTTTCAGCCTCCGGATCTGTTATTTAAATCCCGTTTACTACATCGCAAAGTGTTCTTGAGGAGTTCACTCGACGAATGTCCTGCCTCTTCGAGGAGTGAAACGCAACTGACGGTGGTCTGGAGCAGGCCACCGTAAGTGCACTATATATATATATATATATATATATATATATATATATATATATATATATATATATATATATATAAACGAGAACAATGGGGTTGATCGAGGAGTCCGAGTTTTAGTGATCGTATCATAAAAAGTAAATAAACAATGACATCGAGGACAACATAAGGGAAATTACTTGCACTTACCAATTTAATTGAAGAAATGATAAATTATAGGAAATGAAAGTGAATGAAAGAACGACTGGTCGCAGGTGGGTAACGATCCCACGACTTCGCATTTCGCGTGCGATGCTCTCACCAAGTGAGCAAGTGCGGCGCCGTTTTCCCATTTGGGTATTTATGTTCTACTACTAGAACTAACCTTAGGACTGTTAGCAAGCGCCACCACTCACTAACATTGGAGGCAGATGTGGACCATGCTTTCTGCCGCAGGCGTCATGAGTGCGTGATCGTTTTGGGTGAAGGCGACTGGTCAATAAACCCACACATGCTACCTGAAGGCATCAATGTTACCGGAGCTGAGGCTATCGTTATGTAATGAAGGAGAAGAAAGGGGGTTATCCGAGGGGCCCGTTTTTTCATAATCGTACTATAAGAAGGCGCCGCGTTTGCTGAGTTAGTAAAGCGTAGCACGCGTAACGAGAACACATGGGATCGTTCCCCACGTGCGGCAAGTTTTCTCATCTACTATCATTTCCATTAATTTCTCATTCCTTTAATTAAGCTACTAAGTACATTTATTTCCCTTATGTTGTCCTTGGGGTCATTTTTTGTTGGCTTCTTAACATCTAAATCTATGAAATTATGGGTTTTACGTGCCAAAACTACTTTCTGATTATGAGGCACGCCGTAGTGGGGGACTCCGGAAATTTAAACCACCTGGGATTCTTTAACGTGCACCCAAATCTAAGTACACGGGTGTTTTCGCATTTCGCCCCCATCGAAATGCGGCCGCCGTAGCCGGGATTCGATCCCGCGACCTCATGCTCAGCAGCCCAACACCATAGCCACTGAGCAACCACGGCGGGTTGTGACTCTTTAACGTGTACTTAAATCTAAGCACACGGGTGTTTTCGCCCCCATCGTAATGCGGCCGTCGTGGCCGGGATTCGATCCCACGACGTCGTGCTTAGCAGCCCAACACCATAGCCGCTAAAGCAACCGCGACGGGTTAACATGTATAGCTGTAGAGAGAGGGGAAGAAGGAGTCACATGTACGAAAACGCAACTTTTCCTTCCTAACGTTACGGCCGTGGCATGGCCTTTGTCAGAGTATGAATACACAAGGGACGAGTCGCTCTTAAGGGCCACTTCATCGTCACTATGAAATCGCTAATGACAAAAAACGCTGATTCGCCCCAAGAAATAGCACATGAAAGACCTTTTGAAGCGTTTAATTTGACCATCATGCTAAAAAATGTCACTAATAAAACTGATCATGGCAAATGGCGTATCACGGCAGACAGTGTGGGTACATGTTCTGCGCGCAGCAATATGCAGAAATAGATTGCATAAAGAAGTCATCCAGTCGCTAACGACGCTGCAGAGAAAACGAAGTAGAAGAATAACAGCAATCTTGTGGAAGAGCCAAGCAAGCCGAAACTTCTATATCATTGCACTGGTAAATGTTCTGCACAAAAAGAAAAGTAAGCTTTCGCACGCTTTCGTTTAGACCATAACAGAGGGTGTTGAAGTTAGTTATCAGGAATGATTCATGAACACATCTGCCACGATGATTTTTGAAGCTACATGGCCTGTTCGTGGCTTCGATTTTACAGCGAAGCCATTAAGCGTTAGTTCCCCCAGGCTCGTGTCCGTGTGTAGACACAGAATTCCGAAGATAGTGCAATGCCAGGCTGACCCGCGGCGGAGGAGAAGCAGGCGTTGAGCACTCCCCATACATGGGCCGGTCCCGTAGATAGTGCAATACCGGGCCGACCCGCAGCAGAGGTGCAGTTCGCGATTATGGGGCCCACACACACAACTTCGCTGGTCATCCTTCTTCACAGAGGGTACGGGCGCTGAGTTTGTTTTCAATAGAGTGACTTGGCATATGCGCATACTTTGACAGTGAAAGCTGAGGAAGGCTAGAAGCATGGGCACCGTGGTTGTTGAAACGCAATCTAAATGACGTTTCAGTTTGACCAACGTATTGCTAATGACAATGTGAGCACTGAAGCCTGTAGATGACATTAGTACTGTCACAAGGAAAGTCTCCCCTGATTCTTGTGGAAAAGTTCGCTGTGGTACTGACGGCAGTCATGAGTGTTGCTTTCCCTGAAATGCAATTGCCGACCAAACAACCAATAAGTGTGGTAAAAATGTGCAGTCATAACTTGTCAACCGAGGAATGCAATGTTCTGTCGTGAGGACTCAATGCGTGTCCGGCGGCCGGAAGTTATTCCGAAACCCAAGTAATTAAAGACCTTCACAACTTTGAAAGAAATATGCGATTGCAGGAGCACTTTTACGGGCGCATTTCATCGCGGAACACAAGTTTTTCTTTACCTTGTGATACACATCCCCTCCGCCTACCCAGCGAGATAAATATTTATACCTTTTCTTTAGTCTCCTAGTCGTTTATTGTTCCAGACATGTACTACATAACATAACCGAGGAGATGCGATAAAAGTCACTTTATCGCGGCTTCACAAAACCCCCATCTCCCGTAAGAACATTAGGCAGTTTCATGCCGACAAATGAGCAACTCGATAAGAATATTGCAAGTAGTACTTTCAGCGAATTCTATAGTAACAGAACTGAAATCGGAATATGTACGTTGCCTCAGCAACTGCAGAAAGAAATCACAAAAATACTTCCTAAAGCCTTCATAAGGGAGCTTTTAATAGACAAATCATTTAAACTACGGTTGTTTAGAGCTGATGGAAGAGCATATTTTAATGCTTACATTAGATAACTTGTGCCCGGATGTGGGACAAACCAGAACTCGTGGTATCGTGTTGTATATTGATCTTAATTTCTCTATAAATTCGCTGTTTTCGATGAAGAAGTGATTCAGTGCTTAATTTTGACTTATACAGGCAGAGTACACACATGGGATAATGAGCAGTTCCTCTCCTTAAAAGTGAACTTGAGTATAGCGGTACTGATGGATTTAAAAAATGTACATTGGCAAAAGGGCTATTAACGCGGCTTTCTGCAGTGTTGTTAATTTGTTCATATTTGTTAATTTGGTATTTCCCCTCACCAAGTAGCAGTATGTTGTGTGCGATTGAAATCGATCAAAATATTTTAGCCGCTTAGTTTTTTGAAGCAGTGTGTTTTGAAACCTTCTTAAAATACTTAAAGTCCGGGATAGTTTGAATGTGCGCGTCCTACCATATGCAGCTTTATTTCCATATGCAACTTTATTTCAATATGTCCGCCGAGTATCAACAAGTTTCAACAGACCGCGCCGAGAGGTAGTCGGAACATTGGTGGTGCATTAAAGCAGTGTTTTATTCGGGGATGGGAGGCTAGGTCAAACGACAGGAGCAAATGGTTTTCCACCCTCCCGGCAGAGGGCACATTGACTTGAAGAAGCACCAAATTTAAACCAAAAGTGATTCATATAGTTATCCGGTAATTGCAAAGCGGGTGTCATTCAGTCTCTTTGCACGCGCATGTTTTGTGAGGCAGCAGGGAAAGAGAGGGAATGTATATGCGTGTGTACGCCTTGAGCGTGCGTGCGTGTGTAGTTGCATTTGCGTGTGCGCGCGTGCTGTTCCGTGTACGTGCGTGCGTACATTTATGCGTGTATACATGCGTGGGCACGTGTAAATGCGAATGCGGGCGCATATCTCTCGTTTCTCTCTCTCTCTCTCTCTCTCTCTGTGTGCGTGTACGTGTGTGTGTGTGTGTGTGTGTTTGTGTGTGTGTGCGCGCGTGTTTGTGTGCGTGCGTGTGTATGCGTGTGTGTGTGTGTGTGTTGTGTGTGTGTGTGTGTGTGTGTGCGCGTGTGTGTGTGTGTGTGTTGTGTGTGTGTGTGTGTGTGTGTGTGTGCGCGCGTGTGTGTGCGTGTGCGTGCGTGTGTGTGTGTTGTGTGTGTGCGTGTGTGTGCGCGTGCGTACGTGTGTGTGTGCGTGCGCGTGTATGCGTGTGTGTGTGTTGTGTGTGTGCGTGTGTGTGGGTGTGTGTGTGTGTGTGGGGGGGGGGTGCGTGTGTGTGTGTGTGTGACAAGAACGAGACAATATACGAGACAAGAACGAATGACACTGCATTTATATAGTATTATCTCTTTCTGAAAGAGAAATCCAGGAGCAAAAAAAGAACGCCTGAGCCGTCAATATCGCCCCTCCAGATTTTGTTACAGTGTCACCGTCACCATCAACACGGCTGCATGAGCGGCTACCAAGCTGTTCACTTTCATTATCTTCCTTCCCTCGGCAACAGCGCAATGTCTTGATGCCAGCGATGCGCTATATCTGCACCATCATTGAGTTATGCATCGCTTCTGTGACCATGCGAGCTTTCGGTGGCACATGTTCGCTGTTGTATTGACATTAAATAAAGTGCTTGCCTTCGAAAAAACAGCGCGAATAAAAATCGAAAGCGGACTGGCCACAAGGAACATGGCCATGGGGCCATACTATTGATGACACGTCACAGAAGCCTGGGTGCAGTCAGGTTGACGTCACAGGTTTGCAAGGATTGACTGAGAGGGCAGTTGGTTCTTTATTACATAAAGAACAGCGCTTCAAGTTCTTGTTCAGCGCAGTGTGTGTGTGGTTCCTCCTTTGTGTCCAGACTTGAAGGGCTGTTCTTTCTGTGACTTTACAGATGTTCGTTTTCTATGTAAGTTACGCTTTCCAAGAGCGTTTAATCGTAGTAGTAGTAAACGACTTTATTGAAGTCCTGAGGAGCTAGGCGGGGGCGTGCTCTAAAATGATTGTTTGCAGAGCTCTTACAGAAACACGTTCAATCAAAATTTCTGCGCTAGGCCAGATAATCTCGAGGATGGGCCCCAAACTACTCATTTTCTTTAACCACCCAAGATGAATAATTGGAAATTTTATTAGCGTAGCTTCGTTAATTACGCACACAACTTCTCAACTTACTCCGCATCTAGAGGTTACTTACGAATCTGAAAATTGGAATGATAAAATGATTTCACCAATATTTTTATTCTCCTAATAGCTGTGTTTGGTGCAGTTAAAAGCAGCCGCTATAGTGATAGTGCAGTAGGCTTCTTATAAAGCAAGTGCGAAAGCTCGGGCAGATTATCTTGGCGCAGATCAAGTTCATGAACCTAAACGTATGTGCCCAACCATGCACTTCTGCCTTTACAACCGATTCTCCTACATTATACAACGAGCACATCAGCGCTACGGTACATCACACAAGGTGTGCGAGAACATTGTGCGCACTCCCGATTAGATTTCTGAGCATTGGTGGCGCCACGCTCGGTTCCTGGCAACATTACGAATAAAAAAAGCTGCCGGGGGAAAGCAATGAATACAGTTTCAGTACTTTGTAACATATGAAGCAGAATGAAATGTACTGAAAGATTAGAATGAGGGCTTTGCTGCATATATTTTGGCAGTCTAATGTTGACACCTGCAGAAGAAAATACTGCGATTTCGTAACAATTAAAGCTGAAATACGTACAGTCATGTGAAATATGAGCTCTGACACAGTACTCTTGGTAGAACAGGCCCCTGGATTACAGGGATACATTGAAGCAAGAAATGCTGGTTTGATAAGTACCAGTAATCAGAAACTGTTTAGCTCTTGAATTTTCGGTATGTCGGCTCCGCTGTGCAGTCTTCGGGGCTGTTTTTACCACGAGCACTATGTATGGTTCAACTAATATTTAAAGCAACTGTGTACTATTTTTTTTTCTTTTTTCAGTGAACTTTCCTTAGCGCCGAACCATTGCTCCAAAATTATCGGTTCGCTCAAGACGCGCCTGCTTGTATTTCTAACATCCAGAATGTTCTCGCGGATTCAATAGCTAAAGAGCCTTATCTAATCAGATTGCGTGCGCGAAACGAATGCTGGCATACATTCTCGATCACGTATGAGCGCTCGAGTTTGGCTGCAATGTATACTAGCATTCCAGTCTCATGAACCAATGCCTTGATCCGTAGGTCAGATTCAGAGGAAGCACCGCTTTGCGTGCAGCCACAGTTGTGCTTTCAGTGTTATTTTTTTTTTCAAACCAAGCTCGTCGTTCAATGAGTTAGATTCGTGACTCGTTCTTTTGGAACAACTGCCTTGTTCTTCATATCAGTAAAACGTGACAGTATGAACGTGCTACATCTTCATTGAGTGAATTTTGGGAAAGTGACTGCGACTTTTGTTGCGTGCGCGTTTGCACATTTGGCGCAACAATTTGTTATCCATAACTTACGTTTTAATTTATGAGATTGTAAAATACAACAACCTTATATTAATAGGAGGACTCAAGAATAAAGAAAATTTAGATGCTTATTAGTCAGCTTTCACTTCACGGCAAGGAAGGAAATTTCAACAAAAATATCCTTATGATAATTAAAAGCCTATCCACTTGACAACATTTCATTTGACTTCCCCCCTTGCAAGCTGATACCGACCTGAAGGTAGTTCGTGTCGTGGGCTCTTGACATGTGTCCAACCGTCGAACAAAGGTTTATTCCGAATGTTTCACTTCGGGAAGTCGTGTTACCCTCCTGCCCTTCACTTCTGTTCGCAAACACGCATAAGACGAAAGTACTTCGTAAAGAGCGTCGTTAGACCAGACCCACGAGCTACCGCAACTCATCTCGCCTATATCGCTGTCATTCAGGCATAGATAAGAAACGTATGTTTTCAATCGACGCATCACGAATCCGAAAAGAGCTGCCCGCAGCCAGCCCAGCTAGGTTTTTTTCATTTCGTACTTCGTCCTAGGAGAGATAAGGAAGGTCACCGACACAGGAAAGCACAACATCATAAAGAAAATGACAGAGAATGGAAGATAAAAAGACTGGGAGGTTAACCATGGACGTTCCCATTTGGTTACCCTACATCTGGAGAGGGAAAAATATTTGATTGTAATTTAGCGGCAAATGCGAGACAAATGCGGCAGGCGTTACGGCACACATCTGTGTGGCCTCGGATCAATGATTGATACCACGTTCAGCACAGTGCAAGCCTTTTCGAGGAGCGAAGTGCAACCTTAGCGGTCGAATCCCCTCTCTACCCGCCGTGGCTGCTTAGTGGCTATGGTGTTGGGCTGCTACGCACGAGGTCGCGAGATCGAATCCCGGTAACAGCGGTCGCATTTCCATGGGGGCGAAATGCGAAAACACCCGTGTAGTTAGATTTAGGTGCACGTTAAAGTACCCCAGGTGGTCCAAATTTTCGGAGTCCCCCACTACGGCGTGCCTCATAATCAGAAAGGGGTTTTGGCAAGTAAAGCCCCATACTTTTTTAATCCCCTCTCTACCTCACTCACATGACCAGCTTGCCAACTTCACACGCTTACACTTTCTTCCACTTCGACAATCCTAATTCTACGCATTAAGGTGTAGGTATCACCGCCGCCATCTTGCGTGTAGTTCAGATTCTCCCATCAGTCACGCCACTCAGTCATGTTTTGAAAAAGGGGAAAATAATCTGCTCTTAAAGGGGGCAAGACAATCAATTTTAGATCTTAATCTGTATTGTGTGAGATAATCTTTGTGCGTTCAAAAACACATTGGCAAAATTTTTGCGCATCTCAGCGAGCACGTAATTTTTAATTGAATTTTTTTATATTACACTCGAACTGCATAACAGGGGGTCAACACCGGTACGCTCCCTAGCCGTGACCTCTTAGTCTGCATGCCTGCCAAGCGAGCATGTACATTTATATCTCGGCGAAGAATCGGTGTGTCAGCTGTGCGCGCATGCGGAAAACTTCTGCTTTGTTCCTCGCTTGCTTCATCACGCGAAGTTGGCAGCGTCGACGATGTGGCACGCGACACCTGGAGCAAATACGGCAAGAAACAGCAGCTATGCCCCGACCTCACATGGCGCGGTGGCCGATTTTGTAGCGCACGACGGCTCAGTTCCGTGCAGCGCATGACGTCACACATGGCTTGGCAATATGGCGGCGGGCGCCGGAGTGCGGGGCTTAGAGCCCGCAAGTTCCAGCTCTTATTTTGGACAGAAATGTGCTTTTACTGCCCAGTTTTTATGCGTTTATAGCCATGATAAACCCTCTGCTACAATTTCTCGCGGGAAACCACAAATTGTTGCGTGACCGTGTCATTCCCCATCTAAGACCCAACCAATGGCATGCGTCGGTACGCTACCGGACGCGCCGACAACCGAACCCGTCGTTTCGCGTTGGTTGAAGGTAAAGGGCAAGCAACCACTGGACATAAGCTCTGACGCAAGCCAACGCTCACTGCGCGGCAGCGGCGCACTGTTGTTGAACTATTTTGTCTTCATCCGTCCATGTCCAGCCTAAAATAGCCTGCTTTAAACTGAGCTTTAAGCACTAGGTTAGTGACCTGCCTGCTCTTTTATATATAAAAAACAGGCTTGATTAATGAATGTACGCCTGCAGCAACGGTTTCTTTTTACCTTTGAAGTAACAATAGTGCACAAAGTATCAACATCAGCTCGCGTTGTCCTCTGCTGCGCGTCGGCTTTCATATATATCAGTCGTCGAAAGTACAAGCGCATTCGCCGGTGCCCGCGCGCGTTCCAGCAACTGTTACACAATTCGTGTCGCGTATGCAGTCACATTATACAAGGTTCGGCGACAACAGACAACGGATAGAACCATCGATTACATTCGCGAAACTTCCGATATGTACAGGCGCGTACTACGCCGAGCGATAACGTTTGACATTTGTCCGTTCCAGAAACTGTTACACAATTCGTGCCGCGTATGCAGTCACATTATACAAGGTTCGGGGACAACAGACAACGGATAGAACCATCGATAACATTCGCGAAACTTCCGATATGTGCAGGCGCGTACTACGCCGAGCGATAACGTTTGACATTTGTCCGTTCCAGAAACTGTTACACAATTCGTGCCGCGTATGCAGTCACATTATACAAGGTTCGGCGACAACAGACAACGGATAGAACCATCGATTACATTCGCGAAACTTCCGATATGTACAGGCGCGTACTACGCCGAGCGATAACGTTTGACATTTGTCCGTTCCAGAAACTGTTACACAATTCGTGCCGCGTATGCAGTCACATTATACAAGGTTCGGGGACAACAGACAACGGATAGAACCATCGATAACATTCGCGAAACTTCCGATATGTGCAGGCGCGTACTACGCCGAGCGATAACGTTTGACATTTGTCCGTTCCAGAAACTGTTACACAATTCGTGCCGCGTATGCAGTCACATTATACAAGGTTCGGGGACAACAGACAACGGATAGAACCATCGATAACATTCGCGAAACTTCCGATATGTGCAGGCGCGTCCTACGCCGAGCGATAACGTTTGACATTTGTCAGTTTGTGAAATGCGGTCACCGGATGCAGATAAAGAAGCATGCGTATCAATATAGTTATGCTTGTTGGTGTATAAAATAAATTTTCAAAAGACGGCTCAGCGAAAATCAGCGAAACGAACTGAAACACCTATAGAGTTCAAAAAATAAAACATATAGAACAGCTAACATTTACGTAATTCGTAGCTTGTCTCCTCCCGATTCTTGTTTCTGTCTAATCTTGCCTATGGAGCACCTCATTTGTTTTTCTAAGCTGTTTTGAAACATCAACACCACATCGGGAGGCCTTCACATTGAGCAGCATTGAGCGTATTGCTAGAAAATATTTCACTCTGTAAAGGCCATGTTCTACTATAACTAGTTTCAACATGTCAAGTCAGTTTTTCTCGACATTAATGAAATGGCATACCGTCAGACAATACAAACTTTAGCATAGGAGCTAGCGTCTTAATAGGTGACTTTTGTTGCTTTTTGCCACTTCCTACTATTGAACCACTTATTCAAATGTGTGGAGGCAGCTCCTTTGCATAATATATATATATATATATATATATATATATATATATCCAGGTTATTTTTGCATATTATGCATTTCAAGTCACCACACGCAGAAAACTACCATATCATATTGACCGCAAGTAAAGACGGGGACAGCGGGAGAGAACACATGAACAACACGGGCGCTAACTTTGATTTGAAACTGAAACACCAACTAGGCCAAACTGAAGTTCTTCTGAAGAAAACATACCAGTTTATCATTTTCAGCCTACTATGATGTTTGGACTGAGGAATACATTGTATTTGTTCTGCAATCCATGCAATAATTATTGCGGCATATTATTTTGTTGCACAACACTGGATATGATAGCCAACGATTATTAAACTTCAGAAGAAATTGATAGCACAGTGTATATTGCCACGGAACAGTGTTTACAAGGACGAAGAGGCGAGCTGGGAGAAGACGACGACGACGATTAGAAGCTAGCGCGGGCTGTTGCCTCTTGGCCAAGCGCGGCGTATTTTCTTGTAAATATACTTGTACATAGCTTTTCGTCTGCGTCTTCCTACGTAACATATCTGGTGGAGGTGGACGTTCCCTGTACCTCGTCACGGAGCTTCGCAGTAGATGGTACGTCGAGCCTTCCTTCATGGCTCCCGGCGACGACAACCCGCCTCCGCCGGCTCCGACACCTGCTGCCACTTCGACGACCTACATCACTCTCCCCGCTCCCCGTGATCGTGGCGTATTCTCGGACAAAGATGGGGAAGACGTCGATGACTGCATCAGCCTGTATGAACACGTCAGCCGCAATAACCGGTGGGACCCTACTATTATGCTCGCCAACGTAGTCTCTTACCTCGGTGGCACACCTCGAGTTTGGTATCGCACGCACGAAGATGAGCTCACCAGTTGGGATTCACTTAAGACACAGCTTCGAGACTTGTTCGGCAACCCCTACGGTCACCAACTTGCCGCGCAGAAGGCGCTTTCCGGCCGTGTGCAGACGTCAATAGAGCCTTATGTCACGTACATTCAGGACGTCTAGGCTCTGTGCCGCAAAACTGACACCCACATGACTGAGTCAGACAAGGATTCCCACATCCTCAAAGGCATTGCCGATGACGCCTTCAACTTGCTCGTTTGCAACAACGTAGCGACGGTGGATGCTGTTATAAAAGAGTGCCGCCACCTGAAACTCGCTAAAAGCCGACGTATTGACCAGCAGTTTGCCCATCTGCCCAACACCCCAGCGACATCTTCCTGTGCCGACACTCCTCGTCCCAACAACACTGCCGATGTTACCAGGATCGTCCGGCGTGAGATCGAGGCCGCCTATCCGGCTGCCTTCGACTCCAGTCCCACCAACACATCTGCAGTCACGGCCTCACTGATCCAGGCAGTTGTCCGCCAGGAGTTCGAAAACATGGGTCTTCACACCATCTGCTCGGCCCATCGCCCTGATACCCGCCCAGCTTCTTCGATTCCACCCCGTCCCGCATCTTCTTACCCACCACGTTTCCGCAACCCATCTGAACGGCGCACCGCTGACGACAAGCCCATTTGTTTTCCCTGCCATCGAATCGGGCACATTTCTCGGCACTGTCGCAGTCGCTGCAGTTCCCCGACCCGGTCTACTTATACTGCCTGCTCTCGCCCCCCAGGTGGCCCTTCTCGTCCCTATGCCGCACGCTCCAATAATGCCACCGCTGACTCTCCTGCACCGAACCGCCCCTATTATCGTTCGCCTTCGCCCCAACGACGACAATCTCGCTCTCCCCAGCCCCGTCGCTCCTATTCGCCGACTCCCTTCGGAGGCCCCTCCCAGCCGGAAAACTAGACGACGCAGCGCATCGAGGTGACGCTGCATTGCTCCCTACGCCGCCAAATCCTCCACTGACGTTGCCCACTCATCTGAACCTTCTTGACGTGCAAGTCGACAGTGTTTCTGTGTCTGCACTCATAGACACTGGGGCGCATTTGCCCGTAATGAGCGCTGACTTTCGTAACCGGCTCAAGAAAATTATTAGGCCCGCCACGACGCCTGTTGTCCATGTCGCCGATGACGGAACAGCCCCCGTATTTGGTATGTGTACCGCCCGCGTCTCCTTCGCCGATCGCTCCACAATCGTGCTATTCACAGTCACCGCCCACTGTCCCCACGACATCATCCTCGGCTTAGACTTCCTCTCCGCACATTCTGCTCTCATCGATTGTTCCGCCAGTACTCTCCGCCTTGACCTGCCTGTTCTGGATCCTGCTGAACCACACCTCAGTCGCCTCAGTTCCGTTGACTTCGTTCGCTTGCCACCTTCGGCACTGACCTACATTGACCTAGTGTCATCCCCACCAGTCCCCGACGGTCACTACATCGCGGCTCCTATGCAAGAAGTCCTCCTTACACACGGGATCACAGTACCTCATACAGTTTTATCTATTACGGCGAATTGCGTCTGCCTGCCAGTGGTCAACTTTGGCTGGACAACACAAGTGCTGCCACGCGGGATGTCTCTGGCCCAGCTTTGCTCATTCGAGGATCACTCAGTAGCATCCATTGCAGTAGACTACACTTCATCCGATACTCCTCTACCATCGCAGTCGGCAACTTGCACCATCGCTGACTTACAGAAAATGATTGCGCCCGACTTGCCGTCCGAGAACGCTCGTGAGCTCTACCGCGTTCTGTTTTCCTACCACGATATTTTTTACTTTAACGATCGCGTTTTGGCCCACACTACAGATCGCATTAATACCGGCCCACATCGCATTAATACCGGCGATGCCCCTCCTATTCATCGCCGCCCGTATCGAGTGTCACCAGCTGAGCGTCAAGTTATTCACGCAGAAGTTCGCAAAATGCTTGCCAAGAACATTATTGAACCATCATATAGTCCATGGGCGTCACCTGTTGTACTGGTCAAAAAGAAGGATGGCTCATGGCGCTTTTGCGTGGACTATCGGCACCTTAACAGGGTTACCAAAAAGGACGTGTATCCCCTACGTCGTATTGATGACGCCCTTGACTGCCTCCACGGTGCTCGCTATTTCTCCTCTATTGACCTTCGCTCCGGCTGCTGGCAGATTGCCGTGGACGATCTCGACCGCGAGAAGACTGCTTTTGTAACACCCGACGGTCTTTATCAATTCAAAGTGATGTCATTCGGTCTATGTAACGCCCCTGCCACTTTTGAACGCATGATGGACTCCCTTCACGGTTTCAAATGGTCCACGTGCCTGTGCCACTTGGACGACGTTATCGTATTCTCCCCAACGTTCGCTACGCACCTCGAGCGCCTCTCAGCAGTCCTAGACGTTTTTCGTCGAGCCGGTCTGCAACTCAACGCATCGAAGTGTCAATTCGGCCGTCGCCAGATTACCGTCCTTGGACATCTCGTTGACGCGAACGGAGTGCAACCGGACCCAGGCAAGATCCATGCTGTTGCGCACTTCCCCGTTCCGAAGTGTGTCAAGGATGTGCGCAGCTTCATCGGCCTTTGTTCGTACTTCCACCGTTTCGTGAGAAATTTCGCCGCCATACCACGACCACTAACCGAGCTTTTGAAAAAAGACGCCCCTTTCCAGTGAGGTGATAGCGAGGCCTCTGCATTCTCACATCTAATCGACATTCTCACAACGCCTCCCGTTCTGGCCCATTTCGATCCTTCTGCGCCTACCGAAGTCCGTACTGATGCCAGCGGTCACGGAATTGGCGTAGTACTGGCACAGCGCCAGCGTGGCCACGACTGTGTTATCGCTTACGCCAGCAGGCTCCTCTCACCCGCGGAGCGCAACTATTCCATCACTGAGCGTGAGTGTCTGGCCCTAGTTTGGGCGGTTGCGAAATTCCGCCCATACTTATATGGCCGACCCTTTTCCGTTGTCACAGACCATCATGCGCTTTGCTGGTTATGCCCACTGAAAGATCCTACAGGAAGACTTGGTCGCTGGGCCTTACGCCTCCAAGAATATTCGTATACCGTCACCTATAAATCTGGCCGTCTACACAAGGACGCTGGCTGCCTGTCTCGCTACCCGGTCGACGAGCCTGACGACGCCGACAGTAGTAGCGCCAACGCCATTTTCTCTGTGTCTGACTTCGCTAACATCGCCGATGAGCAGTACCGAGACCTATCGCTGCGAGCACTTATCGATCGTCTGCGCTCTACACCTACCGACGCATCTGTTCGCCGATATGTCCTCCAGGGTGGCATTCTGTATCGAAGGAACTTCCTCCCTGACGGCTCTGATCTCCTTCTTGTCGTGCCAAAACCCCTACGACAGACTGTGCTCTTTGAGATGCACGACGCACCCACTGCAGGACATCTTGGGGTAACCCGCACGTACGACCGCGTCCGCCGCCGCCTCTATTGGCCTGGTCTCGCTCGCTCCGTCCGACGCTATGTTGCTGCCTGTGATCCCTGCCAGCGTCGGAAAACACCGCAGGTGCTACCTGCCGGTCATCTCCAGCCGATCACCGTCCCTGTGGAACCGTTCTTTCGTGTTGTATTAGACCTGCTCGGTCCCTTTCCCACGTCATCCTCTGGGAACAAATGGATAGCCGTCGCGACTGATTACGCCACCCGATGCGCTATCACTCAGGCTCTCCCTACCAGTTGCGCCACTGACGTCGCGGACTTTCTCTTGCGTGACATTATCTTGCGTCATGGCGCCCCGCGACAGCTGGTTACTGACCGTGTTCGAAACTTCCTCTCGAAAGTTATCGCGGACATTGTGCGTTCCTGCTCCATTCAACACAAACTGACTACCTCATACCATCCTCAAACCAATGGCCTGACAGAGCGGTTAAACCGTACTCTTACCGATATGCTGTCCAAGTACGTTTCCAAGGACCACCACGACAGGGACATTGCCCTTCCTTACGTCACATTTGCTTATAATTGTTCCCGGCACGACACCGCCGGATTTTCTCCCTTTTATCTACTCTACGGTCGCGAACCGACCTTGCCCCTTCACACGGCACTTCCTCCTGCTTCGATCTCAACAAGCGAGTATGCGCGCGACGCCATCGCCCTCGCCGACCATGCACGCCAGCTTGCCCGTGCTCGACTGACGGCCTCACAAACCACTCAGCAGTGTCAGTACAACTCCCGCCATCGTGACGTACAGTTTTCGCCTGGTGCGCTCGTGCTCCTGTGGTCGCCCTCTCGTCACGTCGGACTGTCAGAGAAGCTCCTTTCGCGATACACAGGGCCCTACCACGTGCTGCGCCAGGTGACGCCTGTGACGTACGAAATTGCTCCTGTGGGTTCAACCTCGTCCTCTCCTCTGTCATTTAGTGATGTCGTGCATGTCAGTAGGCTCAAGGCCTACTACACTGCTTCCGAGTCCGATCTTTAGTCTCTCCGGGACGGCGCTTTGGCCGCCGGGGGTAGTGCTACGGAACAGTGTTTACAATGACGAAGAGGCGAGCTGTGAGAAGACGACGACGACGATTAGAAGCTAGCGCGGGCTGTTGCCTCTTGGCCAGGCGCGGCGTATTTTCTTGTAAATATATTTGTACGTAGCTTTCCGTCTGCGTCTTCCTACGTAACAATATGATCAGGCACATATCATTTTATTCCACTTTCTCTTTTCATGCTTTTTTTAGTTTCACATTATAACAACAATGCTCAAAGCTACTGCACTGAAATAATACACTAGTACATAGGTAACAAACAAGGTTTGATACTACAATAATAGTCAATCAAATAAGCAATCAATTTTTTGTTAACTTAAGCTGCGCTAGGGACGAGACACCGAGGTAGTTGAAGAAAGGAGGACGAAGGCAGTCCTGTCCTGGCATGCACTAATGCTGGCCGATAAAAACGGAGGCTTCGTAGTCATGCCCCAAAGGCTTTTGAATGACAAAAAAAAAAGGCCATAGCAGCGGTTATGAAGAATTTTCCGATCAACGAATGAAAAACCGACGAGGTTAAAGAATAAGGCTGTAGCCTTGCTGGAAGATTTCAAGCTCGACTGCATTAAGAGGGAGGTGAAGAACAACAAGGTTCAAGCACTCGCTGTGTTCACTCCGCCAGGCGTACGAACGCGCCTGGCGGAGTCATTCGGATCGCAACAGTGAGCTTTCGGGGTTTTGGCTAAGTGTCGGGCGGATTTAGTCCAGCTTTGTAGATACCAAGCAGGGTTTTAAGATAAATTTACATTGTCTGCTACGGCGATAGAGCCACAAATGTCTAAATGTTCTCCAGGGGACGGCTCGGGGCGATCTCCGCCCTGGTCGACCTCGCTACCACCTGATAAAATGCCTCTTGAAGCTTTCTTTCGTAGTGGGGTGAGCAGCATTCCTGTGGCGCTGGTGCCTCTGCATGGAGGAGCCATCCGGCTCAACAACCCGAAGGCAGTGCAGGCGGAACTTCAGGCGGCAACGCATCACTACTTGCACATCACTGATGTGCGATAGTTTGGCAGAGGTGGGATTGTTTGCCGTTCGCCAGACCAGGCGTGTGTGTACGACTTACTTAAGTGCTCATCATTTGGATCGATGCAAGTGAATGCCTTCATTCCCCCGCATCTTGCCTGCACTAAGGGAATAGTTCGTGGTGTAGGCTCCTCCTTAAGTCCGACAGAGACCCTAGAAAAGCTCTCCGCGGCTGGAGTAATTGCTGTTTACCGGTGCAACAGAATGGTGGACAATACACGCGTCCCTACTGAGTCAGTAATTGCCACGTTTGCAGGTACGTCTTGCCCTACAGAGATAAAAGTCTGGCCTCTAATATTCAGAGTGGACCCGCTTGCCTTGCGTCCATTACAATGTCGAAATTGTTGGCGCTATGGTCACAGCATGGGTGGTTGCAAATCCAGCCTTCGTTGTTGCGTCTGCGGCGGAAGCCATTCCACTAGTAATTGCTCGGCCGAGTCAGACTCTTGCTACCTCTGCGGTGGAGCCTACAAAGCTGGTTACTCAAACTGCCCTGCGAGAACTCAAGAAGTCCAAATAATGGAGGTTATGGACAAAAGGCGCTGCTCACGTCAAAAGGCAATTGCGGCGGTAAAAGAAAGAGCCCATGGTTATGCGAGTGTGACAGCACGAACCCAAGCTGTCGTTGATGGAAGCCTGTCAGAGGTAATCGCACAAGCTATTGAAAAGTCTACGGCTAAAATTATGGAGCGCATAGTAGAAAGCGTCACGGAATGCTTCAATGGACTGGTTACCTCAAGGTTAGAAAAATTAGTACCGAGTGTTACAGCCCTGCCATCATGCTCTGACATGAATGCTTGTTTAACCCACTCTCAGGAAAATGGAGCAATTGCGTCCGCAACCCATATAGAGCATGTCAGGTCTGTCGCAGGTACCTCAACCAAGGCAACTAATAGCCCAGACAACCCTGATTATCCAGATACCTCCAACATGGAAATTGACGTGAGGGCACATAAAAGGAGGTGTTCTCCCGTTGAGGCTACCACTTCATACTCAGTTAGTAAATCCAAGAAAATCCTCCCTGAAGGCAACCCGAAAGGTAATATATTGGAGGAGGCTGTGGCTTCTGCGGTGCTCTCATCACTGGAAGGTAGATGAGGGTATTGCAGTGGAACTGCAGATCAGTATTCGCTGCTTCTACAGATTTAAACGTTCTACCGTCTCAAATTTCTCCAGATGTAATTTTACTGCAAGAAACCTGGTTATCCACTGAAAAACAATTTTCTCTGCGCCATTTTAGGTCCTTTCGCCTAGATCGCCCATCGAGAGGTGGGGGACTGGTAATTATGGTCTCAAGCAAGTTTTGCCACAGGGCAAATATATAATTCCAGCTGATGTCTCCAGAGTGTGAAATTCTAGCAGTAGAAATTACTCTCCCTGGCAGTAGGCCTTTCTCATTAGTCAATATATACTTTCTCTCGGGTGTGCAGGATACACACCCACTGGACTCGGTTATGGCGAAATGCGGTAAAGATATAATTTTGGCAGGTGACTTCAACTCTCATCATGATCCAGGACCAGGATCCAGGATCCAGGACAGACCCGTGCGGACAGCGTCTATGGGACTGGGCAATCACAAATAACTTTTCGTGTCAAAATTCGGGATCAGTTACGTTTCTTCGCGGACAGTTCAGATCTGTGCTGGATCTTACATTTTCAGGTCCAGGTATTCCCACATCCGCATGGGAAACGGTGAATGTCGGGACGACAAGCGATCATTTGCCTGTTGTGTTTGAAGTGGTAGGTCCGCAGTCCACCGTGCAGGCTCGAATTCACTCTTTTGTGGATTACCGTACATTTAAAAATTGCTTGCGGACTACTTTCAAATCAATGGAAAATTCTCCATTGAAAGCCGAGGATATTTGCTCAATAATTGATACTTCGTGCAAAAGATCAGAGTTCCAGTTAAAGGCATGTAAAAACACTGCTGCTACAAATTGGTGGAATGACGATTGCTCGCGGGACTACAAGCGACGCAAGGCTGCATGGAAACAACTCATGCATAACCAATCTCCGAAAAACTGGAAAAACTATAAATTTATTGCTGGAACATTTAAAGGAACGGTAGGTAAGGCAAAAGACGATTACAATGTCCGACATTTCGAATTCCTTTCGAAAGCAAATAAGAAGCGTGCATTATTTCGGTTTTTAAGATCCCAAAAAATGGTTCCACGCCCCTTGAGCTGGGAGTCGGTAGTTTTAAACACAAGTGAAAAAGCTGACTCCCTAAATGTAATCGCGCAAGGGTTAGAGACCCGCTTCGCTACCTCTCTTCCCTTCTCTCCTTACGCGCAGGGCACTTCAGAAAATTTCGAAGAGTTTTCCATGGCAGAATTGACCCAAGCCGTTTCCTGTTTACCAGCTGCAGCCCCAGGTCCCGATGGAGTCACTACCAAGATGATTAAACTTCTCTTTGAAGTCGCTCCTAACGGCTTGTTAGATACCATAAATTACTCAGTACAATATGCATGGTTTTCTCCTGTGTGGAGAATTGCGAAGGTGATTCCTCTGCTGAAAGACCAAACCAAAGGGTATGTCCTAGACAATATTCGGCCTATTTCTCTAACATCAAATTTCGTAAAATTAATAGAAAGATTATTAAACGCACGTATGGTTCAGTTTGTGACCACAAGAGAATTATTGAGCCCCTGCCAAATTGGATTTAGACCAGGGATGTCCATTTGGTGCGCACATATCGACCTAGAAAGCCGAATTCAGTTGGCTCGTTACCAAAAACAATATGCTGCCCTAGTCACATTAGACATTTCTAAAGCATACGATAGTGTGGAATACCCTTTATTAATAAAGAGGATGCAGGATATTGGATTGCCAGACTACTTCATGACGTGGACTGCAGAGTTCTTGCAGGGCAGGAAGTTTTACTGTGCACAAAGCGGAATTTCATCGGGAAAATTCAGACAAACACGCGGGGTTCCTCAAGGGGCAGTTTTGTCCCCGTTGCTGTTTACCATCCTACTCAGCTCCATTCCTCATCATCAAAATGTAAGCACGTACGTTTACGCTGATGATATAACGTTTTTTGCATCAGCAAGTGATATTCAGTCACTGTACGAATGCTTACAGGAATACTTATGCGAGCTAGAAGCATGGCTGGATAATATTCGCTTGTCCCTTAATGTGAATAAGAGTGCCGTTCTTGTCTTTTCCCTACAAGACCCAGTTACTATATCCCTTTCATACCGTCACTCCACTATCCCACAAGTGGAAAAGGTCAAGTACCTTGGAATTATTAATGATGGTAATCTTGATAGGCGTCAGCATATTGAACATATAACTTCAAAAGCTTCTCGTGCATGGGGATATTACGAAGGATAAGTAATTATCGATGGGGCATGCGCAGAGACACACTCATAATGATTTACCGCATGTATATTCGACCTATACTAGAGTTCGGTTGTGTGTTATTCTCCGGCGCCGCGGCTTACAAGCTACGCCCACTAGTTTTGCTGGAACGGGAAGCACTTCGCTTATGTCTGGGGCTACCAAAGTTTGTAGCCAACGCTGTGCTCTACAAGGAAGCACGATTACCTTCCCTTGAAATGAGATTTAAAATACTTACCGTTCAAACATTTATAAGGCTCTATGAATCCCCACTAAGAAGATCCCAGTCCATCTTCATCAAACAACGAGTCCAATTTTTTGGAGTCAGATGGCCACGGTTTCACACGCCACAAGTCATTGTATCGCAATCGTTATTGAATCCGTTAGACGTAAATATAAATGATATAATCACGGAAAACAGCATCTCAAATTCACTAGTTATTACTTATGATGACCTATACCCAAATAATGCAAAGCAGCTTCCCTCGCATATTCTTAACGGCTTACTCCAGGATCACTTGAATCAACTCCACACTAACGTAATTATAGCAACGGATGCTTCGCAGAGTGAAGAAAAGGCAGGAGTTGGAATCTTCTCATCATCATTGGACTGGTCTTTTTCTATTCGGCTTCCCGACTTCACTCCAATATACCTAGCGGAATTCCTAGCTGTTGTCCTAGCTTTACGAAAGCTACAATCTTTCAGGTCAACGGCGGTAATAATCACAGATTCTTTGTCGCTGTGCACCTCACTTACTGCTCCCGGCGAGACACACATATTGAAAACTTTGTACTCACTGGCTCCAAGTCATTTGAGAAGTTTACGATTAATATGGGTACCTGGGCACAAAGGCATATTTATTAATGAGGTGGCAGACAGCTTGGCCAAGGCTTCTATCAGCGGCCCAGTGCTTCCCCTTCCCCGTTCAGAAGATACATCCTTTTAACATCTCAATAGAACCTCAAATCATCCTTGGAACTACGCCACTTACAATTCCCTTGGAGCATGAAGTTTTGCAAAACAAGACAAACGGAAGTTACATTAACGAGACTACGTTGTCGAGTCCCATCTCTAAATTTTTACATGCACCGATCTGGTCTGGCAATATCCCCATTGTGCCATTTTTGCAATGCATTAGAGACGATTGAGCACTACCTACTGGAATGCCGGCGTTTCTCCTCCATGAGAAAAGTGACATTAGAAATTACAGTGCGACAGCTTGGCCTGCCATTGAACACTCCGGTACTACTGTCTTTCGGAGCGTCTGCGCTTAGGCACTCACACAGGAATATTTGCTTCGCCTTAGAAAAATTTATTATTGAATCGAACCGATTTCATTTATGACCGTATTATTCTATTCATTCCTCCTCTATTGCCTCATTGATATATTATAGATAATTATTATTTATTTTTTTTTCCTCTACGTAGCATGACAATCTACTGAACCGTTTCGATTTTCCCTCGCCTAAATTCATGTAACAAAATTTTAGATTTTTACCTCCATTTTCTGAACACATAAGCAAAGTCTGCCCGACTCTTGGCCAATCCCCGCGAGTGGGTAAGCGCCAATCTCATCAAGGACATCATCATCATCATCATCATCATCTTCAGTGCAAAAGGCCACAAGGTGGAAAGTCCCTTCAGAGCCATTGTTACGGAGCGCGGAATATGGTAGGCTACTGTCAGTCGCTATCCGCAAAGACAGTTCAATTGCTGGCACCGGAGGACCCTTACAAGATTGCTAGCTGAGACAGACTAGTGGAACTACTCAAAGATGACCTGCAAGGTGCGAACTCGGGCTTCTAGGTTGACATCGAGGAGCTATCCTGCTCAATTCCCCACGAGGACTTGCTCCAGGCGGTTCGCGATTGCATTGAACGCTCGGTAGTGGTAGCGTTTCAAAATGCGACTGGTGTCTCCGTAGGGGGGTTCCTAGAGCTGTTGGAAGTGTACCTTACCTCAGCCATCCAGAGGTTTCATGATAACTTTCATGTACTAAAACGAGGTATATGTATTGGATCAAGTGTTGCACCGGTACTCAGGAGATCTTTTTAGCTGAATTAGATTGTTTGTTGTCGCGTGTGCTTACTTACAGCCGCACAGTTCGTGTCTTTAGATACGTAAACGACTTTTTAATCCTGTTAACTACTAACTCTAACGATGACCTTGAAGAGGTAGCAAAGCACATTCTAAAGTCTTTCAAGTACACAGCCACCAAGATGAATCTCACCTTTGGATTGCCCAAGAATACTTCTTCGCAGTTTTTAGACATAAGGCTGTTCTTTGATGATAAGGATTACCTATGTTGCAGCTACTCGCCTCGTTAAGATAAGGCACTGCTGCCGCTCGATTCATGTCACTCTAAGCTGCTCAAGAGGGGCATTGCGGTGTCACGCTTCAGGCCATCTCTTTCCAAGTCACATCACCATAAGGTCCAAGCTAGTTTTTGCTACCAGGTTAAACGTCTCCGCAATGCAGGTTTTCCGCAGGCCCTACTCCAGGCCATAGCTGAGTCGCCGTAGAAGGCCACCGCCACTGCGGTTGAGTTAAGAGAAAAGAGGGAACGGCGAAAGTTTGAGGTAATGCCATATGGTTTTCCATAGGGTTTAGCATGGGATCAAGAGGGTGGTCAGAAAGTTCGGTGTTGATGAGATTTCTTCTGCGCCCTGCAAGTTGTCGCGTTTATGCGCCCTTTCTAACGTAGAAAAACCAAAGAGGGATAGTTGTGGCACAAAACATAGACTCACGTATGTACCATGTGGAACAGAGGTGGTGTACGAGTTTCCGCTGACCTATGAAAGGTTCTATGTGGGGCAAGAAGAGGTATTAACAATCGTTTAGTTGAGCACTCTAACTCATTAAAAGATGGCAGCGGAAAGCATCTGCGAGTTCATTGCAGGTCGTGTGCGAAGAAGTGCAAGCCATTGTTTTACAAAACGAAGGTGTTAGGGCGGGCGAAAAAACAAAGAGCACGTGAAATCTTGGAAGCTTCCTTGATGGCAAGACATGGCCCAGATAGGTGCGTCAGCGAACTGTCAGTGTATCTTTTCATAAAAGAGCTTGATGTTTGGGGGGTAGATAGGGTCTTGCCGAGGGAGTGTTCCATGGTCACACGGTTATGGTCTGGCTTGTGCATGCGCATAGTTCGGAGAGGCAGCATTGTATGATTTCAATAAAGCAATCGTTAGTCTGCGTTAGCCAAAATATACATAGAACACAAATGTGGTAAACAAAACAACATGATTATCTACATATACAAAATACAGGAAATGAACTCTGAAATATATCAATAGAGCCCGAATTCTTTACTTTTTTGGGAGTCGGATTATATATAGGACACTCTTTAATTGCACAATTCCAGGCCGAGAATGCGGAATGCTGTCTGGTGTACTGTTCCAGCACCAAAATAATGCATATGATCTAGAAGCATTGCGGATTGTATGATGCCATTGACCACCTTATACAGGAACAATAGGTCTGATTAAGTCTTGAGTCTACAGGTGCGAGTTGAGGTGTAAACGAGAAGGCTGAACTATGGTCGCCAGAATGTCAAAAGTGGTGCTTGAAGATAGATATCAATTTATTCTGGACGCATAAAAAATTTTTTATTTAATTGCGATAGCAATTATATAGGCACTCCAGGCCGCAGTAGCTATCTAGCGCAGCGGGGAAGGGCGGGGGTAAACGAGTAGGGGGGAGGTTAGCATAGAGTAAGAAAGAACCATTTACAACAGAGCGACTAAATAAAAAGAAACAAAAGACAGTTCGTTTGTGCAGTGGCTTCCTCGAGACAGTTTGTCACTGGCACTGTTAGGTCCCGCGGAACAGCCGGGTGGTGAGGCCCGACTGCAAGAGGAAGTCACAGTGTGCTCTTTTTTTGGTACCCAGGAACACATGTACGTGCATAGAAATTAGAATTCTTTGCACCGCTGACACCAGTTTTGCTTCGACTGTAATGCAGTATGGCTGTCGCGCATGTTCCGCGTGACCTGATACCTATTTCCCGGCGTTCAGAAAGCCCACCAACGAGCTCATTTCCATTACTTCGTTCTAACTGTACGCAGAGCCCTTTTGCCCTTGTAGTGTGCCAAAAAAAGTGCTTTTTTGTATACCTGTGCGACGGAAAGGCTTTGCGCATGGTCATCTAAAACACTATAAGCCTAATCCATGCCAAAATAGGTGTCGTTTATTTATGGGGCGCCGCTTTCTTTTTCCTTTTTTATCGACCTGTTTGCAAACTGCATGAACATGAATGGGGATTAGGCTGACATCAGCCATGTTCTGGTGCAAGAATACCGGCTCCCGCAATCGCCAAGGCTAAGCAGCGTTGACCTAAGCTAGAACGTGAGAGGGAGACCACTTCCCAGGAACGCCGACTGATGATAGCTCCACTTGCGGCGGAATCGTTCAAATGTCCGTTTTGTGCGATAAAGTTACAGTAATGGCGACGAGGGATGTCCCCCTCCCCCACCATAACAATTCCTCATTACCGAGAATGCGCCAGAAACTCAAGAAAGACGAGCAGAAGCTATCCACACAAATGTCGGGGTAAGCGGACGTGCGCCGCCGGAAAGTGCCCCTACACTGTAAAATAATTTACACTCTTAAAAGTGGAAAAGGGTGCAAATGTGTCTAAAACTCGCACCCTTAGGGCGTTAGTTATATAAATCACACCCTAAGGGTGTTAGTTATAGACACATTTACACCCTTTTGCACTTTTAAGGGTGTAAATCATTTATACAGTGTACTCTCTGTCGATGGCCGGCTTCCTCTCTCGGGTGCGCGGGACGCTTTCTTCTCTCCCGTCGAAGGACTTGTGTTTCCTATTTTCCCACGAGCCGATCGAACGGTTTTGGGCACTCGTTGGCGTGTCGAAGCACGCGGACAAAGCCGTTGCAACGTTTAACATATCAGTATGTGCGGTGGTCGGGCATGAGAACGAAGATGTGACAAATAGCCGAGATTTTCTGTTTATACGAGCCACGGACGATGCGCAGATAGCAGCACTCTAGGACATCAAGTCACGTGATGAAATCGGAATTGTGAAATCTTTAGTAACCGAAATACAAGCTGGTTGTAACAATTCATGGCGGTACTGAGAGTACTCGTGTTATCTTATTCTGTTCGTGTCTGCGCTACCCTCATGCATGAAACTGCCTGTCACTTCATGACCCGTGCAAGTGGGAACAAATGGATCCAACCACACGTAATTGTTTTGAAATTGAGGCTCCAATTACGTTCAATCATTCTTTCTTGTTCTCCAATGAGGCGCTTACTTATTGTTCTTTCCAGTTTCATTTGAAAGGCATCAGAAAACCTCGTTTTTCAGGCACTTGCCTGGCCAGGCATCTCTGAAAACCTTGGCGCGTGCACCGACTTTTGTCAGCAATTCGCGGAAAACACGAGACGGCACCTTGTCCGAGGAGAAGAATGTAATCAGAACGTAAGCGTGGCACTTGGAGCGTAGGACACAGCGGCTGCATGATCCTGTCCCAACTGTCACCTCTTGCCCGTCCATCTACTCCTTCCGCCCGATCCCTCTTTCTCTCTAATGATGTCTTGCCGTCTTGGCCACAAGACGGCAAGACGGCCCTTGCATTCACGTCCGACAGCAGCCTTATTTTGTCACGTGCCATTATCGCGGTTTTATCGAAACTGCCAGTGGCGCGCCAAGTTGAGACGCCCTGACAAGCGCCGGCCCCTGAGGAGTACTCTCCCGCTCCCCCCAAGATCTCACCTTTCTAGATAGCAGTGTGTTGCGCTACAAAGAATCTAGGCTAGGGCGCAGATTCTTTTTTTTTCCCTAGCCTTTTACGCTCACCACCAGTGAAAATCTTACCCTGACTCTCCGGGACCAGGGAGCAACCGTTCTCTCCCTCCTTGCCTATTGTCAACGGGAACGTAGCTGCCGCTATTTTGCGCCACCCTTTCGTTCTCCGAATTGTGTCTCCCTTCTCGTTTTTCTTTTCTCCTTTTTTCTCACTAGCCTCGTTTAAAAATCAAATTACGGGGTTTTACGTGCCAAACCCACTTTCTGACTATGAGGCACACCGTAGCGGGAGAGTCCGGAAACTTGGACCACCTGGAGTTTTTTAACGTGCGCCTAAATCTAAGTATACGGATGCTTTCTCATTTCGCCCCCATCGAAATGCCGCTGCCTGGATTCGATCCCGCGACCTCGTGCTTAGCAGCCCAACACCATAGCCACTAAGCAACCACGGCGGGTCGTCTGGTTGCCCTACATCCATGGGACACCGCCTTTCTTTTGTCCTGAATCGTGGCCAATAAGGCAGCTTCAAATCTGCCAAAGCGCTGAGAAAATATAAATCACTGTCACAGCTGTCCCCTTCGGTGTGATGTATCTGAGAACGACCGGACACCCGGTCTGCTATCTTCCCTATCAGTGCAGAACTGCCGTTTTCTTGTAAACCCTCATGAATGTCGGTCCACGTGTCGAAACTGTTTAAATTACATAGTTCTGTTTACCCTGCGGCGTTGCTCAAGTTTTTACGTTTGAAAGTTAGCCTGAAGAATTTCTCTGCACTTATATATATATACATATATATACACACAGTGCCCCACGTAATTTCAGCCAAACTAAAAACACTTTTATGTAGCACGTAATTAGTACAGAAAGCCATATCGGGAATTTTTTTTGCTGCTCTTTAATTTCCTCATTTCTTATGTTCCTCTAATTATGATATCGGAAAAGCTGATTGTATAATTAAGACTAATTATGTCATTAGGCGGAATTTCAGAAATATAAGTATCTCCAAGCGACGGCAAACAACCTTACCTTTGTTGTGTCCAGCTACGTTATATATATATATATATATATATATATATATATATATATATATATATCAGTGATGCACAGCAGCAGAACATCCGGCACAGAAAATTCAGCGAATAGAATCATGTAGGGAAAAATATCAGAAATTTACTTACGTTAGCACAAACAAAATTATGTGGTTTTCCGTGCGAAAACCACTTTCTGGTTATGAAGCACGCCGTAGTGGGGGACTCGAGAAATTTGGACCACCTGCGGTTCTTTAACGGGCACCTACATCTAAGTACACGGTTGTTTTCGCATTTCACCCCCATCGAAATGCGGCCACCGTGGCCGGGGTTCGACCTCGCGACCTCGTGCTCAGCAACCCAACACCATAGCCACTAAGCAATCACGGCGGCTACGATATCACATAAGCACACAGAGTTCAATTTATACATTTTTCTTCACTAAAAAAAAAAAAGAAGCGAGAGAAAGCAAACAAAAACGTTAATGCAAGCTTGCGCGTGTACCGAGAGTGGCATCAAAAAAATAAAGTAGTTTATGACCACAAGCATGCGTATATTTAGTGGCGTCATGAATACCAACATGTGCGCTGGCTCATGCCAAATTCTACGAAGACGACATTGAATGCAAACTTATGCGAACATACTGTGGTGCTATAGCAGGAGTGCAAATTTGCGAGTACATAGAGTGGCATTGTGAAAAAAAAGCGAATGAAAGCAAATCAGGTAGGTAGTTTGCGAATAACCTAAACACCAACGGGTGCACATTCAGTCGTGTCCACAGGGGAGGAAAGACGAAAGCCGTAGCCAATGGAATGTAGGGAGGAGTGAAATGGGAGGGGTCGCAGCTTCCAGGAGAGTGTTTCTTTTGTTCTTCACTGGAACTTTTGTGCGACCTGCAAGATAGTCAATATACCCCCACCTGGTTATGGGACGCCTGTATTCTGACCTCCACTGACCTCTGAGTTGAGCGAACTGCGCTCCATTGCCCTTTTGCACAAGTGGTATCCTTTGTGTCTGCGGGCAAGCTGTTTTTTTATACAATATATATGCGTGTGTGAAGAAGAAAACAAAATATAAATGAAAACTTATGACAAGGTGAACTGATAAACATGAGCATGACATCAGGGCGAGAAGAATGTCTAATAAATAATGCGGAAACGTGCATATCATCTCATAAACGTGCAATGTAATATTGTTACGGTGGGAAAAGAGAACAAGGTTGTCGATGGTAAAGACGACGAAGTGGCAACAGCCTCTCGGGATTCTCGGCTGCTGTTTATATATGCCTTGTAAATACATCTTGTAAATAGTTTTATACCCGTGACATTTGGTGGAGGTGCGGGGTATTCCCCCTTTTACTTACTCTTCGGTCGTGGCCCAGTATTACCATTAGACGCTTCCCTCCCCTTGATACAGGATTCGAGGACCGAGTATGCCCGCGACGCCATCGCCCACGCTGACCATGCGCGCCAGCTTGCCCGTACTCGTCTGTTGGCATCGCAGGAATCTCAACGACAAGCTTACAATCGCCGCCATGGTGACACATATTTTTCACCAGGCTCTCTCGTGCTACTTTGGTCCCCTTGCCGCCGATTGGGGCTCTCCGAGAAACTCCTTCCGTGCTACAAAGGCCGTTACCGTGTTCTACGTCAAGTGACCAATGTCACTTACGAAATAATCCCCGGGACCTCCGTCATACCACCCGGTTCCACATCACCTGACGTTGTACACGTCTCTCGGCTTAAGCCGTACTATGCCCTTACCGACGGATCCGTCTGAAGCACCGGGATGGTGCTTTTTCTGCCGGGGGTGGTGTTACGGTGGGAAAAGAGAACAAGGTCGTCGATGGTAAAGACGACGAAGTGGCAACATCCTCTCAGCATTCTCGCCTGCTGTTTGTATATGCCTTGTAAATACATCTTGTAAAAAATTCTATACCCGTGACAATATGTCATATCTAAACGTTTAGGAAATTCATAAGGCAACCAGAAAGATTACTGAATGGTGCACCAAAATGACGTTTCGGCCGCATAATCAAATGCCAAAAAGAAAAGAAAAAAATGGAGGACGCTTAAGCTTCGCCTAGAAGAGTGGAACGCGATAGCGTTATCGCACCCCGTTTGCACGGCCCTCTCATTCGATCGGCATGCTCTTGAGTCACACAAAGACATAATTTTCATATACAACACCTCTAAGTCCACAGCAGAACATACGAAGCGCCCCGCATCGGACTTTGCACCTACCAATCACGCGGTGAGCGCCGAGCAACGCAGCGTTTGGCGCGGCAACGAAACGTGCGCCTGAGCAAGCGGAACAAACCAAAGAACTCGGTGTCTCGGAGGGAGAAACGATCTACGCGAGCCAAACGTCGTGATCGGCACGGACAGCCGGGCCGCAACGCGCCATGAAGGCGGACGCAATCACAGGGCTGACGCCTCAGTGGGATCGTCCTCTATCTTGCTTGGGGGCATAGAAGTCTATGCTTGGGAGCACCACGCAGACGCATGACTCCTCGCCAGCAGCACGGCACACATCGCAGGGGACGCTTTCCCACCAGATGCGCTACGGCTCAGCGATCACGTCAGAGGCATCCCGCATCGGACGCTGCACCTAGGAATCACTCTGTGAGGGGAAACAGGAGCCGCGTCGCCTAAACATGAGGGATCGAGTGACGCGCGCTGGAAGTTGGAAGGGGAGAGAGCGAGAAACCTTATTAAACGGAAGTGTATTGGGACATCCTCGCACTGGTCCCCGCACGGCCCCAATGCGCTCAAACGAGACGAAGGGGAGAAGCGGGCGAGTGGCGCGCCACCTGTTGGGGCAGCGCCGTACACTGCGAGGAGGGGGTCTTCTGTGTTTGCCGCAAGGTGGCTCTGCGTGTGCGCCAAGCGCAGAAGAAATGTAGCGGAAACGTACTTCGCTACTCGTTTAACTGCGACTTCTGTAATTTACATGCTCACAATTACCGATATGCACCGCAGTATAACTTTCTACGGCGCGTTTCTAAGGCAACACCGCATTCACTAGAGGCGTTTTTGTCCCGCTTTGAACCATCGAACTCATGGCTTAGTGGTAGCGTCTCCGTCTCACATTCCGGACACCCTGGTATGATTCCCACCGAGCCCATCTTGCAAGTTGTTTTTATTTATGAATTGCCTTCCGGGATTTTTCGCTCACGGCCAACGCAGCCAACGCCACCGGATTTTCTGCGACACGAGCTCCTTAACGCTGTCGCATTAAAATAGGGAACGATGGCACCTAGAAATGCGCGTGCAAACACTTTGACACCATACTAACCAACAGTGATAGGAATGAATGTATATATAAAATAATAATAAAGGGCCATGAAACTTGCGACGATTACACAGGTAAATACGATATCTCTTTCAATGAGAACACCACCTATTAGTGGAAATCACGTGTTTCAAAACTTCATTGGGCGTCGGAACACGTTACATTTGGTTTCTTGCGCGCCGCTTGGAATGCTACAATTCACGCACTCATCGCACTTTTCACTTCCTGCAGTCGGATAAATAAGACTCGCTCATTGTTTGCTGGTAATCCCATCGTTCAACCGGCGTATCGTGGAATAGAGCAAGCACAGTACTCTGCCGAACACGTCGCACCTCACCGCGTGGGGAAAGCAAGTTTGCAGATACCGTCGTACAAGCCTCGCAAATAGAAAGAGGCGAGGGCAAGTTCTATGTGCACTTCAAGAACGCTTCCACAGCCACCTTTGAACAAAAGTGAGGACCCAGGAAATTGCTGATATCTCACTTTATCTGCGATTCTCCTTGGAACAATGGTAGAATAGGCTAAACTGCAGGCTAGCCGGCATGCACTTATCATGTACCGAGCACGGCGCTCCTTTTTCTTTCATTTTTTCTTCTCCCAGCAGACAGATTTGAATGAGCTCTCGTTGGACTGCGTTGCTAGCGTGGTTGCAGGCAAGCGTCTTTGAAAGAATGTGGGGGAGGCGCGATGACTAGACTGAGCCAAACATTTAAATCTGTAGAAAGAATCCATTCGCGTTTTGCCCGCTTTTAATGCTTAGTGGCGACACATTTGACAAATGCTGGAACTGACGCGAAACAGCTTGGTTGTTTTTTTTTTTGCACAGATGTCGCCACCATAAGAAATAACGCCTGTGCGATTTATTACTTATTGGAAATTGTTTGTTTCCACCACTGCTCAGTAAAACTCGTGAGTGCAAGTACAAGACACATTATGGCTCTACTAATGTGCAGCGCTGGCTATATGAATTAGCGTGTACACTAAAAAGGATGTCAATTTGCACGAACCTGGCCAGCAGAAAAATTTGCCAAATTCACCGCTCTATTGTAGATTCCTTATTCAACATAAGACAATTTTGTCTTCATAGAATCGCAGAGAAGAGCTTGCTGCTTGTCAGAGCTGGAATGCTGAAAATGTCAAAGCACCAGCTTGAATAGGTTTGCTTATTCTTCGGTAATGCGTCACAAAGTACAGTCATAAATTGCCAATTTCAAATAAGAATAGCTTACGAACTGTTCATCAGAGCACAAAATCACTTCACATGGATTATAATTGCACTGTAGCCTAGAAAGCCACTAATGATTATTGCTCTGCGTTGACAAGGAAAAAAGATATTCATTCATAAAATTTTATTGTTTTCCCCATTTTATTACCTCCTACATTAAGTTCTAATTAGTTTCTTAGAAGCCTTGTATGACTTTTCATTTAAATGTACACCAAATTTCATTTTCTTATGTTGTAAAGTTTTGCCGGAAACGCAGTACAACGGAGGCTAGTAGAGCAGAAACGCTGTTTCTTGCTCATACTGTTTTGATTGCTGTCGGGTAACACTTCAGGCTAGGCCATGATACTAGGTGTCCCTGGAATGCGCAGAACGTAAGCTTTCTAATGCAATGTAATTTACATCCCTCCAATGAGCGCCCGAAGCACAGTGTGTCCTGCAAACAATGACTAAAATGCGGAGCGCATGCAGCTGGAGTGGGACCACCGAAAAGGAAAAAGAAAGATCAGCGAAAGAATGAGAAGGTAGCGAGAGTGAACACGGCAATACACGCAGCGCAGGTATTTTCAAGAAGCACAGTTGGCACTTCGTGGCCCTGTGCATCGAATAATGCTTAGGCCAAGTTCCGGGATATTTATCTCCGAGCGTGGTCTGCCATCGAAGTGGCGAACTGTAGCTCACGGAGAATAGCGCTGATGTGGAAGTGGCAGAGAAGGTGCTCTATACTGTCTCGTCACCTACGGAAAATTGCACGTCGCGCTGCTGGCAATTGCTAGAAAATTGTATATGCGAAGACCAGCCGTATCAACACAGCAACATTGTTTTGCGATGGGAGAGCCCAGGCGAGATAGAGGGTGGATGTGTGTCGCTGATGTCGGAAAAAAGAATACTCCTGCATCGAATTGAATGCCGCAAGCTTTGAGAACGGTATCGGCGGGACGCTTCGCCAATTGCAATTCCTCGCTTGGATAAATTTTGAATGGTCTCTCCATACAAACTAAGCTTGTGTGGTGTGAGTGCTTAATGAATATTCACCGCTGTTTGTCCAATAAAATAACTTGAAAGATTATCGCACACCCTGCATGAAGGTTGAATACACTTCCCGTCCGTCAACATGTGAATAATTGACCGATATTTCATCTTTCGTGAGCGCTGTCACACGGTTGTCGGCATGTGGAGAAAGTCTACTGAATACTTCGTATACGTCGCACGTAGATTCAAAAACACATTCACGCAACTAGAGGCCTTGCTTCAGTCACAATATTATTTTACCGTATTTATGCGAATATAGCGGGGAGATTTATTTCGAGGTTTCTAGCCTCAAAACGGCGCCTCGCAGTTTATTCGGATTCAGAACACAAATATAACGCGGCTTTCGTTTCGTTTCTTTTTATTGTCGCCTGCTCTCTATGTAACATAATGGGATTACACTGACGATGACCTTGCCCAACGCAGAAGTAAAAAATCGCTTTTTTCTAATCACCTAATGTAGTTCGCACTTTTCTTTTATAGCGAGGAGGGCTGCCTTACGGCATAGAAAAAAATGAAAAACTTATAAGTATGAATGCAATCGTGGAGAAAGCCCAACAAGATTGACTGCACAATGTAGCTTGTACTATAGATTCCATGTCTACTACATTTTCCACAATTTGTGCTTTGGTAAAGAATGAATCTGCGAACTGTAACATCCCCAACGTTACACAGGAAAGTCTGGCATTGAAGTTGGGACAGAGCGCACTGCTATCTTGTGCATTTGATACATGTTGGAATTCAGGCAAAACATTTGAGCAATACGACAGTCCTTATAAGCCTCTATGTAAAGCCTTTTAATTGGTGCGCTAAAATCACCTTCAGCCGGCCACCAAGGCGATTGTTTCAAATCACTTCGTAATATATTAATTGTAGAGGATTTTAATAATCCCTTGTAAGTTTGTTGTGTATGAGCTGTATACTTTTATTGCCTCACTACACTGAAAAAGTTATTACGGCTCATATGAGAAGCTTCTGGAAGAACGACGCATAAGTAAAACATCCGGAAATCTCTAAGTTACACTCGAGTTGTGTACACCGGTAAAGAAACGAGCCAAAAACGAATAACAGACGTGTTACTGGGTCCTGCAGTTCGCATCCGTTTGTAGGCCTGAAAGTTGGATGTCCTTTTTTTTTTCCTATATCTAAAAGTGCAGTTGTCCGCCAGAGAGAGGCGCTAAGGGACAAAAACAAAAGGAAGTTATGTACTGTATTTGTTCGATGTAGGGGTAAAGTACGTAAGTAAGGTCCCAGGCTCACAACACGAACGTAGGTGCAGGGCGCAACTAGGTCAATTGACAAGCACAACCGGTTCTGGTGATGAGCAGGCGATCGAGGCGTGGCTGCCACATAAAAATATTTAGTCCTGCTGCTAAGCGGTTAAGCGGGCACAAGTGAGTTCGCTTGTGTGGTCAGTCAGGGCACATCACCACGAGCGTCTAGTATTTTCAGAGGTCGCATCCAACGCCGAAAGTATATTCAGAGGAAACATAGTATTCTCTTGTCGAGAAAAACAAGTCAGGAATAACAAGCGGTGTCGTAGAGCGAGGTTGTCGAATGTCGCCAAAGGCATGGCCACGTTCTTACACGGTAATCAGCGGAAATGTACATCGACAGCACGTCAACTAGCGTGTAACTGATACTTCTTTAAGGTCGGTGCGTGTTCGTGTTGTGTCTAGCACGAGCGAGTAGTGTCAGCGATGGCATTGGCACGAGAGCGGCGAGCTAAGCCAGCGAAAAGTATTTGAGGATCGCCATATTGAACATAATCGCCATGTTGGAGAAAGCCTGTGACGTCAGTTGCTCAGGTGGCCAGGAAGGCTTGAGTTGTAGCTTACCGTTAGGCGTATTTGGTAGCCACAGCGATAGACACAAACTTGGCGAAAGTAAACAGAGGGAAAGGGCTGAGCGAGTTGAAAATCAGAATAATGAAATAATTCGTACAGTATATCAAGAAACCGAAGAAGTCAGGTTAGATGCACGGCTTTTCATGCTCTCGCAGGGTTAATATGTGGTGATGTAACTATGCACAAAAGGGCATTTGCCAATCCAAACGAATCAGCGTGGTCATACTTGTGTGGCACGCCATGGTGACATGCCACCAGGGCATCGTGTAGTTGCGCATGACTCTTTATATTGTGTGCTCGAGAATAACAACAAACACGTCAGGTACACTAGGGGGACGTTGTTACGGTACAAGGTGATATCCTGAAAAAAAACAATGAGCTTGCGAATAGAAGCATTAACAGATTGAGTACTGAGGCCCTTATCGACCTTGTTCAGGATGACGTAAGCGTTTAATTCAGCCTTTAGTTCGGAGAAAATGAGATCAAGTTGTTTCCTTGCATCACAATGGCAGGTGTGCTCTGGCAAAAAGTTAAAGCATTTCATTTGAGGGTGCCTGAGTATTCTGTGTACATTACGTGCGGCAATGATAGCGGGAATACAACATTATTGAACAACAATAGAGCTCACTTATTAGTATAGCTGTGGAGGACGCAAGTAATGAACAGGCTGGAAAAAGACAGCCTTGTATGTCTGTAGTAAACTGAATAGACCATTGGCGTCTTGGCAGAAGAGCAAGGTTACCCTGAAAGCACAAAACCTAGTGGGCCTATCAGCCCAGTTGGCTCTCGCAGTGATGAAATCCCGCAAAGGGCGTGATGATACCATGACGGCACGCGACTGTACGCCAAGAAATAAAAACAATTTCTTAAACTGTGAATTTACATATATGTTTAAGAAACGTGCTCATTAATACAACCGTTTGAAGTGAGAGAAACCGGCTGTCGTGTCTACGGCAAAGTTTATTTAAACGGCTTCAATCTTATGGCCATTGGATCATTGCGGACTTCCATGGTATCGTAGTCGTCGAAATGGGCCACAATTGATAGTGAATTCAGGAGGCTGATGAACGGCAAGAAGTCAGAAGCTTGCAGAATGCCTCATGTAAATACAATTTCTTTTTGATCAGCATGCTCCGGTGGTGTGCCATTGTTGCTCTTTCTAAAATTCCCCGAAATATGAACAGAGGCGGACAAACAGTATGCAGTGACACCGTTGGAGTTGTCTGAGTATGCACAGGCATATCCCCGAATTTAAATAGCAGACCCCCAAATTTCAAGTTGGGCCAGCCTCAACTGTGAAATTTCCAGGTCGCCCACCTATATATTTTCAATTGCCCCACCCACAAAATTCAAGTTGGCCCATCCCCAAATTTTAGTTTACCGACGCCTTAATTTCAAGTTAGACTACCCCCAAATTTAAGTTGGCCCATTCCCAAATTTCAGTTAGCCCACCCCTTAATTTCAAGTTGGGCTACGCCCATAATTCCGTTCGCGCACCCCTGAATTTCAAGTTGACCCAATGACAAATTTTAGTTGGACCACTCCTAAATTTTTCAAGTTGGCTCACCACCAAATTTCATGTTGGCCAACCCCAAATTTCAGTTTGACCCCCCACAAATGTCAACTTGACGCACAGACAAATTTAAGTTGGCCCAACCCCAAATTTCAAGTTGGCCCACCCTCAAATTTAAGCTGGCTCACTCCCAAGTCTCTGTTGACCCACCTCGACGTTTCACTTGGCCCACACCCAAATTTCTAGTTGGCCCAGCCACAAAATTTAGCTAACCCAGCCCTGCTATAGGCTTTGCCATACATTTTCTATGGAGCCCTGTGTATCCCTAAGCATATACATAAATCTGGTGATATGAGTATTCTCTCTGATCAATTCTTTTTGTTTCTGTTGTTTCTTATCGCTTATAATGCTACCATTCATCTATATTCACACTATTATAACATTTAAATGTCTTCGCAAATTACGCATTTTTGTGCCGATACAAGGCATTGCACATTTTGCGTGACATGTTTTGCTGGGGTAGTCGCCAAAGAAAGCTTACGAATTAAATGCGTGCATCTTGGCAAAGGTGAAACCACTAGAAATGTCCGGACAGCACTCACCTAAATATAGAAGGGAACTTAAAGATAAAAAACGTAACGTTGACAGGGTGGCCAAATTTCGAGTCAAATAAATTGGCTGTAGGATTAGTTCAGCTGATATCTGATGATGCGAAATACGGTAAAAATTGTCGGCAAGCGTTGAAGAGAGGTCCGGTGGGTCCTGTGGCCTACGCCCGCGCCCGGGAACCGTGAGTCGACTGTACATATGAGTGAGATGCCTGGTGATCAGTGGTTAAAGGGTGAGTCAGGTCTGAAATTTGGGACGCGGACTCAATCACATTAAATAGAATGCACTCTGCAGTGTCATCCTTCGAAGGCTGGTACCGATGCTCGCGCAATGAGGGTGCAAACAATTTATGTGCCAACTGTCACCTTCCTCGAACTGCGAACATTTCTTAATGTTGCCCGTGACAGTCGCACAACCCTTAAACACAGGTGAGTGTGAGGAGTTGTGCGCGAGGAGTTTTGAGGAGTTGTGCGCGAGTCTACATTGCGGCTATATTATAAAGGCTGAAAAGCAACATCTTAGACAATATGGAGAACACGCATATACTGCGTGTGTTACTGCACAATAACCTCCAATAGCGGTCTTCTTTCACGCACGTAGATAATCGTCACAGGACAGTACTTTGACAACTGCAAGTACTGTACATGTCGTGCCTAAAGGGGTACCTGGCCTGGTGGCCACTAAATAAGAAATAACTTTGTGAGCAGCTTCGATCATAGCATGCTAACGGACAACGACACATGCACAGTTTCCACAATTCTTGTGTCGTGACTTCTGACTCAAGGTGCAAAACCAACTTATCCATGTATACATCTCAATAGTTAAGCATGTCTCTATTTTCAGCTGTTGCGGTAGCCCATGTGTGCGGTGTACGGGTTGGAGGACAATCCCACCACTGGCAACCAGCTGTAGGATTTGTGGTCGGGCATGAAATAAGTGGTAGCTGGCCCATGCCACCGTCCAACTCACCTACGCTTGGGACGTGGTTGTAGGGAGGAACTCGCTCTCATCGAGAACTAGGAGTACGGGATTTATTTACAATATTTACATTACGACAGAAGATACATTTCAACAGTCTAGCATGACTCCCAAATGGAGCACGAAAGACGAAGCGCGAAGCACGAAGCACAGCGCACCACGAGCAGCCGAAAAACGGCTACTTAAAACCCCCTGTCCTCCCTAGATCCCTAGGTGAGGGAAAACTGCTGTCAAACCTTCGTCCAATCGGACCATCCACAGTCGTTGGAGGCGTAGTCGACCTGCATTTGACGGGGAGGGTTCACACACTCACATCTGCACTTTGGATTCCCAGAACACACCGAATTGAGCGGGTCCTCGTAGACAAGTTGTCACGCTTGACCCCAGTGGGCGCCTCTTGATTCCAGAGCTGACTTCTCAGGTAGCCGCCACGACTGTCAGCAGACTGTGACGAATTATGGGGCCCGTGAAAACGCACCGCAAAGCACCCTTTTCCAGGAGCCCTCTTGTTCCAATTAGGCCGTGAAGGCGACAGCTAAACCAACTAACAATGCACGGTCCGCCAAACGTGGCTTTCCTTGTTACTACAAATATAATACGCACAAATGTTTTCTCCGGACATTTGAAGAAAACAGGTAAAAGCGACACTGGTCTGTATTTGCTTAAGTCGTTTTTGGAGCCTCCTTTGTGTATAAGATTGACTTTTTTTTTTTTTTTTTTTTGCTGCGAAAACACACCCACCTTTATATATAGATTATATATGAGAGTTAGTACAGGGTTCATTTCATCTATAACGTAGATTATAAGTTTCATTTTGAAAGAGAATGGGCGTTCACCATTCCTCATTTTTTATTTGTTTAAAAATTGACAGCATGTCGGCATTACCATAGGATGGAAGAAATACGCTATTATACCTTCAAGTGCACCTGACTCATAGGCGCTAGTCACCAACGATGCAAAACAGTTATTAAATTTGTCTGCTAGTTTAACGCCACTGCAAGCACTGCCTTCCAGATATACACACTCAAAGGTACCAGAGTAAGAGCACCCCAATAGTGAGTTTAACTTACTCCAGAGTATTCTTTTAGTCGGCCACACTACTAGACATGTTCGTGTGATAATTGTCCCTAGCTCTTCGCAATATACCATTTAGACTATTACGAAAAGACTTGAACTTCGGGAAATCACCTGAATCTCGACTTTGTAAGAATGTTTGGTACACCTTATTTTTCTTAGTGATCATTCTGCTCAGCTGTTTGGTAAACCATGGTTCCCGACCTTTCTTCGATGTTTGTATAGTTTTGTATGGGAATGCATCTCTGTATAACGAAAAGAATTCCTGCAGGAAGAAGTTAAAAGCTTCATCTGCTGACTCATAACTAGCTAACTAACTTGTACATCGAAGCAGTACAGTGGGACGTAAAGACACAGTCATCGTCCCATCGCAGGCTGAGCGTCAAAGGGACTGAAGCCATAAGAATGTTGGCAAAGCGAGAAGACCTATTATTCAAGTCGGCTGATAAAGGGGGTGAAGTGTTTATGGATACAAGTAGCGACATTTCTGAAGCTCGGAGGCAACTTAACAATAAAACGTTCTATCAGCACTTGAGCTGTGATCACAGGGAAGAGGTGAAAAGGATCTTTAGATACAGTTGCAGATCTCGCAGAGGAAAAGAATCACCGACCCTGCATTGCGTTTGTTAATACATCTTAGTCCAGTGGCTGGTGGGTTCTACATCTTGCCAAAAATTTGCAAACACAGCAATGCCGGTAGACCATCCGTGCCAGGAATAGGTACGGTAAACGAGAACTTCTCACGCTACGCTGATTACCTCATATGTTTTACATTTCCCATGTTTCCATCGTACATTAATGACACGAACCACTTTTTAAATGATATCATTGACCTGCAGGACATTCCCTATTGGTGTCTTCTGGTGCCTGTTGATGTAACCTCACTGTACATGAACATTCCCTGCTTTGGTGTTATCCGAGATGTTCTACATGCATATAATGGGTTAGAGTTCGACAAAACAGTTGATTCTTCCACAGTCGGCACGCTTCTTAGATTAATTCTTCAATTGAACAACTTTGACATCAACGGCCAATACGACGTTCAAGTTAGCAGCACTTCTAATGGCACCAGAATTGGTCCTAACTGCGCAAACACCTTCGTGGGCGTCAGAAAACGGGGTTCTTGCGAGTTGCGATCTGAAGCCCTTTTACTACAAACGTTTTATCGACGACGTTTCCCCATCTAGCATTATGGTGAATCAGAGCTTGATCGATAATAATAATAATATTTGGGGTTTTACGTGCCAAAACCACTTTCTGATTATGAGGCACGCCGTAGTGGAGGACTCCGGAAATTTTGACCACCTGGGGTTCTTTAACGTGCACCTAAATCTAAGCACACGGGTGTTTTCGCATTTCGCCCCCATCGAAATGCGGCCGCCGTGGCCGGGATTCGATCCCACGACCTCGTGCTCAGCAGCCCAACACCATAGCCACTGAGCAACCACGGCGGGTGAGCTTGATCGAGGATTTTAATAATGCCCACCCAATTTTCTACTTCATAGGTGCACTAGCTAATGTTTGTTCTGTAATTTTGTACTTCTACTATAGTGACTAGTCTGCACACAATGTCAAATGCCGGGCAACACAGTCGGTCCCCTTGTGAAAATGTCACACAGCAGCGGACGCAACGTTTTTTCGTGAGATCACAACAATCGAGACAAAGGATAAGTTGGTGGCTGCAGGCTTATCGTTTTTGCCCGAACGATAGATTGTAGCAAATTTCAAGAAACGCAGATAGCCTATCAGCTCCGGTTGCTCTGCAAACATACCTGGAGCAAACAGGGGATAGCAACAAGTGCGAACAGCAGTCGTCGAACAAAGATTGCATTTCAGTAATTTCCTTCTCGTGTAGTGCTTCGCTGATATTGCTGGCTCGCGAACCTCACACACACTCGAAGTAGCAGAGAATTCCGCGTTCAGATAATATCGCGGGATGCCCGAATGGCCCACGCCACTTGACCAAGAGCAGCAGCGGCGGCGAATAAAGCGATCTGTGTTGGCTCGCTTTCCCCATGACTAAAAGCCGTAGCGATGTCTGTCGGGCGCCGTTTCTTTACCAACGGCAGTAAAGGGCGGTGGTGATTTGTGAAACGTCACAACTTCCCGCTCGGGGGCAGGCAGCTTGAATAGCCCTAAACATACGCGGGCCCTTCGGCCGCAATTTCAACTTGAAATAAATTTTTTCTTGGCACGAAACATGCTCTGTGAAGCTCCTTGAGTGGTGTTTTCACAGTCCACGTTGACCAAACATTTACCTTTAGTGTCCCTTTAAGGCCGAGACAAAGCTGGTGCATTTAGTGATTGCTCCAAAAATGTTAAAAACCTAACTCCACTCCCCTTTTTCTTTCTCTTGCGGCGGAGACACCTGCAAGACGTCAATACTGGGATCTAACGAGCACAAAGATGATGTATGATGCCCATGGGGTGGAGGTGGGAGGTGGAGAGAAATTATGATCAAAGGCATCTGCGCAGAAAAGTACGGCACATATGTACAATAAGTTTCCTTGAAGACTGGCCAACATTAAGCACTTGCTAGGAGCCCCTATCTAGCGGCATTCATCCAGAGGCACATGCTATGTGTCTAGTACACATATATGGCACAAACTTCGGTAACCCGAATACATGAACTTTGCAAGTATCAAAAAACCAGCTGAATATTGTGCGCTCTTGCATTAGGACGTTTAGCCGACATTGCATCTAGAGGTTTTACCTCGTGAGTCATTCTTTGATTCCGCTTAGTAGAGCTACGCTTTCTGGCGCGACTTGTCTGTCACAAGTTTCCGTTACGTAAGCCGAAGCATCACGTGACAAACAACGTACTGTCCAAGGATGGGGTAAGGTTATACATGGAAATTTAAGAAATTTAAGGAAGGCCTTGCATAATATGCACTCATTCAATAAAATATCTCGGTACTTTTTATCTCTCTGTGGTAAGGCATCACATGTAAATGTTCTATTTTTTTGTTGTTGTTGTTGTTGTCTTATTACACATAATTGAGCTGCACTCGCTGGCAATATTTTGCGGGTCGATATCTTGCTGGTTAGCCAAGTTTCTACTCTTCACGGCAGAAAGGATGTTCCACATCCGCCGCCTAGGTTTGTGAATGGTGGCGCTGGCTAACACTCCCAGGGTTAGTTCTAGTTGTAAAACATAAACACCCCAGATAGTGGGTGGGAAAACGGCGACGCGGTAGCTCAATTGATAAGAGCATCGCACGCGTAATGCGAAGACGAGGGTTCGTAGTTCACCTGCAGCCAGTTTTTTTTTTTTTTCATCCACTTTCATTTCCATTAATTCTGTTAGTAAGTAGAAGTAATTTCCCCTATGTTGGTCTTGATGTCTTTTTTTTTGTTGGGTTCTTATGATACGATTAATAAAAAGTTGGCCCCTCGGCTCCTCTTCTTCTCGTTCGAGCTGTGTAGAAAAAAGTTAAAAGGTCATAAGACATTGGCCAGCTGTGAACTAAAACCTAATAAAATATACTTTCGGACGCAATTTAATGAGTCCGCTTAAATGAAGACAAGGTGACAGTACTGAAGTATGTACATGCATTTGAAATACGATGTAGCATGCAACACAGTAAACCATGCAGTGCTAAATATACGAAACATAAGTGAGGTTGCGTGCATCACGAAGAAAGCATGATTTGTCTAAACAATACCATTTTTAAATATTATTATTATATATATAAGCACTCGATTCTTCGCTATTTGCCAGTTTTTGCTGAGGGCAGTTTTTTTTTATGAACAAGTAAGCAAGAAAGCAAAATACCGATTTTGTCTGTAGGGGAAAGCTGCGGTCGCAGTAAATGAGTTGCGAACCGAAGATATCGCTGAATCCGGTTGTGTTTCTTTACATATTTTTTTTTTCATGGAATAGATACTTTGTTTCTTTGTTATTATATTTTCAGCTTTGTCGCTATGGCATACAGGGAAGAAGGAGGAAGAAAAACAAGAGGTGAAAGGCAGAGTGGTTAACCATATTTCCAAATAACACGCTATCCCGAAACATGCAAAGTTGATAAATGCCGCACGACGTGTGGTAAGCAAGTGCTTACCACACACATTACCACTTTGGTACACATTCCCAACCTTGTCAAATGATTTGGCCAAAAATGGCACGGATGTAGAATATATTTCCTTGAATGAGCTACGAAGCATATATGTATAACTCTCCATTGTTTTATCTTTTGTTGAAACACTAATTGTGTTGCTTACTTTCTTCGTTTCCCATCCAGTAAACTTCTCGCAATAATTTTGCATATTTTATTAATTTCTCTTATGCGCATATTGGTCACTTGTTTGTATTCCGCAATATCCTGAAGTTTTTTTGCATTTCCGGCATACTTATTTTCTCCTCTACATGTATGCAATTGATACCGCTGTATGACGTGCTCTTGTGCACGGACCCAGTCAAGCCTTTTCGGGCTTTTAATATGTGCTCCAAACGTCTGAGAGATGTTGAATAAAGCTGAATTGTATTGAACTGAAGGTGTCCGGTAGCCAAGAGGGAAGGGATAAATTGCAGAGTACGCTGCCTTTTACTATACATTAAGGCGCTCGGTTTACATTGCAATTTCATTAATTAATTCGGGTCGACTTACTAGAGAGTTGAGCTTTTTGTGGCTGCTGAGGGGTAGAAGAGTGAGTCGATGACTGTTCAAAATTTGAAAAATTTGATGTCGGTTACACGAACACAAAGTCATCTTTGCTGGGAGTTGGACATTAGTAGGGAGGCTTTCCTGCATATATTGTATACATTTACGTAAGTGCCCTATGGTGGGGTGGAAAGACGTGGTGCATTTGGACAAACCCGGACGCTTGATAACTTCAAAAGTTTCAATTCTCCTTAGCGATTTGTTTTTAGAAAAAATCGCGGTTACTTCGTTTTGTATTACCGTGCCTGCGACGAATCAGGCTATGCGGAGGATTGCTTGATTTCCTTTTATAATAATGCAGTACATAGGAATACTGGGCGCGTAACTACAACATTTAGCAAAAAGAATGTGGGCTTAAAATTCACTAACAAATTGTCATAGCCAAGGAGCTTTTGTATGTGCATATTACCTTGAATTTTCTAGAAGATCCTGTGCGTTGGAAACGCTGCCCGATATCATGCAACATCTTTGCTGGACTTGTTGGCTAAAAAAACCCTCAACCACACGACCTATATCAAGATATTTCACAACGGGTCAATGCCATTTTGTGTTTCTTTTCTTTTTTCTTTTGCGCTGACAGTTATGCTAACAGGTATGCACCGACCAGTGCACCAATATGTCCTTGACTTTGCAGAACTCCGAAATTCTACATAACTGCAATGAACAAAATTTCCACGCCTTGCCTCAAATCTTGCCTCCACAGGGAATGTGTGCATAGGGTAAACTTCACTCTCAGCAGGCAGGTCACGCTTTTAACAACAGTAGTTCCTCACTTTGTTTCTAAGCCACCGCCTCCAAGCGTGTGAAAGGTACATCACGTGCTCTTCTTCACTTAATCTAGCACAAAGATGAGTGGGCGAGATGAATAGAGTTCTGTGTATACTATATATTTATTCTCTTTTTCAAGACACATAATAACGTAGGTAGTACATGTGGCCTTAACGTCATTGTACTGCTCCTAATAGGTTAGAAAGAACCTACGCTGGCGTGCATAAACCACTTCAACGAAAAAATAAAGATGACCTAACACATGCTATGTGCGATATACTAAAACGTTTGTGGAACGCAGTGTTGGAGAAGTTGTTCAATTTTCTTTTAATTATTGGTCACTGCAGTTAATTCGGACAAATATGTAGCCGACCCAATTACATTCTGAATGACGGCAACTGGTCACTGGCTGCAAGGACACCATCGAACCATCCCTTCCAATCTCAAAAATCCATCTGACACTGCGGACACTTCAAAAGTTCGAGATTTGAAGACATCGAGATTGTATTCACGCACAAGAATCAAGCAAATCATCTTATGTTTGATGAACGCGCATATGAAGAATGGCGGCAAGAGACATATGAGCCAGCGTGTCATTATCCGTCATAACATGAACTGTCATGTCTGAAAAGACATATTTTCAGAGTGATGATATCTGTTTGTTGTTGACGGCTCGGTGCTACTTTCTGTATGCAAATATAGTTTCTTGGATTTTCCTTGTGTCCTTGCTTTTCACCTTTCTCATCATTGCGAGGAGTTTCAGATCACAGTCGCCGTTGTTGTGTTTCCTTCCGAGCGTCACTGTTCTTGCGGCTGGTTTTTAATATCAAGAATTCAAGGAACATCAAAAAATTTAGTCAGTTAAGTATCCTTACGTCACTTGAACGCGAAAGCATTCAGATCCACATTAACTCACCTTCATTCCCTTTACTTCACCTTGATTCACCATACTCCACGTTGTCACCTTATTTTAACGTCACGACCCTACCTTAGTGCCCCTTGCTTTAACTTGTACCAAATTTAATGTACCTTAATCCAGTTTAATCTACCTTCATTCACTTTACTCCACCTTTTTCAATTTACTCCACCTTAAATAACCTTACTATAACTTGTTCTGCGTTTAATTCACATTACTTCACTCTAATTCCCTTTAATTCACCTAAATTCATTTTAATTCACATTAAGTACCCATAATTATCACTAATTACCGTCGCTATACAATATACTATCTTCTGTAGTAAGACTGAGATCATAAAGGCGCCGATGACGTCACCTCCTCCCCATTGGCTGCGCCACCACGCTCCCAACGACGCACGCACTAGACTGCACGTTTACTCAGCAAGATGGCTGTGACGTCACGTGCGCAATGACTGACGCACTAGTCACACCTTTAGTCATGCGCTACCATACAGTTGGCGTGGCGATAGGGAAGCGTGCTAGTCTCGCACCCCCATTTCCACACAAACCGAAATTTACAATTTGTTTCTTTTCTAAAGCAATAATTTGTTTACAGGAACGTGCCTGAAAAATGCGACGTCGATTCGAGCATTCCTTGACGTGCTTTTACTCTTTGCGCCATCGGCCATTTTTGATACCATCGCTTGATCACGCCGTTATATGTCTCATGGGACATATAACGATTTCGCATTAAAGGCAATCTACGCGCGTAGTTACTTAGGGCAGGTAGAGACCACGGATCCGGATAATGAGACTGAAATAACCAGAAGAATAAGAATGGGCTGGGGTGCGTTTGGCAGGCATTCTCAAATCATGAACAGCAGGTTGCCACTATCCCTCAAGAGAAAAGTGTATAACAGCTGTGTTTTACCACTACTCATGTATGGGGCACAAAATAGGAGGCTTACGAAAAGGGTTCTGCTTAAATTGAGGACGACGCAACGAGCTATGGAAAGAAGAATGATAGGTGTAACGTTAAGGGATAAGAAAAGAGCAGATTCGGTGAGGGAACAAACGCGGGTTAATGGCATCTTAGTTGAAATCAAGAAAAAGAAATGGGCATGGGCAGGACATGTAATGAGGAGGGAAGATAACCGATGGCCCATTAAAGGTTACGGACTATATTCCAAGGGAAGAGAAGCGTAGCAAGGGGCGGCAGAAAGTTAGGTGGCCGGATGACATCAAGAACTTTGCAGGGACAACATGGCCACAATTAGTACATGACCGGGGTAGTTGGAGAAGTATGGGAGAGGCCTTTTTCCCTGCAGTGGGCGTAACCAGGCTGATGATGATGATGATGACGCGCGTAGCCAAATTTTGTACCGAGTTTTTTTACTCGTGACTGCTAACGACCTCCGCGATATTATTAACATCCTTGGTCTAAGACATCGCCTAATCAGAAGGCGTCAATGCTTTACTGGCAAATAAATTGCACTTGCGTCATTCACTCATCCAAGCTACTCGTGCTTGCCACGGATCACTACTTCTTGAAAGTTTTTAAGTCAAAATACACGGTTCTCCCCGTTGTACCCAGGCCTATGCTCTGTGCCCTTTGTACTCAGTGTGACATTACAACTTCATTCGGCCAATATCCCCCCCCCCCCATATGGCATCAGCAGTAGCAAGTGGCTGCCAATGTACTATGGACATTCTTATTGCATGAACCAATGATTAGAAAAACCGCATTGAACCATAGCTCTGTTCAAGCCGTGCGAATATACCGTTGTCGGCTTAGGGCCAAGCTCTTCAGGTTCTGAAATTGGTGCTTAAGGGAAAACATTCATAATTTCACTTGAACCTTGAGCTGCACATACCTTTTGTCCCTGTCGAATTACACCACGAGATTACTTCCCGCGCATCGGTTCAATAGGAGTCTGCACAATTTTTCGCTACAATTTCTATATTTGCGTGGCTTTCGTCAACAACATTGACATCTTGCAGAATGATTATTTTGTTTTCAGTGCAGGTGCAGCATCACTGAGTTCAAATTTTGCCCTTGCGAACAATGCAGCACTAAGCTGTGATGATCGTGAAAGTAGAAGCAGTTATATGTGAACTAATCTCAGGAAAAAACAGGCAGTGATCATTAGAAACCGTTAGAGACGTATTCTGGGCTTGACATATTTAGTAGCTCAGAACGTTTTAGGCAACGTGCCCCAACGCTCTTTACTTGTGTGAGTACACTGCGCAAGTACACGCAGAACGCGTTGTTTCTGAAATGGAAAGCTAATAAAGTCAAGGTTAAGCGCTCACCTCCATCAATTCGCTTATCTTTGCAAAACTGTGCAAGCTGCAGAGATAATCTATATGCGTGTCTGTTTCAAGTGTTGTACTGGGTGAAACAATGTTGTCGCACGCCAGACTTGTGGCCAGCAAAATTACCATCTCGGCGGCGCCGACAGTGGCAGCAGGAACTGTCGGCAGACGCAGGGTCTTACGAAACCGCTTGCATTCGAGGAACGTCCGCACAATGTCATCCAGGATTCAAGGTGAGCCGCTGGTTATCGCGTCTCTTGGAGGGTCTTCTAGAGCAGGCATGTCAGCTCGCAAAACCGCATGCAACGACAAAATCAGTTTTGTCACGTGGTAAACCATATGACAAATGGGCAGTTACCAGAGCAAGAACTTGGTCTAGCTTCCGTCTGCCATAAAAACGAGTGATTTATTTCATTCGGCTATGCACAGGCACATGTGCCGGTGCTTATCCTAAGTTACAAGAAACCAAGTTCAGAATAAGCATGCTCCCAATATAGTGATTATCGAAGCTTAACAGATTATCAGAGCGGTTGATGACTGCATAAGCCAAACATCCATCAGATTGTCGCCAAATGAAGTTAATTTACTGGATACATCATGATTTTCATTTTGTTGCTTGTTAACTAACTTTTGGTGTGATAAAATCGTTATCCCGGTTATATGTTCGTGCACGTGCCAATAAATTTTAGTAGGAATCTGCGCCTTGTCTTGTTCTTTTCCTCGCTGTACGTCTTGTGCGGTATGGCCACGATGATTTCAGATATTATTGTTTTTACAAAATCTGACATGCTGAAAGTTAATGTAGTGAAAAAACACGCCTGTAGGTAGTTCCTTATAAGCAAGCATATTTTCTGCATCCAGTTCTTTCCCGTACCCTTCTCGCAATACGCTGGCATCCTTTCCTTCATTTCATTCCTCTATTATCTTCTATTTATGTACACGTCCCTTTTCGTCCTATTTATCTTAAATAATATCTGCAGCTCTCAATAAAGTATCTCCCTCTCCCTCGTCATAGGTATTCATCCGCTCCTTGACTAAGATTATTCTTGAATTTTCAAACAAAACGTCATTTCAATAATGAACTTTCTAAACTGGAAAGAATCGATCGCGAAAACAATAGATCCAGCACCCATAAACAAACTTGTCCATGGTTTCTATATTCGTTACTTTCAGTTGATTCATTAAAATTGGCCTCTGCGGGGCGCACGCCTCATGCACATGCGCTTGCCGCGATGGTCAGTAGCAACTGGATCCTTCTTGGTGTTGTCTTATGAACCCGTAGCCCCGCTTGCGCCGAGAGGCGCAGAGCATCAGTGACGAGTCCGGCACCTACAGCCACGCTGCATCATCACGGAGAGGCGGCTGCTGATTTGTCATTCCGATTAGCAATCGCCAGCATCTCGGCTATCTCAACACTTTTCCGTCATAGGAAAAGAAGGCTTTGAGGTCACTATCTCTTAATCAGTCGACGGAGGCGAAGACAATCTGCCACTTTTCAGTTTTCTCACGATAACGCCCCATAGCGCTCTCTTCATCCCCGCATACTTTTGTCAAAGTAACTGCCTGTTTCACACCTTCGTCGTTTACTGCTGCCGCAGCGTGCTGCTCAAGAAAGCAGCTGGCTTACTTTGTTCGCGTATTCTTGGCTAGTTTGGCCGCACCTTCACAACCCTCAAGAACGGTGCCTTTGAAGATGAACTTCGGCACTAAACCTTTAATGGCATACACCGCAAAGGGTACGTTTCATTCGCTGCTGCGTCCTGCGTGCTGTCGCCTATTCTGCTAGTGTCAATCTGGTCGTCCGTGTAATTACAATTGCAGGTCACTGTCCAGGGTTTCATCAGTTACCGATGAAGTGGTGGTCATCAGCGAATCAGTGTGGTCAAAGATTGATGGCATGCCCTCGCGTTATTCTTCTGCCCATATATCCTGGCTGGTTTCATTAAGCTATGCATGCTTGACCTCTTCTCGAATATTTCTTAGCTGCTACAGTAGTTTTTGCATAGTCTCGTGCCCGATACCAAAGTGTGCGTGTGTGTGTGTGTGTGCTGTGTCTCCAGAAGTCGTTCGAGTGCATCCGTCAACCTCATCCGTCAACCAGTCTTATGGCCACGACCATCGTTCTTGAACTTGCTGCTCGCGACGACTGTAGCCTACTGCCATCTAACCTTCCAGCTGCTAAACGATGTATACTCGCAGCCGTGCACGTTAGATGCCAAATGAATTTTACCTGGAATACCGTTGATTCACATTTACGCTTACGTCAAGGACTGCAGGTGAAACAGCCTCTTTTGGAGAGTCATAGTCAAGCATAAATATAAGAGCACCTCCGGTATTGCGCAATATTGTGCGCAACGGCTGAGCCGGAATGGTCATTGTCATTTGTGGTGTCCTCATGAATTTGCAAAAAAAAAAATTACAGAGCACTTTGCTGATGTCTATCGCACAACTGAGGGAATTAAAAATGTAAAGAATCTGTTTAACGGCCACGCCGATACATTTCAAGTGCATTTTATATGGATGTTATTGGTGCAGCCAAGTGCCCCTCTGAAGAAAAAATACTAGAAAGGGAAATCTGGTAAAGTGCAACAAAGATCCCAGGTCTGATAAGTTTGCATACCCGTATTTGCTCAAGGATATGTGATAGTTCTTTCAGGGGCGTCTGCGTCAGCGGGCGTTTAGTGTGTTGCGAGACCACGTACCTGAGCACACGAGGGTGGGACTCTCCCGCGTCTAACCGTGCGCGGCTAAGCCGTGTCGGGGGGAAAATGGGATTCTGGGGGTTGTGCCGATGCTGAGTGCTAGGACCTTTAAGGCCCCTCGGCGGAGGCAAGAAGGTAAATATACCTGGTAGCGAAGCTTCCAGAGAAGCGCATACGCTCAAAGTATGGCAATTCATCATCGGTTCATGAGGCTTAGCACCATCTGTATGACGAGGGAACACTTCGGTGAAAGAAAAAATAATGTGACGCCATATCCGTTCAAAAGAGAATGAGATTTCGTTTTTGAAAGCTCGAAATTTGTTTTGGCGGCCTGCCATTAGACCTCTATAATCAAATGCCCACCATTCGACTTGATGGGCTCTAGGAGCTTTCAGCGCAGAAATCGATGCAGGAAAAGGTCAGCTGTACTGGTGCCGAACCCTCACCCGTGCACAGAACCTACTTTCTTTGGAGCAGGATGAAACCTTTAGGTCTAAAGTTCCGGTCCTATCGTCGAACGCCAAGCCCGTCGGCCAGCGCAGTCAGTCGCAGGAAAAAAACGAAAGTAAACAATTATCTGGTGGTAGTAACTCACTACTTTTCACTGAACACGTTAAGAAACGATGAAGCTACTCGCGTCCCCAAATTCCGACGAACGTCTACAAGCAAAGCAGCACAACATCCGGGCGGCGTATTGTGGCAGGTGAACTTTACGAGCGCGCCTTTCTGCGAAATTCAAGAGCTGCATAGCATTGCAAGTGATAGCGGCGTCAACCTTCTTACGTCGGGCGCTGAAAATTTTAAATAATATTTTAAATAAATTAATAAATAAATTTTAAAATATTTACCAATTGCATAATCACGGCAGCTGAAAGAGCTATGCCCCAACCTACAGGAGAACATCGAAACTAAACCTGTGGTGGAGAGGACTGTACTATGGCAAAAAGAAACGAAGAGAATAAGGCCTGGGACAATCTTCGTAGATACCCAACTTACAACAGCCTCCTTAGCTTTAAATAGAAAACAGCCCATGCACGATACGTTCGTAGACAAGCCGAAAAACGCTCTTGGCAGAAATATGTCTCCTCAATTAATAGTTCAGACATCTCTAAACGTATGTGGGAACAGGTAAAAAATATTGAACGGGGATTACTCATATTACACAATTCCCTTACTCTCAAGTCCTGGTACACAAACAACAGTCGAAGAACAAGCAAACATTCTGGGGGAACACTTCTACAGAGTATGAAGTTCAGCCAGGTACATGGACACATTTTTAACGTACAGAAACTGTGCTGAAAAACAGAGATTACCAACAGGTGCATCCGATCAACGCTCCCCTCAAACTGCCAGAATTTAGTATTGTATTTTCCGCTGGAAAGAAAACTGCAGTTGGCATGGACCGCATCCACTACACCATGCTTGCCCACCTATCAGAAACCTCAATAAAACCATTACTAAAACTCTGTAACACAATCTGGGAAACTGCTTAAGTGCCAAACACATGGAAACATGCCGTAATTATACCTTTTCTAAAATCTGGAGAAACCCCAACATTCCCCAGCAGCTACCACCTCATTGCTCTCACCCGTTGTTTGGCAAAGTCATACGAATGAGTGGTGAACAGCAGATTATCTTTTGCCCTTGAAACATAAAGTGCTTAAACATACATCAATTTGGTTATAAAAAGGGTTGTTGTACAATTGATCCCCTCGCCCGATTATAACACACAATACGCAGTTCCTTTTTACACAGACAACACTGCCTAGCTATCCTTCTTGATTTGGAGAAGGCATATGACAGCACATGGAGATTCTGTATTTTGAGTGACTTGGATGGCTTAGGGATTCGGGGCAAAATGCTGAAGTGCCTTTTTGACTTTATGTCCGATTGAACATTTCAGGTGCGTCTTGGAAGGGTGCTGTCATGTGTATTCACCCAAGAAAACGGTATGCCTCAGGGCTGTGTTTTAAGTACAACACTGTGGTTAAAATAAACTGTGTTAGCAAGGCCATACCATCTAACTTTATGCATTCTCTTTACGTTGATGATCTTCACATTGCTTTCCGCGCATCTAACATAGCAACATGTGAACGGCAGATCCAAATAACTCTAAACAAATTGACACAATGGGCTAATACAAACAGTTCCCGTTCTTGTCTTAAAAAAACTGTTGCCGTAATGTTTTCTCAGAAGAGGGGCTTGCAACTGGACCCGGTACTAAAACTTAATGAAATGATACTGCCAGTCAAACAAGAACACACGTTTTTAGGGGTCATAGTGAATAAGAAACTAACATTTCTTATACACATTAATAACCTACAGGTTAAAACAAACAACGCACTCAATGTCATAAAAGTCCTGTCTCGGAAACACTAGGGTTCTGTCCGTAAATTCCTCCTACATATTTAACATTATCTGGTACGTAGCAAACTAGACTATGAATGCATAGCATAAGGTTCAGCCAGACAATCGTACCTTCAGCGGTTAGATCCCGTGCATAATAAAGCATTACGCTTAGCAACCGGTGCCAATAGGACCTCGCCCAATCCCAGTTTGTACGAGCCGTCTTTAGATCAGAGAAGAGCGCAGCTCATGTTGACATACGTTTTAACAGTTCGCTCAACGCTAGACCATATTTGCCATAACATTATCACGCACTGCGACAAACGAGTATACACTACACAAGCAAGCCAAATGCTCTAAGACCACTGATACTTAGATTTGAAGAAAAATGCCGTGCCTACAATATCCCTACTGAAGCACTTTCTGTCGTGCAAAGGTCAACTAGAATAGCTCCTTAGAACAACTTCACGAAATTTCACGATTTTTCATTGACACATCTCAAAAACAAGATACACCTCGTGAAGACACACTACAGCAATTTCGCACATTGAAAGACACGTAAAACACTTACACGAAATTTTACCTCAATGGCTCGAAGATGCCCCCTTATGTCAGAAGCAGCGTGATTGAAGCTAACTGGGAACACACAGTCAGACTACTGCAGCATGTATCAGTTTTCACTGCTGAGTGTTATGCCTTATAGATGAGACTACATAAGATTATAAACGCCAAACACAAAAAAATCTAATTTATACAGATTCTTTCAGTGCACTTAAGGCCCTGAAGACACAATCTCAGTACGAACGAATCATAGGCGACATGCTGCACATACTAACACACCTAAGTAAAGACCAAACCGTTCGTTTCTGGTGGGTCCCAAGCCACGTTGGGATCCCCGAAAATGAAAAAGCAGATGAATGTGCAGCAACGGCAAGAAATCTCAATGTTTCAAAAGTTCACATAACTTTTAGGGGTGGAGTCAACCTGTTCGCAAGGCACTACTCTCCAACTGGCAACGCGAATGGCAATTGGAACACAACAGTAAGTTTCAACTCATTAAATCTGTCCTTGGGGAGTTGGAGACATGCTACCACGGCCAACGCTTCATCGAAGTAATTCTTTGTCGACTTCGGATAGGCCACACGCGAACCACACATAATTACTTATTGAGAGTGGAGGAATAACCAACATGTGACAAATGCAATGAACCGTTAACAGTATTACACATTCTAATCGCGTGTCCACATCTTGCAACGCATAGACAAAAGTACTTCTGTGTATTGTACAAATCACACAGCCCATTTCACCCGGTGTTGATGACAGGAGGTGATTCACTGATACTTTGCCTGATATAATCGGCTTTTTAGATGAAACATACTTTTTAGGTAAGCTTTAATTACTACAGGGTATGCCGCATTTAATAACGAAATTTTATCACCCTGTGTCTGGCGCAGAAAAGCCTTAGTCGCTTTTGCGCCAATAAACCCAATTTATCTAACTAACTAATAAGCTATAGTTTTCGGCGGAATGCACCTACGTTAACAAATACATTCCGAAAATGAAGCACGTCAAATCTGAATACAAAGCTAACTTGCCCAGCGCCTATGTGATGTTCCTCATGATAATGGCCCTTCAAGCTTGCAATCCGACATCAGTGAAACAGTAAAATGTAAATATTAGCTTTATCATTCCCAATAGTCTGCCCCTTTTTGTCTTCTAGTGAACAAGTACATCACTGTATTTATGTAAAATAGAGCTTCCTTCGTTTGCGCCCTCCCACAAGTATGTAGTGGTTTCTAGCTGTATTTCTACCGCGAAACTACGCACATATTTGAGACTTATTTTTATCATTAAAAGTGAATACCATTAAGCCCAGGCCAGCAGAACAACTGAAAATAAATCTTGTTGCAATTATTCATTTTAGTATGCAAATATTTGACAGACTGCGTACGTTCACATATTCGTCGTCTGTCCATTTGTAGTGCGACAAAGCTAGGATGTGAGCCTCTTAAAATAAAGTATGTAGTCCCGCGCTTTAGTGATACCTATGAGTGGAGAGCACAGATATAGATTTTATGTCATGGCTTAATGCTTTACTCGCACAAGACCAGTGCACTCACTAGCACTGTTCGTCCCGTCAGGTCTGGCCTGTATGAACCGGTTAGCTACACCCTATCAGGTGACAGACCGACTGACCAACGCGGGCGAGTAGGAGGGCGGGATTACGTAAAGAAAGCTTCGCTTTAAAAGGTCTTGCAACAATGTAGCATATCAAGAAGTCCTTTGCAAAACCTGTCCAGGCTCTAGCACATCATACAGCTACACTAATGACTTCTACGTGACGACAGTACTCCTGCATGCCGCTTCAGTCATGTCGCTATTTTTTAACCTCTATTCCGGCGACATAGCCACTCCCCCAGTTTCTAAATTACGATAAACCTAACTACTTGACCGACACCTGGCAGCACAAAGGGTTTGTGCACCACGACAGTACTTCAGGCATACATTCTTTTAAAAAAAAAGTTTTGTCAGTTACTGACGAAAAGCTAACAACTGCGTGCGACAATCTTAACAAACATTCTAGTAAGGGCAGTTAGTAACGGCGCCGCTAGTTGCAGTTACTACACAGTTCATGAGCCATGTATAGCAATGAAACAGGCATAGTGTCACTTGCTACCCAATTAAGCTAGCGGGACTCATTTACGAGTAGCACTACCATCATCATCATCATCAGCCTGTTTAATGTCCATTGCAAGACGAAGGCCTCTCCCTGCGATCTCCAATTACACCTGTCCTGCGCCAACCGATTCCAAATAGCGCCCGCGAATTTCCTAATGTAATCGCTCCACCTAGTCTTCTGTCGTCCCCGACTACGTTTCCCTCCTCTTGTTACCCATTCTGGAACCATAATGGTCCAACGGTTATCTAACCAGCGCATTACATGACCTGCCCAGCTCCATTTTTTTCTCCATTTTTATGCACATAAAAATATATGTATAAAAAAAACCTTAAAAAAAAGACACAGCATTGCCACATAGTGTAGTGATAGTATAACACCAAGAAATATTATCCGGTAAGGGTTATCCTCGAGGGGAACATTATTTTGCATCTGACAACCTACACTGTACAGAAAGCATAAAGCACAATGGGGAACAACACATTGCACCATGCAATAATCAGAACATCATACGAGACGTGTTTGTGGGAACGACATTATGATTATATCAGCCGTAATTTAGAAGCATTGGTTGTACTGGTGAGCACAAGCGTATTTGGAGAAAAAAACCGGCGCTTTGCGGGAAATCCTAAATGAGTGAGTGACGCGCGAAAGTAGGTGACCGTGGTGATAGGAATCGCTTCGACGGAGCAGATACGGTGACGCAATACTGCACGCAGAGGCCGTTCTCTGGTTGCGTGTGTTATCCGCGCGTTCCTTGTACGCGCAAGGTCTCGCCTGCATTCTATAGCTCCAGTTTCATCATCTCTCCGATAGATATCCCATGTCGTCACCGGACCGATGGAAGCGCGCCTTTATTACTTTATCTGGTCGATCACGCCTCACGAGCGTCCTCACCTAAAGAGCACATATGCTGTGCCCAGCCCACTATACGACACCCTGCACAAGTGTTTCGCACGCAATGATGACGCTTCTCCTTACCACTTCAGTCATGCTTCTCCCTCACTTCGTGCGGGGGGGGGGGGGGGGGGAGCTCCTAGAGCACATCCTTTTCAACCGGCTACAACCATTCCCGGAGGACTGAAGGGCAACTTCCAACAACGATGATAAGGTTCCGTCCACACCTCTCAACCCAGGACATCCTACTTCAGTTGAAGAAGGAGGTGTTTATACCAGCCCCACGCAACTTCTATCCTCGCCTTGGATCTTGAAGGGGCGTTCGATAACGTCAAGCATACAGCAGTTTACGGAGGCTAAACACACTGGCCAGTGGGGCCAGGATGTATTATTATTTCTTATCAGACAGAAAAGTAATCATAAAGGTTGGGGACCAAACCGCAAACTCCACAAGATGGCATGACTACAATGGGATGGCGGTACTGAAATGATGACAATGGTGAAACGGTAACCTGACAGCGATGGCAGGATGACAACGGTATGGCGACGGCGGCGTGACGACCGCGACGTGACGAGTGTCGGATGACAAAGCTGCAACGACGGAGTTGAAAAGGCAACGCCGGCATGACGACCACGAGCCCACATACGGTGGCTTAGCCTGTTGGGCAACTTTTGCCACTGGGTCGCGATAGGAGCCGTGACGACGAATGCAAGACGAGAGTGAGATATCACGAAGGTGTAATGATGAACAAGGGAACGACCACGACGCAAGACGACCAGGAGCCCATGCCTAGTGACCCAAGCAGGAGTCCAACTTGAGCCATTGTGTAGGCATAAAAGATAGATAGATAGATAGATAGATAGATAGATAGATAGATAGATAGATAGATAGATAGATAGATAGATAGATAGATAGATAGATAGATAGATAGATAGATAGATAGATAGATAGATAGATAGATTGGTAGACAGACAGACAGACAGACAGACAGACAGACAGACAGACAGACAGGCAGACAGGCAGACAGACAGACAGACAGACAGACAGACAGACAGACAGACAGACAGACAGATAGATAGATAGATAGATAGATAGATAGATAGATAGATAGATAGATAGATAGATAGATAGATAGATAGATAGATAGATAGAATAGAGACGTCGATGCCTACGGCGACTGTGATGTGCCGTCGCGACGATTCAATCTTTTTCTGTCTTCTAAATTCTTGGACGTTTCAATACTATTTTTCAAATTACGTCGCACTGTATGTTTATCGGTCCTCTCAGCGTGCGATTTCCCTCTGCTTATTTTATGCGTTGCATATTGCAATCACTCAGTTCAGCCCTTGGGCGCGGCCGCGCGGCCACCATTGGGGGTATGAGCCACCATAGTGGCTCATACCCCTACTCTAGAGTTTTATGCGTTGCATATTGCAATAACTCAGTTCAGCCCTTGGGCGCGGCCGGGCAGCCACCATTGACTTTTAGCGCAACCACGTGACCTGACGTCACGACAGCCGGAGGAAAAGCTGGGCCCCAACACAATATGCAACGCATTCTTGGCTTAACCAAGCTAAGCCTGGCCATTTTTTTCGTAATCCAGTGCATTAATTCATAACACAAACATGACCATATATGCCATGCCTTACTTTAATGCGCTTCTTACCGCTCCCATTCCATACCAGTGAACTTGCCAGAATCTAGCATCAACAAGTTCATAGACCTAATAAGGCGTCATGACATTAGCCGGGCAGCGCGCGAGCGTCTCGGTGCGCTTCTTCTGCTACTCACCGAACATCGCGCAGTCCCGGCGCCGTAGCAGCAATCTTCCTCGCGTCTGTGGTTGCTGCATACCCAAGTTATAGCCGATGGCTCTCTGCCGGTTCTAAGTTTCTCCAGCCAAGCTTCACGCAGCTCCTTGTCCTGCGGCTACGTGTGAATAAGGTTGACATCGAGCTCCATTGCGTAAGTCCGGCACTGCGGCACCGAGAAGTAGCCTAGCATGCTGCACGCCTCCAAAGGCAGCCACTACCTATTATAGTACTTTCAAATGTTAAGCACACACCCAAGGCGGTAAAACCTCACCAATCAGAACCGTGGCGCAGGTGCGACTTTAAACTTGTTTTCAGCTCGCTTCGGTGCTTCCGAAGCAGCCGACGCTGCCGCTATGTCCACGTGATCCCTCATGTCACGTCATGCCCACGGTGGCGCCAGGTTTTCCAGTGGTGGAGCTCGCCCCCAATAGGATAGGCACAAGCATTCATAAAGCTATATTACTGCACACCGACTGTCTAGCACAGTGAATATTAACGTATAAAACCACAAAAACGTGATGCTAAGCTATAGTTACACAACTATTTCTGCATGACTTGGGTGCATACTCGCCGAGGCTTATTAGGAAGTGATCTTGCGGCACTGGCCGATTCAGATGGGGCCTTGGGGGCCCGGGCCCACCGAGAGAATGCCAGCATTTTAGCAGCACTCCCAATATAAGCACGCATGCTAAGCAAGCTTCTCTATGCATATACTGAAGCGCCCCCCCCCCCCCCTTTCCTTCCTTTTGGAGGCTGCCCAGAATCCACCTCTGGCTCGCGGATCAGCAAGTGGCATCCATTACTTATAGAGGCCCTGAAAGTGGAGCTCCTGTTTCATTGATGCATCTAAAACTATTCTTGTGTAAAATGATGAGAAGCTATTGGCAAGACACATGCGATATGCAAAAGTCGAGTGATCAGAGCGAAAGGCAAGATAAACGCAGGTGCAATGAAACACGAACTGCCATATGTGAGGGTGTAACGAACTTTAAATGCATATGGAAAGGAGGAATACCTCCCTGGCTTACGTTTGCTAACTCAGTGCTCTGCTTAAATTTGATGTGCCGGTTGGACTGGAGGAGCATGGAAAAACATCAAATGAAGCTGCACAGGTAAATATGGGGGTTGGGGCATCCATCGAAGTGCCTGTAGGAGGCTCAAAGCAAGGACTTCGAAAAGCGAGGTAGAATCAATGGGCGGCTGAGTTACGTTCCTGGATAGAGAGAATACCGATTCACAGTGGAGAGGAAAATAACCAGGAACCTATCGGCCGCGGAGCAGCCACGTACTGGCTAAATCACGGATACAAGCGTGGATTGCGCCGCGCGTAGTCTGCTGGGCTACACGCGTTTACGCATGCGTGCATGGAGCTTCTTCCGTGCTTGTAGCACAGTCGCAAATGCTGGTCTGCATTTTTTTTAATGCATTTAACCTTGCGCGTTCGTCTTTGCACTGTAGTAAGCATCAGTGAGTGCTCACATCGAGTACGCGATGTGCGACTGTCGCCACCCTCCGTTCACCACAACCGTACCAATTTTATTGTCGGTTTGTGTTTCAAGTACACCGCAGAGGGCATTTCTGACTCTTCTTAATCAAGTGGTCACAGCTATACGTGAACGCTGCACTTTAGCGACTTGTCGCAATGTGTTGATCACTCCGCAATTTGCGATACCAAACGTTAATGAGACGACGCAGCAAGAAAAACTAAAGAAAGGGAGAAAAAGAAAGAAAACTTGTTAGCATTCACTCCCATCGTGTCACACTTATTACGATAAGTGCGTGCATTATTAATTGCGATGATCGCATAACTTTAGCAGTGGTTACGCGACGGCTTGAGATGTTCTTATAAAATATTGTTTTGATGTCACGCGAGTGAAGTTATTTTGAGTCACAAGTAAATCGTAGGCTTTTGCGTTTTGACTCGCTGCTACAAAAGGAAAGCTAAAATAGTATGACGATCACGTGTGACAGGCAGTCTCTAGACACAGCATGTCATAACATTCAGTTGAAAGGCAAGTACCATATAATTTCCTTTTGCTCCTTAGTATGGCGTTAGCTTGAAGGACATTATAGGACAGTATTAGCTGAAATAAAACCTAATGATTTCAGCCTCTCAAATAATTGCAGCTTTATGCGTAACCATGCAAGCAGAGCTTTGTGCATGCTTAAATAAGAATGTCGCAGTTTCGCCCGAAAGTTGAAGCACCGATTTCGATAGATATAAGCATTAAGGATACTAGTTATATCGGTCGTATGAATTGTCATAAACATTTACTTACTAAATAAGTTAATGACCATGGTGCCACGCGCGCACAGGCAAACATGAACACATCTCATTCGGTCACCGCAGACACTCACTGTGAGAACTCTGGCGTGAGAGCGAATTGCCCTTCGTGCTGCCTCTCGTTCCAATGCGAACTGACCGGCAGAACACGGCCTACTGTTAAGAACGGCCAGCTGCAGTGCAAGTTTGCCAGCCATTTACGCCAGCGGTGGTAACCTCATCTTGGAACGCCGCCGCCAACCTCTAGCCTCGTCGCCGTTGCGAGTGAAGGAGTTTGACGAAGCAGGCTTTGTGCTGAAACCGCCACCGTTATGCTCTAGCCTCGTCGCCGTTGCGAGTGAAGGGAGTTCGACGAAGCAGGCTTTGTGCGCAACACAACGCGGACCTGATCTGCTACGGGTGGGGGAGTTGCCGCGGGAAAGCCGACGAAGGCTCCTTCCCATGCGCTTTTCGAGACGCCAGACAATGGACCGCGGTGGAGGGCCCTGTGCGAGGTCCGCTCTGGAATTTAGAGGCGACGGCTGTTCTGCAAAAGTCGTCGGCCCTCGAGGCGGCGCTGAAACCTGTGCAACACGCGTATGTGAGCCCGCCTCCTCCAAAAGGGCGGGTCATCTTCAATGACGTCGAACTACGACATCGAGTGGAGTGCTTATAAGCAGCGTTTGCCGGCTGCTAGAGTGTGCTCGTTGTCGTGCTAGAAATGTGCTCGTGAGCTGCGTGCTCGTTGTCGTGCTCGAAATGTACTCGTGAGCTGTGTGCTCGTAAGCTGTTTACTGTGTGTTAGTCTTTCGGGCTCCATTTGGGAGTCACGCTAGACTGTAGATGTATGTCAGGTCTAAGACGTAAATAATGTAAATAAATCCTGTTCCCCAAGTTCCTCCCTACGACCTTCAACTCCTTCAAATGGTGGCAGCGGCGAGATCGTCCGACGACTCCTACACTACACGAAGCCATCAGCCCTCGGTGCGCTTAGACTCTGTACCCAAAGCTGATCAATTTCAAGACAGCGCCCGCGCGGCCGCATGCAGCCGCGCCACACGCAGCCGCGCCACACGCAACCATCGCCGGAGTCTGAAGGCAGACAATGGTGCTCGTGGTCACCTAACCTGCGCCATATATGACGCGGCCGGCGTAAAGCGCAGTCTCTTGTTCGACGATACACCTCTGCGCTTCTCGAGAAAGGCCGGGGAACCCGAGTGACACTGAAGACTCGTAAGCCGTCTGCTTCTCGAGACTCGTTCCTCGAACCTACGTCGACCCCTCCATCACATCTAACACCGCCATCTTGAACATGCGCTGCGCCCCTGGAAGGTGCGAATGGGAGACTATGATGGCATAGGCAACTGGCACGTGTACTTGTTTATCTCTCATCGGGTGACCGCGTTTCACCGTCTCCCAAATGCTATCGCTCAGCGCAGGACGCACCTGCATGTATCACAAGTTTCTGGAAAGTCATCGGTGGTTCTACCCGCTGTCTCGTAACAAACACTGAAACTTGCATAATACGGCTGCATATATGCACGACGCGAATTGTGTACTTCTTTCTGGAAGAGACGCGAGCACCAGCGATTTCTCTGGAACGTTCCTTGACTCATGTATAAAAGCCGACGTGCTTGACCAGCAGATCAGATTTCTGACGATCGTGATCGACTGTGTTTGTCGCTTTAGTGGTGGTTTCATAGTCCCTTACTTTTGTAGGCACAAATTCACCCAATAAAGCTTACTTTCATAGCTTTCCTGCCGTGTTCTTGACGTCCCTACAACGTGACACAATGTTTTTCATACCCTGGCGAAGTTATAGCCTGCACCGATCCCGAAGGCACATAATAGCAAAGCTGCGACGAGGGAACGATGGAAGTGGGATGCTTGTTGCTATGCGACGCTGATAAGGTTGCCGATAAGGTTCAGCCCATCTGACAAGTCTCAAAAGAGTTGGCATTGGCCCCGACACAAGTAGGAAAGAAAGAAAAAAAGGTTGTCGCCTAATGTGGACCACCAGGCCCTTCTGCTGACAGAGGTTCAATCGCACTATCGAACACATTTATTGCGATAGCAATTTAAACACCGCAGGCGCATTTCTGCAGTCGGCATTGCCGTGAGGTTTCATATAAAGTCCAAGGGCGATAAAATCCTCGCCGCGCGCCGTATGCTGTATATGCAAGTGAAAGCGTGCGAAGGTGAGCCGACGGCCGCGGCTCAATCTCGCACACGCAAGGGAGGGCAGCGGGGAGGAAGCGTGCAGTATTCCGACGCGCGCGTAGCTCTGGGAGACCCAGGCGGCCGTGCGCGCCCGCTCGGGCCGCTGTATCTTGAAAGCCGTCTGCGATGGGGACAGAGTCTGGCGCGGGCTGTTTTCGCGGCTTGGTTCGTGCTGATGCGAGATGCAGCACGAAGGTCAATTCACTCGCTGCTGCTGCCACGCTTCCTCACTTCAGAGCTTTGACAGCGAGTTTCCGCAGTCATCCAGCGAGAAGTGTCCATGTTTGTTTGTGCACGCATGACATCATGCATGCCTGGTAATTTGGTTAGTGTGCCTGTGTTTACGAGTTTATACAGCCGATAAAACCATCCTTACTTCGTATAGCTGTCCACTACTTTGCTATCAGGCGAAACTGCAACTTTCTTTTATTGACGAGTCCAACACGACGAGAGACAAGAACTTGCCTTCCTGCATACTTGCTGTGAAGTGCCTGGTACGAGGCAAAGACTGCTTTAGGTTGAGAATGTTGTTGCAGAAACCATCGAGCATGATTGCCAATGTAAACGAATAACTTACACTTCCCAAAGATTAAATGTAGATACTAGAAATGGTAATTGTGAAGCATACTGCTGGTGTTTGATGATGACGGCACAAATTACCGTTGATATGTTTTGGTAGACGGCATGACTGCAGCTTGTGGCGACAATGGAATGACGATTGAGATGACAGCGCAATGACAGCGGCCCGGCAATTCAGTTGCACCAGGCCATGTGCAGCTCTAGCTGACCATGAAAATGGGCAAAGGAGCCAAAGAAAGCTATTCACTGTAAAACAACGACAGTATTCACACCATGCAAATCTCACCACTGCCTTGGAAAGATTTTCCACAGGTACTAGACACTGCGTGGTAAGGCTTATATGCAAGGTTTGCAAGAGAGGTAGTGCCTGAATACTGTGGCAGGAAGGCCAATTAGAAAAAAATGCCTTTCTGGAGCTCAATGGGCCGAGGCTGAAAAATGTACTGGCCTGGTCGAGAATTTGAATTTGAGAGCGAGCATTAGAACTTGGTGTTCTGCTTACGCTCCATGCCACATTCGCAGTACGCCGAGTTGGCGCCTAAAAGAAGTGCAACATTTTGCGTAGCATTTACCTAGGCTACTAACTGTTTGCTCCACAAAAAAGTAGCGGAAAATAAGTTGACATGTGCATAAGTTTCTCATGCTAAATCTCGTGGAGATTTTGTCACGAAAACTGACCAGCTGCGACCACTTGCTCTGGCCATTGTAGGTACTGTAAATAATGTTCAGATTTTCTATGCACTACAAACAACCATATGTTATCACGTGTAATCAGGCCGCGCCTTAGCTGCCACAAAGAGTCTGACAACACGACACAATTCGTGAAATTTTATGCACTCTCTGTACGAAAGTAACATATTTATGCAGCATACAGTAAAAAGAAAAAAAAAGACGCATTCATATGTACAGCAATAGCACTGAAGTGTAACAAACTTTTGTTGAATACCAACAAGACATGCGGTGGCAGTCAAATCATGAGAAGTCAACATGCACTGCAGAGTGCAAGTGCAAAAGGAAACCGATGGTTCCAATTAGCATTCCCTTCCTTTCTCTTACACTCCAGAACATAGTCCTTTTCGCAAACCTAATTCACTTAAGCGCAGTGTACGCACTGACACGACCATACAGCTCTTCCTGCAGGTGTCTACGCTGCACACCCTTCAGGTGCAACTTTGCCACAAAGTGATAATCGGTGTGAACCTTCTGTTCATTCGTTTTTTTTTTTTTTACACCGAGTGATCAATGCATCCAGCCACGACTGCTACGTGTACCCTCGCATTTCGCACCTAAGGACCTGGCAACCTATACTGGGTACTACTATATACCTCGGTACCTGACTCCAAGGATACCTGGCACCTAGGTCCGTAAGTTACGATACCTAGGGACCTAGGCTCCTGCCATTAAAGTACTAGGCATGCCACAGTGAAACAAATGCACACGTCGACGATTTTGTGTGGTGAAAATACACTCTAAAGGGTGGCAATTGCGAAGAGTGTCGAGCTCAGCAAAATTCTACCCTAGATATGCCTCGAAACTGTGCAGAGTTTTCTAGTCGCAACTTCTCGGTGATCCCCAAGCGCGATGGTCCCTGCAATTTTGGGGTGCACACTTTTACCCTTGCCAGACTTGATGAATCTTGCGCCAGTCAAAGTCGGCAAGCTCCAATAGTGCGATTCATTTACAGGACCACTTTCACCGTAAGTTTGCAAGAGCACAGCTGACACAAGTCACTCACGGGCAACCCAAGACTTAGCTTATCATAGGATGCTGGAGTTGATGGAAAAAAACAAAAGAAAAACAAAGCAGCTTGTGACACTTGCGAGCAGTCCATATGCCAGCCTGTGGCAACAGCACAGGTCGTGGTGGGAATCTCACACTTTTGTTCAAAGTATTGCAATTCATAATTCACCGGCTCTATAAACAAAGAAGAGACAGCAAAACACATGGGATAACTGCTCCATGTGTTTTCTCCCATACTCGCATATACCACTACACAAATCACAGCTCAAAGAACCTTACCTCACTCTTACCCAGATACAGCCCTGACTACACCTGGTGTACTCTCAACAGCTTATCAATCTGTTTGTATAACTGCACAGTAAAAGCACAGTCACAAATTTGAACACATTCTGCCAAACCTCACCCAAGTTTTTCTTTACAAATGAATGGCATCCCCACCAAATACTCACAAGCACAGCAGGTCGCAGTCACCACAAAGGCTTATTTGTTTTTAGCACTGCTAAATTACGAGTCGCAGCATTTGTACCAATAAGCCCAGCTTTGTTGTTCAAGTGCTAGACAATGCAAACTCCTCGTAAGGTGCGAGCCTGAAAAAGACGTTGCACGGAACTGCATCTACCGAAACCTTAAGCCACAGGCTGCTGCTATTTCTGCACAGACCATCACGGTCTGTGCAGTTCACGGTCTCCTTCTGCATGCTACAGTGCCATGATTCGTAAGAGTGTGAAGAATCCTGCTAAACTAATCAAAGTGAACGCTATAGGTCCTATACACGCTAAAGCACCACGAACTGGTCATTTTGATGTACTGCCACACATACTTACGCTATGCTCCCTTGCACAGACTATGGGCAAGTGTCCTTGGCCTTGTCTACTACCTTGTGCAAACTGGGTATGCTTATCTTATCAATTTTGCGACTAGCTCTGAATGGCTAACTCTTCGATGCGCAGGTGCTCTCGTATAGGTCAGCTATAATTGTATGCATGCTTGACCTGTGTCTTGCCCACAGCGGGAACAAATCTCCCTATTTTAATGAAAGCAGCTACTATACATCGGCCGGGGTGCCCTTGAAACATTCCACAATTTGGTCTTCAGGAGAAAAAAAAAATTTGCTTCATGAACACCCACGAAAAGACAATTAACAGCGACAACAATTGAATGTACAAACCAAATAACATGAGCTCACTAGCGTGACCAGCACAAAGATTCAAAATCAAAGTGTCGTAGTGAGAAAATGGCTAGAATAAAAGACATGGCACTCATTCCAAGATTGACGAGGCTGCAACTCGATAACTGCGAGCAAAAGTCTTTCTTACAGCAAAAACAATTTGCCTCAAGGCTTCTTTTTTTTTTAAAAGAACTGAGAATGATGGTAAGTCAGGGAATGTGTTTCCCGGCATCCGAGTTCCTTATTAACAACAAAAGAAGAAAAAAATAAAGTGCTGCGCTATCTTTGTGGCCAACAATTAGGTACTACACTAACTAAAAAGCAGTGCTTCTTACATGCTAGCAAATTGCATCAGATTGTCCACCACAGCGTGCAGAAAACAAAACCCGACAGACCAATGTAACAGCAACACAATTTGCCATAATTACGCCACAGTTGACACCTGTGCGTTTCACTCCCACGACAAAGGCTTCCCACTTTTTGAAACTCAAAATGCTCAAGCCACAACACTCGAATCTCGGACACCGCCAGAGAAAGAAAAGCTTGGGCTTGTCAAAATGCGAGCATTCAGTTCTTTCTTGTGACAAACAAACTGAAAAGTAATGGCTAAACGTCTCCACGTGAATCACAGCCCAATAAACTGTACGTCTCTTTTGCCCCGGCAAACCTTCGTAATTTACATCTCACCGAGGTACACCACGAAATCCCAGTCGCTTTTTCATCAGGCACCAGCGTCAAATCATCACATTTCTGCGAGCTCGAAACAGACAATCAAGCGTTGCAGCCAAGCATGCCAGCGTGGCCACCTGGTCGCTCAACACAGCAGCAGCACATCTGTCGAACTCTAGTTCCGTCGTCGCGGGCGTCCAAACTGGTTGCCACCATGGCGCGGCGAACGGTCCCGATGAACGGAGTCGCACAGTCATCACATGGCCACAGTCTGGCCACACTCGTAATTGTCCTGGACGTTTTCGTGGACTACATCAAGGCGGGCTTGTTGCTCCGGAGTCGCACTCCTGTAGCATGATGCTGGGCATGTCACACAGGGCTTAGCTACCTGAAATTGCCATCAGTGAGGCCGAGTCAGGCGAGGCATTCTTGTTTCCGTTCGTAATATCTCTGCTCCACGGAAGAGCATTGTGCATACAACAAATTTTGTCTGTTGCGATACAAATGCGCTATCAAATGACGAATATAGTGTTTTATTTCAAAGCTTGCACTTGCAGGGGGACAAATAAGCCCTTCAGTCTCACCCTCCATAGTTGTCATTCCTTCTTTTTTCACCTTTTTTCTTTTGCGCTGAAATAAGCTTGAATACAATAAGTGAGCTACACAAAAACTTGGGTGCTCCCGCTGCAGTTGGGGGCCTTCCAGAAGCTGATTAACTGGTAGGTACATTGCAGGAGCACTTTAATGAGTGTGGATGCTCTCCTATTAGTTCTCAAGTGAATTCCTGTGAGCTCCTACTAATGAACTGTTCCGCTGGACTTCTGAGTGCCACAAGGGGTTGTCACCCGAAATATCTTCAGATGCTTAAAAGCTGGCACCAGAATATCATAAATGTTATAAATACCTGCATACAGTGCGAGGTTTCTCTTTGGATTTTAGCTACTTGAATTAACATTTCATTTTTGAGATCCTAATGACTTTAGGTGCTTAGCTGACACACAGATTTGAGGTCTCGCTCAAAAATCGAACCCACTGCCATCCTCATCAGGAGTAAAATGAGCATTTTTCAATGTGCGAGCATCTTTATTCATGGCTGCCTCAGGGCAGTGAAACTTTCCATGAATGGCTGCACGGCACAGCAGTGAAGAAATTGTTAAAACTCCTGACAAAGTTGCTGCCATCTGCCGGTGAAATGCCCACTTGTTGCAAAATTCACTGCAGTGTTATCCAAAAGCAACAGCTGAGGTACAAATGCTAGAACCAATAGAGCTAAACAAAAGTAAATGAAGGCAGTTTTGACAAGAACAAAGTATAATAATAACTAGATTATCTTCTGTGCACAATCAAGTAACTGATAAAACTGATAATTGAGGCTATGAGTGAAAGCAGTAATCAATCACCGGCTGCCAAGTCAGGCATAGCTTCAACTTAGCTGAGAAATTATGCCTGCAGTTAGGCTTCAGTTAAGGCTAAGTTGGCTCAAATGACTCAAGCACACTCAAGGAAGCCGACGAGCAAACGAGTTCAGATGAGCAGTCTTTGCATCTTGTTTTTTTTCTGGCATAGCTAGAACCTGCTACAGAAGCTGAAAACAAGGAGGTTTGCGTCAGGAATATTTCCCGATCCGCGTACGTCACTTAAATCTTTCGTCTGCCAATATCTGCAGGTTAGGTATTGTCTTTAATAGCACCAGAACTGCCCCTTATTATGATGCTTACAGTGATGCTCACATTATATGAGTTATTATGGTATGCCTGCAACATTTTTGTTTTGACTTTTATAAAGGATGATAAGACTATCGCATACAACCTATAAAAAACTAAGTTGATGTTGTCTGTCATGCAACTTACTTCCAAGTACATATATATCATTACAACATTTTCTTGCAGACCAATTCGGCAGGACATATTGACAGACTCTTGCGCGAGCCCATATTTAAGTGGCTTCGGCACTGAATGGAATTCCTAATGTTCTTGCTAGGCATGCTCGAGGCTCTTAGCCTGCGCTTGTTCGAATTTGCTGGTCCCAGGTTCAGCGAGCATTTTCACCAACTTTCCCAATACCTTCCTCACTGCTTGCTGTCTCCAATCATCAGCAAGGAATCTCTCCCAGTTTTCCAGGCCCCTCCTCAGCACAATGTGAAGCATCAGCCTGAATTTTCCCACACCAAACTACAGGCATGTCCTCGGGTTTTCATTTAGTGGAAAGCACTTTCCCGCAAAGCACTTTCACACCTCAACTGTCTTTCCTAACATATTTCTCACAGGACTGCCCGACACACAAACACATGCACACACACGCACACACACACATGTAGTCACCCGGCTTTCCAAGCCTCGGACCCCATTCAACACTTTTTCAACTAGCAACCGGGGCATTCCAAGAGCCTTCAACCACGGAACAGCTCCACCCCTCCCTGGGGAACAAAGCTTCTTCCTGCACAACCAGATGCAAACAATGCTCGAACCTCCCAGCTCCGAAAGAACCAAGCCTTCAAGGGAGAAGGGAGCGCATGTTTTCAAGAGCCTAAACCTTGCCACCTTTGAGGCCGCTCTGCGAAAATCCCTGCCACACAGTGCAACCACGCAGAAGTCCGCACCACAGCAGCTCTCGCACTCTCCGTTTCCATCATCGCAGCGAGGAACTGTCACCAGAACGGCAACGGCACGAGCGAGGCAAGCCAGCGGCACAGGGCCACGTGAAACAGCGTCGACATGATGAAGAAGGCATGCACGAGCACAATCCAGACGATGTTGAAGTCGACGCGCAGGGGCATCTCGCGCAGAGGAGCGAGGCTCTTGCCGCCGTCTTCCCCACTGCCCTGGTGGAGCCGCCCCGGGAAGCGCCCCGTGCGGTAGAAAATGTCCAAGAGGTCCTCCTTCTCCGCCCACCGGTCGTACAGCCATTTCGTGAGGGCCTGAAGGATGAGCGGAAATTAAAGGTACGCTGCCACAGCACTTAAATCTAGACAAGGAAGTAAACCAGGAAACAGGCACTCCTCAAGCAATGCAAATGCCAATCATCATGACAGCACCACAGCGAAGTCTAGAAAGGCACATTTAAGACATTTTTGTGGCATTGACAATAAAACTTCGTTATGAAGGCACAGGTTATAACAATGTAATCACCATTTCTCCTGGAAATTCCCATATAGCCCAAGCTATGAAGCAAAAACTTCCTTTAAACATTGTTAGCCACCAGATTTTGGCGGCGAACAGTAATGCTTGTAACTCATCCGATTCAGCAGTTTTAATGCTCCCGGAGCTGTTGACTGCCTTGCAACTAGCCGTAACGGGCTATGCTGCTGAGTTGGCGGCCACGCACGCACTCTGCCCCTCTCCTGTGTTGCGTGTACACAGCAGACGACAATGTGGCCGAAGGACTTGGTCGTTGCTACATGCCGATGGAGACGGAGCCCTGCAAGCCTCCAATTCAGTGCAGCGTCTGCTGCTGCAAGCCACCACAGAGGAATGCCTTCTTGTTGCTTAGAGTTGGGCATTTTGTTTCATGCACATTGACAAACATTTTACGAAATCAGAAACCTGCAGCACTCGGCTGGCACACACATGAAATACTGCAAGGACCCGTTTTGCTGCTACTTGTGCGTGCATGGCGACAGCAAAGATTGATTAGCCGTGACAACTCGATTGGAGAATGCAGTCAACTCACTGACAAAAGCGCAGTGGAGAGTAATCTTTCACAGTTCCTTGTTGAGTGTAAAAGGCTTTTTCCATTAGCTTACTGAGTAGTTACTAACAGCACCCTTCTTGCTGTTGTCCAACCCCTTCTTGGGTGGACAACTTTTTAGACGGCTTGCCCATCAGCTTCGTTATATAATGAGGGTTTATTGCATTTATATAGATGGCAAAGTGTTTATTGAACCTTTACTCGACCTTTCTAAGAATCCTCCATGTTTCATTCATAATACATGCACGAAAACCCACAAATCTGCTGAACACTGTTAAAAATGGCTATAACTGATCATAACTATAACATAACTATAACTATTCATACTAGAATGCACGAAAATGAATTCACTAAAGCACACTAAAGAAGTAGCACAAGCTACTATATCTAGAAAAAGTTCACCGAAATGGCAAGGGAGATGCTTGCATTGCATCGTGCGCTATGAAGGTAATCATAACACAGTCGCCGACCGATACATCAAACTCGACAGGGACCGCCAACACGTCCAAACAATGGGGAGTCCGACACACTGGATTCGCCTAAGGTGCTTTTATTCCACAAATGGCCAAAAGAGGCGCACTGTGTTCTCGAACCGTCACTTTTGGGGACGCCTTCAATTTTGCATGACCAGTGCTTGCCTACGATAGACGATGCTCTTAGAACCGTGCCAAGCACGCCACCTTTCATGTCACCAGCACAAGACACATCGGCATCTGCAAGTGATGGCATTCCTGGTACAATGCCAAGCACACTTGCTTATCACAGTGCGAGACCGCCGGCACCCATTGACACGCTCGGTGCTAGTCCCACAAAATACCGCGAGATTGAAAGTACCTTCGAAAGCTATCGTCAAAAATATGGCCCACGTTTGCCAACGTGCTGCTGTGTGCACTTTGGCCTGCAGTCTGTGGCTGCAATTTTCTAGCAATGCTTTTTATGGTATTCCCTCTCGCGCTTTTCTCGCTTTGTCAGTGGTCGGAGCAATGTTCCGCATGTGTTATCAGCAGATCAGCCAGCCATGAACGGTAGACGATAAGAGTGGCATAAAACTGAGCAGAAGGCATTAAGCTGTCTCCACAGATAAATGAATGTACAGTCAATTCATGCACCAAATCTTCATCAGCGACTACTAGATCAACTAGGCTCCGCTAGTTTCAGTTTTGAGGAGACGCCAGCGACATGTCCGAGGACAATGCTGGCGACGTACCAGGACGAAAATGCTGCTATTTCTGCTTGGCTCGATGGCCAAATTAGCGCACTCTCGTGCTGTTGGAGTCAGAATTACTGCATGGTGCGTTGTAAGGTGTCGGCAATTTCGGTCGTCCTTATACATTAATCCCATGGCGCTAGTCGCGTTGCCACAGAGCTGTCCTAATAAATTAAGCACGTTGGAACTATCGGTGTCCGTGTTACTGGCCAGTGACTACAGTCAGCTTTAGCCAAGTTTTTACCGTCTGCTATCCTCACGCCCATGTAAACTTACAATTTACACACGGCCGCTTACCAGTAATGCAAGTGCGTGTGTGCACACAACACTTACGCCAGCAGCAGAACATTGTTCTCGCATCGCTGCCATAGCCCTAGGGCAGAACATGTGCCAACTTGGCTTCTCTGTTGTTTTGCAGCCAAGCTGACTACGCGTTGCTCTTGTCTCTGGGGTGTGTGCCTGTCCAAAAATGCAACATCAACGCAGTTCTTTGCAGTGCCCGAGCGACTGAAATGTTAGCAAAGTGCACTAATTCCCAGCTAGAACTCTCTAATGTGAACAGTGATTGGTGAAGCTTTATGAAAGGAGAACTTGTCATCCACCTGAAAGTAGCAGAACTGCAAAGGCAATAAACTAGGATAGAGGCGGTGCTATTGAGGAACCATGCAAACACACCCACTATAGTCTACCACAATCAACGCTACGTGCAGGTCAGGTCTCTTCCCCGACAGCTTCCCAGATAACCTCCACGTTTTGTGTGAGTGTCCGAGCGGCTTCCCATACCTGCTACACTCAGACACCAAGGGGGGTATTCTGTAAGAGTCCACCTAGTGGACTGTCCATTTCGGCCGCTGCTGATTGGGTAGGGCCTCTCGTCTCCTCCTCTCTCGTACAGCTGCACCCAATCAGCAGCGGCCAAAATGGACAGTACACTAGGTGGACCCTTACAGAATAGCCCCCCAAGACTCTAGTCGAGAGGCGTGGCTTGTGGGCTCTTTCTTCAATGCACACTAGTAGCAGCACTGATCAGAACTCGCAAACATCAGAGCCTGGCCAGCGACTAGGCCTACGAGACATCGATGCACGCTATAATGGTGGGGCTCCGGAGGCCCGCAACGTATTTTGTTTTCCTGCTGTGTAGCGTTTTCAGATGGTGACAAGAATCCGAAACGAAACGGAGCTGGTGGGCGACGCCAGATGCCACCACAGTGAAACGTGATGCTTACATTGCGCCGCCTCCAGCAGAGAATGGCTGCACATTAGGATTACTGCCAACTAAAAGTATGCAGTACACTTCCAACAGTCCCACACGCTGTGAAACAGATAGGTGAAGACGCTTATGGCAATAGGGTTGGCAGCGACAGCTGCGAATGCGGCGTGCTTCTGTGTTGGCAAGCTTCTCCTTTTTCGAACACGGCTGTGGCTGTCCACGGCTATCAGCGTGGCTGAGCACAGAGGCAGCATGCGCGCCCTGTTTCAGAGGTAATCTGCCACGTATGCATAGACTGGGTAAGCTGAGATGGTGTGGCATCCTGCGCCGTCTTCCTGCATGTTTAGCGCTGGAGGTTGTGTAGTCTTGAGTGCCAGAGGTGGCGCTGTAGCGAGAGGCAGACAAAGCATTCGCTCCACGCTGCCCGCGCTTTTCACGACAGCGCCATCTCACTGCGGGCGACACCATCAGCCGCGGGGACGGAGTGGACATGACAGAACGCTGGAAGCCAACGCTGCTCTCACCTCCGAGTCATCGATGGGCACTTCTGCAATGGGAAAACGCCGGTAGTGCATGTGGACGACGCACTGCTTGCGGAAACCGCCCGAGATGATGAACAGGTCCAGGGGCTTGCCCATGTCCGGGTAGCCAACAGTGATGTCCACCACCCACTTGAGTGGTTCCTCTCCTGCACGCCAACGCAAACAGAACACACAGTTCATTCGTGACGATTGGCATTCCCTGCTGCTTTACAGCAAGCAGCTGCCAATGCCGCAGTCAGGGCCAATGCTGTCGACTTTCTAGTCCGCGTCTTGAAACCTCTCAACGCCTTTTTTGCAAGCAGCAACTGGGGCAAACAAAAACACTATTGTCGCACAGCAATTTTCGTTGACAGCTTCCACAGACAGCGGAGCGATGCACAAGGTTGCCCCCTGCTCACAAAGCATTGGTGCCTTTATTGCTACAAAAAAAAAAAAAAAAAACGGACCAGAAAACATACACACCAGAGAAAATGTTGCTTATTTAATTTAAATAGAGAATAAGAGTTGTCGTGCTTCCCAGTCTTTAAAAATGTTGGACATTTAGGATTCCTTACACCACAGCTGTGGTGCAAAAGAGCACCGATGCGATAACCTGCGGACATCATCATCATCATCATCAGCCTATTTTCATGCCCACTGCAGGATGAAGGCCTCTGGCAGCGGTCTCCAATTACTCCTGTCTTGCACTAGCCAATTCCAACTTGCACCCGCATACTGCCCGATTTCATCACCCCACCTACTTCTCTGCTGTCCACGACAGCACTTCTCCTCCCTTGGCACCCATTCTGTAACTCTAATCTTCCACCGTTTATCTAACCTACACATTACATGACCTGCATAGCTCCATTTTTTTCTCTTAATATAAACTAGAATATCGGCTATCCCCGCTTGCTCTCTGATCTACACTTCTCTCTTCCCGTTTCTTAACGTTATGCCTAACATTTTATTGCGATAGAAAAATTACATGGACACTCCAGGCGCATTTCTTCCATTACCATGAGGTTCCGTATGAAGTCCAAGGGCGAGAAAATCGTTGCCACACATCGTATGCTGTATGTGCAAGTGAAAGCGTGCGAGGGTGAGCTGGCGATCGTGGCTCAATATCGCGCGCGCAAGTGAGGGAAGCGGGGAGGAAGTGCGCCGGGCAGCCCAGGCAGTCTGGGTCGCTATATTTTGAAAGCCATCCGCGACAGGGAATGAGTCTGCCGTGCAGTGTCCTTTCACGGCTTAGTTCACGTTGATGCGAGACGCGGCACGAAGGTCAATTCGCTCGCTGCTGCTGCCGTGCTTCCTCACTCCAGAATTTTCGCAACGAATTTCCGTGGTCATCGAGTGAGATATGTTCATGTTTGCTTGTGCAGGCGTAATGCCTTTCTTGCTAATTTAGTTGGTATGCCTCTATTTACAAGTTTATACAGCCGATAACAATACTACTCCTACTTTGTATAGCTGTCCACTAATTTTCTATTGCAAGCGATGATGCGACATTCAGGTGAATCTGCTACTCTTTCGTTCCATCACTCTTTACGTGGTCCTTAACTTGTTCTTGATCTTTTTTGTAAACTCCGAAGTTTCTGCGCCGTATGTTAACCTGTGGTAATACAGTAGAAAATAGTGTTACGCTCATTTTTTACCAGTTGATACATTCTTGGATAACACGATTTCTCGGCCCCAACGTTCAGTACGTCACCAAACTGCGATTGTACGATACATTTCCCGGCCACTAGGTACCATGTACACAAGAAAACGCATGAGTTTCTTATTCCAGTTTCACATACTGGCACCAGCAAATCTCCACCCTGGTCATCACATGCTGAATTCACAGCTGTCGCTGCCAAACCTATTGCGATAAGCATCTTCACCTATCTGTTCTACATCGCGTGGTGCGTAGTGCCCATTCGTAGCATACTGCATGCTTTTAGTAGACGATAATACAAATGCGCCACGATTCCCTGCTGCAGGTGGCGCAATGTGGGCATCACATTTCCCTTCGGTGGCATCCGGCGTCGACCACCAGCCCGATTTCGTCTAAGTTTCCCATCGCCCTCTTAAAACAACACACGATAGGAAAACAACAAAACACGTCTCAGGACGCCGGAGCACCACCAGCTCAACACGCGTCGGTGTCTCATGCCACAACGATTCACGCGATGCTTTGCATTACATAGATTTCAAGAACAGCTGAGTCTGTCAAATTTTTTAGTCACTTCGGATCGCACGTGTTCTTGTTTAGTATGTTTTTTCTCGTGTTTTTTTCAAGAACATGTGAACGAGGTTCCACTGTATATTCCAAATGCAGGGAGGAAAGAAAAGGACCCTGTCCACAATCAAGTCTATCACTGTGACTATGCGACCAGCTTCGTGGAATCCAATCATGACGAGTGCACAATGATTGCAGTGGTCACAGAGCAATGGAGATCGCTGATTCACTCGGTGAAAACTAAGCCATGCAAAACTGCTTTGACACCTCACCGTGCAACTCAGGGGACCTCATGCTCGCAGAAAGCCCCGGTAAACTTCAAAACCCTTGCTCCTTGTCACATTACAAAGGGTACACAAGGTATTCGTAAGCTAGAAACACGGTTAAATGATCTGAAGTGATCTAGACAGCTGTTCACTGTCTTGTGATCTTAAGTCACTGAAGACTGTACAAATGTTGAAATTCTTTTTTCTTTTCATCACAGACATTAAAAAGAACGCTTTACCTGAGCTCTGATTTCAATATTTAAATATAAGTGAAATTCAGAACCACTTTTATTAGACCACTTCTGAACTGATCTGAATGAAGTTTGTTGCAGTTAAGGCGGCTGAATTTCTAGACTGTAGAAAGCAGAACCTTTGTCTAGGGCCTTCACGTTTCTTAAAAATTGCCGCAAATTAGCAAGTTGCCAAGAAATTGTAGTACAATAACTACAAATTTGTGACTACGCATCGGAACCAGATATCGCAGTTATGTAAATTGAATCTGTTAGAACATCTGAAGTGGAAAAATCTGATAATACGAGTTTACAGCTTGCATGGGAAATTATCACTTGGATTACACAGGTTTCCCAAAATCCCTGCTCACATATATGATAGTGGTAGATTTCTGAAGGGTGCGTAATAGTACACCAATTTTGTCCACTTCATATGGCTCAATAGGTGGAGCATACGGAATTGTGACTTTTTTTTATTACTAAGTTACAAAGTTCTAAACTTCATGGCACAGTTCCTTCCTTTCTTTATTTTGTGAATTTCAACAACTTTCATTAACATATCAATGACCTACATAACGCAGTCTGCACTCTAGAGCCTATAGACCAACTCTTTATTTTAAGTGCAACAAACCTCCTGGAATTCAGCACTGGGGAAGCCACAAAAAATGACTTCCATGTCATATATTTAGAAAGAAGCGTCGAAGGTATAGTTTTCTGTAACCTGAGGATTGAGGGTTACTTGACAAATAAGCTGGCAGAAGAGTTGACATTTTCTTTCCCTTCCAATTTACTGCATGAGTCACTGGTCATCTCTGTTCTAGGTTTCTTCAACAGCTGATCATCTCTGCCTGGCTCTACTGTAGAACCTCTTCCATACATTCTGAAGAAGCACAAGAAAAGAACATACTAAGCGGGAAAATGTGCGATCGGAACTCAATAAAGATTGGCAGACTCAACTGCAGCTAACATCGACACGAAGTGGCAATGCACGCGACGCCCGATGCATGCAGAGCTGGTGAGGACCGTGCAACTCGAGACGCACACTGTTGTTAGGGCTGCTTCTGCAAGCTTACTTTTGAGCACTCCTCAAAATCGGCTGGCACTAGCAGCTTCTTCAAACAGGGCATTTCGGCAGAAATCTTTTGACGTGCCCACTCGGCGAGAATCGTTGCTGCATGAGATGCTGACGCGCGTCGAGCTGGTGGGGCCCCGAGACATGCTTTTTGTTGATTTCCTATGGCATAGTGTTTTAGCACCGACGGGAAACCGAAACGAAATCGAGCTGGTGGGCAACGCTGGAAAGTGGTGCCACGAGAACGAAACAGGATAGTCGTTTTGTGCGCACGTGGCAGTGAATCGCTGTGCGTTTGCGTCATCGCCTATTAAAAGCGTGCAGTGCGCTTCTAATGAAACTACACCACAAGCTCTGACAAACACATATGGTATATCATATTGTATGATCACCGTTTGGTGACGTACTGAACGTTGGTGCCACAAGATCCAATTTTCAGGAACATATTAAGTTGTAAAAAAGAAGCATAACCGCACTGGGCAACTTATTGTGTTCTGTTGTTTTTTTCATAAAGAAGCAGTCTGCGGTGCATCAGGCTAATACGATCTTGTCACTTTGGCCACAGCATTTTGGAAGAATTCTGTTTAAATTTATGACTAGGGCTGAGCACTGGAAGTTCCAAGAGCTTGCTTATATTACCTAAATATTTCTCGCTGGTTTCAAAACTCTCGATTACTGAGTCTTTATATTGAAGTCTAAGGGGAATCGTGTGATGAATAGTAAAAGCAAAGAAAAGGCATTAAGTGAGAAGCTTATCAAAAGAATGGCTCGGCGTTAAATAAATATCTCCAACTGCCATATTTATTTGTTTCTAATGTGCACTTTTCTTTCATAAGAAAGTTACTAAAAAAATTAGAGTTGCATTAGATTTGAGTACGAAACCAAGACTGCAACAGTGAGAAAATGTTATCAATGGCATTAAAAATTTCTGCAATTTAATCCAACCCATACGTTGCTGTAAGAGTGCTACTCTGGACGCTATCAAATTCCAGAATGTTTCCAAACTTGTCGTCTGGTGATCTCTGATTACCTCGAGGGGCAGCTGCCCCTTCTCTGATTGGCTCAAAATGCCAACAACCCTGCTAAATTTGACAGCGTCCAAAACAACGCCCCTGCTATAGGAGCTGCAGTAGCTCTGTGTCCATGCCACAAGTTGGTTAGGCTGCCATGGTCTGCAAGGTTAACAAATAATAATAAATTCTGGGTTCTAAAATCACGATCCGATTATGAGGCACGCTGTACTGGAGGACACCAGATAAGTTTCGACAGCCTGGGGTTCTTTAATGTACACCTAAATTTAGGTACACGAGTGATTTTGCATTTTGCCCCCATCGAAATTCGGCCACCACGGTCGGGGCCGAACTTGCCACCTTGAGCTCAGCAGTGCAATGCCAAGGCCACTAAGCTACCACAGCAGGTTAAACAAAATTGACTTGCCATCCTTGCCTTTTGAAAGGCAATGTTCAGCGAAGCTGTTGAAAACCACTACTACAACTGCTGAGGGAGTTACGCAATGCTTTGTTTCTTTAGAGTAATGGTATTAATAAATGGGGTAATGGTAATTTTGACAGCACGCCACCACCCATAGCGGTGCTCCAACAACCTTGAAATCGGTTACTAGGCTGGTTCTTTTATGTACGAATAACTACAGATGTCACTCCCCCCGCCGGAAGCTGCTGTCGGCATGGTAGCTTGTGCAGCAATAATCTTTACCAGGAAACTTATGCGGGGAGCGCTGTATGCTTTGCATTGTTATCAAGAACACCTTATCATCAATTATGTGCTTCGGATTACTGTTTTAGGTTTGTACTTTATTGAAGCGTATGGTGTTATGTATGTTGTATGCATGATTCCAAATAATGTATGCGCTAGTCACTTGACTTTGCCGATTGCTTGAAGCCTCTGCCTTACATGTGGGTACGAGCCAATACTCCTGATCTTGCAGTGCCGCTGGGATCAGCCCACATTTTTGATAACAGACGCAGACACGAAAAATGCCGACCACCAAGAGGCTAACAGCTTCACTGTAAAGAAAGGGGGGGGGGGCTGCAAAGTGTTTAAGAAATGCGGTATGTGAAATGCCATAAAGTGCGCACTCTGGCACTCTTGAGAGTGAAAAGGAGGCATCTGACAGTGATGATGAATGACACCTTGTCCATTGTAGTTCAGATAGAATAAATTATGTTTTTTCAAGTAGGAACAAATTGCTACAACTCTCTTTCTTACCATGAAAAACTGGTGAATGGAATATCTGAGGCATTTCATTCATCATTTCTGGCAGTGAAAATTATGCCTACTTTACAATTGAGGGTGCAGTAGAATTGAGTAAACATGGTACTCGCACAGCATACTGCCACCGTAAAACACATTCAACTGCTAAGCAGAAGGGGCTTCCTTCTGAGCACATTTATTTCTTGCTCAGTGCCAAGAGTTGCCCGATTAGCAGCGTGATCTTTCTCACCCTTGTGAGTCTTGGCGAGGTTCTCTGCCGTGAGTGACTCGAGGACTGTCTTCATAGCGCCCACACGCGGCAGTGTCACGTGCTCCAGGATGGGGTAGCCATTGGCCCTGGCATACCTGCAAGGAGGAGAGCGGAAGAGATAAACACCTCTACTGATTAGTCCAAGGATTACGGAAAGGGCCCCCTAGTCCAGGGCTGCTACGACGATTCCTGCAGCATCCCACGCCTGCTAGATCAGGGCGCAGCAGACCTCAAGAGGCCCGTTGTCGAGGGCATCGCTTCACTGCGCGCTAGTGCAGTGGGGCTGAAGGATCAAGGGAAGGAGAGGAAAGCAGGCAGTTGCGCATTCCACCGTGACATAATGGGGGTGACATCATGGGGGTGGGGCAGCAGCCGGAGCTGGTACCTGGACATTGTGTAGCGCAGCCGAGGTGAAGAATGTGCAGGTTGGGGAAGGCCTGTATTTGGAGCTGCCTCACTGTCACCACTTCCTTGCAGGGGACCGATGGGGGAGGCGAGCCAAAGAGACAGCGTGATTGTGTATAGTACGCAAACGAAGTCACAGTACGAGAGTAAGAGTTGCCCGCAGTATGGGTTGGTCACTTCACCACGTGAGGCACGCAGGGTGCAAAGAGGAAGAAAGCCACATTTCGACAATTTTTAATATGACCTTTGACTGTTTCACGTACGGCATTCTCAGCATTTGTGCAGCATAGCAAACACATGTTAAGGAGGCAGAACAGACAACACTGTCGTGATACAATGAAAACTTTTGAAACAGGAACTATGTATACGCAAGCTTGATGATTAGTGCTGACATTGAACCATTATGTAGAGCAAAACAAACATGACAGCACCAAGGAAGAGGTTGTCTTGGCTCATGCCTAAGAAAGCACAACTGTTTGGCAGCTGATAACTTACACACAGGGTTCTGCATTTTTGGGGATTATTCTTTAAACGAAATTGCAGAGTATACTTTTAAAATGTACTTCCAAATGGTTTCCAGAACATACTTAACTCTTGGAGAAAAACTGCTATTTTAACACATCTGTGACATAGTGGTTATGCACATCTCTTATACGAGTAAGTTCCCTAAGAGGCACAAATCAGAAATACTACCTCAAAAGTCCTGGGAATTGGGATATTGCATGAGGGGGGTGGGCACAAAGAAAAATGGCAGGTCAGGTTAGGTGGTATGACTTGACAGACGGTCTTCTTCAAAAGCAGTAATGAAATGAGAAATGTCTTCATGTCTTCATTGGCATAACCGAAGGAGAAGACATTTTTTTTTTTCATTTCTATGTTCATAATTTCAAAGGAATTCCTCCACTGTCGTAATGCATTAGTGTACTTTTGTACACATCTGGCATATGAAATCACTGCCATGTATGCAGGCCCTCGGGTACCCTCATGTGGTTTGCAACCTTTCTTGGCCTGCAGGATCTTGGACTTCTTTTGAAAATAATAGATTGATTGATTTATTGGGGAACTTTGGCGTAAAGTCAGCATTCAGAAGCGCGACACGGAAGTAAGGGTCTGTAGGGCTGCCCTGTAATCAGATTTGATGCTACCCAAAGGCTCCCTTTTGATTCACCCACAGGCTGCTAGAATTCAACTTGTCACAAACGTGTTTTTACAGTTGAGCAGAAGATCTCCAAACACCTTCCCAGAACTGCTACAAGAGCCTCGATACTGACCATAGCAGCTAATTTAGTGATGAAGGCAGTACAAGATTTTGCCTTCCCTCAGTTCAGGCCAACCCTGAAGCTCTTGCATTATGTGAATGGCTGTTTTTGTGTGATCCTAAAGGGAGCAGTTCACTTGTTTATGTCACGTTTGAACAGTAGTCAGACCACGGAGCAAAAAGAAAGGCAACTAACTCCAATGACCAGAAATGCCAATGGAAAGGAATCGTCAGTATTTTCTGGAGTAAAACCTGTGCCACAAAGCACTATTTGACCACAAATTTGTTAGAAGTTGCCTCTCACAAATGAGCTGCGATTTACAACACTGATGCATTGTGCAGAGAAGTCCGGCGCGAAACGTGCGTACTACAGTACACGAGGTTGCATCAACGAGGTACGACGTGACCTTTTCAAGCATCAATCTTACCAGACTGCTTCTGCAAAGTCTATTAAGCGCTGAATGATGCTACCAGACTCGTTCCACCCATAAATGCATTTCACTTCCGTAAATCTCTTCTACAAGTTATGCCCTAAGCCATGCTCTGCAGATTTAGGAGATTAAACTTGTGCACGTGCAAGGCTCATCAGCTCATCGAGATTACTCGTCGTGTAATTCATCACATCACCTTTTGTGCTCTTGGTGTGTTTACAGCGGCGAGGCTGGTAATTTCTAGAAATGGACAAACCGGAACAGTTATGATGTGAGAGAGCAACGCCTAACTTCAATTTCCAGGCCAAATATGAAGCAAGCACTAACCTGACTGGGAGAAAGAAAGTACATTAAAACCCATTAACTCGAAGATCCAACAGTCGCAAGGAATTTGGAGATAAGCGGAATTTCTATGTAAGCAAAATTGCAAAAGTAGAAGCCTGCTGGCTGCACATTGAGTATATAAAGCCTTTCCAATATGCTGGTCGCGAGTAATATATTCTCAGACACTTTACGTGCATCAGCACCGGACACGTCGGTGTCTATGAGAAACAACATTACTGGCACTGCAAAAACCCATTTCCCATGCCCATTGGGGGCATGTTAAAGATACCCCAGTGGTAAAAATTATTATGGAGTCTCCCACTACGGCGTGTCTCAATCAAATTGTGGTTTTGGCACGTAAAACCCCAGAATTAATTCATTCACTGTCACTGTGCTAATAAAACATACGTGAATGCCACTGAGTCGAGACAACTGACCCTAACGCACAATTTCTAAGCCAGTCATCCGAGCATAACTGGTCCCAGACGCACAAAAAAAACTGACGCTGCTACTTTCTGCATCGTAAGAAATTCCAGACAATTTCACTTCGAAAACCAAAACTAAACTGCAGAAACGTGCAATTGTTTCGCCTTTAGCCGAGTTACAAGCCCAGAGTGATGTGGCATTTACACTTCACTGTCACGTGAACATGAAGCGACTGTCCTTATCAAGCCGTGTTCTCGCTGAAACATTGTGGACTCGTATACTGGTTTCTCCTGGTCACAGCGTGTGGGCTGATTGTGCCTGCTCAAAAGTGCCGAGCATCTTGCTCAAGGTGACGTTGATAACATCACTGACAGCATCCTAAATGAGAGGGGGGAAAAATAAGACTCGACTCCTGGCTCACTGCTGCTGCTGCTGCTGCGTGAGGCCACAACAAAGCGGCAGCAATTAGGCAAGCACGCAAGCGGTGATAGACATAAACAAGGGGGAATAAGTGGGGAGCATGGCCCAGCGCAGAATCCAGTCTGGCTCGTGAGCTTCCTCCGAGTGAAAAGCGAGCGCAAGCAACGCTGCCGACGCTGCCCTGTTGCCTTTTTCGCTGAATGTCGGTCGTTGACAAGCAACATGCTCTTGAGTCACAGTTTTCAGCCCAGTCCTGTTCTGTGCAGAAACTGTATCTTGGCCCGTACTGCTAGCGTAGCACATCTCGGGTGGCGCCAAGGACACAGAGTATAAAGTACTCCGAGAATGGTCTGGCGTTTATGGTTACCAGAGAAGAGGCAAAAGGAAGCTATTTTTCTAGCCTAGGCAATCAGCTGTCAATTCATTCAAACCATGCGACAATCTAAACTGACAAGCCCTCATTCGGCTGTCCACTCGTTGCATCTCGTACGTCAAGTGCATTGTAATAGGCGTAACGTGTGACATAGTGACAGTGTCTCGACTGATGCTGCCATCTCTCGTTTCAATTTTTTTTCATCTCTCAATATTGTCAAGCAGCTGCAAATGACATCAACTTCGCCCTTGCTCTCTGTGCCAACGAGGGCCAGAAAAAGACCAAGGGAAATACCAAACAGTGACAACGGAATAGAAAGTCGAAACTGCCCCAAGGTGCTCTGAACTTCACTACAAAGTTGGCAGGGAATGAAGATTTTGAGGAAGCAACAATTGTGCTTCTGCCTGTATACAGTGACAGCTTATGATGGTGACTGACCTGTTCACATGTAAGTGTACATGCATACAACAATGCGGTGAAAAGCTTTTTTGATAGGAGTGAGAATACTCAAATTTTTTGGTACAAGTACCTAGCTTCGAATGTCGAATCGAATATCAAATAATGATTTACACATGCATTTATTAGCAAGTTAACATGTCAACATGCTGGAACATCGAAAATACATTGTGAGCGGTTAAATATTAGACGAGAAACTGCTATACTAACTAATTGTGCATATGACCAATGTTAACTTGTAAAACTGAGTAATTCCCACTAGTAGCTGTCTGTTCTGGCTACCCCATGCCTTATTATACAGCATTAAATGGCCATAGACTTGGAGGCATTTGACCTGGTGCCAGCTGCCACTCATAGGATTGGCTGTCAAGCAATAAGCTCAGGACTGGGGGTGGCGCTGCAAAAGTAACAAACGAGCAAGCAAAAAAACTGCACTCACACCCAACTGAGACAAAGTCGCGCTGTACCATTTGCTGTGACCATTACTTGGAAAAGAACTGTAAGAACACCGTCTTTTTCTTTTCCCTATCTTTTGTGCCACATTCAAACAGGACGTTTGCAGCCCAGTCTGTGCAACAAGCCCCTTCTGTTTTTCTTCAGCGCAAGACATCTGAACGACTCCCTGTAGCCTAAGTACTGCACTCACAAGAATATAGCCCACTGATATAATGCTAGGTACACTACATTACAGTACAGAACGACGGCAGGGAGCACCTTTGATTGCATGCAAAAGACGTTTTGAAGATAAATCCAAGAGGGCATATGCAATGCCTCCATAATCATATAAAATAGTGCCTTTTAGCATACCATAATGTGCGCAGGCATTGTGAGAGCTGCACTACAAGTTCCAGATCTTGCTCTGGCACATAATGCAGTAGTGGAGTGGCCATTTCACTATCCTGGTAAAAGTTATGCGATACACTGCATGAAGGCATGACATGGGCATACAGCATGGAGCTGACATAGTTGCATAGTGAAATAGTGAGGCCACATGGATGGGCATCGCTGCCGAGGATCAGTTCATTAGACCTATACTCCTCGAGAGCATTCTCATTGCAGTTGAATTATTTTTCGCAGTGGCCCCCATCCCCTCGTGCTTTAATGCCTTGTTCACACCGAAAAAATTTCCAATCGGCGAAAACATTGGCACCCACCCAAAAAAGCCTTCGTCATACCAATCGGGTTCAGACCAATTTTGGTGACCGATGGAAAAGCATTGCTTGTTGCACGCCAATCAGAGTGTGGGCTTTCGGGAGAAAGGAGGAGATAGGAGCAGAAGCTGCTCTCGCTTGTAAACACCTGGCTAGCTATTTCGGAAATGCCACAGACATGGCCGGTCATGTTTGCCATGGTGTTTGTCATGTATTATCTGGTGTTTTGTCCATTTGTGCTGTGCTTTGTGTCAAGAGACGTCTCCAGGACAAGTGTACTGTGTACTACATGGACCTTAAGTGCATTTAACTGCGTAATTTACACCGAAATAACTCACGACGAGGATGTTACCAGGCTTCAAGCTGACCTTAACGCCGTTTCTGCATGGTGCAATTCATGGTTAATGGAACTAAATGTTAACAAGTGTAAATTCATGCGTGTATCTCGAACTACGAGTGAACCACCTGTGTACTTCCTTAACAACGCTCCATTAGAATTGGTAACAACTTACAAGTACCTTGGCCTTCACATCACCTCTGATCTTACTTGGAATACCCACATCACCCATATAATAAGTAACGCTAACAGAATGCTAGGTTACTTACAACGCAACTTTTCCAAAGCACCTTCCTCCTTAAAATTAATCCTCTATAAAACTCTAATACGACCTAAACTTGAGTATGCTGCTTCAATCTGGGATCCAGGTCAAGTAAACCTAATACACTCACTGGAAATGGTTCAGAATAACTCTACTCCTTTCATTCTTTCGAACTATAATAGAACCGCGAGTATCAGTGCCATGAAATCTAGTCTTAACCTACCGTCCTTATCATCACGTAGAAAATTGTTCCGTTTGTGCCTTTCTCATAAATTATTTCATCACCAGCTGCTACGCAACAAACTTATTTCTCCGCCTCCGTATGTATCACCCAGACTAGACCACATTCATTAGGTCAGCATTTCATTTTGCAGATCCAACGCTTTTTTGCAGTCATTTGTACCACGCACTTCCAATGAGTGGAATCACCTCCCCGCCTCGATAGCCACTATCGCAGATCACCAATTATTCAAGAATGCCATAGCTAGCACTGTATAACTAGGAACCTATTTTTTTTCATATTGTTCAACCTGTACTCACAAATGCCTTAGCTAACATTGTATATCTAGGTGCCATTTGTTAAATAGTTTTGTTTATACATATTTATATACATAATTTTCTGCACAAGTAACTCCTGTTTGTTGAATTTACCCGTTTTACTTGTAACCACTCCCCTCTATAATGCCGTAATGGCCCTGAGGGTATGATAAATAAATTAATTAATTACTATAGCTGTGGATTAAGCATATGTGTGTGTATGTGTGTGTTTCCCATGTTGGTACAAGCCGAATGGGCTTTCACTGCGAGTACAGTAGAACCTCGTTCATACATTTTGGAAAAAATGGCGAGAAAAAATGCACTAATCGGAAAAACGTGCGATTCGAAGTGACTCAAAAAAATGTGACAGACTCCACTATTGCTGACATCTACGTAATGCGAAGCGCCGCGCGGATCGTTGCGGCACGAGATGCCGACGCGCATCGATCTGGTGGTGCTTCAGCGGCCTGAGGTGCATTTTGTTGTTTTCCCATTGCGTGGTGTTTTAGGAGGGTGATGGAAAACTGAAATGAAATCGAGCTGGCAGGCAACGCCGGATTCCGCCAGAGCGAAACGTGATGCCCACATCGTGCCACCTGCAGCAGGGAACGGTGGCGTGTTTGGATTATCGCCTACTAAAAGAGTGCGCTGCACTTCCGACAGTACCACTTGCTGTGAAACAGATAGGTGAAGATGCTTATCGCAAGAGGAATCGCGGTGATAGCTGTGAATGCCGTGTGATATGACCCCCGGAGACGATTTGCCGGTACCGAAATGGGAAACTCAGTGTGCGGCGCCGTTTTCCCACGAAAAGGGGAAAAGAGTATTGTGGTGAAGCTGCTGCGGCAGGCCGCTATACATTCTTGCCCACGCGCAACTAGCGCATTTTCTTGTTTGCATGGGATCTAGCAGCTGGGAAAGCTTGGCGATGCACTGAATGTTGGTCCCAAAAAATCTTGTTTTCTCAGAACGTATGAACCGGTAAAAACTGAGTGTAGCTCTAGTGGGACATTTTTTGTGTTTTCCGTTGCAAAACTCGTTTTTCTGTGATGTAAGAACGCCGGCGCTGTACATATTTAAGTGTGGTGCAATGCAACTGGTGAGTGCTAACGACAGCTTGCCCAATGAAGCAAACAATCGAGACAGGCAGTACAGTCGTACATGCACCGTAGCTGTGGGAACGATGCACCGTAGCTGCGGGACGGCAACAAGTGTTGCTGGCTAGCATACCTTCATTGTAGCTACAGAGGCTACAGTGCGAGTGTTTGCAATGCTAAAATGGCATGGAGCAAGACGCGATGCGAGTGCGATTCACGATTTTTATGGAGGCGCATTACTGTATTTGCCCACGGAATATAATGTCTACGATCATTAGGTGCAGCATATTTTGTTTTCTTTTGTATATACACATATGAAACACTATTGCACTAAGCATAAATTTGGAACAAACCTGCGAGAGGTGACCTGGCCACGTTCAGCATATTTCATGAGAGTTGGCGGGTGGCAACAAGCATTTCGTCGTGCATGACAAGAGATTTGGTATGAATGCACCCACTTTGTCGCAGACTATTACACAGCTCCTCACACTACAGAAAGTTTCTCACTGTGAACGTGCCCATAAGTGTACCTTCGCTGTCTGCAATCCCAAGCCCCTTTGCTAAGAGGCTGGCTTTCCTGCATAGGTTTGTCTTTCAGAGGATAAGCGCACTTTACAGGCAAAATTTCGCCCAGCAGCACGAAATTACAACAAAATTCAGCACAACATCTGAGAATTGAATAACAAGACACAACAACTGCCTTAGATTAGACAGAACCAAAGACTAAGGACCGTGTTTGTTTTCGCACAGTCAGCAATATATTTCATTTGTTTAGAATATTTGTATCAAACCGAATATTCAGCAATGTTCAAATAGCTAGTTTTTGAATCAATAAGAATATTAGAAATACAATATTTAATGTCATTTGAAATTTTAGAAAAGAGTCGGACCGTTTATAACGAGCTCAATAATTCTCCAAGAAGTGGTTGTTACATCAGCAGTTTGTCATATATGAACTCGCCCTTAAGAATGATCAAAAATTAACCGCACTGAAGCTATACTTCACAAAGTTACAATCTGGCAGCACTTTGGTGTGAAAACCAGACGTCTAGTGCCATTTTGTTCCCGATACAACCCCGGCAGAAATATCCATCTAAAGAACGAAATGTGGCGACGCATAGCCCTTTCAAAACGATGCCCGGCTCCAATCACCTGCAATTTCGAAACTGCAAGTGCAGCCACCATTTTTTATTCGAGAGCTCGCGATATATTTTGCTACCAGTGGGACATGACTGCATTCGGCACACAAGAGCAAAGTGTCCCAGATGGCTGCAAGTGTAATCATTGGAAATTAACCGTCGCATGCCACCATTCTGCGAAGGTCTCGGACATCATGGTCTCGGCATAACAACTGTGTGTCAGGTACGGATGTAAGGTTACGATATCTATGTTGCTTCGGGAGAAAAAATTCTTTGTTAGAAAGGTAAAATATCACCACGAACTGTTATCAGCAATTGGCAATGCGTAAACAAAGTGCTGCCGAGCCATTATCTCCCGATAACGGCGTAGTAATTGCCGATCCTTTACAAAATTGCGGGTGGTAGTGCGTGGTGCAACACCTTCGCCGACTCACATCGCATCAACAGAAACGCTTTGGCGGTCGTTGTTCCCATGGTGGAGACATAGATGGTACTTCCAAATCATTGGAACAGGTATAATGCACGTTGTGCTGCACAGAGTGCGACATCGTCATGGCATCCAATATCGCACCGGCGCAAGTGGCAGCTCAGGCCCCACACCCGGCCCTTTATGCTATACGCCTCCCGCCTGGAGTTGAGCCTTGGAAGCATGTGACCCCACATGACCGCACGCGACCTTTTTTGCGGCTTCCTAAATATGCGTGCGCCGATCACTCGCTCATCTCAAAGGCCATATTATTGTTGTGGTTGGACTGGGGAGGGGCACGTGCTGCCATGCACCTACGGGGCATGTTCTAGGATGATAACTTTCGGCGATACTATTGCCTTCGCGTGACATGGTGCTTAACCAGCCAATCAGCTCATCCAGTTATGCTCAACCAGCCAATCAGCGCGTGCCTGATGGCCGAGGCTATAGCATCGCCTAAAGTGATCATCCCAGAATGTGTCCCCAGTTTGGACATGCTTCCGTGCTTTGGCACTTCACGCGTGCCCTCTTTTCGCCAAGGCCGGGTTTGGCAACAGAATGGCAATTCAAAATATGGTTGTTATAGCTGGCAGCAGCTTCAATAGGTAGGGTCTGAAAATCCGAACTGCACTGAAATGTAGTCATCATAACTGATAAATCATTATATCTGGGACCGTGGGTTCGACTGTATTCACACATCCCTACTATCATTTTTGAATAGAAGTTTTGTTGTCTCTTGAATCCATCTTATGTTCGGCGACTTGAAGTAGCATGACGACTTATGATGATCCCTGTCTAGTCTGAGCAACTGGTCAGCAAGTGTTAAGAAATACCATGGCACTTCCAGGAACTCTTCGATACAGAAGCCTTGTTTCCTCAGTTTCCTTCCTTGGTTGGCACCACATATTTCAATTTTTACAATGACAGGGATGCTGAAGATGGCCTGCTACAGAGATACTAAAGCGAGCCATGGTCAACAGATGTTGTCCATTTCACCCTACCATTCACAGCACACTCAAAAAGCCTCGCGGGCATGTCATGCCATTGATACACGTACCGCTGGCTGGTGGCGCGCCGCTTGTGCAGGAAGCCACCCTCGGGGAAGAGGACAATCCACTTGAGCCCCCGGCGAAGGTACACCTCTGAAATGTGGTCCCTGAGTCGTTGCAACTGCACGTTGCGAGTGTCCTTGCCCTGCGCATAGGAACCACCAGCTTCGTGATCAGGCCTTGGAATGTTAGCACACTACTAAGAATGACGAATTGGGCTAGTTTGTTCAGGTTGAGAGAACGCAATCTTCTAGCAAGATGACTCAGGACACAAGCCCAATAAATCAATCATTGTAATCAATCATTGCACTGATCAATCACCAAGTAAATTGATGAAATGGTCACTTCGTCAAACCTTCATCCAACTGTTCAATCACCTAATCAACCAATCTGCAAGAAAATCTAAATCAAATCATAAACCAAGTAAACCAAGTTAGTGTGCTCCAGAGAATGCATTCTTCTAGCTGCATTTGTTCTGTTCTTTCTGTTATGCTTAAGCAAATATTCGTAATTTTTAAATATTTGATCGAATATTACGTTTTTCTTTGTGCGCTTTGGCTCGTATTTCAGCACTCAAAGTTTTGAAAGTATTCAAAACGTACGAATAAACTTGTTTTTCTGTGTACATCCTCCCCCCAAATTCAACACCCAGAAAAGACAACAAATTTGCATGTATAACCCACGAAAATACCAGAATACAACACGCGAACCTTTGTAAAAATAGTCTCCATCTGACGATGCACGAATCATTTACGTTGCATTTTTGGCCAGCTGCTCTGTTCCCCACCTGTTCGGTGCAGCTCATGGAGGAGAACTTCGCCCTAAAGGTCACTTCACAGCAGCGCAGGCCGCACTGCCGAGAAACCTGACCCCGAGGCAAAACTCGCACTGCCGTAAAGCTACACATGAAGTCAAAATTCGCATGTAACCCGCACCCTGATTTTGCTGCTAAATCTGAAAAACGTTTTCTGTCCAATTTCAGAACAGAACGGGTTAAGCCAACATGTAGATCGAAAGCATCAAGCTGAATTTGCACAACACAACCTAAACTGCCGGCATCGTGCAGTCAAGGTCGCACTTCACAGCATCGCAACGATGTACGACAGGAAAACGTGAAATGCTCCTGCGATTTCAGCCACCACAAAATATTAAGCAGGCTGAATCACAACAGTGAGCGACAATGTGAGCAAACAAAGTTTCTGTTGCAGCTGGAGCTGGATAAATGTTGAACTTGCATTTTTGCATGACAGTATCTGAGAAATGGTACTTTGAAAATAAACTAACTCTAACTCCTTTCCTTTTTAACAAGTAAAGAACCAACTTTCTTAGGTTTCTCAACATCTGGCTCTTCTATCAAGGTTTCATGCAAATCCCACAACTGCAACTACAGTAGACTTCGTTAATTCTACTCTGGTTAATTCGATCCCAACCAAAGGCCGCAGTCGGCACCCGTACATTTATATATGCCCAAACTTTCGTTTTTTCGACATTAAAATTAGACTTCACTGGATAATTCGAACTTAATCAGTCAGCACGCACGCACCTGACTCTACACAGAACCCGACAGCGACTCATTTAGTGGCAGAATCTGTCCCGGCGGAGCTTAAGGGAGAGTGAATTCGCTGAATACACGTCATCTTTCATGAAAAAGGCCTATTTTCAGACTGCCCTAGGAAGCTTTTCAAGCAATTACTGTACCTCACAATGTCCAATTACGGTATTTAATCGATTATGACATGCACCTTTCTTTGTTTTTAAGTAACATTGGGCCGAAAACTGCCTGCACGGTGCAATTGCGCACAAAGCCAAAACCACCTTTGCAAAGGTTGTATGCTTTACTTCATAACTGGATGTATAGCAGTAGAACTGGCCTAAAGACGTGTGTGGAAGCTGACTTTTGGAGACTGGCCACCTTTGTGCAATTATTTTACGTGCTATAAAATTGGGTGCATGTTAGATTTTCTTGTTAAGGAACCTTAACACCATTCCTACATTCATTTTCTGCTTTTAACACATAGAAAGTGGGCACGCATTTTATTTGGGTGTATTCTAGAATATGGCAAATACTAACAAATGAATCAGCAGTGCATTTTTGTGTTTCTTTTACAGCTTCTTCTATTCGACTCACCGGATAATTCAATCAACTGGGCTAGTCCCGTCAGAGTCGAATTAATGGAACTCAATTGTATTTGCTTCGAAATCACTTGACACTAATCTAACTTCATTTCGAAGCAAAAAATATACATTCGCAAAGTCTACTTTTTGTTGACTAATCCATTGATTCATGGGGCCTGACTGCCAAAAGTAACAGTGGGGTTATGAAGCACGGGGCAGTAGGGGGGGGGGGGGGGGGGGGGGTCCCAGGAATAATTTTGAACACCTGAGGTTAAAGTGTACCTAAATCTAAGCCCACAAACATTCTTTCATTTCGGCCTCGTCAAAATGCGACAGAGAATCGTAACCGTGACCTGGCGCTCAGCAGCACGACACAGCCACTGCTACCTCGTGGCAAATGACAAAATCCATGAAATTGAGAACAACAGTCTGACCAGCACCTTTCATGCCTTTTTCCTTTTTGTCCCTGTCTGTCTCTATTAGCCCTGCTGGAAAAATGCCTTTTCTTCTAGAGTACACTAGGTTGTCTTTATAGAGTGTTTAGTGCTTAAGTTGATTGGCTGACTGATCAATTTATTTATTCATTCATTTGCTGAGCTACTGACTGGGCCCCAGAGCAAAGCAACACAAGTCTGCGAGATGGGACTGTCCACTTGGACTTGTTCAAAGGGCCATACAAAACTTGGGTTACACCAACGTTTTTGCGTTCAGTTCCCACAAAATGTGCCACAATGGTTCGTAATGGGAAGTTGCCACCTTGCACTCAGCAGCAGAACACCACAGCCACTGACCTACTACAGTAGCACCAAGCACATCACAATACAGCTTACACAAGCCTGTCCGTTCATGAGACATTCATTAGATTGCTTAACATTTTCATTCTGATGCTTTTATTCAGTCGTCTTCAGAAGGCATGACATCAGGCAGTTAACCCTCACACTGCAACTTCCTCTGACCGCATTCTTTCCCTGCTTTAACTAGGGAATCATGGGAAATGCTTAATTTGGTAGGTTTCAGTACGGCTGGAGTTGCTGACGTATTCTTCATCCTCAGCCACTTGCTTTCTGCTTGCCACACTTGATGCCTTTATTTCTCGGTTTCGTCACATGGAAACGTTGTTGCCGCTGCAATGGCATCACTAGCTCTGGAATTTCCACATGATTAGCAACACATTGCAGCATCTGAGTGGCACAGCAGGCACGCAAATGACAAACCCAGCACAGTCACAAAGAGTGACTAGAAGTGACCACTTGACAGCTTACCCATGATTCCTCCTTACAAATAGGTAGCCATCAAGAAAGTCATGTGATGCTCCCTCTTCGATTTTACTTCCTCCGTGACATTAAACTGAATTAGATGGCTATGACCACATGCCCTATGCACCGTGCTCGTACAATATAAGACTTTGACTGCCAGAGTGGACACAGCAACTCTCGACCACTCGCCTGCACTTGCTCACCTGTGTGATGAAGAAGTCACCGTGGGTCATGGAGACAGCACCAAAGTTTGTGTACTTGAACAGGCGGTCCATGATCCACATGAGGTGCTCGGTGACGGAGCGCTTCCCTTGAAAGGAGGCCATGAGCAGCGGCACATCGGCCGTGGACTGGTGGTTGACGAGGACTAGTGTGCGGTCACCGTAGCACTCGCTCACGTCCTCCCCAACTTCGTCCACTGCAGGATGCAGCAAGAAGCATTACTTTGCCAGTGCGACTGTCCTGGATGGCAAGTATGCCTCCTTGTTTAAGTGTTAGTTAAGTGTGTTTAAGTGTGTTCTTGCTTTGTAGTAATGCTTCTATTCTGCAATTTATTCTTACATCATCACACTTGCTTTATTAATGGGACGGCTTTCTTGAGCTTTTCCCCCCCATTTTCAGTTTGTCTGGCCATTTATGTGATCATCAGGGTGACTTTGAGATGTTCCTATATATCTGAAGCAAGTCTCTTGTTGCAATGCGCCATCATGTCTTTGCACTCATGGAAGCTTTGCGTACATCCGATTCTTACAGTGCATATAATCTGTATAATTCTTAGCATCTTGCTATCATCCGTATTAGCTTTTTCTCTGTTCTTTACATTAGCTCATTTATCGTGCATTCTTTTTTTCAATGTTGTGTTTATAAATATGCACTGTTCTTGACCTTGCTGGTACTACAAAAAAAGCATTTTTGATATGTTGTAGTGGTCCAGTTGGTTCTGCGACATAATGGAACACGGAGCTGCGAAGCAAAACTTTTCACACGGACGTAAAAAGCTAAGCATTAGACACACATGAAGTATAGATGAACAACTGCTTGACCATAGCAACCAAAAAAACGTATATATAGGGAGGGTAAGCAAGATATATAGTCACATGGCTTTTTCTTCTGTCATTGCCATGCAAACAAACAAGCGCACCGAGTGATCATCAAAGCATTCCATATTGAATCACGAACAAACAGCATGTGTGTTAGCACACCACAGATAGCATCAAATGAGAAAGCAATCAAACTTCTAAAAAAAAAAGATTGTCGCACGTATAAATTAATATACAAATATAAAAAAGCCGTGCAACCCTGCATCTCGCATACTCTCACTATATATACCTTTTCTCCATCACCGTCATTGAACAGGTGTTAGTCTGTGCGTCATGTGTGTCTAATGTCTTCGTTCTTTACATCCGTGTTGAAAGTATTGGTTCGCACCACAGTGCTCTATCAAGCACCTTTACCTCATCAAAATCAGAAAAAAATATAAAGCCCTGGCTCTGATATTCTATGCAGGCTTACAGAATAAATGTAATCTATTCAGTTAGCAAATGAAGCTAGCAAATGAACCAACCCCCAACTGCAGTTGTCAGAATTTTTCTCATGCTCGATTCTCAAAATCTGCCATCGCTCAACCTGCCTGCCTCCTCTTGTGACGCAATTGGGCCAAGTACATGGCCCAGCAAGAGGGGACATCATGCAGAACAGTGGTTTCCAAACTTTTCGCAGACTGCCAACGTGCACGCATACAGCAAGAAATTTTAATCACTTTGCTTATCTTGCTTCTCTTCTTATCTCTTCTCTACTACCATGTCATGTTCTGCATTCCTGCCTTTGTTGGAACTTGCAAACAGTCACTTCTGAAACTGGGGAAAAATCAGGAAATCCAATAGCTGAAAATGAATAAAGTAAGTGCCAGCGAAGCACAGTTTTCGTTGCGGACAATGGGTGCAATTAAGAATGTTGAAAAAAAGAAACTAAAATAGCAAGGTAGCTATAACATCACATTTGCACCATAACAGCACCACCTAGAACTACACAAATGGTGTTAGGGCGATGGCCCTACCACCTCATAAGTTAGAGAGAGTGTGGAGGTCACCGTTGCAGGCAACTGGAGCCACATTTATACGAGAGGGGCATGAGAGGCACCAGCGTATTAGGATGCTTGGTCGGTGGCTCAATGGCATCATTTCTGACTGGGCGTCGATCGTCATCATCTTTAGCAACTGGCAAAAGCATCCACTAGTGACGCTGCTACATACATAGCTCCCTCCCCAGGGTGCAGCACAATAATAAAATGGAAGAAAGAAAAAGCTACAACGAATGCGAAAAGGCACACCGGAGAAGTTCAGTGCACTCACCACATGTGTGCTAGATGAACAAATGTGGATGGAGGGAAGTGTACAATAATAACTGTTTGCAATATGCGGCATAGAGTATTACAAAATAACTTAACAAATGTAGAGCATTATTTACAGTTGCTTTGGGGAGGCCAGGTAGTGTTGTCAATAGGGCAGCCACTGCGCAAAACATGTCTTAGGAGGGCAGCACTGGCTGTTATGTGTGGGTTGAGGCCATGGCACAGGCTTCCGCTGTCCTCTGTCCAGAAGAGGGGAACGGTCCATGGGTCGGGGCAATGGTGGTGTAGATGGAGCTTGTCTGGCAGTTAGCTTAAGAGAAACTGACTCATGTCTCTGAAGCCTCTTCTGCAGACTGTGTTATAAAGCACAGTGGATCACAATGCTGATGTTTGCTCCACAATGTTGACAGCCACAGAGATATGAATCATGGTGAGATGTGCATCTGCAGTGTGGAGCGACGAGTAAAGAAGGGTTGGTGTGAGACTTAGGTCTCCAATGCTGTAGTGTCCTCTGGCTTCTTGATGGGACACTAAAGGCAAATACTAAGTCGACGTGGACTGTTTAAATACTACTCCAGAAACATTGTAGCGCTTGTTTCGTGCCAAGAAAAGACTTAGTTAATGAGAAAATTGCATCTGAAGGGTCTGAACATCTTTATCGTAATTTAAATCTCCCACCACCCAACCGGGGAGTGGCGACGTTGCATGTGCCATTACTACCCTTTACTGCCATCAGGGAGTAAAACAGCGCCTGACAGACGGTTTTTTGCACAAGAACACAAGTGTGAGGCCATGAAGAAACCGAGCCGTGACAGAGCGGTGGATTTGCCGCTGCAGCTGCTTTTGGTCAAGTGGTGTGGACCGTTCGGGCATCCCGCTACATCACGTGAACATGGTATTCTCTGCTGCTTGCAGTTTGTGCCACAGAGTTTTGAGAGCCAGCAAAAACAGTGCAGCACTACGCTATAATGAAACTACTGAAACACGAAAGCGTGGGCAGCGCAGAGTCAAGCAAGAACGAAACCTTTCGACTGCCCGCGTCATTATCAAGGGTAAAGCCAATGAGTTAATCTTTCTAAAAATTAATCAGAACTTGACAAGTAGCATTTTCTTTCGTCTTATAATGCAATACAGTGATGTCTTTATAACAAGTGGTTGAGTACTAGTGACAGAATATAAATGAGGAGTGCCTTTGTCATCAGGCAAGTACTTGAATGTCCTGGGGGAGTCACTGTGTCCTGCACTTACCTCAAGTTCTCCATTACTAAAATTCTGTGCGCAATAACATTGATGCCTTACAGATTCTGAAGCACTAATGTATCACTTTAGCTTGACTCGCTATTTGCCTTTAGTGTCCCTCTAAAGGCAGTGTGCAGGAACATTTGCCTACAGTGCACGTCACCAATTGCAGATGGTTTGCAATGTCGTGCAGGAACAGCGAGCGAGCTTTATCCATGGTGCCAATGAAGCCTGTCCCGAGCAGGCAACCCTGTGTGCAGTTGGAGGCATGCCCATTTTAGTGGATGGGCCAAGGGGCACCTTCGCAATGCTTTCATCCTCACGGCATGGGCGCACGCAGGGCTCATGCAAGGATTGGTGGAGAAGCATGTTAGCTGGGGGGATGAACACCAGAACTTCACACTTGGGTGGCTCGATTGTAATGAAGTTCTGAGCCAGGGCATGCCTCCAGCTTGACGAACCAGCCTTGAACATCTTGCTCATTAATGGAAAGCAACGGTTTTACCTGAGGCATCATCCAGCCTGTCACAATCGCGCCATCCACAGGAAAGGTGTGGCTCGTCGGGTACCCAGTATGTGGAGGTAGCCACAATTTGGAGGGCGTGCTGCCAATATTACCTCACAAGTTAGTGCGTTGCCCCTACCACCCCACAAGTTAAAGTGTTTGCCATACAACTGGACAAGCAGGAGAGTGTGTCGACCACACCACCTCACAAGTTGGAGAGGGTGCACCACAAGCAGGAGCTGGCCATACCACCTCACACAGCTGCCAGCCACTCACACAGTCCTCATGCAACAACGTACCATAGTACTCCGCACTCCAGCTCCAAAAGGAGACCATGAGGAGGAGAAGCCGAAATAGCTGGCGCTCGATGGCCCAGTACAGAGGCGGCAGGAGCACACGCAGCGGATAGAACACCACCCACATCCACACCAGGTAGGTGGGGATACAGTACAGGTTGTTGGCGATCACAAACATGACCCGCAGCCAGCAGCGCACTTGATGCAGCAACCGCCGCAACTCCATCTCCTGCAGAGGCAGCAAGGAACTGAATTGAGAAGGAGCGTAGAGTGCCGTGGCGAGGTCGCACGTTCTTGCAAAAACCCAGCATTCCCTGGTGTACCAACAGAATATTCACCTGTGGAACAAAAGTGAACAGCCGTGCTGTCACTCAGGCAGGTGATGCCACTTTGCTGGTTTCATGTTTAAACGGACATTACAGTTATGGAAAATTAGCATTGATCAATTCAGACAGGTAGAGTTTCAACTCAATATTTTGTCTTTCATTCGTATGGTGGGAAAAGATGGATTAAGAGTAGAGAAAATGCATGCCAAAGTTTTCATGAATATCATGAAAGAACTGCAGCACCGGTATGTCAGTGTGTCGTCAATGGCTGTAATGTATCTTCTATTGGGGTCATTTTGGTCCAGAAGAAATTCACAAAACTTCAATTCCTGCTTCTTTTAGAATGCAATGCAGTCTATATCTACCGATTAACCACCAAGTAGACCCACTTATATGCTGTCAAAATCTGTAATGTCGCAGCGAGCTCATGCAGTAAATTTAGGAAAGTGTCGACACCTGTCTTTTGCTCTCGCATCCTGTCTGGCTTACCAAGCTTTGATTTACTGTAAAAGTGACCCTCTTGACATTACAGAAATGCAATTCAATTTACAAATAAAGCTAGACTTATTAATTTACATACTGTCTTTCTAAAAGGACGAACTCATGTTACAATGCTAGAATAACATTAGAAAGAACATAGAACATTGAGGCCAACACAAAACATAGTTGCAGGTGAAATCGCGAATGAAGGGAGTGCACAACTTTTTGCATGCTTCAAAACGCCTGCGGTCGTGCTGCCAATCCTAGAGGTCAAGCTCTACAGGGTGCTTTCAGTCAGAGGCTTGCATATAGAGGGTGAAAGATATTTTTAGACATTACAGGAGCGTATGACAACGTAGACCGTAACATTTTGTGGGATATTCTGGAAGGGGAAGGCTTAGGGCACATTCACACCGGCGACTTGAGGAGGTCGCGCGACCATTTGCGACTCGCAATCAAAAAGCGACCGAAGGCAACTGATGTTCACACCGGCAAGCCCGGCTGAGCGCGACCCGCAAGTCGCAATCCCGGAGATTATTGTTCTCAGCGAGAACTCTCGGAATCTACGCGGAATTTGAACGCGACGCCGGAGGAGGCCGGATGTAGACACACGAAAGATCACTTCCGGTGCGCCGCTGATTGGTTTATCAGTTTTGCGACCACGGTCGCGCGACTGAAAAATCGCGCAGAGAGCGACTGGCCCAAAATGGTCGCTTTTCAAGAAAGGCGACCGTTTGCGACCATTTGCGACTGGTCGCTTTGCGACCAACTTGGTCGCGCGACCACTGTCAGTCGCCGGTGTGAATGAGCCCTTAGGCGACGATTGTCTAGAGCTTTTGAGAGAGATTTACTTAGAAAATACCGTTTGCATTGAATGGGAACAGACGAGGAGCAAGGAGAAAGTAGATATCAACAAAGGACTGAAGCAGGGGTGCCCTTTATCCCTGCTGTTGTTTACGATGTACATGGCGAGGATGGAGAGGGTGCTAGAAGGAAGTGATACTGGGTTCAATTTCATACAAACGCACAGGTACAGTAGTAGAGCAGCAGCATCCAGGTTTATTTTATGTGGACGACATTGTGTTGCTAGCTAACAAGCAAAGTGGTTTGCAACATCCGAGTAATATCTGTGGACAGGAAGGGGAGAATTTAGGCTTGAAATTTAGCGTTCGAGGTGTAGGTGTGTGGCATTCAATGAAAACAGCGAACAGACAGTGGCAATACAGGGCCAGGAAATACCTCGGGTAAGAGAATATAAATACTCTTAAAAGAAAACGATTGAGACCAGATTAGGCAAAATGCTAGATGACAACAGATGTAGTCAAGCCTGGTTAGATCAGGCAGCCTAGAGGACTATTCGTTATGCCCCTTTTCATGGGGGATGCCAACAAACAGCAGCAGCAGCCCAGAGTTACTGTACAGCTCCCTTTAGGAATAATGTAGCTCAAGCATAACACAAGAAGAGTGGTGTGAAGTAGCCCTAGTGAACCATTCCACAGAAAATCCAATCACATTGGCCAAACTGATTCATTGTGTGCTGAAAGGCAACATAATTCTATATCATCAGTGGTTAACCACTATTTACACATTACCAACAGAATGTGTTACATCATAGGTGCTGGTACTGCATTCCCTTGCAGCATGGAAAACATGAAAAATTATTTACATCATATTTTTATTCCTTATCATTCCTTATTGCATTACATGCTGGCTGTATGCTTTTTGTGGTTCGTTTAAATATAGCTAAGCTAGAGTGTAAGGACGGAAGACGAGGAGCACAAAGTGCGCTTGTTTTTCATTTGGCTAAGTGTTGACGCAGTAAGCCCTTTTCATCTATTCATCTAAGTAAAGACATCCCATAGTAACAATATTTCACTTTCCTTTAGAAGCAAGGATATACCTTGCATTCGTTGTCAGACAGACAGAGTGTTTAGGAAAAGCGAGTAAAATGACAAAGTACAAATGAGCTTACTGCACAAACAGATACCATCCATACTATACTGCATAACAGATACTATTGACGATCATTTTCATGTTAAGTCCATGTTGTTGTCCGTGTTAAGTCCGTGCTGAATGAAATTTATCCAGGCAGCGATAGGACCTCAGCAGTGTCAAGTGCATGCATACTCAATGCCGTACAGCTTAGTGAAGGGTCATGCATGGCTATGCTGAACCAAACTTCATGTCTGTGATGATAGGGAATGGTTGCGAGTTTGATCCGTAATAATGTAAATCCACTGTTAACTGAAATTCCTATTAGATGCGACATCGACAGCTTCTAAATGACTGATGCGACTTAATGCCCCAGGGCAACAGCATAGTTAAAGAAACACTGTATAGTCGAGGCCTCTGAATGAATGTTGAACCCCTGAGGTTCCTTAGCATGCACCAAATATTTGGCATAGGGGCGCTCCAGGATTCCCTTATTCCCTTTCTGTCAAAATTCAACCACCACGGTCGGTAATCGAACCAGTGACCTCGTGCTCAGCAGCACGACGCCATCGCCCCTGTGGTGCGGGCATGTCGATAGCTTCTATTCCCGTAAGCTGGACGAAACGGCGACGTTACATCGAGTTGAACGCTAGGGGGGGTCTTTCCTACCAAACGCGGGCCGTTCCTGTACGCAGCTACCGACGAGCACCACCGTCTGCGAGGAGGCGAACTGCTTGGGGCATTATCGGGCGGGAAGCGCCGATAAGGCACCCGGACAGGCACAAGAAACACGCGTCACGCACGCGTTAGAAGCCCATACGCGCTAGAGAGACCATTCCTCGCTATCGCGCCTAATAACGCACGTCGCGACGACTTTTGGCCGCGGGCCGCCGGGCTTGCCCGCCTCCTCTCCACTCGCGCACCGCACTTCCCCGAGCGACAGACAGCCTTGCGGCTCGTTTCGACAGTCCGTTATCTGCCGGCGGTGGTGCGTTCCCGTTGGCGGCGGACACCGCACGGCCGATAACGGAGATTGGAGGCGCGCAAGCGGGGGCGGTGGTGTGATGGGCCACACTAGAACACAAGCACACGCGCACTGCCCGCGGAAGGGTGCCGTGTGCAAGCTCGAGAAAGAGAGGGTACACGGGTCAACGGCGCATGCGCTCGTTTGACCCGCCGTTCAAGTACACGCGACCTTTAAGTAGGCCAGCGTGCCTATAATCCCACCGTACTGCTGACTCTCGCGGCAACGGTCCAATAGCAAGTTCCCGTTGGGAGCTAATTAAAAAATTGTGGCCCGGAGCGGTTCACAGGGGACTTCTCGGAAACGCACACCCCTCAGTCAACAGGGCGCAGAGCCACAGTTTTCTCCGCAAAGCAGGCAACAAACACGAGTGCGGCAGCCACGCGGGGTTTACTCACACACCTGACGTGCCAAGCGGAAATGCCCGGCGCTGACTGATGAATGTTTTGTAAACACCTGGGATACAAGCCAACGGCCCCGAACTTTCTTTTTTTTCTTTTCATCTCGAATTTTCACGTGGGTTGTACATTTGCAGCTGTATTCAGCTTCATCGGGAAGACAGAGAGAACGCTAATGAAAATTAGATTGCCACTGTTCCAACGTTTTCATTTTTTTTTGTCAACAGTGTCAACAGTGCTGCAGAAGTCGGAAAAAGTACAACAGTAAAATTTTAGCCCCTGTTATACCTTGCTCACAAACGCGGATAGCTGTAATGTACTGTATTTATTATTATTGTTATTATTATTATTATGACGATCAGTATTCGGACCATTACATTTTTCTTCCTTTTTTATTAAAGACCTTCTTTCCGCTATTCTTCTACATGCCATGGCATCAATGTTTTTATGGACACTCATACTGCTGATAACTGTCGCATCCTGCAGTCTGACCTCCTTACTGACCCCCCGCCCAGGCTACGGAAAGGAATTAAATTCTCCTACACCTTGTAAACAACAATCTGCCTTTCTCAAGCTCAAATACGCGTCAGTCACCTGTAATGGCTTTTCTAGATCCATCAGTGACATTATATAGATCGCCTCCAGAAAAAAGCTCTATAGGCGCATTATCATCACCACTTTGATAACACAGACACTGGACCTTGTTCTAGTTTCTAATTTCGCATTTACCGTGCGCTTTCTTGTAGTTACACGCTTTTCCTTAATTATTGTTTTTTGTTCATCGTGCTTTTCTGACTTATATTTCCCTGTAGCCTTCCTTTTTTGTTGTCTTCTCTGTTTTTCTTTTAATGTGTGCGAGCATCAGCACAAATTGAACCCTAGAGCTTAGGGTTGTTCCTGGGAAGCGTATTTCGGATTTGTCAAGGGCGCAGATACGCGGTGTCTTCCGGACCCTCCTGGCAAGGCACGGTAAATGATTGATTGATTGTAAAGGGAACTGGGCAGCTCGTGAATAATGCCTTGTAATGGAGATAACCGGAGGAGTGTTAGGTATGGGCAACAGATTTTTACGAGGTTTGACATGTTGGGACGAACCATGGGTCTCAAGGCCCAATCACAAGCGCAGAAGAAAGGTAAAGATGACGCGTGTAGTAGCTTTAGTCACCATCCTGCTTCAAAGGGGATGGTTGTAACGCCCATCCATTCATACATTCATCCATGGGTACCACGAAATAAGTCGCGGACGGCCGAGGAATGGGTATTGATGATATCAGGAAATTTGAACGAATATGATATCGCGATGATATTGGGAAAGTTGCACGAATGTTCTATAGAGATGTGACCCCGAAACCTTTATTAAGGAACTCTGATTTAGACTGCTGACGCAATGCTGGGGTAAGGGGAGAGAGCGTTGCGAAAGAGGCCTTTGGTCCTGCAGATGACGTGAACGAGGCGACGATGCCGAATCATAGAGGCGACGCGGTTTCTACCGTCCGCATTCTTGGGCATCTGATTAGGCTAGTCGCCAGATTGCAAACAGCCGCATTTTTCGCCCCTTTCGATTTTGTGCCTATCTCCACGCCTTCTCCATACTCGATGCGGAAACAGTACACAGCCTTATTAAAGAAATAAAAGAAGGGCCCCTGAAACGGTTAGGACAAATTTTGTAGACGCGTAGGGTACAGCTTAAGCAGGACATTCGCACCACAATTTAAGTGAAGCGTTACGTATTAATGGAGCTACAAGCGATTAGAAGTTACCCTCCTCCCTAGCCATGCTTTTCCTCCTCAACTCGTTCGCCGAGCGAGCGGGACTAAGCTCCGCCTTCACTGGTTCTGCGTCACGATGCGACGTCACATCGTCCACTTCCGGTTGTTTTGGAGCCCGCCCGCGCGAGACCTCTCCGCTAGCCGCTTGGCCGTCGACCCCAAGCGGAGCTATCGAAGCAGCGTGCGTTGCGAGCAATCTGTCGTAGCGCCGAACGTGTCTGGTATTCCGGTAACCACAGGCAAGCTGATCATTTCGGCAAACGACCGGAGGCATAAACTCAAGCTGATGAAGGAACATTAGCGTAGACGTACGTGAGCGGCCTGATCGGTCTGCACGGTCCAGACACTTGTTGGCGCAGCGCCAAACAAAGCGCTAATATTGCTCTAAGCAAGTGTAAAACATTTTAAATATTTATAAAAAAACAACGTGTTGATGATTACACTCCTGCAAAAAATACACGCCAGCAGCAAAGAAGAATACACTTCGTTGCTGCTACTGTGTATGGTTGAGCTCTGTGCCACCAGGTGGCTGCACCGTGCAGACCATTCACATTTGTCCTTCTGCTCATCTCATGGCTCATCCCGTTACGGCACAGTCAAGCGGCCAGACCCTGTCCCCTTGCGCTTGCATTTGCCCTAATACCGGACTCGCGAAACGCTATTGCGTTAGTAATCTTCCGGTGTAAAGTGACGGCCACAAACGCGCAAATCCTGGCGCCGATCGGATAGCGGCAGTCCGATGCGCAGCAGCCAGTTCGCTCGTACGCTGCCTTGCAGAGGGACACGATGTCACAGCTTGACATATTGCCAGTCGCTACTTTTGCAGTCCACAAGGCAACAGAGTCGAATCATAGTGCTCGCGAAAAGACCGACTCTGACCGCGGAGCTCTCGTCAAAATGGGGTACGTTGTATGCAAGCAGACGACCATTGCTGTTTGCCGGAAGTGCTTGGGTGTACTGAAAAATTGTTCTTATGTATTCTTTTTATGTTACTTTCTTTTTATAAAAACAAATTAACTAACATTCCAACTATTACAAAGATCATTTGTTTACCATAAAGTTGGAAAAATGATCGATCACGCGCCCTTATCAGCCAATCGGATAGCTCGCCCCACTGACGTCATATGGGTGATTTCGGTCATATGGGTAGGGGCGGCTTAAAATTCCACCGAGCAGTGCGCTGCGATCGGCAGCGATGTGCACTTTTAAAACCTTATAATATATTACACGCTTTACGCGGAGCACTTAGATGTGTCAATCAATGATCAGAAGGACCTACTCTAACGACTCAGTACGTTTGTAGAAAATTGTCAAAAGCGTTTCAGGGTCCCTTTAACAAATGCCCCTTTCCGGGGCTTATCTTGGAGCCAAAAAAAAAAAAATAATCTTCACTTATCTTCCGTGCCCTGTCTTTCTGTGAACGATAATTTCAGGCGATATCAGACACATTCAGGTCGCGAAAGGCACGCGCGTATCAGCGCGACATACCTGACAGAAAAGTAGCGGGCGCCGAGTGTGAAAAAAATGAGGGAAAATCATATTTGAGTGATTAAAATTCTGAGGCTTAAATGCGAGAACTACGGTCTGTTGATTAGGCACGGCCTAGTGGAGTGGGGGGGGGGGGGGGGGGGGCATTCCGCATTAATTTCGACTGCCCCTAGGGTTCTCCAACGTGCACTCCAATCTAAGTACGAGAGCGTTTTTTTTGTTTTTTTCGAATGTCGCCCCCCCCCCCCCCCCTCCACCGAAACGCAAACCGGGACACACGACCTCGGGCTCACATCAGCGCCACAGCCATTGGGCGATAACCGCACCAGGTAAGAAAAATACGCGCAAGGTAGATGGCGAAGATCGTTTGAGGACGAGAAAATCCCCAAAGGGTGTTGAAAAAAAAAAAAAAAGAAAGGTTAATACTGTGCGCAGTCGAAAGTTTGGGGATGTTGCTCGACTCAAACTACATACAACACTGACACAGTTTCTGCCCCACTTGGAACGCCGTTCCCGAACAGATTTAGTTCCGCCCGACAGAATGCGATTTTAACCTTCTGCCTGGTCGACGGAACGCTTATGGCGCGACGCCAGGACGAATGTACGTGCATAATTGTGCACGCTCTCGAAGAGCCAAAGAGGAAATAATTTTTACCACAGCCACGCGGCTAACAGATATTTCATACAACGCAACGTGGAATGCACGCACACAGTTTGCCCCCCAAAAGCAGGGTTTGGGCCGATGACTATAGCTGCGCAACGTTGCTTAAAAGCCTCGCAGAAGTGCGAAAAGTCAAGGTTATGGAAAGAGTTAGCCGTCTGCAGCAAATAGTTGCGCGAAGAAACGCGCTGACACGGTGATGTCACAGGGTGAAGAGAAGCCGAAGCCCTATAGTGGTTACAGTACGGACCCTGCGATTTTCGCATCCGAGATGTCCGCACTTCCTTAGTGCGCGTGAACTACAGACACGACGAGCGAGAACTCGCAAACGACTCGGACTTACCACTTGCGACCGCCATCGGGTGCATTTCGCGAAGCGGATCGCGCGAGCGAAGTACATCAACACCTCCAAGTTGAGCCGATCCGACTTTATCCGACTCGCCATCGTGCCCATGGATCTGACGACCCGAGTTCGACCCGCAAAGCGCACCCCCGAACCTACGCGGAGCGGTGGCGTTTGAACGAAGTCGGCAGGCATCGCCCACGCGATGGCAAAGAAATAATTATCGGGTTTAACGTCCCGAAACTTCACGGTGGATTGCGTGAGACGCCGTGGTGGAGAACTCTGCATCACTTCCGACTGCGTGCGGTTCTCGTCAACACGCACCCAGTGCGGGGTCGGCGAGATGCGTTTGCAATCCCGCATCCATGGAAACGCGGCAGTCGAACCCACGACACGGTGCAGTCGGAAGCGCAACACCATGGCTCCAAGACGGGTGAAAAACGGAAGAACGAAAGACAAACAGAAAAAAAAAAGTAACAAGAAAAAAAAAAGAACGCGGGACAGGACAGAGCCACTTGTTTCCTTTCCTCCTCACCCGCTTGGCACGCTGATCCCCGTGTCGGTCCGCCGCCGCTCTCTCGTTGCTGATGTGATCATCCTTACGGCCCAGGAACGCGGCTTCAAGCCTCCTCATCATGTCGAAGAAGGCGCGGGCGGTCCCACGTTAAGAGTGCGAAAGAACAAACCGCAGGAGGAGGCACAGCCTCGTCTGGCTCACTCGAGTCGCTTCACCACCACCACTTTTGAGACCACGGAGAAGAGCGAACACCGGCACGATTACGAGAACAGAAAGTGCGTTGAGGAGGGGGACTCGCAGCCAGACGGACGCGAGCAGGTCGTTCGGTGCTCAGCCGCCGCCGCTGCAGCAGCGCCGAAGCAGCAGGCTCGTACAAGGGCGGCACCTCGTGCGCTCTGCTCAGACAGCTGGGTGCACACGACGCGCCTGGCTGCTTGACAGACAAGCGCTCGACTCCGCGCGCACAGGCGCATTCGGCGCACCTTCTCGCACGCGGACTCGCGGAAGAGCGAGCAGATACGGGCGGGCGGCAATGCGTGGAGGAGGGAGGGATGACGATGACCGAAAGCATTGCCCGTATGGTGTCACTCGAGTGTCCGTCTTGTGCCCTCCTTCAACGGCGAGCTATCGGCCGTGATAAAGGTACAACAAAAACAAAAAAGGAAGCGAGATCAGTACACACGCGGTTCGTGCGGCAACGCGCGTACCCGCGCTGCTGCGACAACGTAACGGCGCCCGAGCCGATAAAGATGGCGAAGGAAGTCAGAGTCACAATAGTGCGAGGGTGCGTACTAACACGCGCCGGCAGAGCAACCTCAACGCCGACCCGGCACAAGCGGCCAGCAGTGCGCGCGCTCTGCAGCGGTTGAGGGCTCATCCCTTCTTTCTCTCTCAAAGTTACGGTACGTCAGTTCAACTCTTCGGGACAATGAAATGACGGCCGGCCGGAAAGCGGTCCATTGTTCCAGGGCATCGCCAGCCGCGAAACGAGAGACTGGAGCATCGCCTATCCGATCGAACGCAACACCAACAAAACAAAATCGCCCGCGTGACGACGCCCTCAATCGCGGTCCCCGGTGGCACACTCTCGGAACGTGCGGTCCGTTCTCGGGCAAAGTGAGCTGTACAAACGATCTTATTTTGTTGTAGCGCAAGCTGAACAAGGACAACAGAAAGGCACGTCTGACACACATGTAGCGCCGTGTGTGTCAGATGTGCCTTTCTGTTGTCCTTGTTCAGCTTGCGCTAAAACAAAATAATATAAGCCGTGTCATGTGCAAACGAGCGCGTACAAACAGGCGGCTATAAAATTCCTACGGTAGGAAATCTGACGCAGTTTTAAACCATGCGCCACGACATTACGCTAATTTTTTTTATAAACGGATTTATCTCGCAACAAATGCGATACAAATGTCCTCTCCGCCCTTTGTGGCTGCGAGACTAAAACCTGTGAATGCCCGTACTTACAATTTTAACGCGATAGCGTTGAGGAGCCCGTGTCGCACAAAGTCCGGCGTCCGGCATCGGATGTCGCCTCGGCAAAGTAGTTTCGAATCAAATTCCGAACCCCGCATACCCAACCACTTCACTACCACCAAAGTTGCTCATACCTTGTCTTTCATTCTTTACAAAGTTATTTCTCAGAATTTTTAGAACGGCAGCCCACAAACAAATGTAATGGAAAGAACGCCGACAGCGCATGTCCTTTATGTTAACTCTTCTCAGACAAATATTAAAAGTGGGAAACAATAACCGGATATCAACCCACGCAAGAGGCCGCGTACGTTTCTACCAGAAAGCTCGCCTTCGTGCATAGCGTTCGCAGTCAGCGCATAGCCAGCGTTTCCCGGTAGACGTTACGGTTATGTATTATAAGCTCCAGTTGCCGGGAAGCATGAAAATCAGTAAGGGGGTCTTTGAACGCTATCGCGTTCCACTACTTTTCGAGGTTGCGCAAATACAAATCTTCATTCATGGCATATTACCATTCCTGTCTCAGTTTCATGCAGACAGCGTCGCCGTTCCTCTTTTCGAGTACCTTAACGACTACCTGGTCAGCCACTTCAAAACCGGTGCCACACAGCAACAGGGACATACGTCAACGCGCCCCCTCCAACGAGGCAACGCTAAAGATCTCAGCAACTCCATCATCTGCTACACGGAAACAAAATGGCTGACCCGCTAAAGGAAACCGCGCTCTCGAGCTCGTGGGGGCCATGGGCACCCGATCGAATATCAAACCAAACCCTCCGCTAGCCACTTGGCAGTGTGCCAGGCGTGTGTGGGCAGCTCTGCGCGATTGCGGCATCGCTTTGCTAACGCTCCCTTCCCCCTCGTTTCTTTCCCCTCGGCGAGCCAAACAATGACGCCGCAGCAAGCGATAAAGCGAGTGGTTACCGGGATGTGTGTGCGCGCGCGCCAATAGTGCGCATCTGTACACGACGGACGGATGACTCAGCGTCGTCCTTCCGCGGCCACCGCTCGCGTCGATCGCCGACGCGGCCGGAATGGGAAACATTTTCCAAACGGCCGCACCGAGATAAGGCCCATCGGGTCACCCCACACCCCCGGCGGCCTCCGCGCTTCCATTCCAAAACCGAATCACGCCGCGTTCGAACGGCGCGTCCTACTGCTGCTGGCCTTGCTTACTTCGAAACGCGCGCTGAAATAGCGCAGTGCGGATCCACGGAACCGTTCAGGGTCGCAAAGAAAAACAAATCGTGCAACTGCGCACGCATCCGAAGCCAAAGAGCTCCCGTCCAGTCCCAGGTATTTGCGAAATGTGCCAAAATCGTGCCCGTTAGACGTTTGTTGAAGCGTGTACAGTAACGCCTACCTTAGCGGCCCCGGCTAAACCCATCGTGGCACGCGACGTAGAGGTCGAGACCAGTGGAGAATCAGTGCGGTCACAATCTGGAGCATGGCTATCCACGTTATACCAGGCTGTGACCGTTTAGTGAGCGAGTATATACGTAAAGCGCTTAAAAGGCCGCAGCAGCAATAATGCAATTAGGGCTATTTGATTTCTGAACCCAACTAGGCTACCGCAGAAACTTATAGTTGGCGAGCGCTGCAGGAACAATTCCACGCGATCACACACGTGTGTGCAAGCAAGCACTTCGTTGGCGGATAGTCTCAGTCTGCGAGCGATTCCTTGCTGGTTCCGACGGCCCTCCGCCTGACACTTCTTTCTGGAATCGTTACCTTAACTCTGCAAACACCTCGGCCTTTAAAAAAAAATTGTACGCGCAAAAACGCTCCTTTGAGACATTTTCCCACTAACCAAACTATTTTTACTATAGTAAGGACTGACACCACAAGGACACTCCCTCGGGCATGAGGAAGTCCCAGAGGAAAGCTAATTTCCACGAACAGTTAGGCAGCGCTCGACCGAGGCTTGCTACAGTCGAAGGCAGTTTAAACGCAACCGCACGACATCCAGCTGAAGGGCCAAGCGTCGGCCCACGCGCACAAAACGCGAACGAAGTTCGTTGCCATATAACAGGTACGTGTTTCTGCGATCAAAGGGCCCCACACCTGGCCCATTTCAGTTATACGCTCGCTGCAAGTTGTTACGTGTCTTCTAGGGAGCGTTCTGCCGGAAAAAAATTTCAGATCGGCTCATTGATAGCCGAGGTAGAAATATTTCAGTGGCGCGAACCCATGATTCAGCAGGCGGGCTCCACTGCCAAGCTAAAGCCCCTTAAACTTCGTAAGGTAGCGACACTCTCCTCCTCCACGTATCTCCCCTCTTCCACGCTCCCTCCTCGACCGTGGCGCCGCCTACATTGCTCTAGCGTAGCATACGAAACAACACAAAATAGCAACGGCGCCAACATGTTCTCCTCGCCACTCCGTAGACGCTTCTCGAGCGAAAATGGCGCTGAAGCACGACTGTAAACAAACGAAGATGGCGCGAGGGCGCACGTGATGTTATTAGGCCAATACCGACGCCGCGTCAGCCTCGGCCAGAGCGCGCGAGGAGGAGGCGGCATTCTTCAAAGCGTGGCGCTACTTTACGAAGTTTAAGGGGCTCTATGCCAAGCGAGACCCTCTCTCCACTTGCCCTGTGTAACCTCCGCAAGCGAAATTTCTTCCCTGTTCTCCCATACGAGACCTTGAGGACGCGTGACGCATACGTCACGGGCCCCGCCCCGCCTTCATTTTTTTTTTTTTGTCCTCGCTTTTTTGCGGCGCGCCACACTTCCGCTGACGGCGTTGCGCGTGAGCTGTTGTGACTGTCTCGTTTCGCGCAGCGCGCGATTTTGCGCGCTGTGCACGAGAACACCTGACTAGCGGTATAAGTCAGTGCTACGTGATTACTGAGGCAGACACATGCGGATCACAGAGCATGATCGCACGCTGGAACACGGTAGAAAATGACATAGTTTCGGTGTCTGTGCGCGCGACTGCACAACCTGGGAACAAGCAGACGAAACGGAAGTATATCTCCCCTGCTGCGGTGCGAGGTAAAACAAAAACACGCAGACATTCGGTTTGTGTGTATTATTATTTCTCTAAGCTTCAATTCGTCTATTCAAGAAACACACTGCACAAATACAAATGTTGCCTCGAATAATTCTCGAGGTCACGTGTCACCACGAGCGACGTCACAGTACAAACACGTGTACGTAGGCGCACTAGCACGTGTACGTCATCCTCCGGCTTGGAGCGCGGCGGCCGCCAGGAGAAGGGAAAACGGCGTTCGGCTTGAATTTCCATATCTTTCCGCGGCGCGTAGCGATGTAATACTTTGCAGACACGATCGTTATCGCGCATCGCATGCTCTGCGCTTGTCAGCTCAAAGTGGGCAGACCTGGTGAGGAGCCCTTTAAGCAATAGAGTGGTCTAGCCTGTCCGGTATTCCGGTAAACGCAGGCGGACGGAGGCGTAAACGTCAGTGGCCTGCATGGTGCAGCCACCTGGGGGCGCGGAGCTCAACCAGACAAACACTGCTAATATTGCAGTAACCAAGTGTACTTTGCTGCGGGTGTAAATTTTTGGTAGCAACACGATTACAGCAGTGCCGAAAATTTACACTGGCAGCGACGTAGAATAAGCGGCTGGTGTAACCGTCTGCGTTTACCGGAATACCGGACGAGCTAGACCTCCCTAATATTTAAAAAGTCGGCTGCAGCAGATGGCACAATTCTGGTCCTTGAGATGGTCCACCATAAGAAGCGGATATGCACGATAAGTCGAAATGCATAATCGACAAATTAACAATTCACGAATTATTTTTACCTAATTAGCTTTCGGCAGACATTGCAATGTACCAATTGTGGTCGGTGAGACTGCAAGTCACATCTACTGGAGAATAATTCTGTGGACGACCCCATATTTGAGATATGAGTCGCAAAACTCGCGCTAAATGTTCGCTGTCATTGCACTTACTCTTTTTTAACAAAACGCCGTTTTATGAATTGAAGTACTAAAGTAGCTAGACCGCCAACGTATTTCTTCGAAAAGTGCGGGAATTAATATCGACAAAACGGTGTCATCCTTAGAATTCGTTCCGAGTGGATCGGATCGGCCTTGCGAACGATTCGTAAACTGCAATATGTGGAGTGAGGAAATTAGTTAAAAAGCTATTTATCGACTTTGTTAATTGTTGTATTGGCGGGCTTCTTTCACGCTCGGCGAAACACTTATGTAGCACGCATTGAGCAAGAGAGAGCTGTACCGTGAGTTTTTCATGTGGCTCTACAATTTTCTCATTGACACTTTTCATCTAGTTATAATATCAGCGAAGTTCATTAATTAATTGACTAGTTGTTTAATTCGCCGAAACGGAAAAAAAATTTTAAATCTCCAAGTGACGGCAAACCTTGGTTTTGCCCAGCTACGTGGCATTCGCATATCTACACCCTGCATATATTTACCTTACTTGATCGGGTATAAAAACTAATTTTGCACCCACCCCTTATGTAATACCGCCGAAGTAGGGGGGGGGGGGGGCGAAGTAGTAGGGGTCACTAAGGAAAATAAACCGAGCCGAAAAGCACAGACACAAGCGAACGCTCAGCCGGGTCGTCACAGTGAAGGAGTTACGCGGATACCAGTAAACGGTGCTACAACGGAATACCGCAGCGATAAGAGCTTGCAGTCCCAGTTGTTCGGCCACGCCGGCTGCTCGTCCGATTACGCCGGCGATTTCGCTCGCCCGGCTAAATAGGAAGCTCTGTTATGGCGCGAGGTCCCAGCGTCGACACCCCCCCCCCCCACCCCCCGTCGCTGTGTGCGCGAGCGGCAAGAGTGCAAACCCGGTACCGCTCTTTTCTTTTTTTTTTTAAGGGAACAAACAGCTTCTGTTAGCTTCGTCTACACGAAGTCGACCCGAGGGGGTCGAGCGAGAAGACGAGCTGACCCAATCGGACCGCGCCGTGCATCTTGCCTAAAGCGGGTCGACCGAGTCGACCCGCCGTTTTCCACCGGCGGAACTCGCCTCGCGACGTCCGCGCAGCAGGCCGACCCGCTATACGCGAACCCGACGAGCGCTTGGCCACGTGACGAGCCGACTCGACGCGACAGTCCTCGCTATCGTCTGTTTCGTCCCAACGTTACTAGTAATCTAGTAACGGTGGTTTTGTCCGTCGTCGCGGCGGTCGGACTTTCACCGACGATGCGAGGGACCAGTCGCGGTGGCACGGAGCACCCGATAACTCAACGCGTGGTGCTCACTGTTTACAAGCTCCTCGGTTGTCTGCACGTGTAATTATGAACGGTATTGTATGGACGCGTGACACTGTGTATCGGCCCGATTGCTCCTTCTTTACTTGCCACACTGACTCCCGAGCAAAACTTCGCCCCCCCCCCCCCCCATTTCGTGGTGCTCTAGAAAAAAAAAGCAAATGTGCAATATTTCATCTGACAATCGGTAGGAGTCATTCTCAGAAATCTGAGCATTAGAACAGCAGCCCCTCCCCCCCCCCCCCCTCCCCCCGCATCTGCTATTCTTCTCTAAGCATCATACACGCTTAAGCAATCGACAGCGGCAACGCGCTTGAAATCGACACCGTATCCGCTGCAGAGGTACAATGGGCGGCTTTTTTTACGCAGAAAGGCCGCACTTCTTTTCCGTCCAAGTACGTGCGCAGACTGCAGGGATCCTATTACGGCAACCGACTGACAGGGAAGCGGACGGACGAGAGATAAGAGAAAGCAGACGAAAGAAGAAAAAAAGAAAACAAGACACGACGTTAGAAAAGCAAGCACGCGCCGAGAAAAAAAGCGTGTCGCAAGAGGTTCCGTTTGGCTGGCACTTTCCCTTCCCTCCGAACCCCGAATTGCTTTCTTTCCCTTTCCTTTTTCTTTTCTTTAATTTTTCCTCCAAGGCAAGCGACACACGCCGTGTACCCTCTACATTGCCGGGACAAGGTCGAACTCGGGATTTCATTTCTTTGCCCCATGACCCCGTCCTTACATATACGCCCCCTCCCCCTATCTATTTTTCTTTTCTTTTTTAGACAAGGGTAAATCGCGGTGCGCACGCAGAGGGTACACACGGGAGCTATATTTATAGCTCCGCCCTTCGATCGACGAGCCGACCTCTCCGGTCCATTTGGGAAGACAGTAGGCGTAGTACAAGTGACCCTTTGCCTACACGAACGAAAATTTGTAGACGTATGGGACAGCTACTACATGCCACATTGCTTGGCGGGGTTCTTTTCTCTCTCTCTTTGTCTCTCTCCTTCAAACTGAAGCGGTTTTTCACGAGTGCCAATAATGCGACGCAGTCGAGCGCCGATCGACGTTACCACCCGTTTCGCCACACAAAGGGGCGTCGACGTATCGGAAACTGCGCCTCTTCGACTGAGAGAACTCCTGCCTACAATGGGCCATTCGGGAACGACATCCGGATGAATGCAATACGTATCGATAAGCGAGCACTACCCTTCTGTAACACCTGTGGTGCGGAGGGTACGACCAAATAGATAAATACACGTCATACTCGTAAATCATAGTCCGATAACAGAAGAAAAAGTCGATTGTGTTGCACTAAATCTGCCTCAAGATTTGCGCCCTACACAAATAACTACCGAACACAAGCACTAACAAAAACGCGCGCGCGAGCGGAAGACGACGGAAAACTTGTTTAGAAGCAGCGCACAGCGACGATAGTAAAACGCTGGTACGGACTCCGCCCTCTCATTTGGAAGCGAGAGAGAGAGAGAGAGAGAGCCGGCGTCTATGCACATAGAACGTATACGTGAATCCATGCCTCCGAGCGCGGGCACCGCTTAAAGGACCGGGGTCATTAGCGCGGCGTCAGCGCGAACTCTTTCCGGTTTTCTTTGCGGGCAAAGAAACTTGGCCACGGATGCCCCGCATAAAACCGCAATAGATTAACAAACAAAACGCAAAGGGAAGGTCGTGCCTGCCGCAAACGACAGCTGCTGCGTGCATGCAGCCGCACTCCGAACGCGTGCTTGCACGTGCCGCATGGGGGGCTGCAGTCGAGCGCATTCCACGCGTTGCACGAAGCAGCCCCCCCCCCCCCCCCTCATCTTCCGCCCGAAAGTCGCTTGCAGCGCACGATGCAACGAAAGTCAGCCGCCTTCGTTGGGGACTCACTTTGTCGGCGGAGCCTCTCGGCGCTAAATGGAACAACGTCACACACTGCATAGAGGGCGAAGCGTCATTACGCAGCAGGTGTTTCTCTTTATGCGTAACACTTTGTGCGAGAAAAACAAACAAACAAAACGATATGTCATATCCAGGCGCATGCCATTTTTGCTGGATAGGCTACGTGGGCAGGCGCACATTACCGGGGAGAAAGATGTTCACCGATAATTTCGCTAATTACCTTATATACGCTAATTATCGCTTCTAGTGTTACCTTTTTGGGGCACGTGTAATGTTCGAAATCGAAGCCGACGGGCAGTGAAGTCATGTCTGCTTCAGCGAAAAATCCGAACACTAGCTCCACTTTCGACACACGCTACCTGCTAGACGAAATATATTGGCGTTCCAGCTAACAGTTTTGCAAAAGCACGCCTCTAGCAGTTCGGGACGAGTTTTATGCGGAACGCCGAGGCATTCTTCGGGAACTTAGTAACAGAAACGTTACTCATTTTAGCTAATAAGCGATATTATCGCTGAAATTTTTTCTTGGTGCCAATGTACACTTACACTGACACGTATGCTATTTTCAAAAACGGCGGAAGGGTAGGCATGAGAACTGCTTTCTTTCTTTTTTTTTTTTTCAAGTGCTCCGTACAAAAAAGAAACACCAAGCCTATATATGCAGGGATTCAGAGTCTAGTACAGAGCTACTTAGCGATATCGCTGTAAGCAAGCAGAGTAACCTACCAACGCCAACTCTGGGTTCAAAACGTTGCGGATAGCAGAGATTTATACGTAGGAGGGCCAGAGACATTCGCCTGAACAAGGTACGCTCTATAGCCTGCTACCGTAGAGAAAGACGTTCAACAAAAGCGGACACTCGGCGAGAACTAGCGATAGCAAATACGTCACGCTAGTATTCGTGGTAGCCGTTAGCCGACGTCAGGATAAAGAAGAACGTGAAATAACAAACCACATTTCAATTTACTTTTTCTTTCTCGCTAAATTAAAAAAAAAAAAAACAAGTTTTGCCTGCAATGAACCTATACTATGCGACTTGTTTTTCTCGGGTTAACTAGCGATAAGCGAAAGGCGCGCCAGACCAACACCACCTAGATAGCACAAGGCCTGTTTACTCCGATCCATGACGTCACGCTACCTGGCCTGAAATTTCCATTGACAAAGGCTGGCGTGATAAAAGCGGTGACGTCAAAATCACTGTTGCCTACTCGGGAGAATCCCCATTAGATTCTATGGCAGTCGGGCCAGGCAACAGGACGTCATGGATCGGAGTGAAATGGCCCTGCGCTATCTAGGTGGTGTTGGCCAGACACGCCACCGAAGCGAGCGAGGCCGGATGTGCACGTGAGCGTCTGTGTCTGTCGCACCCGTCTGTCTGCCTTTTTTTTTTTTAATGTAGGTCTGGTTTTCTGGGCTCTCGCCGTTTACACGGCACAACTGTGAAACTGGACTACGGCAAGGTGAGGAATTTTGTCTGGCAGTCTGCGCTGCATTACAGGCAAATTAAGCTTACGGCAGGGCATCGAGCATTTTGACGCAGTTAAGTGAGAAACAGCTCGGCCGTTGTGGCGCAGTTAGGCATCTGCACTGAATCTTTCTGGTACATGTTTCTGACGCTTTCTCAGGCCCCCAACATTATTTTAACTAATTACTTTTTGAGGTACAATTTGGGGCACGCTGGCCGCACCCGGCGTTGTGACACAGTTTCGCGTTGAGTGAGCCTTACGTGGACAAGCTTGTGACGCTGTTTATGCCCCCTCTCCTAACAACCATGGAGTTTCATATTAGTATACCTAGAGGGAAATCTGGCGCTGCAATCGTTCAACCATCATGGGAATGATGGGAAGTACAGGCGACGGATTGGCATTCTGTTGACTGGCAAACTAGTCTACAAGTATTTTTTGGCAGTTTTGGTTTCGCTCCAAGCGCAATTGCCATAACCTGCAGTGGGACAGTGCAACGCAAAGCTCTCTGCCTTTGTTCTGTTACTCGAAGTGGCGATAGCACGCTGGGCCAGCGGCTGGAACGATGTTTGCGTCGCGGTGTGGTATCGAAGCCCTGCCGAGAAAGCGACGGCATCGTAAACGTTCAAAGAACATGGTTTGGCCGTTTGGACTTTGGTTTGTCAAGTGCGTTAGGCTGGCGCTGTAGCGTTACGTGCTTTATGAAACTTCAGAATAGGAAAAAGAAGGCACTACTGACACAAGACATAGACAGTTGTACTTCTAGTGGCTTGACAATCAAATTTTATTGAGGGCTTCGTTATGCATTGCTCGTTTATGTGCTCATTGAAATGCGTGTTTTAGTACTTTGAGAGCACAAACTTACTTGTGGTAGGAAAGGTTGCTGCTTCCTGGCTGTAGTCTAGTGTCGCAAAATGCGGTAAGTGCAAAGCCACGCCATAACGCTTCGGAAGCGGCACGTCAATATAAAATATAATGAAGCATACTCGAAGGAGGCCACAAGCGTCCTAGCTAGTACTGCAGCAGATGTGCTTAAAAGTACTTAACGTTCAGCAATCGTGACAGCCGACGCAGCCTTTCGAAAGAGCGAGAGAGTTCGCAAGTGCCTGTCGTCTGCGAGAAAAGTCTCGCGTTCGCAGCGAGCAGGCGTCACTTGTAGAATTCCTTTCAAGGGCGCAACACTTTCTCACAATACAAAACTTTGTTTCCGTAAATACTTGAGTATTTTTATATAAGTAAATGCACGGTTGTTATTGCTGCTGAAAAAATAAATAAATATTTATTCTCTGGTATTAAATCAGAAACAGAATCGTACAAGAATGCATACCCTGGTGCTAAAAACATAGTGAACCATGCTGCAATCTGAAAGTCTACAGTGTTTATGTAACGTGTTGTAGATTATATAAGAATATGCAGAAATAAAAATTATATTTTCCGCGATAATACTTGAGTATACCTTCGTTTACTCCGCCGAAAACAGACGCCGCTAATCTAAAGATCGAAGTCAATCCGACGCCTGTACTTCCCATCATTCCCATGTAGATTGAAGCAACGCTCAGGAGAGCCCTCGTAGACACTAGCGCCACATTTCCCTCTAGGGTACTTATTTAGAAACTCTATGCCCAACAACATATAATTCATTTCCGTACTCACGCTTGTCGAGCGATTGTCGAGGATGATAACACTCTCAGGAGTGCGCTGCTCGCGCTGGCAGAGCGCGCAAGAGATAACGCCGAGGAGCTCAAAAATCATTGTAAGTCCGAAAATTGCGCCTTCTGAACGACTGAAAACAGGCTCTCAACCCACTGATTTGTTTTGAGTCCGAGTAGAAGGCAATCTGCTAGCATCTAGCATGGTCTGGCTGGGAGCCTGTGTTGTGGCCACCTCTGTGTACGTGGCCTAACATCGCGTCGGATGAGGTCAAGTTGTGTCGAAAACGTGCAGTCGCAGGTGTATTTGTGCTCTTAAAGCGCAGGAAATAGGGCCCGGGAATGGGAGAATGCTTGGAAATCAGTTGTTTTCTTCATATTTTATGTATGTTATTGTTTGGGATGGGGAGTCGGGTATTTAATACGTCACGATTGTGAAAGCGAATTGCTTTTGCTTGTAATGTCGCTCAATCGCGGCTTTCGGTCATTTCGCCTCTACACGCAGTTTTAGGTCAAAATACGAAAACGACACAGGCTTGCAATTTACTTTTTTTTTTTCAGCTGATACCATCCGTTGGATCCAACTTCGTACGGGAACTACTGCTGCTTATCTGGTGCCACAACATTGGACGAACGCACCGAAAGCCCGGAACGAGCATTTATATAGAGCAACATAAATATTTCCTCATTTCGCAAGGCGTCTTGCGTCTACTTTATGAAACTGCACGTTGTACAGAGGACAGATTGGATGGAGACTTGTAAATATCGCTCGCAGTAATACTTGTTTACAAAATAAAGAACGAAACGATTCCTCACCAAAAAAGTGCGCGGTTGAGCAGCAAAAGGAAAAACAAATGCCGCGCCGATCAGCGCAGCCGGCGTAACGCGTACTTGGGGGCGCGCGTTCAAAAACGCGCGCGCCCTAGACCGTAAGCACGAGTGTGGTTCACGTTTTAATCTCATCCGCTTGGTGTGCTATGTATATGTATACAGTCAATTCGGCCACTGGGTTCTATGGGAGTGTCCGCTCTTGTTTAATTTCTTTCTCGATGCCGCTGCTCTACACAGGCGAAGAGGAAAGGCTTGTGAAACCACTGCGAGGCATCATGATGAAGACAAGCAGTGAATGTTTGTGTGCCTTACACAGAGGCCCTACTACAGCCGTCCTATCCCGAAGCATACAGGATCCCCGATAATGTTTTCGTTGCTTGCCTCACAGTTCAGAAATTTGACATGAAACCAAGGACAGTGCAACGAGCGATGGAACGAAAAATGATAGGCGTAAATTTAAGAGATATGACGAGAGCGGTGCGAGTTAAAAAGCAAACACGGGCAGCCGCGGTGCTGACATAAAACGGAGTTGAGTCAGGACACGTAATGCGTAGGACAGATAACCGGTACGTGGTCTACTAGTGTAACACAGAATGGGTGCCAATGCAAGGGAAGCGCAGTCAAGGACCGCAGATAACCAAATGGTGTAATGAAATTAGAAAAAAATGCAGGCATAAAGATGGAATCGGCTGGGAGAAACCGTCGAGCAGTGTACATAAAACGGGGTGATAATGATGACTGCTTCTGCAGACTTGTTCAGCCGGGCTTGTCGGTATCGCGCCGTCCCACGAAAAAAGCAAAACTGAACTCCAGTTTTTCGCGCATTTCTTCCATATAATGTCTTTACAGCGTTAGCTATGTCGTGCCTGTCCCCATAATAGTTTCACGAAGATGATAAGCGAGAGCTTGGCAAACGGTCGTGTTCTACAATAATGGCCGACACTGCGCACCTGGTCGTTCTCCCACAAGCGGCTGACTGCTGTAGTTGCCAGCCCTTTTCGCGTCCATATATTAGCATATTTCCAAGCGTGCACGTGGCCTAATGCACGGTCGCGCGCGCGCACGATGTAGAAGTCTTCACAGATTGTGGGTCTGGTGCAGCGAAAACTGCGGAGTCACCCAGCTTGTCCGCATTACGCATTCATATTTTGCGCAGCCCGCACGCACGCACGCACGCACGCACGCACACACACACACACACACACACACACACACACACACACACACACACACACACACACACACACACACACACACACACACACACACACACACACACACACACACACACACACACACACACACACACGCACGCACGCGCGCGCGCGCGTAGAATAAAAAGAAAAGGAGTTTATCGCACATGATGGTTAAACAAACCCCCGCAATATGTTACTGCCCGCGCTGCTGGTAGCGGTGGCCAGGAGGCGCTATTGGCCGCGAGTTACTGTATACATGAGGGAACCTATACAGCAACTCTAGCGACGACGACGATGATGATTTATTGCTGTCCCCTTTGTAAACGGGGTGGTGACAAATAGTCACCTAGCCTGCTTGATTTAATCAGGCAGGCTATACATGTTTTAAATGCGAAGCATTTCTAGGCGAACGTTTGCCACCTTTGGCAGTATCTATCTAGCCGCCTACGTCTTGGTGCTCTCATGGTCGTTTCGTTAACTTGGTATGTACGAAAACTGGCATGGTACGACAAGAGTGTGTGAAGACAGTTGATAGGACACATCATTAATGGCATGACATGCGTGTCATGCAAGTCATGAAGCAGCCGCCTACGTCTCGGTGCCCTCATGGTCGTTTCGTTAACTCGGTAGGCTCCGCACACACTGTTTCAAATAACATCGATTCCCACGGGGCGTGGGATGTGCCAGCATTTTTCATCCTAGAATTTTTGCATAAATTTCGTTAACCTCTTCTTTTCCCCAAAAAAAACCTTCTCGATCTACCTTGCACCGCTATCTAAGCCGGTACATGATCTGGTCGTATTAATCTCTTCCCTGCTTTTTTTTTTTTTTTTCACCAATACTCTAAGCGACCCTTCCTTATCTCGACTGCTGACCGGTTGATGCTTCCGTCCACTTTAAATCGAAGCGCGTCTGGGAGGTGTACGTTGCGTACTGGTCTCGCTAGGCGAATCGCTTCGCATTTTATTAGGATGTGCTCAGTGGTCTCGGGATCTTTTTCTGCTGCGTACACATGCCTCACCTAATTGCGAATGTTTGCTGCGGCATGTTCTTGTCCTTAGTCAACCAGGTCGAGCCTAAAATAGCGAGGGAGTTCGTGCTATCGTACAAGTTTGACTTTCTAAATTCATTTTTTTCTCATTCTTGTAAATCTCCATGGTCTTTTTCGTCCCCCTTATTTGCATCCAATTCGCTCTCTCCGTTTCTTCCACTTTCTTTCCTATTCCTCATGGTTGCCCGCCTACACTTTCAATTGCCCTGTACTTGGTTGACAAACTTATTGACATCTGCCTTCATTCGGTGTGCGCGGTTTTCAGGTAATACTTGTGCACTTTAGCCGCTCAGTTATCTTGAGCCATGTTCCTGAGTCAATCTTCAAAACTGATTTTTCTCTACGATTTTCAGACTTCAAACGAGGTCCAAACCCATGTCTCCTTGGACTGCCTCATTCGTGGTTTTTCCTTGGGCTCCCAAAGCCAACCGATATTTGGTTAACTTCTAACGACGACAATATATTCGACTTTAAGCATAGAATGAAATGTGCAAAACGTTGGCGCTGGTACCATGCCTCCTTTCCAGATCCCACGCACCACTTCACATTTATTGCGGCCCCAATGTGCCCTAAGTTCTCGTTACATTTTGCTGCATTCCGCTCTTCTTCTTTTTTTCGGATTATCTTGGTGGGTGCTTGAGTAAGTCTTTCTTTCGTTCTCGTACGCATCGATGTATTCGTATTGCTTTACTATGGGCAAGACTCGCTGTCCAAAGACACCACGGAGTTATTCGTACCTTCATCAAATAACATGATGCCCGATTTCTCCGTGCTGAATTTACGCACTATAGACTTGGCGTTGCGCTGTCATACATACTGGCAAATGTTTGCAAATCTCTCGCACTGTCCGATAGTAGCACGACGTCGTCCGCGTACATCAGTCCCGAGGGCTTCCGTCGCACCGTTTGTCTATTACGCGCGTGTATGGTAAATCAAACCCTAGCTGACTGTTCTCCAGTTGCCAATATGCGCGTTCTGAGGAGCGCGTGCGCCTAAAGACGAACGGTGAATTTGCCGACGGGATATCGCGGCGCTATTTCAAAATCTGCCCCCCCCCCCCCCCCCGCGCTCGCTACGGGCCGCGTGTTGAAGGCGCAGCTGTTGGCATACACCAGAGTTTTTTTTTCACTGCGCCGTTTGCCCACACGCACAGTCTACATATGCACGGGCAAGAGAAATTGCGTGCAGGCGCGATCTGCTATAACAGAGGGACCAAAGTTCACGGCCCCTGCTCTCGCAAGAGTGTGTGCGCCGTGCGGTACGCTGCCGGCGCGGACCGTAAACTACTGCATGCACACATATACCAGGGTGTCTACCAAGTTGACATTTCCAAATTCCCCGAGTTTTCCAGGTTTTCCCTGAGTGACTTTGCTAAATTCCCTGAGTGACACAGAACTATGTTTTATGTCAAGACGGGCTGAAACCACGTCGTCTGATGGTGTCACTGTCTAACAAACATATGAAAAAATTAAAAAAAAACGACTTAATCCAGTTTGAATACTAAGGAGTAGTGTTTATGTTATCCAAAAAGAGAGTAGGAAGGAGAGGTTAGTAAAATGCACAGCAAATTGAACGCCTTCAAAAAAAAAATGCAAATCGAGTCGGACATCCTCAAATACGAATAAAAAGGAGATGCATACAGAAGCAAATATTTTCGAATATGAGCTATTTTTATCAACTGATAGCTAGCTCAGTGGTATGAGGCCCGAACTTTGTCACAATTGAGATTCTCTCAAGAGCTCGTAAGTCAACCTCGGCTGTCCTGACATACTCTCAGCACGCGCACGACGCCTGTGTTGTGTTTCATCGGATTAAAAAGTTTATTTTGGTGTGGATGATGGGCACCTGCGTCCCGGCATCAGCCAAGACATTTTTTTTAGCCTAAGCTCCTTCAAAAGGGTGGCAACACGCTTCCTTTCCTGTTAATTCCTCAATGCACAGGTTCTTTCTGTTCTTGTCCTCTTTCCGTCACTCGTTCACCCCACGGACCATTTGAAGCATCTTCTTTGACCGTTGCACAGTCCACGTCCGATTTTTCGTACTCTCTAGGGGCCGCGAAAACGTCTGAAAAAGCGGCCAGTTGGAAAAAAATAAATGCATGTCATTTACTGCCCTAAGGGATGAAACCGCCACAGGCACATTCGGAAACGCTCTGAAGGCCTGTCCATAGTGGCCTGTCGGTACACGTATTAGGCATGTCGGTGCTCATACTGTAACAGGAGATCCCGGATGCACGCGTCTATAAATAAAGGGACACTAAAGTGAAAAAGCATTTCTTCTGCATCAGTAAATTACCGTTCTACAACACCAAAAACACCACTCTTATAACGATAAGACGTTTGCTAAACCAGAAAAAGCGCAAGAACAAAATACGGGTGGCGACGCCTGCTTAAGTTCCCGCATCTGGGGGCTGTGACGTCTTGGATTTTGATGGCATCTTCTAGGGCCTACTAATTATATATAGCGGTACAGATGGACTACATTGTGTTCTAAAGGAACCAAATATTAAACAGGGCAAGTTTCGAAAACCTTTATTCATCCAACGCGGCCCAAATGCGAAAACATACCTTGAAATCCCTGACGTCACGCTGACGTACCGGCGCTGGGGTTTCGGCACGAAATTCAAACACTGATACTTGTACCTTCATTTTCTCATCTAATAATCAAACTATTTTTTAAATGACTGCCTGCAGGGGTCTCAAACAATGCTTCATTAGTCTAAACTGATTAATTGTTTCGCTTTAGTGTCCCCTTTAAGGAATACGTATTGTGACCCGTGACAATTGGCCCTTCCGACGCTTGTAATGCTTCACCGCAATACGTTTGCGTATGCTTCACCGCGAAACACCAATATACTGAGGCGAAGCTGACTTTCAGAAACTGGTGTTATCTAACGCATTATGCTTTCCGAGCTTCGAAGCCAATTGCGAGGACCACAAAGGCGCACTCGGGCCATTGCTGACAGCAGCGAATTCTTTCAATGAAAAACACGGCACCCAACGTCAAGAAGCTTAATAGCTAACGTCGAAGCAGCTAGGCCTAGCGTTGCCGCAGTGGTGGCTACGGCTGCCAGCGGAACTGCGTGCTAGAGAGCCGGCTCGAGGTAATCAAAACGGCAGTGGTACTGACTTTGATTAATGACGTTTTGGACCTGCGGTCACGGCAGAAAGTCCGGAAAATCGGACGGCGAAGGGTTCTTGCGTCAGAAATTTCATACGTTCCGATACATTGACTATATGGGGTACTTGGTGGTGCCGCGAAGCCGTCCAAATTATCGAGCATACGGAAAGTCGGTCGTTGACTGCGCACTGGAAACTTCGCCAGCCGATGACAGGGCGTCAAAGACGATTAATTACGATTCCTGTCTATTACTCGAGCCCGCATTACCGCGACTTTCAACCCTTTCAACAAAATTACCGCTAATTTTCCCTGATAAAGGCACAAATTCCCTGAGTTTTCCCTGAGTTTTTCCAGACTACTCAAAATCCCTGAGAATTCCCGGTTTTCCCGGTGGGTAGACACCCTGCATACTGTTATGTTTCGCCTACGACGCGCGGTATAGCCGGCGCGGATGCAACGGACGCCGGGGCTTCGTTCAAAGCGGCGGACATTTTGGCCCGTTCGGAGCTGCCGCAAAGCCTTCCCGCCAAGCGCGTCCAGGCGTGTTTCAGTGCCACGTGTCTTCGTGTGTGCGTGTGTGTGTGTGCCCACGCTTGTCAAAGCGCAGCAGCCGGGGAGAGGAGCTCCCCAAGTGTGAAGCGAGGAGGTCTGACCGGCGCCGGCTTGGCGTATGCGTCACTACACTCGTCTCAACGTGTCTCTCAGCCTGTCCGTGCCCCGCCGTCACGTGGTCTCATCCCGTGACCTTCCTTCTTGCCCGCGACGCCGAGAGTATAAGAGCAGCTGCCCCCGGACGCCAAGAGAGGCTCCGATTTCTTCTGTTGAGTAACGTGCTCTCCCGTCTCTCCACTTCGGTCGACCTGACCGGCCGCTCTTTTGCGATGCTAGAATAAACAAGTTGTTCTGTTAGCAGTCGACTCATGCTTTGCCGGGACCTTCGGATGCTTCCATTTGTGCCCCAGGCCAACGCTACCCTTGGGGCTTGCGACCCATTTGCAACAACGGGTGTCAGCGCTGAGATTCCAACAATACCGAAACACACGCCGTTTCCCACGGTGTCTGAGCACCGCGTTGCGTTGTGTACCCACGCCTCGCCGCACCGAAAGCCTGTGCGCGGGCGGCGGCATACGTATAGTGCACTGCGCCCTACGCCAGCTCCGACAGTCGCGTCCCAAACTCCAGCACTGTCCGCAGAGCGATAAGAAAAAAAAAAATTACGGGGTTTCACGTGCCAAAACCTCGATCTCCAGTTATGAGGCGCGCCGTATAGTGGAGGACACCGAAAATTTCGACCACCTGGGGTTCTTTAACGTGCACCTAAACATAAGTACGCGCGGGTGTTTTTCGCATTTTGCCCCCGTCGAAAATGCGGCCGCGGTGGCCGGGATTCGATCCCGCGACGTCGCGCTCGGCTGCCCGACAGCACAGCCATTGAGCAACCGCGGCGGGTACGTGCAGGGCCACAAAAATCGACCGAGCCGGCGGCGGGGACGAGGCGATTAACGACGCCGCGGCCGATGTCGCGAATGTACGAGCACGCGCGTCGGCGTCTCGGGCCGAGGCCCGCTCGTGTGTCGACTGAGGCACAACGCCGTGCGATCGATGCGCGTCCAGTGCGGTGCGCACAAGCGCGCGAGCAGTCCCGCAACGCCGCTTCGAGACGCGTCCGAGAGACGAACAGGAAGGAAAACGAGGCCCCCGTTTTGTGCGAAGGCCGTTGTATTTCGGCAGCCGTTTCGGCCTCCTTCGATGCTCGGATGGCCCGAAGCCGCAAGATCGGTTACGGGCGGATGTCCAACATCGGACTTGCGTAATCCATACAAAGCGCGACCGTGGGAGCCGAGTATTGAAATCATACTTAGGGGCGTTACAGAATGGGTTCTTACAAAATGCCGCGTCACAAGATTTTTTTTTTTAGTTTTAATTTTGCGTCATAACCGCTGCGACGGCCACGTAACTGAGCACATTGGTGTCGTTTTGTCACGGGTTTACGGGGGAAATCGGCAGGCAGCACTCGATACAAACAAAGGGGGAAGGTGGGAAGCCAAGCTATCAACACGGCCGCTTATCAATACAGACAGAACTATCTTAAATTTCGGTGCCGGATGACATTCACAGAGCTTCACAATTTCTGATACTTTTAGTCGATTCGCTCGAGAACCGTTCAGAGATATGCGTCCGTTCTCATAGTCCACTTTGTTGACGTGCGCGCAAGTATTACGCGTCCTTGTGAACCCATATTATTGAAATAAACCTTACGTCGATACTTGACGCTCGTACAGTGACTCTTCTTTACGTTTTAGTCTGCTTGCACGTTCATTGTAGTCTGCACATTATGAATGTTTGCTTTTAAAAAACGAGACTGTAAGAGACAATATACGCATAAAAAAACCCAATTAAGAACAGACAGGGACAACGCACGAGAGATCACAAGAGGCAGCGCATGGGTGAGATTGACAGCAGCCGCCGCAGACAGACCTCCGCTCATACAGACGACGCGCACTACTTTGGCGCCATCTGGTAGTCATCGTCGCCGCAAAGCCCGTCTCGCGCGGCACTACGTTTTTTCTTCTCATGCTTTCGTCACACCCTCCTCCTCCGTTTCCCGCCGCGAGGTTCTGCTGCACCCTCCTCCGCCGCTTTCCTCCTCGCGCTCTCTTCGCTATCGCCGTCTTTCGTCTGGCGCTGCACTCCGCGTTCTTTTTCATCTTTCGCTGTGCTCGTTCGCTAGGCTACGAGGGACAACGGCGACGCTCGCCGTAGGAAGGGGCGCATTAGAGCTGCGCTCTAAAAAAGGAAAACAGAAGGCAAGCGAAACGGTCACGTTGCGTCGGTTAACCCTTCGGTGTCCAATGTCAAGAGCCACCGTGCATCGATGGTGCCACGAGCAACGGACACAAGTTCAGTGCAGCACGGGTGCCCGCAATACGTGTTCTGGCACGAGCTATCACACCTCCGCAATCGGTATAAAGTTGAGGTATTCAGTATTCTATGGAAGAGCAGTGTACGAATGTTCCAATTGCCAAAAGACGCATTGACGCGCAATGCTCAGCGCGAGCACTGTGTTATCAATAACACTTCCGGCCCCCGCGCGAGGCGCGCTTTGTGTTGGTTGTCACGTCGCTATTATACCGCCGCGTGTGGGAATGTCTACCCACGTTATCGGGCGTGGGCGACGTTTACAAGTATTAGTACGCGATAACACCGCGATTAGCGCTGATTTCCCAAGAACGTGCGAATATCATTAGGGAGGCTCCTTCAAACGTGACAGACGCGTAGCGTGGCAGTTTCAACTGGCTCGTTTGCGAAACCCCGCCGTCAAGTGTAGAACGCGACCAGAAGTGTGCCACGCGATCGTATTGGGCGCTCACGTGCAAGAGAGAGAGAGATTCTTGTTGGAAGGAAAGTTGGGGTAAAGTGCAGCGCAGTAACTGTCTCTCGGATGAGGACACCTCAACCGCACTGCACAAGAGGGAGAGGGAATGGAAAGAAGGGTGTAATAGATGCGGCGGCGGCGGCCCGAACAACACGCGTGGGCGAGTTCGCAGCCTTCGCTTATGTGGCACGGTGGCGCGCCTAGTTGTGGTGAAGCAGAGCTTCCTGCGCGGCGAGAGCCGCGTCCCACATCTGTCGCACGTTGCCGTCGATAGCTGGGCACTGAACGAGCAACGCACGCAGCACATTCAACGAGGCCTTTCCAAATAAACCAATCGGAAAGCGTCCGCGCTACGCGTGTCTCGTCCTTTGTCCACGCCTGTCCAGCGCATCGTCGTTCATTCCCAAACGCTGCGCTGTACGAGTAAGAGAGAGAGAGAGAAAGGTGGGGGGGGGGAGCGGCGTTCAGTCGCCGAATACACCCCGGCCCCCCGCGTCCATATACGAGGCACTCGTGTGCCTGTACCGCGCACGAACAGCCAATCACCACCACCGCCACCGCACGGGCGCTGGTGGCGGTGCGCGCTCCGTGCCGGCAATCGCGTGCGGAACCGGCACGCCTCGTCCAGCGCCGACAGGGAAGTGTGTCGATCGCGCGCGCGCGCGCAGTGTGCAGCTGCTGCTCAAGGTTGATGGGCGCACGCATCCCGGTGTCGAGCCGTTCACGCGCGCCCGCACCGAGGGGGGCGGCCGACTTTCTCGCCCCCTCCGTTCGCGTGGACGCAGCGCGCGATGAGGGCGATTGCGCAGCCTTCCACGGATTGCTTTGCGTGCGCTGCACTTGGTCGGGAGGCACGCCACGTGTGTGCGCGCGCACACCGTGACTGGTGTGACATCGTGTTCAGCGACTGATTGACTCGCGGATTGACCGGCGTAAAAGTCGCGAAAGGACGCGGAGAGAGAGAGATTGTGGAGGGAAAGACGCGCTACTTTCAACACCGCTTTCGGAAAAATGCAGCCTCCCACACATTTTGAACAATCGGCTTCTCTTCGCGGACGACGGGACAGGAAAGAGCGACAGCAAAGAGGCGCTTGTTCTCTTTTAGCGTTTATGCCAATCGCGTCGCCTCTTTCCGAAAGTAAAGACTATCAACATGGCAGCCTAGCAACGGGCAATTGATTGACTGATTGACTGATCAATTTAGAACTTCCAAATCACCACGAGGAAACGCAGTCAGCCAACCGCTCCGCGACGAACAACAGCAGCGCAACGACTCGAAGCAATACAGCGCCAAACAATAGACGAAAGACGAAAAAATAACCATGCCACACGACGACGAGCAACCGGGCCACGATGCTTCCGGAGTTCATTGTACCCGCTCACCCGTCTTTTTGTCTTCCAGCAGCACGCGCGAGACACCGACAATTTCAGAAAACGGGAGTTTTCTTAAGTTGTCGGCAGAAAACGGCAGTAAACGCCCCAGCTAGCGTTAGCCAAGCCGCCCAACGAAAAAGAAAATGTTTAATAACACGGTGCAATAAAAAGTTACGAGGCCTACGGCGTTCGTTCATCAGAGGTCTGACACCGAACACTGTCGTTATTAAAATTTCACTTTGCAGTGCGTTTCTTTTTCTTATTTTTTTGTTCGTCGCACACCTTCGCTAACGTTAGCTTAGTCCTTGTGCGGACTCAATCAAATCAGTGCTTCGTACTAATACTTTCCCGTCAGCACGGAGTTGTAGCATAACTTCATGCTAAATGGTCTACATCCCGTACGAATCCTGTTACGTGTCACTCAGCGCCAGTTGCGCGATTTACGTGTCATCGGTAAGTACGTATCACAACAAAGTCCCCTGTCAAGGAGCGAGGCGATCTTCAGAAGAAAAAGTAAAGAAAGCTCCAGACTCGAGTCCGCTTCGAAAATCAGTTTCCGTTATTTACGGCTTTATCCAAAGTTATACGCAGATCAAGATATATATATATATATATATATATATATATATATATATATATATATATATATATATATATATAATCCAGTCCTCTCGAATACCTGGACATATACATGTCTCGCTCTCAGTAAACGATTGTAGCCGGTATGGTAAATCTAGAGCGGCCAAATAGCTGTATTAGCCGGGCCATAGTTGGTCTACACTCATCTCGAAACTCCAGCGCCAGAATGTGAGAACAGAGATAATAGCGCAGACTGACAGCTCCTACTCGCAAGGATGAATCTTTATTGCGCGAACAACCAATGTAAACGCGTGTGTGTGCAACAGGAAACGCAAATAGGAAAGACACGTACGAACAGTGAGAGAGAATGCACAGCTTGAGCCTTACTGTATCTGGCATTTCTGCTGGCGTATCCTGTTTTGTGTTGGCCGTTGCACATACGCACATTTCCATCGGTAGTACGCGCTTCGCGCATAAACATTATGTGGCGAGTCAGCGCTGCGCGCCCGTGTGAGCCGTTGCGACTCTTCTCTCATCTTTCTTTTTTTTCCTTTTTTCGCTACAGCATCAAGATAAATCTAGAGCAAGTATCTCGCACCCCCTTGAATACTGGGCGGCTGCAACTAGCGAGTTATAGTGAAATACTGGCTTCCCGCTTCCACCGTTCATTGGAGTGGTTGCGAAAAATTCACCGACAGTTACGATACTGTAACGCTTAATTTGAGCGCAGTCCTGCACCTGTTATCATTTCGCCATACACTGGCTGGCGCGGACAATCTGTCTCGTGCGGCCCGTTGCAGACGGAGCCAAGTCTGGCGCGACTGCTTCGCTAATCGGGAGATCGCGAGAGGCAGCGCGAGGGTGACGCGTGGGCGCGATTCGCAGCATCCGGCGCAGACAGACCTCCGCTCATGCAGCGCTTTGTTTGCATATATGGTATCGGTGGCGTCATCGGTGAACAGACGACGCGCGCTACTCTGGCGCCACCTCGTAGCCACCGTCGCCGCAGAACCCGTCCTGCGAGGCACTACACTTTTCTTCTCACGCTTTCGGCACACCCTCCTCCTCCGCTTTCCTCCTCGAGCTCTCTTCGCTATCGCCGTCTTTCACCTCCCGCTGCGCTCCGCGTTCGCTCTTTCATGCTTCGCTGTGATCGTTCGCTCGGTTACGAGAGACAACGGCGACGCTCGCCGAAGGAACGGGCGCCTAAGAGCTGCTCTCTAAAAATTGCGATTGTTCTTTCTTCGCGATGTTTCACTGAACATGCTTATCTGGAAAGTTGTTGCGGATCGAGAACGACACACAGTACTATTGCGACCACCACAGACTAATGAACTGTACGGGGTTCCGAAGAAGCAATGCCCATGCGCGAAACTAAGCTCGCATATCGATCTGTACTACCTTTCTAATTCACAAGTGTCATCTCCGCTCTCTCTAATTAAAAAAAAAAAGTTGCTAGTTCGCACTCGATGGCACGTTTCGAAGTCGCTTCTTTTCTTGACCGTTTCGTTGGTACATACAAAACAGCCCGTTCATGCCCGAAACAATGTTCAATCAAATCGCAGTTTTAACTAGCTCGGCGTTACGCCACGCAAGGGCGAAAGCACCCCCCCTCTCCAGCGATGCTACTCTCTCCCAAATTCATCGATCCGCGTAGGAAGACCCAAACATCTGCGCGGGGCCTGCGCAAGCAAGAGCCTCGATCGACCCGGCGAAACGCAATCCTCAAAACTCTTGCACTTATAAACGGGCGGACGCTTCGGACACTTCGACTGGCGCATGCAGCGCGCTTATGAAACACACTGCGGCAAGAAAAGCGAACAAAACGATCAACCACTCTCGTAGCACGAGCGGCGGTAATCGGCAGCTGCGCCGAGCGGTCTAGGGAGAAGAGCGACAGGAGCGGTCGGGCGCGCACTCGGCCGTAAATTGGCCGTCCGTCCGCGCCCCGAGGAAATTAATAAGTACGCACGACGGCAAACCCGGGGCCTACACTCTCTCCCTCCTCAACCCCCGTACTAAGGCACCCCTTTCTCCCAGCGTTCGCCCCAGAAGCGTGGATTTGCGCTCCGTTGCTCGAGGGTTCGCAAACAAGCGAACCGCTCGCGGGTATTCGCCGCTGATTTCGCGCAGGGGAGAAAGCGAGGCCTTGGCTTCGTACCCGGGCAGCGGTAATTCTTTCGCCATTTAGGATAACAGGCATTAAAGAGTCATTTTTTTCCAGTTTGTCCGTAAACTTGAGATTTGCGGATAACCGGGTTGCCGCAGCCGTGGACGGCAGTTGCAAGGCTGGTACCAACATCTAGTGGCATTTTGTCCACAACTAAAATATTTCACCAATTCTTTTTGACGTCGCGATACAGTGTTATTGTAGGTAAAAAGTAACCCCATAATGGTACTGCAGTGTAATGAATGTGGTGATACTCATTATTAACACCACCATTCAAGTAGAATATTCTAGGTCGCAGCGGTATTCCTTTTGCCTGCCATCTGGTTAGACACTGCTTCACCAAATGTCGCTACTAGCGTGGTTGCTGCCTTACACCAGTTAAATGTATATGTGATAGCGGAGCTTTCATACAAGCTCCCGCGTTCAGAAAATGGCGGCTGATCAACGGGTTATGGGACTTAGCGCCATCTATGTCAAGAGGGCAAACTTCCGGCGGAAGGAAAAATAAAGCGTAAGTGATGCCACATCTGGTGAGAAAATGAGTGACGTCATTTTTGTTATTAGCACACGTTCCTTTTTTTTTTTTTTTTTTGCAGGGGCTTGCAATTATGGCGGTATTTCTACACATCCTGCTACTAGATACGGGTCCGCTTCTATATTTCTGGCATAGTAAAGCGCGAAGTGGTGCTTCACATTGATAGTGATTTCGCGTTCAAACAACAGTATTCCTATTAATGCTTGAATTTCTGGCAATAATTGAGTTTTATCGGATGCAAAGCCCAAAACAAGAATTGTGCAGCGCGACCTAGAATCCGCACCAGCAGTGGCAACGAAAAAAAAGAAAGAAACCTACATCAGCACTATGCGCTGGAACTTTGCGCATAACAATGACAATGCGCGGTCCACATTGATGCCTAAGTGCCTCAACATAAGAATGACTCGGGAACATACGCACATACCGTAACTTCTTGCACCAACCTGAATATAAGCGTTTGCTCAAAATTCAAAAAACAAACATGATTCTTGCTTTGCGTATCTGTGACAATTATGTACCATTTCTTTAATATTGGAACGATATAGATTTACGTTTAGGGTGGAAGTATATTCCGGTTGATACAGTTCTACAGTTTTCCAAAAAGAAGTGATGTCTGTTGAGAGCAATATTAAACATTTGACATGAAAATATTACGAGGACGGAACATGGAGGAGAGAACAGCCAACATTTTCTACAAGTTAGCTCGAGCCTTGCTTGTCGAGGAAACTCGTCGCTTGAACGTACCCCTTTGCGTACCCTGCGTGATCCCAGGTGCTCCTCAGGTGCGAGCCAGTCGGTGACAGCAGTTCGCACGAAGAGCGCTGATGTCGATGCTTGTCGGGCGTTTCTGACGCAATTCTCACGAATACCTGTCGCTGGACAATTTGACTCACAATGCAACACGCCCTGCAAACACCGCGCTCGGCGAGCGTAGAATTCGCGCCACCTGAATTCCCAAAAAATGACACGCGAGCAGCAAAACAGCAAAACACTTGAGGCGGCGTATTGTAACAGACGAACTTTAAGACCGCGTTTTTCCACAGCGTTATGTTCAAATAATGTAAACTCATGCTTTCTTTTTTTTTTTTCTTAACAGTGTCGGTTCCTTCGTCAACTAGCCGCGCTTCAATCGCAACTACCATTACCCCCCTTTAGTTGATGTCGCTCACAATTGGGTGTGGCCCGCTTTTAGTCCGAAGCTTGGCGACTGCATGAATTGACCTTGCCGTACACCTCGATATTTTTTTCGACAGTAACACTGACGCGACACACACACACACACATGCACACGAAAATGTATCGCAAACATCGCAGTTGGGCAAAGCGTCAAGCACGGCCCCCGTAATCAGCAAAATCGTAAGAAGTCGACGGACAAACTTGAAAGCCCTCTTTGCGCACGCGCCGGGGCCCTAGTCACGCGAGCATGCCAAAGGACCTTTGAAGTTAAGGAGCATTGAGCTTTCGAAGGCACATTAGTTCAAGGGATATGTGTCGGTGCTACACGGTCTCCAGGTAGCCTCCGTTGAAGCTTTTAACCAAAACCGCAACGTATACCGTAAGCGCTGCCATCGCCTCGAAAGTAATAAAAAAAAAATATGGCCCAAATGCGTCTTATAATAATATTGTCACATTTTTTTCAGCAATGTTAATTTTTTCCTAATACACAGAAACGTGAAAACAAAATGCACGCGTAGTAAAGGCATTACTTTACCAAATGCAGATGTACTTATTGTAATGATGGCCACCGTGTGTACCGCTTCGTACACCGCATGTTGGCGTCGATTACTCGTTGTTGCCCTTGCTTCAACTGCTTTGTTTCATTCCTTGTGGCTAGGCAGCAGCAGGTACGTGTAAACGCGGTAAAATAAAGAACTACAAAACAAAAGTGACGAGGGGAGAAGACGCGCAGAAAAAGGTCGAGGAGACTGGGATGCCTAGAACCAAATCGCACATGGCACCCGTGTTGTGTCGATGTTGCTGGCTGACGACAGGCCGTGCCAGCGCTGCCGTACCGGCGCTTTCATGATGGAGATTTCGGGTGTCCCGAAAGTGTTTAGTGCTTGAGTAATAGTATTCAGTACTTATAAGCTCGTTCTTAAGAGGTAAAAATTGAACTTGCATATTTTTAGAGATTATTTTTTCTGCTGTCCGACGCCCTCTAGGCTCGCGAGTATTCCCTCGAGGTTTCAAAGGACGAACACGCACTCCTTTGACTCAAAGCTCCCTTCCAGTAGGGCTCCTTTGCTGTGCCTGTGTGACAGTGCGCATTCTCCGTTGAAGTAAAGGATCTTTGGTTCAAACGACTTTGAAAGTGCCTGTGTGACTGCGGTGCGCCCCAAGCAACGCCGCGGCTTGAATCGGCAGCGCGACGCGATGTAGTCGACAGCCGAGACGAGCCAGAGTTCAGTGACGTAACAGCGTTGGTAAACAGCGAGGAAAGAGCAGCGCCCGCTTCTCGCTCTCTTTTCCTGCTGCGGGTCGTTCTCCGAGCCACGGGGCAGTAATAATAACAGTGCCCGACCGCGCGCTGGCACAGCGTGCCCCTGCGATGGCCGCCGTCCAACTTTCCACGAGACGACGACGACGAAGCGAGCGGTAAAGGGGGTAATACACGTTCATCGCAGACTATTAGCGAAGACAGACGGGTCGTCGCGCGCGAGGGAACGCACGTCACGTGATCAAAGACCTCGATTATGCGTGCAGCCGCCGTGCACACCACGTCGCCGTATAGGCTTCGCCAACCCGTCGCAGACGGCAAGATGAGTCGACGGCCCACAACTGTTTTTTTTTTTTCCTTAACGCGGTAAACAAACGCGCTCTGCAAGATTACCTCCATATTCCTGCAAGTGACGCGATATTTAGCAAAAAGAGAAAGAGGCGTTTTCTCTTACGAACAATTCAAACGCGAGGAATTAATTAGTGAATAAGGGCCCATATATTATTATTATTATTTTCGTACGCTACCAAACCGTTACAAGGTATTTCCGTAACATTCTACGGGAGAACGATGCGGACTTCATGTATACGGGACGCTTATCAACTCCGTAGGGATTCTGGGAACAATAGCGGAACAGGGTGAGGCAATGTTTCAGCAGGTCCAGCTGCACGAACGGTTAGCTTTGCTTCGCGAACCGGAACCACATCGCAATCGGCGGATTCGACACCCCTACACGCGCCGGCAAGCTGGCTGACCGCGTGGAGAAAACCCTTGACACACACACGCAGCAGGCGCGCAACGCCGCCGCCGCCGTCTTAACTGCCCGCGCAATCGCCGCGCCCCAGTTCCCAACCATTACCGCCAAAAAGGTCGGCGCACCGCACCCGGCCTTTGTTGTTGTTGTTGTTGTTGTTGTTGGGCGCCTCCGAGGGAACGAGCGCTCGAGCGAGCGGCCGGGGTCGGAGACGGTGGCCGCAGTTTCGACACCTACTATTTGACCGTGCCAACTCGGCGCACGATCGATGCCTCATTCCGAGAGATAATATCGCGGTGGCAACCCTTTCCTTTTCCTTAGGCGTGTTCGAACGGTGAGGTTTCCGAATGGAACCAGGTTATTCGGGAAATGCCACTTCTGAATATCGATCATATAAAGTTTTTTTTTTTTTTTTCATTTCTATATGGAGCGAAACAAAGCCTCTTCATAAGTTGTTCGAAACAACTGATGCTCTCTGTTGCTGGCGCACGGCAACAGTGCAAACAAAATTGCGAAGACGCTTAAGCTTCGCCTTTTAAGACTAGTACGCGGTAGCATCCAAACATCACCGACTGCTTTTCACGCTTCCCGGCAACTGCAGCTTATCTAACCGCATTGTTTACCGGGAAACGCTGGCGCCGAACGCTATGCACGAAGGCATAGAAACGTCACGCGATGCGGCAGAGGCGAGCGCAATCTGGACGTGTTGCTCCGTGGCCTCTGAGAATAGCGCGCCCAAATCCTGGAGGCCATGGCCGCGCGACGAATGCTGGAAAAGAGATTTGTGTTTGACCTTTCCAGTAACAGAATTAGGTTTTGTCGTATACTGAAATTACAATTCGACGCTACCGTACCTGTAGATTGTGTTTAGAATGTACTTTACGATTTTGCCGACGCATGTTACTTTGAATAATTTAATTATTTCAGTAACGCCTCCGCGCCACTACTCGGCTGGCCTGCGCGGTTGCGTTTCGGAATGACTTTTCGCCAAGCGACGTCCGACGCCAACATTGTGTGTGTGTGTGTGTGTGTGTGTGTGTGTGTGTGTGTGTGTGTGTGTGTGTGCGTGCGTGCGTGCGTGCGTGCGTGCGTGTGCGCGTGCGCGCGTGCGTGCGTGCGTGCGTGCGTGCGTGCGTGCGTGCGTGCGTGCGTGCGTGCGTGCGTGCGCGCGCGTGCGTGCGCGCGCGCGCGCGCGTGCGTGTGTGTGTGTGTGTGTGTGTGTGTGTGTGTGTGTGTGTGTGTGTGTGTGTGTGTGTGTGTGTGTGTGTGTGTGTGTGTGTGTGTGTGTGTGTGTGTGTGTGTGTGTGTGTGTGTGTGTGTGAGAGAGAGAGAGAGAGAGAGAGAGACACACGGGGTCCTAACGCTATCGCGCTGAAACAAGGGAGCAACACACCACCATATGCACACGTAGCGTGGAGAAAAGCGCGGTACACCGCGAATTGTTTCTAAAGCGACGCAAATATGGCCAGAAAGGTTAAAAAGGTTCAGTCTGCCTTAATCGAGACAACGAATTAGTATACAGGTTGCTTAAGGGGAGGCATTGTTAGTGAACGAGTTGAACTTTTTGCGCTTTAATTATTAGCGCGATGCTGAGGAACTTCCCGCATCTGCGCGACAACCGCGGCTGTCTCGAAACAGAACCATTCGGAATCTCTATTTCATAGACTCGAGTGATTTTTGGTATCCGTTATATTCGAATAGAAACGAGTACTCAACCACTTCGCATAGTGAATTTTCGAATCGAATGCGTATGGAATAGCAGAACCTTTGGCGGCTGAGTGGCGGTGAGCCGCCACCACGCTTATTGCGAGACGCTGCGTGGTCACGGGAGTGCAGGTAAATGCTGAGGAATCGGAGAAGACGGCGACCGTGCGGCCGAGCTTATCCTCACTACCACGTACCGGGCCGACCTGGACCTCGCCGTCACCACAGTTACAGTGACGTCACAAACTATTCGAACGCTATTCGAAATTTCAAATATTCGTAGAAGCCCGGTTGGTCGGAGGAAAAAGACGCAAGAGACTCAAAAGAGACGCCGATGGTAGCTTTGCCAGAACTTCTTTCGCCGCAATACACGACGGTGCGAGCGAAAGTGCTCTGGCAGTTCATGGCGGTCACGAGGAAGCTTTTCTGCACACGTAACGCTAGAGTTCTCGCGAAAGTTGCGACAGACGAGTTGTCCGGCCAATTAATGAGCGTCTCGCCGCGCTACGCGTCCCATAGCTGCACAGTGTCCATGGTAACGGGTATGGAGGGGGGTGGGGTGGGGGGGGGGGGGTGAAGGAGTCCGGGTCAAACCGGCAATTGAGAGCACATACGTATACGATCAGCCGATCGACGTCGTCAACTGGCACGCGGCCGGCGGGAAAAGACCAAAAAGAGCAAGAGAAGCGCGAGAAGTCCAGTGCAGCGCGTCCACCGAGTCATGCACCCCGAACGCTCATTTCGACACCACCGAGGGAAGCGAGATGTTGAAAGATCAGGCGCGCGGTTAACGAGCACGCGATTTCGCAGGGCGCGCATGCAACAGAGGCCGCTTCAAGCTGCAGCACGCCCGGGCGACAGTGCCGCGACCCGTAAACTCTACCGCGAAGGCGGTTAACGGGGGAGCCATACGCAATGCTCGATCGGCGTGCGCCCCCTTATCTGTGTGCAAACGCGCACGCACTTTCACGTGCGCGGTCTGGCGGTGCAGGTTTAGTGCTGCCAGAAGCGCCGAGCGCATTCGCGCAACGTCTCCGATCGGTGTGCACACACCGCCCGCAAGATTTCCCGGCCGGCGTCGCCTCTCCTCGCAAACGCATGCATATGCAACGTTCCTCCAAAGTCGTGCGCCCGCACCCAATGCTCCCGCCGGCGAGCGTGCGAGCGCGTGTATGCATCGTTTCGTAACCAAACGGCGACGGAGCCGACATGGCGGCCCGCCGCTTTATGGGCCACTGGTAACTCACGCACGCACAGACCAGACGCAGCGACCCCCCCCCCCCCCCCTCCCCCGCCGCGCCGCTTCGGTGCAGGCCCAGTTATCAACGGACCTTAGAAACTAAAGAGAGAGGGGGAGGGGCGTCTGGATGAAGGGGGGGGGGGGGGGGGGGCGCCGTTCCGGATGTGGTCGCGTGTGTCAAGGGCGCGCCTGCGGACGGCGTCTCTCTCTCTCGCTATCCTACCTACTCTCTCACTCTCTTTCTCGAAGACGCCGGCAAGACGCGAGAAAACCAGAAGAAACCGAAGACGCGCGCGAGCATCCAAGGGGCAAAATTCCCCGCATGCGCGCGCTCTGTCCAGATAGACCGGTACGAAATGTGGCGACAAAATGCGGTCAAGGCGCAACTTTCTCGCGGGCCGCGCTTTTCGCGATAACGCGCAGAGAGAGAGAGAGAGCAGGGGCAACTTGCATACAGCGCGACCGGGGAAACGAGATTCGTGCATGCGTAAGTGATAAGTCATAGGCCAACCATTTGGCTATTTGCCCGATGCCCCGTTGGCAGAGGCCACACCGAATGCATCGGAGTAAACAGGCGCGTAGTCTCTTGGCCTGCTTTATTCTTTTATTCTATTTTAAATTTTTCGAGCGGAAGTGTAAACGACAGTACGACAGTTGTAATATTTTTTTTTTCTCTTTTGTTTCGCTCTTTCTTCTTGCTCTTTAAGCGCCGAAGCTACACTATGGCTCAGAGCTTTAGCAAGGGGCCATACTTCCGTGTGATATCTACAACAGCAAACCATACAGGGCTAGTTGGAACGCTACCACTAATATCAGGTGACACAGAGTGGCTGCAACAGAATCAACTGAAGTTTTGTTTGAAATACATGTGACGTCTAACCAGATGAACAAGAGCACCAGTGCAATATCTTTGCGAGTCTGTAGTGACACGGCCGCTGGATTAAAAAAAAAAAAAATGAACTGAGTGCCCTTCCTCTCTGTGAAGGAGGACGATCAGCGCTGTGTATCTGGGCCCCTTAATGGCGACCTGCAACTCAGCCGCGGGTCGGCCCGGCATTGCACTATCTTCGGGATCGGCCCACGTGTGGGGAGCTTCGTGTCCACACACGGACACGGTCCTGGGGGAACTAGCCCTTAACAGCTTGGCTGTAAAAAAGGTGCGGCCTGTCGCGTCAGGCGGGCTACAAGGAAAGCGAATGTCTCGGCCGTAGTTGCACTATCGGCCGCTTGGCTGGGCCGAACGGCGCTAGCGATCGGGGACGGGACGCGTCGGTCTCCAGAGGCGACGGCGTTCCCAAGCGCGTTCCTCGCACATTTTCTATGCCGATCCCAGACAACAGTCCCCGGCTGCTTCACAGCATCTTCGATGCACGCGGCAGGCCGCACCATTTTGTTTTTTTATCCAGCAACAGCAGCAGTGTGCAAATATTCAAAACTTTCCGACAACGAATCGCATTCAATTCAGTCATGCAGTCGAGTAGTAGCCATTTAATTAGACAAACTTGGAGCACGCTTAAGCTTCGCCTTTAAGAGTGGAGCGCGATAGCATTAAAAGATCCCTGACTGTTTCTCACGCTTCGCGGCAACTGCAGCTCATGCAGCCGTAATGTTTGCCGGAAAACGATGGCGGCGAACGCTATGCATGAATGCGAGCTTTCCGATAGAAACGCGGCCTTTTGCGCGGGCCGATCCTGGAGGTAGTGCACAGCCACGGCAAAAAGTTTACCGCATGTCCAGATTTCTGTTATTGTTTCGCACTTTTAATATTTATTTCGCACTTTTAATATTTAAGTCCGAGAATTAACATAAAAGGAATGCGCCGTCGGTGTTTTGTTTCCAGACATTTGTTTGTGGGCTGTCATCCTTAAAATTCCGAGGGAGAACTTTGCCAAGAATGTAAGACAAGGTATGAGCAACTTTAGCGATATAATGGTGTGGCAATAAGATCCACATATACCGCATGTCATATGGCAAGGCGTGGCATTTGCATTTACCTAAATATATATATATTATATATACGGAAATTTTCGCTCACGGACAACTCCGCCGACACCGGATTCTCTGCGACACGGGGCGCTTGGTGCTATCGCGTAAAAATCCGAACTATTTTCGAATAGTTAACGGCATCGACCGCGCCCGATTAAACGTGAAATTGAGGCCAAACTAACAGAAGAAAAAATTCGATAACTTTCATCTCATCCAAAGTGGACGTAACGGACTTCAGCACGCTGCTCCTCTCGGTGAGCGACTTTTAGGGTAAACGCGCAATAGCAATAACATTTTGTTTGGATATGGGATTCGGCAGTAGGTATTTTTTTTACCATTTATAAATGCAGCACTTGTGTCCTCTCCTCAGAACAAATGTAAGTACGTTTTGCTAGAACACTTTTGATACAGCCGTGACACCATCTGCTGCTACCATCCGAACTAGAGTTACTTTTCTTTCTCTCTCTGCCATCGCCGCAGAGTACATTCATTTTTGTTTTGGTCGCGAAAGTATACACAAACGTTATTTGGCCCACAAGGTTATAAACTTTGCCTGAGCTACTACGCTCCGAAGAGCCCCGAGTTAGCGAATAAACTGCTTAGTTAAAATTAATATGAGCGGTTTCGCGTGCCAAAATCACGATACGATTACGAGGCGCGCGCCGTGGTGGTGGACTCCGGATTTCTTGACCACCTGGTGTTCTTCCTGATGCTCCTTCTGTGCTTTTCGTAAAGCATGTTTTCTAATATGGGGTGTGTTGGCATAAATGTTCAAACATTCTGAATACCAGGATGTGAAAATTGTCCGACATTAATGACGACTCTGTTGTACATTACTTGCAGACAATTCGAAAGTTTTCGGTTCGGCTTGATGAACTACCGTTCCGCGCGCCCCTACAGGCTTGAAACAACGTAGGACGGAGCTGTGGCAGACCGAACGTGGTGCAGACTCTAAAACCAACTGGATTATGATGCTGAATAGCAACGGAGGTGAAATGGCGTAACAGCGATTCTATAATAATTCTGCTCAATTTCCATAAGTCGCGACGAGACATAAACGATGGCCAGGCGTGACGTATGTAAGTACGCCAACGCCGAAACCATTTGGGGGCATTCCGCAACCTGGACGCCGAATCGTTAACCGAAGCTACGCCATCGCTGGCAAGGAGTTTAGGTTGGCATTATTTATGGTTTTATGGCGCATAAGTAACACAGGCTTTCGAAAACATAACAGGAAGCTAAAAAAAGTCACTGAATTAGGAACTTACATGAAGCTAAGTATATGGTTCTAAAAGCGGAAAACGTACAGCAATAAAAGCCCTAAATCATCCACGAAATGCATCGCACACCTATGAAGCGCTTTGCGGATCCACAAGGGTCATAGATGTACAAGTTAGTGCATGGCCTCAGAGATCCAACAGCGCGCGCCTTCCAATCTCGGAAGCCACGATCACTACCAATCAGTTCAGCGTAAGCCCTAAAGGTGGCGGAAGGTTCATGAAAGGAAACATTTGTCATACGCCTGATAAATTTTCCCTTCCGCGAATGAGTTAGCCGTCGGTGTCGCAACACTGCGAATAAATCGCATCCATTTGTGCGTTATAAGCGGTGGTCAGTTCTCTCGCTGTATTTCGCGCACGTTGGTTTACTATTTCCTTTCCTTTGAACACCTTTATACAGCGAGTGCCCCCCCCCCCCTTTTTTTTTACAATAAACAGAATCAAAGTAGCTTTTTTTTTTTTTTTTGGTGGCCTGTGGGAGCTAGTACGATACTACTTCTTGAGCTGGATTATTCGAAGAGGTGGACATTACTTGCAGAAAAAATCAAAATGAAAGTAGGTGAACTATCGAAAGTTTCACTAATTTAGTTTTATATAATTACGATTACGGCGCATATTGTATCTTAGGAATTTTAGCCGGTGAGCTGGCTAGGAGGATGAAATTGGAATGCATGCCCGGGATGAAAGCAGTTTCAAAATCACCAGCAGTAGTCTATTCTTTCATGTCCACTGCAGGACGAAGGCCGCTCCCAGCGATCCCCAGTTACACCTGTCTTGCGCTAGGAGATTCCAGCTAGCGCCTGGAAACTGGGCTTCAAGAGATTTACTCCCATACTGTGCGGCGAAATGCATTGGTGTTTCGGTTAATCTTGTGCTTCAGTGCAGAACACGGCGTTTGCTTTATACAGCGAGTGGAACAGCAGTTCATACTATTGTTGTGCCATTACCACAAGCCCGGATTCCGAATCTGCAAGATGCAGAATTTATCCTGCGAGCGCCCTTTTGACAAACCCGGGGCTGCGCCGAAAGGCACAGCGCCCTAATTCTCCCTTGACAAGTCAAGATGCTGAACCGTCAGGCAGTGGTGTCCTCCGGAGAAGCATCGGCGGGCAACATGTTCAAACGTGTCGCCAAGTGCCAGACAGCCCGGCGCCGTACCTCCCCTTGCCTGGAGGTCACCGCGCCGGCCAACTTTGAACGGGGTGGCCAGCGCGGTCGCTGGTTGGACCTCTCGGACGACCGTCGAGAGCTGGCTTTGTATTGGGCCGTTTGAGTGACAATGGTTCTCGGGGATTATAAAGCCGCGACGCGGCCGCCTGGAAAACCGGATCCGCCGACCCACCGGGAGCCAGTGCCGCTCTCGACTGGAGTGAGATGTGTCACGCGTTTTCGCCGGACGTCGCCGTGCGGGAACAGTCGCGTTTGCTGTGAGCTCTCGGCCCCAGCGCCGATCCCTTCATGTCCTGTATAATGACCTGTATATAGTGTATAAAGTCCCTTTTGTTATTCTCACCGACGCCTGACTCGGAGTCTTCGCTACCAACGCTCTGTCACGAAACGGGTGACGAGCGCTACGGGACCACCTCAAAGTCGTAATAGTGGTGGCACCGGTGCAAAGTCGTAATACTATGCGGTTTCACGTGCCAAAACCCGTTTTTGATTATGAGGCGCGCCGTATTGGGGAGACTCGGAAAATTTCGATCACCTGGGGCTGTTGGACGTGCACCCAAATCTAAGTAAACGGAAGTTTTCGCATGTCGCCCACATCTAAATGGAGCTGTCGAGGCCGGGATCCGATCCCCGGACCTCCTGCTTAGCAGCCGAACAGCACCGCCACTAAGCAAACGCGGCGGGTGGAAGGGGAGTTATACATTTAGCGCACGTTCCACAGTGCATGTATATACAAACCAGTGGCGTCCTCAGAGTTCGTTTCTTCAACAAGACATGCCTTGAAATGTCATCGGCTGTAATTCGTAATTTCCAATACTCACCATAAAGTCATTAGTTGAAAAACCTATTCAGTTAATTTTCTTCTTAAACAGTGAAGCACGGACTGCAATTTATTCTGCAAGTAATGTCCGTCTGTTGGAGCAATCCAGCTCGAGGACTAGAATTGTGCCATCTACGACAGGCAATTTGTTTATAAACCTTCCATATAGTGTAACAAAAAAAAAAAATGAAAAGAACGCCCGGCGCCACGTCCGAAATACCGTTTGCTTCATAGTTAGTGCGTTCGTGCGTGCCTTCGGTATGTTCAATCCCCGAGCTGTTTCAAGTTTATAGCAGGGCCAACAGGCAGAGATGGAGAGATAGAAAACTTGATTAAATGTCCTCGCTGCGCTCAAGGGGGAGGGGCGGGAGACTATGGCTCCACCGGAGCTCGCCTTCCTCAGGCGGCGGCCAGACCTTCAGTCTCCGCGTCGTCGTGGCCGGCGAACAGGCAACGCTACACTTACACTCAGCTCTTTTCCGAATGCGCCGAGGCGGCCCCACGTGACGGCACGCGCGGTTCTTGCAGCGAGCGCCGGGGTCAGCACTGCGCACTTATCTCCGGGATGCGAATATTAGGGGGCCATAAACAGCGAGCATCCTGTCGGGCGAGCGAACGGACGCGCCCGGTTAGCGCGACGTCGATCCCGCGCGCGGACGACGCCTGTTCTTTGTTTCTTTATTGTAATTTTTTTTTTTTTTTTTTGCGAGGCGAGCAGGCTTACAACTTCGCCGTATTAGGATTGTTGCACAATTCAGCATAACCTGGCGACGCCTCCAAGCTGGAGCGGCGCCCGCGGAGCGCTGGAAATCTCGGAGAGAGAGAGAAATAATATTTATTTAAGTTTTAGCACGCAGACTAAGTGAAAATTTCGTTGCAGTTGACGCTTAAACGCCTGACAAGGCAGCGTCGTGACTCACAGTCAAAGACGGCCACATACCGCCTTGCTTAGCGCTGCGCCCGTGAACCGGGGTCTTCCTACGATGACGCTGCAAAAGGTTACATCAAAGAGAAATAAAACCGCTGCATCACACCGCTCGCCTCCCCTCCCTCCCGGGCTCCGCGCTACGAAACCACGGCCGCGCAGCATATCGCATCGCGTTTCGCGTGTCCGACTCGCGATTTCCACACGCTCGCACAGCAATCGCGGCAGCTCTCCCTATAGCGGAGTGTCCGGTGTGCACGGCACACACCGGAAACGCGCCTATAGCGTAGCGCTGAGCTATTCGAGCGCGCGCGCGCCGGCGGTGATTAACTATTCAGCGGCCGGAATGCGAGGACACGGCGCCGGACGGCCGCGGAGGACATCCGCCTCTTCGGGTTCTCGGCATTCGCCCTCACATTTCGCAGATAGCTTATCTTTATTTTTTTTCCATCTCTCGACGCAATGCAGTCGGGAAACCGCGCGATCCTCGGATGTCGTGGCCAACGAAGGCGTCGGTCGGCTCAAGTGCGCTCGAGATTTTTTCTTTATTTTTTTGAAGCCCCTTTGTGGATACGGGAGCTGCAAGATTCGGCGGCTAATGAGTCAGCACGGTAACGATGCTAAGCGCACTGATTTTCTTAAAACCTCGTCCTTCTGGCTGCAAATGGCATCGCGACGTTGCGAATCGACCGGCTTCAACATAATACCGCGTTATATAACCGCCACGATTCTTAATTATTATGCATGTGCCCAGAGACTTAATTATTGACGTTGTTGTTCAGAGAACTCCGAGGGCTTCGAAATTTTCAAACAGATATTGTGAAACCAGTAAGGTCGCACAAAAATTCACGCAGCAACTCCTCAGGGCAGTAGGCCTAAGTACGCGCAAGCATTGTGCAACTCCACGCAGCGCGGTGTAATTAACAACGTTGTGAAACTTCATCGGGCCAGCATAAACTCTTATCAACCCTTATCGGTCGGACTAAATCAGACCCTTCTCAACTCTTATCCCACTCGATCCGAGTCTTATCAACTCTTATAGGTCGATCTCATCCTTATCGTAATCAGCCCGATGTTTATCAACAATTATGTGCCCTCATTAATTTTACCGGACACGATATTCGACTCTTTTCAACTATTATCGATCGTTATCAACCTTATGGCACTTGATCCGACCCTTATTAACCTTATGAGAATTGCTCCGGCCATTATCAGCCCTTATCGCTCTTTACCACGTTAACCATCCGCATCGAATCATTATGAACCGTGATGAGACCCATATACCCGTCATCCCTCCTTATCAGCTCATGACTGCTTATCTGTCTGTGTTGCGCGACGGGACACACATGAGCCCTCAGAGGTCAGTAGCATTTCGGTTGGTGAAGAAACACCCCGACGGAAGGCGCACACCGCGACCACCGAAACGCATCGGGGATGTGGCGTGTTCGCCATTCAATCTTCGCAAATTCGTAATTTTTCTAATGTCTACAATGCTCGAATTCGTCTCTACATGTGGTCCTACAGATGGCTATTGTTCCACAACTACCAAATCTTTCAACAAAGCCTTCACAAAAGCTGTTCGTCTTTCACATTTGTTTCGTACAGCAAGTACACCACATTCATATGGTTCAAATATATTCAGCTTCTTCGAGAGTGGGTACTTAGCGCAGTGTGGGTAATACACTCGGCTTCTGAAAATTTGTTTTATACATTAATTTCTTTAGAGCGATTAGTCTTACATAACAGACGGGCGGAAAGGTTTCCTCATTGCGCAGACATAAAAATCCTTACGCATTTAAAACGTTTCAAGCCGCGAGCGCGAATGTCACGATAGCGGCCGAAAGTACACCCCTTAAAAAAAGATTACATAATTTTTGGGCTTGTGCTGCCCCTGAACAACGATCGTTATCAACGTTGCACGCATTTCCTCTTATCACACACTCTGTGCTCGGTACATCCCTGTCAGGAACGCCATGCCACGCCCGCTTGCGGCCTGAAAGCCCAACAGAAGGCTCGATGGAGATTCTGTCTGGGTTGGACTTCTCGTCTCACCCAAATTCGGCAAATTTGGCCGGCCCTGTCACCAGGCGAAGATTGGAACAAGTACTCATTCGCGAGGGAAGACGTAACCCGCAGACGGAGTCCTCGGGGAAGCACGCGAAATTACAATAAATAGGCCGGGCGGTCCAAAGTTTGCAGGACACCAAAGATGCAACGTGCGGACACCAGAGCTGGAACCAGGGCGGTCCACGTGTCGGGACCACCGAGGCCGGAGCGTGCCAGGGGATGTTTCGCGTACAAGACCGCGATAACAGGCGGCCGTTCTTCCCAAGCTACGGACCGCCCTGGCTCGGTGTCTTGGAGGCGTCGCCGAAGCTATATGGACTAACGGCACGTTGCCTGCACCAACGTTACTACAGCAGCTGTAAGCGCGCGGGCGGAGAGTTTTACAACTGAAGCTAGTCTAGTAACGTTGGCCTGCACTTCGTACTCGCCGAAACGCTCACTTCCCCCGCCGGGGCTTCGCAGAGGAGACTCTGCCAAGTCGCGGAGTAACTGAAGGAGACGTTCGGCGCGCCAGCGGGGCTCCTCTCCCGGGCCGCGACCAGCGGTTCGCCCGGGTTTCCCGCGCGAATCACGCGGGGACAGCTCCTCGCCATCGCCGCGCCGATCCAGCAGGCGCTAAAGTCCCTCGCAAGCGCGCCACTGACGCGCCACTGACGACATTCGGCGCTCTCAATGCGCATGCGCAGCCAATGACCGAGGCTCGCCAGACGGGAACGGTCGTCGACTCCCGCTGCAAATGTGTTGTGACGGCATCGCAGGGCGCCCGGCCTCGTCGAGCCGACTCGTGCGACGACCGCGCGAAGCGAAAGCGCGGTTAACGTGCGCTGATCGATCACCAAATGAAGTCACACTGTTTACGCCGCATTAAAGAGAAAACTTGAACTGCATTACGAAACTGCTTTCCTTGAATGGGAAAAAAAAAATGAAAACACTGTTCTAGAGAGACGAGGCTTGGCGTAAGCCACAAAAGGCGCAAACAAAGAAAAACGAAAAACCAGTGGCGGAGTCATGCCGAAGTTCCCGCGCCAGCAGTTCGTCGTGACGTCATGAATCTCGAGGGCATGCGCTCGCGTCTAGTTTGCGTGTTGTAACTCACGAAGTTGAACTACGTTTTATTCCTACAGAGCCAAATATTTGCAGGTTTCAAATATTCTTTACTGAGCCACGAGAAATCCGTGACGACACACTTATGGGTGCTCAATAAAGAAAAAAAAAGGAGGAACCTGAAGCTTCATGTTTTCCTGCGGTGATCAAACTATTACCGCAAAAGTGACAGGAATAAAGTTCTAAAATAATACCTTATCAGTCTAAAAGCTCCAAAGCAACACACTAGTTATGAAAGGGGTCGTAGCTTAGGGTCTCCGGATTAATTTCTACCACCTGCTCTCATTTACAGCAATACTCACACATGATTTTACGCAAGTCATTTCTATTTATTTCGGTGTTAAAATGAGTTCCTGTAACTGGAAATACCGGAAAAGATACTGGCATGCCTCAGAGCACACTAAATAACCATAATATTTAGGACGTGCTATGCCACCGGCGCGAATGCGATCCCATAGATGAGATGAATATATATATATATATATATATATATATAGAAAACTATCAGTCATAGCTCTCGTAGTATAGCCCTCTGGGCCGTTTCCTTTTTTTTTTTTTTTTTTTTCGAAAGTAGTCCTATTAGGGTTATTATAATTACACGAAGGTACTTCGCCCTCATCAGCAGCAGTCCTTGGTATAGTTATTCTGGCGGCTAGCTTCCCACGCTATGCGTGCCGCCATCGCACCTGGTTAAGCTTTTCCTAGACGCTAGAGCTATGCGTTGTCCGCGCAACCTTGAGCGATCGGAAAGCACGTTTCCCCCTCTTGGCCGGCGGAGAAGGGATGCTTCGTTCCGGCCGCGAAGCTCTCCACATCTCTGTAAGGTGCCTTGTGGATGTCTCGCGCTGAAGATGCCCTCTCGGTGAGCGCATATTTCACCCCTCATCTTTTAAGAGGTCCAATACATACGAGCATTTGTCTAGCAAACCAGATTTCTTTTCAAGGGAATTTTCCACGTCTCAGTAATTTCTCTCGTCGTATTCGAGTGCTGATTGCCGTGTTATAGTTTGTTAACGAAGCTTTCCCTCGAGTCTAAATATTTTAAGGCAGTTTTCCTAGCCTCTAAAGCCGCTCGAGTTCGCTCTTCTCCTTGAGCGGCCATTTTTCCTAGAAAGTATGCCTTCCAACTACTCTGCCCTTAAACTGGCTCTCTCAACTACTACACGCAGAGACAAAGCAACAGCGCGCGCATTAGATCCCATAGATGAGATGAATATTTACAATTAGTATTAGGGTTATAATTATATTCGAGTGCTGATTGCCGTGCTATCGTTTGCTAACGAAGCTTTCCCTCAAGTCTAAATATTTTAAGGCAGTTTGTCGTGTGCGTATCATGGCTACGCACGCTTATATCGCATTCCGTTTCTCTACCACGGGTGCGCTTTAAAACCACGGCGCTGCAGTTTTTGCTTTTCTTTTCTTTCTTCTTCTCCGCCCTTAAACTGGCTCTCTCAACTACTACACGCAGAGACAAAGCAACAGCGCGCGCATTAGATCCCATAGATGAGATGAATATTTACAATTAGTATTAGGGTTATAATTATATTCGAGTGCTGATTGCCGTGCTATCGTTTGCTAACGAAGCTTTCCCTCAAGTCTAAATATTTTAAGGCAGTTTGTCGTGTGCGTATCATGGCTACGCACGCTTATATCGCATTCCGTTTCTCTACCACGGGTGCGCTTTAAAACCACGGCGCTGCAGTTTTTGCTTTTCTCTTCTTTCTTCTTCTCCGCCCTTAAACTGGCTCTCTTAACTGTACTACACGCAGAGACAAAGAAACAGCGCGCGAATGCGATCCCATAGATGAGATGAATATATATATATATATATATATATATATATATATATATATATATATATATATATATATATATATATACAGAAAACTATCAGTCATAGCTCTCGTAGTATAGCCCTCTGGGCCGTTTCCTTTTTTTTTTTTTCGAAAGTAGTCCTATTAGGGTTATTATAATTACACGAAGGTACTTCGCCCTCATCAGCAGCAGTCCTTGGTATAGTTATTCTGGCGGCTAGCTTCCCACGCTATGCGTGCCGCCATCGCACCTGGTTAAGCTTTTCCTAGACGCTAGAGCTATGCGTTGTCCGCGCAACCTTGAGCGATCGGAAAGCACGTTTCCCCCTCTTGGCCGGCGGAGAAGGGATGCTTCGTTCCGGCCGCGAAGCTCTCCACATCTCTGTAAGGTGCCTTGTGGATGTCTCGCGCTGAAGATGCCCTCTCGGTGAGCGCATATTTCACCCCTCATCTTTTAAGAGGTCCAATACATACGAGCATTTGTCTAGCAAACCAGATTTCTTTTCAAGGGAATTTTCCACGTCTCAGTAATTTCTCTCGTCGTATTCGAGTGCTGATTGCCGTGTTATAGTTTGTTAACGAAGCTTTCCCTCGAGTCTAAATATTTTAAGGCAGTTTTCCTAGCCTCTAAAGCCGCTCGAGTTCGCTCTTCTCCTTGAGCGGCCATTTTTCCTAGAAAGTATGCCTTCCAACTACTCTGCCCTTAAACTGGCTCTCTCAACTACTACACGCAGAGACAAAGCAACAGCGCGCGCATTAGATCCCATAGATGAGATGAATATTTACAATTAGTATTAGGGTTATAATTATATTCGAGTGCTGATTGCCGTGCTATCGTTTGCTAACGAAGCTTTCCCTCAAGTCTAAATATTTTAAGGCAGTTTGTCGTGTGCGTATCATGGCTACGCACGCTTATATCGCATTCCGTTTCTCTACCACGGGTGCGCTTTAAAACCACGGCGCTGCAGTTTTTGCTTTTCTTTTCTTTCTTCTTCTCCGCCCTTAAACTGGCTCTCTCAACTACTACACGCAGAGACAAAGCAACAGCGCGCGCATTAGATCCCATAGATGAGATGAATATTTACAATTAGTATTAGGGTTATAATTATATTCGACTGCTGATTGCCGTGCTATCGTTTGCTAACGAAGCTTTCCCTCAAGTCTAAATATTTTAAGGCAGTTTGTCGTGTGCGTATCATGGCTACGCACGCTTATATCGCATTCCGTTTCTCTACCACGGGTGCGCTTTAAAACCACGGCGCTGCAGTTTTTGCTTTTCTCTTCTTTCTTCTTCTCCGCCCTTAAACTGGCTCTCTTAACTGTACTACACGCAGAGACAAAGAAACAGCGCGCGAATGCGATCCCATAGATGAGATGAATATATATATATATATATATATATATATATATATATATATAGAAAACTATCAGTCATAGCTCTCGTAGTATAGCCCTCTGGGCCGTTTCCTTTTTTTTTTTTTTCGAAAGTAGTCCTATTAGGGTTATTATAATTACACGAAGGTACTTCGCCCTCATCAGCAGCAGTCCTTGGTATAGTTATTCTGGCGGCTAGCTTCCCACGCTATGCGTGCCGCCATCGCACCTGGTTAAGCTTTTCCTAGACGCTAGAGCTATGCGTTGTCCGCGCAACCTTGAGCGATCGGAAAGCACGTTTCCCCCTCTTGGCCGGCGGAGAAGGGATGCTTCGTTCCGGCCGCGAAGCTCTCCACATCTCTGTAAGGTGCCTTGTGGATGTCTCGCGCTGAAGATGCCCTCTCGGTGAGCGCATATTTCACCCCTCATCTTTTAAGAGGTCCAATACATACGAGCATTTGTCTAGCAAACCAGATTTCTTTTCAAGGGAATTTTCCACGTCTCAGTAATTTCTCTCGTCGTATTCGAGTGCTGATTGCCGTGTTATAGTTTGTTAACGAAGCTTTCCCTCGAGTCTAAATATTTTAAGGCAGTTTTCCTAGCCTCTAAAGCCGCTCGAGTTCGCTCTTCTCCTTGAGCGGCCATTTTTCCTAGAAAGTATGCCTTCCAACTACTCTGCCCTTAAACTGGCTCTCTCAACTACTACACGCAGAGACAAAGCAACAGCGCGCGCATTAGATCCCATAGATGAGATGAATATTTACAATTAGTATTAGGGTTATAATTATATTCGAGTGCTGATTGCCGTGCTATCGTTTGCTAACGAAGCTTTCCCTCAAGTCTAAATATTTTAAGGCAGTTTGTCGTGTGCGTATCATGGCTACGCACGCTTATATCGCATTCCGTTTCTCTACCACGGGTGCGCTTTAAAACCACGGCGCTGCAGTTTTTGCTTTTCTTTTCTTTCTTCTTCTCCGCCCTTAAACTGGCTCTCTCAACTACTACACGCAGAGACAAAGCAACAGCGCGCGCATTAGATCCCATAGATGAGATGAATATTTACAATTAGTATTAGGGTTATAATTATATTCGAGTGCTGATTGCCGTGCTATCGTTTGCTAACGAAGCTTTCCCTCAAGTCTAAATATTTTAAGGCAGTTTGTCGTGTGCGTATCATGGCTACGCACGCTTATATCGCATTCCGTTTCTCTACCACGGGTGCGCTTTAAAACCACGGCGCTGCAGTTTTTGCTTTTCTTTTCTTTCTTCTTCTCCGCCCTTAAACTGGCTCTCTCAACTACTACACGCAGAGACAAAGCAACAGCGCGCGCATTAGATCCCATAGATGAGATGAATATTTACAATTAGTATTAGGGTTATAATTATATTCGAGTGCTGATTGCCGTGCTATCGTTTGCTAACGAAGCTTTCCCTCAAGTCTAAATATTTTAAGGCAGTTTGTCGTGTGCGTATCATGGCTACGCACGCTTATATCGCATTCCGTTTCTCTACCACGGGTGCGCTTTAAAACCACGGCGCTGCAGTTTTTGCTTTTCTCTTCTTTCTTCTTCTCCGCCCTTAAACTGGCTCTCTTAACTGTACTACACGCAGAGACAAAGAAACAGCGCGCGAATGCGATCCCATAGATGAGATGAATATATATATATATATATATATATATATATATATATATATATATATATATATATATATATATATATATATATATATATATATATATATATATATAGAAAACTATCAGTCATAGCTCTCGTAGTATAGCCCTCTGGGCCGTTTCCTTTTTTTTTTTTTTCGAAAGTAGTCCTATTAGGGTTATTATAATTACACGAAGGTACTTCGCCCTCATCAGCAGCAGTCCTTGGTATAGTTATTCTGGCGGCTAGCTTCCCACGCTATGCGTGCCGCCATCGCACCTGGTTAAGCTTTTCCTAGACGCTAGAGCTATGCGTTGTCCGCGCAACCTTGAGCGATCGGAAAGCACGTTTCCCCCTCTTGGCCGGCGGAGAAGGGATGCTTCGTTCCGGCCGCGAAGCTCTCCACATCTCTGTAAGGTGCCTTGTGGATGTCTCGCGCTGAAGATGCCCTCTCGGTGAGCGCATATTTCACCCCTCATCTTTTAAGAGGTCCAATACATACGAGCATTTGTCTAGCAAACCAGATTTCTTTTCAAGGGAATTTTCCACGTCTCAGTAATTTCTCTCGTCGTATTCGAGTGCTGATTGCCGTGTTATAGTTTGTTAACGAAGCTTTCCCTCGAGTCTAAATATTTTAAGGCAGTTTTCCTAGCCTCTAAAGCCGCTCGAGTTCGCTCTTCTCCTTGAGCGGCCATTTTTCCTAGAAAGTATGCCTTCCAACTACTCTGCCCTTAAACTGGCTCTCTCAACTACTACACGCAGAGACAAAGCAACAGCGCGCGCATTAGATCCCATAGATGAGATGAATATTTACAATTAGTATTAGGGTTATAATTATATTCGAGTGCTGATTGCCGTGCTATCGTTTGCTAACGAAGCTTTCCCTCAAGTCTAAATATTTTAAGGCAGTTTGTCGTGTGCGTATCATGGCTACGCACGCTTATATCGCATTCCGTTTCTCTACCACGGGTGCGCTTTAAAACCACGGCGCTGCAGTTTTTGCTTTTCTTTTCTTTCTTCTTCTCCGCCCTTAAACTGGCTCTCTCAACTACTACACGCAGAGACAAAGCAACAGCGCGCGCATTAGATCCCATAGATGAGATGAATATTTACAATTAGTATTAGGGTTATAATTATATTCGAGTGCTGATTGCCGTGCTATCGTTTGCTAACGAAGCTTTCCCTCAAGTCTAAATATTTTAAGGCAGTTTGTCGTGTGCGTATCATGGCTACGCACGCTTATATCGCATTCCGTTTCTCTACCACGGGTGCGCTTTAAAACCACGGCGCTGCAGTTTTTGCTTTTCTCTTCTTTCTTCTTCTCCGCCCTTAAACTGGCTCTCTTAACTGTACTACACGCAGAGACAAAGAAACAGCGCGCGAATGCGATCCCATAGATGAGATGAATATATATATATATATATATATATATATATATATATATATATAGAAAACTATCAGTCATAGCTCTCGTAGTATAGCCCTCTGGGCCGTTTCCTTTTTTTTTTTTTTCGAAAGTAGTCCTATTAGGGTTATTATAATTACACGAAGGTACTTCGCCCTCATCAGCAGCAGTCCTTGGTATAGTTATTCTGGCGGCTAGCTTCCCACGCTATGCGTGCCGCCATCGCACCTGGTTAAGCTTTTCCTAGACGCTAGAGCTATGCGTTGTCCGCGCAACCTTGAGCGATCGGAAAGCACGTTTCCCCCTCTTGGCCGGCGGAGAAGGGATGCTTCGTTCCGGCCGCGAAGCTCTCCACATCTCTGTAAGGTGCCTTGTGGATGTCTCGCGCTGAAGATGCCCTCTCGGTGAGCGCATATTTCACCCCTCATCTTTTAAGAGGTCCAATACATACGAGCATTTGTCTAGCAAACCAGATTTCTTTTCAAGGGAATTTTCCACGTCTCAGTAATTTCTCTCGTCGTATTCGAGTGCTGATTGCCGTGTTATAGTTTGTTAACGAAGCTTTCCCTCGAGTCTAAATATTTTAAGGCAGTTTTCCTAGCCTCTAAAGCCGCTCGAGTTCGCTCTTCTCCTTGAGCGGCCATTTTTCCTAGAAAGTATGCCTTCCAACTACTCTGCCCTTAAACTGGCTCTCTCAACTACTACACGCAGAGACAAAGCAACAGCGCGCGCATTAGATCCCATAGATGAGATGAATATTTACAATTAGTATTAGGGTTATAATTATATTCGAGTGCTGATTGCCGTGCTATCGTTTGCTAACGAAGCTTTCCCTCAAGTCTAAATATTTTAAGGCAGTTTGTCGTGTGCGTATCATGGCTACGCACGCTTATATCGCATTCCGTTTCTCTACCACGGGTGCGCTTTAAAACCACGGCGCTGCAGTTTTTGCTTTTCTTTTCTTTCTTCTTCTCCGCCCTTAAACTGGCTCTCTCAACTACTACACGCAGAGACAAAGCAACAGCGCGCGCATTAGATCCCATAGATGAGATGAATATTTACAATTAGTATTAGGGTTATAATTATATTCGAGTGCTGATTGCCGTGCTATCGTTTGCTAACGAAGCTTTCCCTCAAGTCTAAATATTTTAAGGCAGTTTGTCGTGTGCGTATCATGGCTACGCACGCTTATATCGCATTCCGTTTCTCTACCACGGGTGCGCTTTAAAACCACGGCGCTGCAGTTTTTGCTTTTCTTTTCTTTCTTCTTCTCCGCCCTTAAACTGGCTCTCTCAACTACTACACGCAGAGACAAAGCAACAGCGCGCGCATTAGATCCCATAGATGAGATGAATATTTACAATTAGTATTAGGGTTATAATTATATTCGAGTGCTGATTGCCGTGCTATCGTTTGCTAACGAAGCTTTCCCTCAAGTCTAAATATTTTAAGGCAGTTTGTCGTGTGCGTATCATGGCTACGCACGCTTATATCGCATTCCGTTTCTCTACCACGGGTGCGCTTTAAAACCACGGCGCTGCAGTTTTTGCTTTTCTCTTCTTTCTTCTTCTCCGCCCTTAAACTGGCTCTCTTAACTGTACTACACGCAGAGACAAAGAAACAGCGCGCGAATGCGATCCCATAGATGAGATGAATATATATATATATATATATATATATATATATATATATATATATATATATATATATATATATAGAAAACTATCAGTCATAGCTCTCGTAGTATAGCCCTCTGGGCCGTTTCCTTTTTTTTTTTTTCGAAAGTAGTCCTATTAGGGTTATTATAATTACACGAAGGTACTTCGCCCTCATCAGCAGCAGTCCTTGGTATAGTTATTCTGGCGGCTAGCTTCCCACGCTATGCGTGCCGCCATCGCACCTGGTTAAGCTTTTCCTAGACGCTAGAGCTATGCGTTGTCCGCGCAACCTTGAGCGATCGGAAAGCACGTTTCCCCCTCTTGGCCGGCGGAGAAGGGATGCTTCGTTCCGGCCGCGAAGCTCTCCACATCTCTGTAAGGTGCCTTGTGGATGTCTCGCGCTGAAGATGCCCTCTCGGTGAGCGCATATTTCACCCCTCATCTTTTAAGAGGTCCAATACATACGAGCATTTGTCTAGCAAACCAGATTTCTTTTCAAGGGAATTTTCCACGTCTCAGTAATTTCTCTCGTCGTATTCGAGTGCTGATTGCCGTGTTATAGTTTGTTAACGAAGCTTTCCCTCGAGTCTAAATATTTTAAGGCAGTTTTCCTAGCCTCTAAAGCCGCTCGAGTTCGCTCTTCTCCTTGAGCGGCCATTTTTCCTAGAAAGTATGCCTTCCAACTACTCTGCCCTTAAACTGGCTCTCTCAACTACTACACGCAGAGACAAAGCAACAGCGCGCGCATTAGATCCCATAGATGAGATGAATATTTACAATTAGTATTAGGGTTATAATTATATTCGAGTGCTGATTGCCGTGCTATCGTTTGCTAACGAAGCTTTCCCTCAAGTCTAAATATTTTAAGGCAGTTTGTCGTGTGCGTATCATGGCTACGCACGCTTATATCGCATTCCGTTTCTCTACCACGGGTGCGCTTTAAAACCACGGCGCTGCAGTTTTTGCTTTTCTTTTCTTTCTTCTTCTCCGCCCTTAAACTGGCTCTCTCAACTACTACACGCAGAGACAAAGCAACAGCGCGCGCATTAGATCCCATAGATGAGATGAATATTTACAATTAGTATTAGGGTTATAATTATATTCGAGTGCTGATTGCCGTGCTATCGTTTGCTAACGAAGCTTTCCCTCAAGTCTAAATATTTTAAGGCAGTTTGTCGTGTGCGTATCATGGCTACGCACGCTTATATCGCATTCCGTTTCTCTACCACGGGTGCGCTTTAAAACCACGGCGCTGCAGTTTTTGCTTTTCTCTTCTTTCTTCTTCTCCGCCCTTAAACTGGCTCTCTTAACTGTACTACACGCAGAGACAAAGAAACAGCGCGCGAATGCGATCCCATAGATGAGATGAATATATATATATATATATATATATATATATATATATATATAGAAAACTATCAGTCATAGCTCTCGTAGTATAGCCCTCTGGGCCGTTTCCTTTTTTTTTTTTTTCGAAAGTAGTCCTATTAGGGTTATTATAATTACACGAAGGTACTTCGCCCTCATCAGCAGCAGTCCTTGGTATAGTTATTCTGGCGGCTAGCTTCCCACGCTATGCGTGCCGCCATCGCACCTGGTTAAGCTTTTCCTAGACGCTAGAGCTATGCGTTGTCCGCGCAACCTTGAGCGATCGGAAAGCACGTTTCCCCCTCTTGGCCGGCGGAGAAGGGATGCTTCGTTCCGGCCGCGAAGCTCTCCACATCTCTGTAAGGTGCCTTGTGGATGTCTCGCGCTGAAGATGCCCTCTCGGTGAGCGCATATTTCACCCCTCATCTTTTAAGAGGTCCAATACATACGAGCATTTGTCTAGCAAACCAGATTTCTTTTCAAGGGAATTTTCCACGTCTCAGTAATTTCTCTCGTCGTATTCGAGTGCTGATTGCCGTGTTATAGTTTGTTAACGAAGCTTTCCCTCGAGTCTAAATATTTTAAGGCAGTTTTCCTAGCCTCTAAAGCCGCTCGAGTTCGCTCTTCTCCTTGAGCGGCCATTTTTCCTAGAAAGTATGCCTTCCAACTACTCTGCCCTTAAACTGGCTCTCTCAACTACTACACGCAGAGACAAAGCAACAGCGCGCGCATTAGATCCCATAGATGAGATGAATATTTACAATTAGTATTAGGGTTATAATTATATTCGAGTGCTGATTGCCGTGCTATCGTTTGCTAACGAAGCTTTCCCTCAAGTCTAAATATTTTAAGGCAGTTTGTCGTGTGCGTATCATGGCTACGCACGCTTATATCGCATTCCGTTTCTCTACCACGGGTGCGCTTTAAAACCACGGCGCTGCAGTTTTTGCTTTTCTTTTCTTTCTTCTTCTCCGCCCTTAAACTGGCTCTCTCAACTACTACACGCAGAGACAAAGCAACAGCGCGCGCATTAGATCCCATAGATGAGATGAATATTTACAATTAGTATTAGGGTTATAATTATATTCGAGTGCTGATTGCCGTGCTATCGTTTGCTAACGAAGCTTTCCCTCAAGTCTAAATATTTTAAGGCAGTTTGTCGTGTGCGTATCATGGCTACGCACGCTTATATCGCATTCCGTTTCTCTACCACGGGTGCGCTTTAAAACCACGGCGCTGCAGTTTTTGCTTTTCTTTTCTTTCTTCTTCTCCGCCCTTAAACTGGCTCTCTCAACTACTACACGCAGAGACAAAGCAACAGCGCGCGCATTAGATCCCATAGATGAGATGAATATTTACAATTAGTATTAGGGTTATAATTATATTCGAGTGCTGATTGCCGTGCTATCGTTTGCTAACGAAGCTTTCCCTCAAGTCTAAATATTTTAAGGCAGTTTGTCGTGTGCGTATCATGGCTACGCACGCTTATATCGCATTCCGTTTCTCTACCACGGGTGCGCTTTAAAACCACGGCGCTGCAGTTTTTGCTTTTCTCTTCTTTCTTCTTCTCCGCCCTTAAACTGGCTCTCTTAACTGTACTACACGCAGAGACAAAGAAACAGCGCGCGAATGCGATCCCATAGATGAGATGAATATATATATATATATATATATATATATATATATATATATATATATATATATATATATATATATATATATATATATATATATAGAAAACTATCAGTCATAGCTCTCGTAGTATAGCCCTCTGGGCCGTTTCCTTTTTTTTTTTTTTCGAAAGTAGTCCTATTAGGGTTATTATAATTACACGAAGGTACTTCGCCCTCATCAGCAGCAGTCCTTGGTATAGTTATTCTGGCGGCTAGCTTCCCACGCTATGCGTGCCGCCATCGCACCTGGTTAAGCTTTTCCTAGACGCTAGAGCTATGCGTTGTCCGCGCAACCTTGAGCGATCGGAAAGCACGTTTCCCCCTCTTGGCCGGCGGAGAAGGGATGCTTCGTTCCGGCCGCGAAGCTCTCCACATCTCTGTAAGGTGCCTTGTGGATGTCTCGCGCTGAAGATGCCCTCTCGGTGAGCGCATATTTCACCCCTCATCTTTTAAGAGGTCCAATACATACGAGCATTTGTCTAGCAAACCAGATTTCTTTTCAAGGGAATTTTCCACGTCTCAGTAATTTCTCTCGTCGTATTCGAGTGCTGATTGCCGTGTTATAGTTTGTTAACGAAGCTTTCCCTCGAGTCTAAATATTTTAAGGCAGTTTTCCTAGCCTCTAAAGCCGCTCGAGTTCGCTCTTCTCCTTGAGCGGCCATTTTTCCTAGAAAGTATGCCTTCCAACTACTCTGCCCTTAAACTGGCTCTCTCAACTACTACACGCAGAGACAAAGCAACAGCGCGCGCATTAGATCCCATAGATGAGATGAATATTTACAATTAGTATTAGGGTTATAATTATATTCGAGTGCTGATTGCCGTGCTATCGTTTGCTAACGAAGCTTTCCCTCAAGTCTAAATATTTTAAGGCAGTTTGTCGTGTGCGTATCATGGCTACGCACGCTTATATCGCATTCCGTTTCTCTACCACGGGTGCGCTTTAAAACCACGGCGCTGCAGTTTTTGCTTTTCTTTTCTTTCTTCTTCTCCGCCCTTAAACTGGCTCTCTCAACTACTACACGCAGAGACAAAGCAACAGCGCGCGCATTAGATCCCATAGATGAGATGAATATTTACAATTAGTATTAGGGTTATAATTATATTCGAGTGCTGATTGCCGTGCTATCGTTTGCTAACGAAGCTTTCCCTCAAGTCTAAATATTTTAAGGCAGTTTGTCGTGTGCGTATCATGGCTACGCACGCTTATATCGCATTCCGTTTCTCTACCACGGGTGCGCTTTAAAACCACGGCGCTGCAGTTTTTGCTTTTCTCTTCTTTCTTCTTCTCCGCCCTTAAACTGGCTCTCTTAACTGTACTACACGCAGAGACAAAGAAACAGCGCGCGAATGCGATCCCATAGATGAGATGAATATATATATATATATATATATATATATATATATATATATATATATATATATATATAGAAAACTATCAGTCATAGCTCTCGTAGTATAGCCCTCTGGGCCGTTTCCTTTTTTTTTTTTTTCGAAAGTAGTCCTATTAGGGTTATTATAATTACACGAAGGTACTTCGCCCTCATCAGCAGCAGTCCTTGGTATAGTTATTCTGGCGGCTAGCTTCCCACGCTATGCGTGCCGCCATCGCACCTGGTTAAGCTTTTCCTAGACGCTAGAGCTATGCGTTGTCCGCGCAACCTTGAGCGATCGGAAAGCACGTTTCCCCCTCTTGGCCGGCGGAGAAGGGATGCTTCGTTCCGGCCGCGAAGCTCTCCACATCTCTGTAAGGTGCCTTGTGGATGTCTCGCGCTGAAGATGCCCTCTCGGTGAGCGCATATTTCACCCCTCATCTTTTAAGAGGTCCAATACATACGAGCATTTGTCTAGCAAACCAGATTTCTTTTCAAGGGAATTTTCCACGTCTCAGTAATTTCTCTCGTCGTATTCGAGTGCTGATTGCCGTGTTATAGTTTGTTAACGAAGCTTTCCCTCGAGTCTAAATATTTTAAGGCAGTTTTCCTAGCCTCTAAAGCCGCTCGAGTTCGCTCTTCTCCTTGAGCGGCCATTTTTCCTAGAAAGTATGCCTTCCAACTACTCTGCCCTTAAACTGGCTCTCTCAACTACTACACGCAGAGACAAAGCAACAGCGCGCGCATTAGATCCCATAGATGAGATGAATATTTACAATTAGTATTAGGGTTATAATTATATTCGAGTGCTGATTGCCGTGCTATCGTTTGCTAACGAAGCTTTCCCTCAAGTCTAAATATTTTAAGGCAGTTTGTCGTGTGCGTATCATGGCTACGCACGCTTATATCGCATTCCGTTTCTCTACCACGGGTGCGCTTTAAAACCACGGCGCTGCAGTTTTTGCTTTTCTTTTCTTTCTTCTTCTCCGCCCTTAAACTGGCTCTCTCAACTACTACACGCAGAGACAAAGCAACAGCGCGCGCATTAGATCCCATAGATGAGATGAATATTTACAATTAGTATTAGGGTTATAATTATATTCGAGTGCTGATTGCCGTGCTATCGTTTGCTAACGAAGCTTTCCCTCAAGTCTAAATATTTTAAGGCAGTTTGTCGTGTGCGTATCATGGCTACGCACGCTTATATCGCATTCCGTTTCTCTACCACGGGTGCGCTTTAAAACCACGGCGCTGCAGTTTTTGCTTTTCTCTTCTTTCTTCTTCTCCGCCCTTAAACTGGCTCTCTTAACTGTACTACACGCAGAGACAAAGAAACAGCGCGCGAATGCGATCCCATAGATGAGATGAATATATATATATATATATATATATATATATATATATATATATATATATATATATATAGAAAACTATCAGTCATAGCTCTCGTAGTATAGCCCTCTGGGCCGTTTCCTTTTTTTTTTTTTTCGAAAGTAGTCCTATTAGGGTTATTATAATTACACGAAGGTACTTCGCCCTCATCAGCAGCAGTCCTTGGTATAGTTATTCTGGCGGCTAGCTTCCCACGCTATGCGTGCCGCCATCGCACCTGGTTAAGCTTTTCCTAGACGCTAGAGCTATGCGTTGTCCGCGCAACCTTGAGCGATCGGAAAGCACGTTTCCCCCTCTTGGCCGGCGGAGAAGGGATGCTTCGTTCCGGCCGCGAAGCTCTCCACATCTCTGTAAGGTGCCTTGTGGATGTCTCGCGCTGAAGATGCCCTCTCGGTGAGCGCATATTTCACCCCTCATCTTTTAAGAGGTCCAATACATACGAGCATTTGTCTAGCAAACCAGATTTCTTTTCAAGGGAATTTTCCACGTCTCAGTAATTTCTCTCGTCGTATTCGAGTGCTGATTGCCGTGTTATAGTTTGTTAACGAAGCTTTCCCTCGAGTCTAAATATTTTAAGGCAGTTTTCCTAGCCTCTAAAGCCGCTCGAGTTCGCTCTTCTCCTTGAGCGGCCATTTTTCCTAGAAAGTATGCCTTCCAACTACTCTGCCCTTAAACTGGCTCTCTCAACTACTACACGCAGAGACAAAGCAACAGCGCGCGCATTAGATCCCATAGATGAGATGAATATTTACAATTAGTATTAGGGTTATAATTATATTCGAGTGCTGATTGCCGTGCTATCGTTTGCTAACGAAGCTTTCCCTCAAGTCTAAATATTTTAAGGCAGTTTGTCGTGTGCGTATCATGGCTACGCACGCTTATATCGCATTCCGTTTCTCTACCACGGGTGCGCTTTAAAACCACGGCGCTGCAGTTTTTGCTTTTCTTTTCTTTCTTCTTCTCCGCCCTTAAACTGGCTCTCTCAACTACTACACGCAGAGACAAAGCAACAGCGCGCGCATTAGATCCCATAGATGAGATGAATATTTACAATTAGTATTAGGGTTATAATTATATTCGAGTGCTGATTGCCGTGCTATCGTTTGCTAACGAAGCTTTCCCTCAAGTCTAAATATTTTAAGGCAGTTTGTCGTGTGCGTATCATGGCTACGCACGCTTATATCGCATTCCGTTTCTCTACCACGGGTGCGCTTTAAAACCACGGCGCTGCAGTTTTTGCTTTTCTCTTCTTTCTTCTTCTCCGCCCTTAAACTGGCTCTCTTAACTGTACTACACGCAGAGACAAAGAAACAGCGCGCGAATGCGATCCCATAGATGAGATGAATATATATATATATATATATATATATATATATATATATAGAAAACTATCAGTCATAGCTCTCGTAGTATAGCCCTCTGGGCCGTTTCCTTTTTTTTTTTTTTCGAAAGTAGTCCTATTAGGGTTATTATAATTACACGAAGGTACTTCGCCCTCATCAGCAGCAGTCCTTGGTATAGTTATTCTGGCGGCTAGCTTCCCACGCTATGCGTGCCGCCATCGCACCTGGTTAAGCTTTTCCTAGACGCTAGAGCTATGCGTTGTCCGCGCAACCTTGAGCGATCGGAAAGCACGTTTCCCCCTCTTGGCCGGCGGAGAAGGGATGCTTCGTTCCGGCCGCGAAGCTCTCCACATCTCTGTAAGGTGCCTTGTGGATGTCTCGCGCTGAAGATGCCCTCTCGGTGAGCGCATATTTCACCCCTCATCTTTTAAGAGGTCCAATACATACGAGCATTTGTCTAGCAAACCAGATTTCTTTTCAAGGGAATTTTCCACGTCTCAGTAATTTCTCTCGTCGTATTCGAGTGCTGATTGCCGTGTTATAGTTTGTTAACGAAGCTTTCCCTCGAGTCTAAATATTTTAAGGCAGTTTTCCTAGCCTCTAAAGCCGCTCGAGTTCGCTCTTCTCCTTGAGCGGCCATTTTTCCTAGAAAGTATGCCTTCCAACTACTCTGCCCTTAAACTGGCTCTCTCAACTACTACACGCAGAGACAAAGCAACAGCGCGCGCATTAGATCCCATAGATGAGATGAATATTTACAATTAGTATTAGGGTTATAATTATATTCGAGTGCTGATTGCCGTGCTATCGTTTGCTAACGAAGCTTTCCCTCAAGTCTAAATATTTTAAGGCAGTTTGTCGTGTGCGTATCATGGCTACGCACGCTTATATCGCATTCCGTTTCTCTACCACGGGTGCGCTTTAAAACCACGGCGCTGCAGTTTTTGCTTTTCTTTTCTTTCTTCTTCTCCGCCCTTAAACTGGCTCTCTCAACTACTACACGCAGAGACAAAGCAACAGCGCGCGCATTAGATCCCATAGATGAGATGAATATTTACAATTAGTATTAGGGTTATAATTATATTCGAGTGCTGATTGCCGTGCTATCGTTTGCTAACGAAGCTTTCCCTCAAGTCTAAATATTTTAAGGCAGTTTGTCGTGTGCGTATCATGGCTACGCACGCTTATATCGCATTCCGTTTCTCTACCACGGGTGCGCTTTAAAACCACGGCGCTGCAGTTTTTGCTTTTCTCTTCTTTCTTCTTCTCCGCCCTTAAACTGGCTCTCTTAACTGTACTACACGCAGAGACAAAGAAACAGCGCGCGAATGCGATCCCATAGATGAGATGAATATATATATATATATATATATATATATATATATATATATAGAAAACTATCAGTCATAGCTCTCGTAGTATAGCCCTCTGGGCCGTTTCCTTTTTTTTTTTTTTCGAAAGTAGTCCTATTAGGGTTATTATAATTACACGAAGGTACTTCGCCCTCATCAGCAGCAGTCCTTGGTATAGTTATTCTGGCGGCTAGCTTCCCACGCTATGCGTGCCGCCATCGCACCTGGTTAAGCTTTTCCTAGACGCTAGAGCTATGCGTTGTCCGCGCAACCTTGAGCGATCGGAAAGCACGTTTCCCCCTCTTGGCCGGCGGAGAAGGGATGCTTCGTTCCGGCCGCGAAGCTCTCCACATCTCTGTAAGGTGCCTTGTGGATGTCTCGCGCTGAAGATGCCCTCTCGGTGAGCGCATATTTCACCCCTCATCTTTTAAGAGGTCCAATACATACGAGCATTTGTCTAGCAAACCAGATTTCTTTTCAAGGGAATTTTCCACGTCTCAGTAATTTCTCTCGTCGTATTCGAGTGTTGATTGCCGTGTTATAGTTTGTTAACGAAGCTTTCCCTCGAGTCTAAATATTTTAAGGCAGTTTTCCTAGCCTCTAAAGCCGCTCGAGTTCGCTCTTCTCCTTGAGCGGCCATTTTTCCTAGAAAGTATGCCTTCCAACTACTCTGCCCTTAAACTGGCTCTCTCAACTACTACACGCAGAGACAAAGCAACAGCGCGCGCATTAGATCCCATAGATGAGATGAATATTTACAATTAGTATTAGGGTTATAATTATATTCGAGTGCTGATTGCCGTGCTATCGTTTGCTAACGAAGCTTTCCCTCAAGTCTAAATATTTTAAGGCAGTTTGTCGTGTGCGTATCATGGCTACGCACGCTTATATCGCATTCCGTTTCTCTACCACGGGTGCGCTTTAAAACCACGGCGCTGCAGTTTTTGCTTTTCTTTTCTTTCTTCTTCTCCGCCCTTAAACTGGCTCTCTCAACTACTACACGCAGAGACAAAGCAACAGCGCGCGCATTAGATCCCATAGATGAGATGAATATTTACAATTAGTATTAGGGTTATAATTATATTCGAGTGCTGATTGCCGTGCTATCGTTTGCTAACGAAGCTTTCCCTCAAGTCTAAATATTTTAAGGCAGTTTGTCGTGTGCGTATCATGGCTACGCACGCTTATATCGCATTCCGTTTCTCTACCACGGGTGCGCTTTAAAACCACGGCGCTGCAGTTTTTGCTTTTCTCTTCTTTCTTCTTCTCCGCCCTTAAACTGGCTCTCTTAACTGTACTACACGCAGAGACAAAGAAACAGCGCGCGAATGCGATCCCATAGATGAGATGAATATATATATATATATATATATATATATATATATATATATAGAAAACTATCAGTCATAGCTCTCGTAGTATAGCCCTCTGGGCCGTTTCCTTTTTTTTTTTTTTCGAAAGTAGTCCTATTAGGGTTATTATAATTACACGAAGGTACTTCGCCCTCATCAGCAGCAGTCCTTGGTATAGTTATTCTGGCGGCTAGCTTCCCACGCTATGCGTGCCGCCATCGCACCTGGTTAAGCTTTTCCTAGACGCTAGAGCTATGCGTTGTCCGCGCAACCTTGAGCGATCGGAAAGCACGTTTCCCCCTCTTGGCCGGCGGAGAAGGGATGCTTCGTTCCGGCCGCGAAGCTCTCCACATCTCTGTAAGGTGCCTTGTGGATGTCTCGCGCTGAAGATGCCCTCTCGGTGAGCGCATATTTCACCCCTCATCTTTTAAGAGGTCCAATACATACGAGCATTTGTCTAGCAAACCAGATTTCTTTTCAAGGGAATTTTCCACGTCTCAGTAATTTCTCTCGTCGTATTCGAGTGCTGATTGCCGTGTTATAGTTTGTTAACGAAGCTTTCCCTCGAGTCTAAATATTTTAAGGCAGTTTTCCTAGCCTCTAAAGCCGCTCGAGTTCGCTCTTCTCCTTGAGCGGCCATTTTTCCTAGAAAGTATGCCTTCCAACTACTCTGCCCTTAAACTGGCTCTCTCAACTACTACACGCAGAGACAAAGCAACAGCGCGCGCATTAGATCCCATAGATGAGATGAATATTTACAATTAGTATTAGGGTTATAATTATATTCGAGTGCTGATTGCCGTGCTATCGTTTGCTAACGAAGCTTTCCCTCAAGTCTAAATATTTTAAGGCAGTTTGTCGTGTGCGTATCATGGCTACGCACGCTTATATCGCATTCCGTTTCTCTACCACGGGTGCGCTTTAAAACCACGGCGCTGCAGTTTTTGCTTTTCTTTTCTTTCTTCTTCTCCGCCCTTAAACTGGCTCTCTCAACTACTACACGCAGAGACAAAGCAACAGCGCGCGCATTAGATCCCATAGATGAGATGAATATTTACAATTAGTATTAGGGTTATAATTATATTCGAGTGCTGATTGCCGTGCTATCGTTTGCTAACGAAGCTTTCCCTCAAGTCTAAATATTTTAAGGCAGTTTGTCGTGTGCGTATCATGGCTACGCACGCTTATATCGCATTCCGTTTCTCTACCACGGGTGCGCTTTAAAACCACGGCGCTGCAGTTTTTGCTTTTCTCTTCTTTCTTCTTCTCCGCCCTTAAACTGGCTCTCTTAACTGTACTACACGCAGAGACAAAGAAACAGCGCGCGAATGCGATCCCATAGATGAGATGAATATATATATATATATATATATATATATATATATAGCAAAAACCGACTATCGCGGACAACATGAGTCTCTTTCCACGTAAGTGTGAGGCTCAGAGGAGGAGCTGTGGCGCTTGAAAGTAGCCTGGGGCCTGACGAACCAACCGACTGAGCTATCTTTCCGGGCAACATCGAAGGGTCACGAGTTCAAACCACCTGTTATGTTCCGTTTTTTTTTTTTTTTTTCCCGCCCCTTTTTCTTTCTTTTTTTTTTCTTTCTTTTAATGTCTTTTCCTTTATTTTATCACTGTACGGGAACCCTCCTAAAAAAAAAAAAAAAATAGATATATATCTTCAAATATGTAAGGCCTCACATGTGCAGGTCATAAATACGAGGTTCTCTAGCCGAGTGCCATCCATGCGGTATAACCGAGCTCAGATTGGTCCACCTTGACTGACCAAGTAGGGCACCACTGTAGGTTAAATGAGGCGTACAACTCCTGCGGGACCCGCCGTGGTTGCTCAGTGGTTATGGTGTTAGACTGCTGAGCACGAGGTCGCGGGATCGGACCCCGACCACGGCGGCCGCATTTCGATGGGGGCGAAATGCGAAAACACCCGTGTACTTAGAATTAAGTGCACGTTAAAGAACCCCAGGTGGTCGAAATTTTCGGAGTCCTCCACTACGGCGTGCATAATCCGAAAGTGGTTTTGTCACGTAAAACCCCATAAATTAATTTTTAATTTAACTCCTACGGGGACGGTAGAGTATCCGTCTCCAGTGCAAGAGGACCGTGATTCAAATCCCGGTGCCGCGCTATTCTCCACCGGAAAATACAAAAAAAAAAAAAAACCGTGTGTTGAGAAAATTGCACAAACAGGCCTGGAGTGCGGCCTGATCCCGGCGACCAGAACCGGTAACGCACTCTCTCACCAGAGCAGGATTGGCCACCCTGGTGCAGTACTTGGCCACAACCTCCTATATGAATACAACAATCGAACCCCGGCCCTCAGTCCCCAGCAGCCGCGAAGCAACTGACCACGGCGGCGGTCAGATCTGTGACGCTGCAGAGGGTGCTAAGAATACCTGGCTCCGGACAGGCCGCCATTGGAATCTGAACCTGGCAACGTTTAACGTTAGAACGCTATCTAGTGAGGCGAGTCTAGCAGTGTTATTGGAGGAATTAGAGGGTAGTAAATGGGATATAATAGGACTCAGTGAGGTTAGGAGGACAAAAGAAGCATATACAGTGCTAAAAAGCGGGCATGTACTGTGTTACCGGGGCTTAGCGGAGAGACGAGAACTAGGAGTCGGATTCCTGATTAATAAGGAAATAGCTGGTAACATACAGGAATTCTATAGCATTAACGAGAGGGTGGCATGTCTTGTTGTGAAACTTAATAAGAGGTGCAAAATGAAGGTTGTACAGGTCTACGCTCCTACATCTAGTCATGAGGACCAGGAAGTGGAAAGCTTTTATGAAGACGTAGAATCGGCGATGGGTAAAGTCAAAACAAAATACACTATACTGATGGGCGACTTCAACGCCAGGGTAGGCAAGAAGCAGGCTGGAGACAAGTCAGTGGGGGAATATGGCATAGGCTCTAGGAATAGCAGAGGAGAATTATTAGTAGAGTTTGCAGAACAGAATAATATGCGTATAATGAATACCTTTTTCCGCAAGCGGGTTAGCCGAAAGTGGACGTGGAGGAGCCCGAATGGTGAGACTAGAAATGAAATCGACTTCATACTCTGCGCGAACCCTGGCGTCATTCAAGATGTAGACGTGCTCGGCAAGGTACGCTGCAGTGACCACAGGATGGTAAGAACTCGAATTAGCCTAGACTTGAGGAGGGAACGAAAGAAACTGGTACACAAGAAGCCAATCAATGAGTTAGCGGTAAGAGGGAAACTAGAGGAATTCCGGATCAAACTACAGAACAGGTATTCGGCTTTAACTCAGGAAGAGGACCTTAGTGTTGAAGCAATGAACGACAATCTCATGGACATCATCAAGGAGTGCGCAATAGAAGTCGGTGGTAACGCCGTTAGGCAGGAAACCAGTAAGCTATCGCAGGAGACGAAAGATCTGATCAAGAAACGCCAATGTATGAAAGCCTCTAATCCTACAGCTAGAATAGAACTGGCAGAACTTTCTAAGTTAATCAACAAGCGTAAGACAGCGGACATCAGGAACTATAATATGGATAGAATTGAACAGGCTCTCAGGAAAGGAGGAAGCCTAAAAACAGTGAAGAAGAAACTAGGAATAGACAAGAATCAGATGTGTGCGTTAAGAGACAAAGCCGGCAATATCGTTACTAATATGGACGAGATAGTTCAAGTGGCTGAGGAGTTCTATAGAGATTTATACAGTACCAGTGGCACCCACGACGATAGTGGAAGAGAGAATAGCCTAGAGGAATTCGAAATCCCACAGGTAACGCCAGAAGAAGTAAAGAAAGCCTTAGGAGCTATGCAAAGGGGGAAGGCAGCTGGGGAGGATCAGGTAACAGCAGATTTGTTGAAGGATGGTGGTCAGATTGTTCTAGAGAAACTGGCCACCCTGTATACGCAATGCCTCATAACCTCGAGCGTACCGGAATCTTGGAAGAACGCTAACATAATCCTAATCCATAAGAAAGGGGACGCCAAAGACTTGAAAAATTATAGACCGATCAGCTTACTGTCCGTTGCCTACAAAGTATTTACTAAGGTAATCGCAAACAGAATCAGGAACACCTTAGACTTCTGTCAACCAAAGGACCAGGCAGGATTCCGTAAAGGCTACTCAACAATAGACCATATTCACACTATCAATCAAGTGATAGAGAAATGTGCAGAATATAACCAACCCTTATATATAGCTTTCATTGATTACGAGAAAGCGTTTGATTCAGTCGAAACCTCAGCAGTCATGGAGGCATTACGGAATCAGGGTGTAGATGAGCCATATGTAAAAATACTGGAAGATATCTATAGCGGCTCCACAGCCACCGTAGTCCTCCACAAAGAAAGCAACAAAATCCCTATAAAGAAAGGCGTCAGACAGGGAGATACGATATCTCCAATGCTATTCACAGCATGTTTACAGGAGGTATTCAGAGGCCTGGAGTGGGAAGAATTGGGGATAAAAGTTGATGGAGAATACCTTAGCAACTTGCGATTCGCTGATGATATTGCCTTGCTTAGTAACTCAGGAGACCAATTGCAATGCATGCTCACTGACCTGGAGAGACAAAGCAGAAGGGTGGGTCTGAAAATTAATCTGCAGAAAACTAAAGTACTGTTTAACAGTCTCGGAAGAGAACAGCAGTTTACGATAGGTAGCGAAACACTGGAAGTGGTAAGGGAATACATCTACTTAGGGCAGGTAGTGACCACGGATCCGGATCATGAGACTGAAATAACCAGAAGAATAAGAATGGGTTGGGGTGCGTTTGGCAGGCATTCTCAAATCATGAACAGTAGGTTGCCACTATCCCTCAAAAGGAAAGTGTACAACAGCTGTGTGTTACCAGTACTCACATATGGGGCAGAAACCTGGAGGCTTACGAAAAGGGTTCTGCTGAAATTGAGAACGACGCAACGAGCTATGGAAAGAAGAATGATGGGTGTAACGTTAAGGGATAAGAAAAGAGCAGATTGGGTGAGGCAACAAACGCGGGTAAACGACATCTTAGTTGAAATCAAGAAAAAGAAATGGGCATGGGCCGGACATGTAATGAGGAGGGAAGATAACCGATGGTCACTAAGAGCTACGGACTGGATTCCAAGAGAAGGGAAGCGTAGCAGGGGGCGGCAGAAAGTTAGGTGGGCAGATGACATTAAGACGTTTGCAGGGACAACATGGCCACAATTAGTACATGACCGGGGTAGTTGGAGAAGTATGGGAGAGGCCTTTGCCCTGCAGTGGGCGTAACTAGGCTGATGATGATGATGATGATGATGCCACCGGAAAGCGCTCTTAATATCTCTCGGAACGTGGGGATGCTCATTGATCGAACCGTTATCGCGCCAACAAATTTCCGCCGCACTTCACTCCCCCCCCCTCTCCCCGCTCACGCGGTGTCGAAATTTTTGGCACCGTTCCCAACCTTATCGATGCGTTGACGCGGAACCAATATGCGCGGGGCGCCCCGCCCGTCCATCGAGCGCGGGTGAAATTTTTCACGGTTCCACGCCGAAGCAGCTGACGTGTGACCCGCCTCGCGTTGGCAAAGCGGGCCCGTATGCCCAAGCGCAAAAGCACGGCACCAGATTGTACTGAGGGGAACCGCTCGGACGGGGTGGGAATTTTTTTTTAGAGCGCAGCTCTTTGGCGTCCGTTCCTGGGTTTCGCGTCGTCGTCGGTGTTGTCGTCGGCCTCGTAACCAGCTCCGCCCCCCTTTCATCCCCCCAGCGCTAGCAGCGACCGACTGATACCGCTGGATGCCGCTGACGCCGCTAGAGAGTCAAGATAACGTGACTGCATAGAACACCGTCGCCGCCATGCAGAAAGAGGAGGAAAGGGTCCCCCCCCCTGTTCTTGTGTGGCGGATAGGGTGCTCTTCAGTTGCCGACGCGCCGGTTATTTCACGTAGGCCCCGGCACGTCGACGAATACGTGACCACCTTCCCACGGCTAGACCTGCTTCTTAGCGCTGCGGAAGCGAGGGTATCATATTGTTTGTGTCGGCATCGGCGGCGTTGTCCCTGAAACCAACTCCGCAGCTGGGGTTGACTCACTATCGGCGTCAGCGGCATCAGTCAGTCGCTGCTATCTCTTCCCTCCTCCCTTTATCGTGTTGTCCGCTTGCTGCGCGCGCTTCTGCCCCCATCGTTTGCCGCTGGGTGTACACGCCGCCCCCCTCCCCCCTCTTCCTGCGAGTCTCCGGTTGTCAAAGCGCCGGCTCGAACTTAATTCCTTTCTTCGCTCCTCCTCCAATGCAACCCCTGTGCGGTGGCAATCAGAGAGCCAGATCGGTGGCGGCGGATCTGTATATGTGCACCGCCCGAGCCGAAATTGCCGCTGCCGTTCGCCCTGTGCGGTGGCAATCAGAGAGCCAGATCGGTGGCGGCTTGACATAAAGACAAACAGCAATTTCCTAACACTTATGCGGGAGAACATCCCGTTCCTCTCGCTCGTAACGCGTCCCACGGCTGTGACAACCTCGCGAGGCACTTTTTTTTTTAGCGCTCAGAACAGACAACAGATCATGCGCTCCATCTTTCGTGCCTTCCAAGGTTCCACGACTCAACATGGCAACCAACGCGAGTCTAGTTTGTTCTTAAAACATACAAGCACGACAAGAATCGCTGGGACGAAGCGCATTAGCCGAGGCTAAATGTACTCGTAGGTAAAAGATTCTTTGCACGAGGCTTTCAACCTCTTGTCATGCCACAGCACGCAGCGCACAAATTTTTGTCCGAAGGGACAAACGCATCCGCTCTCATATATAATGGTCAAACTCCTCCCACCTATCGTTAATCTCGATACTGATTCCTGCAAACCCGAGACCTTCGAAATTCGTAAGAACTACGCGGACGCGACACAGGGGAGTGGCTGGATTTCTTTTTTTTTTTTTCTCAAATATGTCCGAAGCACGCGTACCTGTTGTGGGTACCATGCGTATTATATTTTTATACGCGGCCCACAAGCATCCGCACCAAACCTGGAAGAGCAGAGACTGACAGGCAACAAATTGTTTTTGAAAGGCAACAAATCGGCAGCCGCGAAATTGCTGCTGCCGATTGTACGAACCAACTTGTTCGAAACAGTCATGGGTGTCCTTGGTCTTGGTCGCGGAGACCAAGTGGAAAACTTCTCAAAACTTGACGCAACATTCGTAAAACGGCAGACCGAGCCCAATTCCGTAAATTTTGCGGAAATTCTAGGAGAGCATGCCGGTATGCATCTACTTTGTCATTAGCTAGCACATACAAGATTTTCTCGTGTGGCCGTACACGCATGCAGGCTAACGGTAACTCGAATAACCGCGGAATTCCACTATAGAAGTTCGTTAAACGCACATCGTTTCTTCATTATTCATAACACGGATCCACACAAAGCAGGGAAAGCAGTAACGGCGATACCAGTGGTTGCATTCTAATTCACCTCGGGAGCCCCTTCCTAAATGCAAGAAAACCGAGAAATCGCTTCCACCGAATTTGATGCCCATGGTTCGTAGCATTCAAAACATGCTAACTGTAGCAAGCGCACCTTTAATTAGGTTGTATTTTTTACCCAGAATCGTTCAAAATTACAGAACTGCAAGAAAAAAAATGTTTTCAACTATGAGGATGTCCAAATTCGGTAAACTGCACATTTTGAAGGAGTCCTGACACGAACATTTCCTGCGAAGCCATCTTGCATTTTTTCGGTAACTGTCCACTCCATAATAATGCGGTACGACAGCTCTATTCTTCAAAGGCACCGCAAAATATTTAACCACGGGAGCTTCTAACCAACGCGCTAAAATAGGCGTCTCCAAGCGCAGCGCTACTTCGGAAGTGAAACGCCGTCAACGAAAGCAGAAGTGGCGGTGACCTGCTATCGCATTCCCCTCGAATGTCGCGCCAGTCATCCCGGTGTGGTGCTTGAGCGCCACACAATGACCGCGTCGCCAGAGGGTGTCAAAACTGTCAAACGCAGGATGGCACGCCCTCCCCTCTTGTCGAACCTGGTGCCGAATGGGCTCGGCAGGCTGCCAGTGGGTTCTGACACCACGAGACCGCCACCACAACAGGTTTCGATGACGTTCGCGTCCGATGCCTCACGTGACCGATTATCTGCTGCGCTCTCGAGGAATTGAGGCTCCACAGCGTAATTACTGCGTCAACGGCTGCCCGAAGAAGCAGTAAACGCGAGACAGCAGTGCGTACAGCCGAGATGTCCGTACTGCACCTGAAGCAGACGATTAAAACTGATGTATTTACACAATGCGTTCTCAAACATAGCACTTGGGAGTGGGAGTTCTGCGACACTCTTAAAGTATTGTAACAACATCACACAGGATTAAGCTCCATGTCGAATTTGACCGCTTTAGAAGCTCTCACAAATGGAGTTAACAGATCGTCGATATCTGTTTTTGGTGTAGATTTTATCTCTAATATCGTCAGCTGCCAGCCCTGCGGGCCGCTACCTCGTACGCGTTCGAACAGCCGGCGTTCGCTTACGCCTCACGCGATTGTCCAGGCCGCGCCGACATCGCGGCCTATAAGGCCAATCTAAGCCAATCGCGTGAGGCGAAACCGAACGTCGGCTTTTCGAACGCGCACAAGGTAGCGGCCCACGGCACCAGGTCAGACGGCCGCTTCGGGGCCTCCACGCAGGCGGCCTTGCTGTAGAACGACATTGAGAGGGGGGGGGGGGGGGAGGCGGTATTCTGCAAGTGTCTGCTTTGTGGACATGCCCATTTCGTCCGCTGCTGAAGTTGCTGACTGGCTCTCCTGACGCGTATCCCAGCCCAGCCAATCAGAAGTTCAGCAGCAGCCTACCGCCTTCGGTGAGAACCTAGGGTCGGAACGCGCAGGCGGCGTCATTGGTGAATCATCACGAGAACGAGCCACAAACAGACGCTCAGTACTTGTGAATAGTGTGAGAAGTAGCTTAACTGCCACAGCTTCGCTGTCCCTTATGTAGCAGTAGCTCCGATTGACGTGCATCTGCGATTGATTTTACTTGTCACGGTGCGTATACGTTAGGAAAGGATCCGTTGATTTCAACGTTAGGCGAGAGCCTGCCAAGCTTGAGAAGTCAGACGGAACGCCGTTATTAACGTTTCCCCTCATAACCTTAAAGTGCGCCGCCGTGCGCCTTACAGCCGCTATTTATTCAGTTTTGCTAAATTATTGACTCTCCCCAACCGCTGTTCAGGAGCCTGTTTACACAGCACCCTTGGGCGTTGCCTCCCTCCCGAAGCACCGACGCGCAGCATGAGCTCGCTAAAACAAACACCCAGTAAAGCATATCAACGCGTTAGGCCAAACCGGAGCCGACGACTCACCAGCAAGTGCCGGCGAAGGCGCATCTCCCAGAGGAAAAAAAAAAGAAAAAGCTCACTACGCCAGCGAATACCTTGACGCCCGCCGCACAGCAGGCGTCCGGTATCGTGCAGCAGAATACCAGACGACACGGCAATGCGCGGGCCGCTTAGGAAGCGTACAGATGCGTCAGCGGCGATGCGTGAAATGCAACAATCGGTGCCGTACGTACCCGCTTGGCGTACATCCTGTTCATGCCGTGAGTAATCATCTCCACTCCACCAAACCCACGCGGGCGACGACTGCAGCGCGCCGAGAACGGAGGGAGACGAGTCGGGCACTCTCTCGTTCCTTTGCGATCTCCCAGCCGCCGATGCACAGGCGAGACACAACACGGCGTGTGTGGGTCGTCGTCGGGCAGCCTCTTTCCTCACCGGCCACGCGAACAACACAAACAATGGTTCCGATCGAACGCCGGTTGCAGCCTCAGCGAAGACGAAGCGAAGCCAACCAACGGGACAGAGACACAAGTCAAAGCACGCGCCACTTCGATGCAAACGCACACACGGCGGTACCGAAGCTGCAGGGGGAGGGGGGGGGCGAAAAGAGGAAGCAGCAATGTGCAGAACGTGCACAGCTGGCTCGGGTCTTCTTTCTTTTGACTCTCCGCTGGCGGTGTCGTGAGATGCGCCGGTGCGATATGCAGAGAAACCGTACACAACGAGGCGGGCACCGACGCGAGCAGGACCGGCTTTTGTCGACTCCTATAACGGCTTCAGAATTCCTAAACGCGGACGCTCAGTAACTGCTTTGGTCCGGAGAAAAACGGCGTTGGTAGCGGGGACGACTCGAAGCTGACGACGCGCACCGACTGTTTCGACGGTGAGTGGCGTTGCCTTTCTATGAGACGACGTGACGATAGTCCTAACGGGCCGAACTTCACAATACACAGGGTCTCAGCAAATAGAACAGACTTGCACGTTTGAAGAGACCCCTCGAGTTTTTGGCGCACTCGCAACCCCGCAAAGGACACAACAATCACAGGCAGACGACGTACGGGCGGAGCCAAAACACAACAGACGACGGGAATAACACTGCGTGGCGGAACTTGAGGCGACGTCTGAGAAGCGGCAGAAGGCACGTCACGCCGATGTCGCCTTTGTTAGCGACGTCCTTGCGAGTGCCAGCAGAAATGGCGAAGTACAGTGGAAGTGCCGGGCCAACAGGCAGTGCACGCGCCGCGCGTGTGATGAGCGCACGGCGGGACGAGGTTACGCGAAGGCGTCGTAGAACGCGGACAACTCGCTCGGACCAGCTGGCCTCGAGCAGACGACGCGATTGAGTGGGATCGAGCTGCCTCCGCTGCCAGAGCAGACGACGCGAAACCGGACTGCGTCAAATGTTGCGCCTACAATGCAAAAAAAAGGGGGTGGGAAGAAAGAAAGCGAGGAGGTTTGGCGCGGCGCGCCTGTAGAGAGTGACACACAATGAGGCGAGGTTACAGAGGAGGGAGGAAGTACACACGCAGGAGAGAGTGCGAAGCAAGAAAGGAGGAGATTCCGATGAGGTCAAAAACGCCGGCCGGCGAAAGCTCGCGTGTGAACGAGCGGAAAGGAAAGCGAAAGTGCGACGACGGAAAGAGGGGGGAGAGGACAGAACCGACTGCTTCTTTTTTTCGCCCTCACCATTCCACTGCCCTCGTCGCGAAGACGGAAACCAGAAGTAGCCGTTGTCCCGGATTGAGGAGGCGTACAACAACGCAAAATAGAAAGAAAGGAAAAGGAAGACGGGGAGCGAAAGAAAGGCACGGCGACTAGGCGGTAGCAATGTCGGTGTCTCTCTCTCGCAGTCGTCCCAGTTAACCCTGCCACTACTAACCAAGATAGCGAGGCCGTGTCGGTTCGCGTTCAAACGTCCTCCGCTCCCTATGCAGACGTAGCTCCTGAAAGGAACGCATTCAACGATTGAACGCAAAGCACGAAAACCTCCGCAGCGGTGCCAGGTTTGCTGGCATGCATGGAAGTTGTGCGCGCTCCACGCAGGAATGATTTATTTTTTCGAAGCGAATAGCTTTCGTTGCTTATTAACGCGACAGCGTTAAGGGCCCTGTGTCGCAGATAATCCGGTGTCCGACGTCGTTCCGGCAAAAAGATTTTCGAACCAGCCATACACAGGCCCTCCATGTGGCGCAAAGGAAGTTACTTAACTAGTTAAATTTCTCAACCTAATATACATGGGAAAATCGTAAAGTACGACTTAACACCTACAGACATGATAGCGTTGGACTGTAATTGACGATACGAGAAAGCGTAATTATAATACGCGAGAACTCAAAGAAACCCCTTTTACAGCATTTCTACCAATCCGCAGACCGGCCACGGCGTCCGCCGTATGCGCGCGACGGCGCGCGAGTATCTCGGGGGCCGCGGAGCCGCGCGCCCGGTACCTTGCAACACCTCCAGATGGCGCTCGCCTCCGCCGCATCGCGGCCCACGCGAGAGGCCGCGTTTCTATCAGAAAGCCCGCCTTCGTGGGCAGTGTTTCCCGGTAAACATTAAGGTTACATACGCCGGGAAGCGTAAGAAGCAGTCAGGGATCTTTGAAAGCTATCGCGCTCCACTCTGAGGGGCGAAGCTTAAGCGTCCTCCATATTTTTTCACCGGTTTCACGCCTGAGGTTTGGCGGTCATTCGGCGCTGAAGCAAAGGGTGCGGGCTTCCGCACAAGCGAGTGACGGGGCTGCGTTCGTCGCACTATCAAGTATACGAGATCTTTTTAATAAAGAAAACCCGGAATGCGAACGCAGTTGTCACAATATTGTGAGTCTAGACGTGGCATCTGCAAAAGTAAAACAAATATTTCGTGAACGTTCCTTAAACATCCAGGGCTATTCCGGAGGTGGCAGAGATACGCAGGCGGGCGACAATGCGAAGGTGCAACTTTTCTTCCTAATGTCGTCCTGCGCGTAAGCGAGTAGGCGCGCTGACGCGCGAGAGCATTGAGGCATCCGAAAGTTTTAGATGCTCCTCCTCTCGTTTTCCAAGTTGCAGAAACTCGACCACCAACCTTCTCGTGTGAACAAGAACGGTCGGCACTAAGCGAGTGCAAAGGTTTCGAAAGGTAAGCAAGATTTACTTGCAACGTGTAGAACAAAAACAAGGCTAAGTACGATGACTTTGCTCATAAACAAAAATAATTAACGAGAGTGTTATGTTAAGCTCGCTTCGTCCTGACTGCGGTCAACGCGCGACAAACACAGCAACCGCAGACACGGTGCAATGCATCCAGACCTCATCATCAATCCATCTCTATAGGGGTATCGAAACTATCGTGTACACCGAGACTTGCAGAAAATAATTTACAACAATATGAAGCTTCCGACTATGTCATTTTTTTACATAACTTACAAGGGCTATTATATATATATATATATATATATATATATACACACAATTTTATTACGCCAATACCCCTCTCACCTGCGTATATACTACACATACCTTCGGCGAAGCTCAGCCTTTGGCAGCGCTCCAGCCTTCGCCACTCCGCTTGCAGCTGAGCTGCCTCTCTCAGGGCCTCGATCACTGTCTCGGGTGTTTGCCGCAGCGTTCACATTTCGGCGCGTCGCTATAAGGCACGCCGGCTGTTGTCGAAGGCGCACAATGCCGCTCGCAATGCCATCGATTCAGAATGGCGTTCGGAAACGAGGCGGACATTCGCGACAATTCAAACAAAGGTTGTCGCGCCGTCCGCGATGCAATAAACAAGCCTGCGCCCTCGTGTGCTTTCAGAAAGAAAGAAGAAGAAAGCATGAAAGCTTGGAGAGCGGTTCGTTATATGCGCCGGCGGGTCGACGCCATTTTATACGCGGCACTATTCCATTCTATTAACATTCCAGAAATAAATCAATATTTTGCACGATAAAAACATTGGAAACTATCGTATATAGGCATATTATCTTACATTAGTGTGAATTCCCCGTGGATAATTACGCAAGCCCATTGTGGTGAATTATAGCTAATACCCGGGCGGTTTCCGAAAGTGACATTAGATTCGTATTGTCAGTGGGAAAAGAATAAGAAAAAAAAAACAGAAAAAAGGAACAGCCGGGGCAGGGACAGGGGTATGATGGAAGCCGCAGTGAATCAATCGGGAACTTCTCGACGGCGGAACAAAACATTTCCGCGACAGCGACCAAGAAGAGAGCCTGGCGAACAAGGAGCATAACATCGAATGGTTCAATTCTAGCCCACTCCAGAACGAAGCTTCCGAAATTTTATTCCTCAAAGGAGAGAAACCGCGACAGGCAGTGGAGAATGATTAACAGATTCGACTGACAAAAAGAAAAATTCTAGACGGGAGCGGTAAACGAGCGCACAATCAACCTTAGGCAGCAGCTGTATGTCAACAGTAACGCCTCACAATAAGGACAAAATTGCGAGAGAAAAAAAAAGGGGGGGGAGGAATTTTCATTTTTTTTTGTCCCTCAAACACGAAATATATGGAGGTTCTAGAGCAAGCATGTTGCCGGACGACGAGCGACACGAATCGGCGCGGGTAGCACAAAAAGCGGAGTGGGGAACGCGTACACAAGGCATTGCGTACGCGCTCACAGTTTCTGCGCGTATGACGGGCAACTTGCCGCTACCCGTAAGAGTGTTCAAACATTTCATTCTACCGGTACTAGCGGTGGAAGCTTGGAGGCTAACAAAGAAGCTTGGGAAGAAGTTAAGGACAGCTGAAGGAGCGACGGATCGAAAAATGTTAGGCGTAACTTTAAGAGACGAGGAAAACAGAGGCGCGGATTGTAGAGGATTGGCCGATATCCTGTATAATTGGCATGAAGTTGGGTAGATAATCGACTGGGCCATTAGTGCTGCAGCATGCGTGGCAAGCGAAGGGAAGCGCAGTCGAGTACGGCAGATAAACCAGCCCGGTGTGATGAAAGTGGGAAATTTGCAGGCACAACATAGTATAAGCTAGCGCATGACGTGGAGGGTGGGCTTGGGGGGGGGCAGTAATTGGACATCGCGAGCGGCCTTCCTGCCGCACCGGACATAAAAATAGGCCGATGATGACTAAATTAGGCAACAATTCGCCAGCTTAAGATGGCATCGGTTAACGCAAGACAAAGGCCATGGGAGATCGACGGAGAGAAGCCTTCGCGCTCCCACATGTGGCGATCACGATGACGATGGTGAGAAACTGGCTTGCAAAAGCGCCTCTCAGGTTCGGCTCACTCACTGCGCACAATCGTCCGGCTACTCCCTGTGGTGACACGTCTCACTCAGATTAGCCGAGCACTCGATTATCCGACTGCTCCCTAAAGGGTTGCAGAAAATAGCGCAGCTCCCTCTTCGCAGTAACTCTATTTCTCACTACCTCGTATTACGGTGCTCAGGCGTCCTCGCACCTGAGCAGCCGCAAAGAAAAACAAGTTCCCTATTCGAAGCCTCGCTCGATTACCGTCAATTGATTACTCACGCTAGATAGACAGATGCAACAGTAATACACGCCCCTCCCTGTCCCCTTCACACACACACACACACACACACACACACACACACACACACACACACACACACACACACACACACACACACACACACACACACACACACACACACACACACACACACACACACACACACACACACACACACACACACACACACACACACGCGAGCGCAGCTGTTCACCAGCAAAGCATCACACATGACCGAAATAATGGAGATGATGGCTATGCGGTGGTGGTGCTATTCAGCCAATCAGAGAGGCTACGGGCCAGCCCTGCGAGCCAGAGCTGACACGATGGCAGATTTCCCAATATGCTGCGGACAGTTGTCCAGGGGCGCGATCTTATCACGGTTGGAACAACGAACCGGTCGCTTGTCCTCGCGCGATTGGTGATAATCGCGCGCTTTCGTCGGCAAAAGGCCGATATTCCAACCAATCACGCCAGGGTAAGCGTGCGATTCGCTTTCTGAGCCATTATTGGATTGCTCCCCAGAATAGCATTCCCGCTTTAATCGGTAACGACACAGGGAGCATTGAGACCGCGATCACAGCACAAATTGGACGCGCCGACGCCGCTCGCACCATGCCAAAAATGCGGCGCCGGAAATGCATTCAACGGTCCCGACGATCGCTCGAACCACGTGGCCGCTTATAGGAAACGGAGCGCTTGAACATACGTTTCGTGTTTCCTGTGGCGTCGGCGCGCGCGTATTTTGCGAAGACGACCGATATGCCTGCGCTGTGGTCACAGACTAAAACGCCTTCCGCGTTGATGTGTATGGGCAGCCGGCGCTTAAACTTCGCATGCCATAACAGCAGCGCTGTAACGCGCAACCTACACTAAAAAAAAAAAGGAGACGTTACAGAATTTGGGGCCTATCTCGTCGCCAAACGATAATTGTCATCTGTCTTGCCTGCATTCCCTTTCTTGAAAACACTGCGCTCGCTACTTTCCTGTCGGCAATGCTACGTCATGCTGATAACGCGCATGCCGTTCGTTACTGGAAAGTACCGGGCTCGCCGCGTTAAAGAAAGGAAATGCGGACAAGAATGATGATTATTGCTGCGTGGCAAATATACACCCCAAAGCGTGGAACTGTTTTTAGAGTGTAGAGTGTAGTTGCACAATCGATGGAACTACACCATTACAGTACCCCCAGGCCAGCGCCGGCTCCCTTGTCACAGACCGATTGGGAAAAGGGTTACGCCATGTTGGCCAAGGCATCAACCAGCGAGAAAAGAGCACGCACGCGCAGGGAGCCGCGTTGTGCGTGGTTTTTGCGCGGCCACTCGTTCGCAGCGCATTGCGCGCAGCCGCGGTTTCGCCATTCTCAATGACGGACGCGGAATGAATTATCCTCCTGCACGTGCAGATTAAAAGCGCGCCGCCTTTAATGCGCACTGGCCCGGCGCCGCAATGGCGTCGCGAAAAGTCACGTGAGCTCGCTCGCTCGCAAATGGGATTTCGGCAGCAGGGGGCGCGCGCTCCGCCCTTGGCAATAGAGTTGTCTGCTAAAGATAGCAGAGGGAACTGTGGCACACTTATCTATTGGAGCTACAATACGGCACTTCAAAACCGCATGACCGGAAACGATGAGCCGTACCTGGATTCGCCTCAAATTCGTACTTGTGGCTTCAAACGGCTTAGTGACTTTAAACAGTGATAATTTTCAAGCGATTACGTCGCTGAGCGTGCAACATTTCGCAATGACTACGCACGTGCGCGAAGGCTATGCGCGAAATTCTATGCTACCGGCGGCGAAAGAAGCGTCGCGTAGGGCCGCAATTTTCGGGTTGACGTAAACACGCAGCCGCAAAACGCTAGCTCCGGCACGGCCCGCGAGCAGGAAAGCAAGAACAAAAGCCCCCCGCGCCCATAAAGAGTCCGCCAGCCAGCAATAAACAACGTCCCCAAGGTGGGGTACGTATGCTGCCGGCAATGTGTACACACGCGTCCTTTTGCTTTCTCCCACGGCGGCGACACTTGTGACGTAACAGCGTCCGACGGGGCGTGGCTACAGCGTTGCGCGACGTCGCGCGATCACGTGATGAGGCGCCCAGCTGCAACCACGACAGCGGCGTGGCGAGCGAGAGCAAACACAGGGGGAAACCCATTGGGAGAGAGGGGGGAGGAGGAGGCGCACAGCGACATGGCATCGCGCTTCCGAACATGACGGGGAAAGCTGGCGACGCGTGTAACGGATATCGCGTTTCGCAAAAAAAAAAAAAAAGGGGGGGGGAGGTTATAGCAGGCATTCCTCGTCATCGTGAAGCAAGAGATGCCGGAACGCCCTCCCGAGACCGCTTGTACATTATATATATCGCGCACTGCATTCAATCCTTTCCGCATTAACTGAGCAGCGCTAACATAAAAATATTCACCTCGAAGAATTAACCTAAGATGATCCATTCACGTGCTCATCGCTAGTAAGAACCAAACTGCGAAACCATTCTGCCCCCCGGGATGTCTTAGGGTGTCAAGGGGTTACATTAAGACTGCAAGCTGGACAAGTGGGAACCGATTCATTTTGAGAAAGGCACCGAACAGCATCGGCTCGCGGTATCACCCGAAGCCACCGAAGACTAAAACCTGAAAATAATTCCGGCGTTTATCGGACAGGCAAGGCTTCCGGACTAAATGAATTGCCATTCCACAAATGCCAACTCACGCACCCAACCCTCCGTACACACGGATGAGTCCTGTCAAGCGAGAGTGGACGCCGTAACCACCGACGGTTGACTAAACACAAGCAGACGCAAAAAAGAAAACAATATTACACGTGACACTTGCCGACGTGTGGGACAGGCACCAACACAATGGAAGGGCTTCGGTGATAAACAATAACAAACTTAAACGGCGACGGACGCTTTGCGTATATTGAAATACGACGGAGAAAGAACAATTCCTCGATGCCAGCATAGGGCTACACAAATGAGCCTCACAAATGGGAAAGCACGTTTACGAATGCCGCAAATAGAATCATATTAATTTGCCAGCTATTACCGGCAGGTATTTCGGAGAGGTGACCAATCTGCGCCTCGCAAAAAAGTGACTGCGGTAACAAGAGGCACCAGCGTTTACAACCGAAGAACGTAGCTCGGTCATCGGTTATTTAATTAACGATATGTAGCGTGCTTGAGCGTTTTCCGACTTTTTAAAGTGCTTCTTCTGATCAAAATTCTAAAACTTCGTTCTATGTATTATTCTTTTATTATTATAGGTTCATTGCTCTGTATGTCAGCTACATCGCTATACTACCTCACCTCTGTTTACTAAATGCACATTCGTATAATAGGAATATTTTGTACAGTCGAGCAACGGTTACATCGCATCACCCTGCCACAGAAAAGAAGAAAAGAGAAACTCAACAAGGAATACGAATTGTCGCACCACATACACTAGCAAAGTACTCTTAAATATCTCGACAAGAATGCATAAACGACAAACAGAAAACTGCTTTTCTTTATCCCGAGGCAAGAAGAGTCGAGCTGGAGCATTCAAGAGACCACAGCATCGGCTCAACCAAATTCTAGGGGAAATGTAGTGAAGAGTACCCGCTATCTGCACGCAAGTTAACTGGAGCGTGGCGTGAAGTTTCACTCGCATCTTATTTTATCTTCTGTTTACATCACGACCTTTCAATACGCAATTAGAATACTTTAGACCACCTCCCCCTCCGTACGCGCAGTAGCACGTCAGCGGTCACATACTCACGCCGGCAAAAATATGCACACCTTCAAATACAGAGCTCTTCTCTCTCTCTCTCTCTCTCTCTCTTGAACGTAAGACACTGTGCCAATCAACTGTCTCACGCGTTCTCCTCAACAAAATCCCAACGCAAGAGGAAAAGGGGAAGTAGATAGTCCTGCTTCTCGTCAGTCCAAACGCCGTTGTAACAATGAAGCAACAGGTTAGCAGGCTAACCAGAGCTCGCCCACGATCCATTGGTCACCTTTTCCCACGGCCAGGCAAACTAGGCGGCCTTGGAGCGACGTCGTCCGCAGAGTCCAGAAACGCTCCGCGTTACCCCCAGGTCGCGCGCAACATCACGCTGTACTGCACCCAACACGCGCCGCGGAGGACGACACGTCAACGCGCGCTATCCTCTCAACGCAAGCGCAGGCGCTCGGGACACTCCCCTCTGACTCCCAAGTTCCGTGCAGCATTTTCGTTTTCAATATGGAAGCGCTGGTTCTCGCGCGCGACTGGAGGAGGGCGGGTCGCCGACGGAAGTGGATCTAGCGTCACGGCCGTGGGAGAGGAACGCACCTCGCAGAGTAGGGCGCGCAGTGACAGTGGGGTATACGTACACGGGCGATGCGCCGCCGGGAACACTGATGTATGTAGGACGTCCAGCCACAGAACTTCCCGTTGAATGTGTGTGTGTTTTTTTTTTTTTTAAGCGAAGATATTTAAGTGCCGGTGTGTGGGGCTGGGTGACAAAAAACTCGCTCGGGGAAGTCACTCCACAAGCGAACTACATATGGGTAACTCTGACCTAGTCGCTCGGTTGCACGTATGTAAATAGTTCTCTACTCCACGTCTTTTCGCCCACCGTGTCAGAGAAGCCGTGCAAGCGTTACCGCGTTCCCTGCATTTCTCTCTATTTCACATATACGTACGCCTCGTTCGCCTCCTTTTCTTTTTTCAAGGCAAAAGCCTTTGTAGGCTCACGGTGAAGTTTGGGTCGGCAGACCCGACCGCCGGAGTGCCCGTCGAAGCGTGATCACACCATATGAAGACAGATTAAAGACAGATAAAAGAATGAAAAATGATTGATAGTGACAGTTAATGAATCATAACGTCATAATAGAGATTGGTAGAGGTTAACAATGACTAGTAATGACTAATAATGACTACTAATGACTTGTAATGTCTACTAATGACTATGAAATAACCAACATGTTTAACGACGGCTTGTAATGACCGCAATTGATTACACATAGCTAAAGATGCTTAGTAGTGAGCAGTAATGACTAAAAGAAGAGAAAGAGAAGAGGCAAAGAGAAATAGGCGAATGATAAGAGGAGGAAGAGTAGGCTTTCGCCGTTCACCTTTTAAGAGAGATCTTAAGACACAGTAAAGTTTCGTTCGCCCTCTGTCCTCGCTTCACCGTTGGAACTTGAAGCTTCTCGGACGATGATCGGCAGTTGTTGATCAAACGCAGGCAGGAAGCGATGAGATCAGTTGTACAAGAAATATTTATAGGTAAACTTATCTATATACATGGCAGGTAAAACAAATACATTACAAACTTGAACAATTGAGAAACAAAGTCTCACTCTTCGACTGTCTCATTGACTGTTAGAGCCCAGACTCGTTTTAACGTACATAGTACGGAGGCTCACTGATCTATCAGCAATCCTGATTTCAGCCAAGTCTGAGGGACAGCATGTCATCCCGATTTTTATAGCCCAAATATACAAAGAAAAAAAGGCGGTAGGGCCGTTGGCCCGTCCCACAGGTTCAGTTGCCAATCAGAGTCAACCGTTTGTTAAGCCACAACCCACAGGGATGGGCTTACTCTTAAAAATAAACATATTGGAAAACAAAGCTCTTTTCCTTCTTCCCTAAAACTCCGTTGCCCTCTCATTTCTACGTAGTTAGGGACGGGCTCAGCAAAACACGCCAGGCCCGAACAAGTTATCGCTAGACCGCCTCAAATCCCAAGGGCGTCTCTAGGCCGCAAATGGCTCGGAAGCAGGGGCATCGACACCACGTAGTGCAGCTGTACTCAAAGTTTGTCCGTGTGGGAGACTGATGGCCGTCCTCGTCCTTCAAACTTATTGTCTACAAGACAAAGTTCTCCGAGTGCGTGTTTACAAGACGCTGCCGTCCGAATGCACTCTTTACGTGTGCACCGCATGCCTACAGCGTGCACTGTAAGCTGGCCTTCGACACCACACAGGCAGTCGCACCCAACAAGGCTGGCGATTGCGTTCCGGACGCGTAGAATAGATCCCTGCTCCGTATATGCGGCACGGGGTCAAGGTTGCTAAGCCCTTCTTAACCTCGGCGGCGCCTCCACTTAGTCAGGCACTCGGGCGCCAGACCCACAATACCATGTACAGCGGTCCCTTTCAAGGCTGGTCTGTGTGGACTCGTGTGACCGTCGGCGGACTGCCAACACCCTGCGCACAATACCGACTTCCCGGAATCGGCACTCGCCCTCCTGGCGCCTGCCGCGACGCGTCACCCAACACCGCGCGGTCCGTGACCCCACATAACACAGAAACGGTTGCCCCGCTGACATGGGGGGGAAGTGAACCCCCTCTCTATACACACAGCACGTGGCCGATTCGTGACACTTAAGAACACGAAAAATCAGAGCGACCTTAGAGACACCCTGTAATTTCTTTCTTCCTCTCCTCTTCCTAATCTTTCCACGCAACCCCCGCCCCCCCCCCCCCACGCTCCCCAACTCCCGCTCAAGGAAGCAAAACGTGTCCTAATAATAATCATCATCATCACCGTAGTCAACATATCTCCATCGCAGGACGATAGCCTCTCCAAGCGATCAACACTACTTCCCACGGTCAGCCGGTTGACGTCGCTACCACTTTCCCCTGTCTCCCTCTCTCGCTACCAGCGTGTATCCTTCGTCTGTCTCAGCAGACACCACGCGTCCCTACATTCTACTCTAAAACCGTCTACGTGGATGGGAGACGGTAAATCGAGCTCAATCGGACGACGCCCACAGCGTTACCCAGGGCCTGGCTTCTCGGCCGTTGCGGTACGTGAGTAAATGCCGGGGGGAGTCTGAGAGACCCAGGCAGTCCGGATTTGCACCTCTCCACGCGCGCGTGAAGGACTAGGTCGAGAAGCGTTAAAACACGTCAGCAATACATAGTGAGAACGGCGTTGAACGATTGTACTTACGCTTAACGTTGCTGCAGGTTATTGATTTACGCTAATCGACTGCATATTACTGTACTTTTGGGCATGTCCGATCACTTCTTTTTTCTTTTTCACACCGAAGCTGTCAGTGCAACTAGAAAGCACTCAAAAAACATCCCATGCAATTTCTCATGCTTACATGAAACAAAAAAAAATGTAAGGACTATAGCTCAATCACGAAGTTTACATTCTGAGGAAATGTGGGAAATGTTAGTTTCTGGAGACTTCGTACCGTTTGTGGCTTAATTTATTGCAATGAAAACAATCGCCGAGCAGTTTCCCTGTGTATCTTTTATGTCTAATACGAGGTTTCTAGCTGCTAATTTCCCCTGTTATCCTCGGTGAACTAAACGAATCGCTTTGTTTACGTATGTATGGTGAAAGTATGAGGACAGGTTATAGGTAATAAGTATGCGAATTTCAAAGTGGGTGCGTTAACTGCGACCTTTGCAATGAATTACGTATGGAAGCAAGCCGGAGCATCACCCGTGAACGCACGCAATATTACCGCGCGACTGGCCGCTCGAGCCACATTGCGGGCATTCGCGGGCTTATTTAACACTGGGAAAAAACAAAAATACTTTTATAGCACGCACTGAACAACACAAAGCTGTGTCGGGAGTGTTTCATGTAATGTAATTAGACGGAATGAAAAAAAAGAAATACCCCGAGTATCTCCAAGCGACAGCGAACAACATTACCTTGGTACCGTCCAGCTACGTGGCATTCGCATATCTATAAATCTAATTGGTGCGTTACAGTTGGAACACCCTGTATACCACCCATGGCGACGGACTTTCAGTACGACAGCTACATTGAGCACACGTAGCAGCTCAGGGTCATTATCTTTAGTGCGTACCTCCGGTCCATTACACTATAGGTTCATTACCTCACATTCATTAGCAGAGGGGATTCCTGGCCATTATGGCCTCCTTCGGCTTTGCCGGAGAACTCGGCGGGCCGACTAAACGTTGTGCAAGCCTTTGCGGAACCCTATTATACGCGCGGTCGTTGTTCGGGCTGCATTCGGGCGTTACCCCTGCGCCTCCTCGTCGTCCCGCACAGCCGACGCATTGGCCGGTTGAACTGCATGCAAGCAAATCATTGCGCGTTCGACACAACTCGGGAAAAAAAACAAAGAAAACTGCAGTTCCTGCACCAGCATGCACGACCACGTGCGACGTCCTTTCTCTGCAGCAAAAGGTGCCCGCCACGAGTGTGGCGGAGGGCTACTTCCGTTCTTTTTTTTTCTTTTTTTTTTTTGCAAATCATAGGTACTATCATTATCTGCAACAGTCTACTTTATGTTCCCGACAATACGAGGGCCTCACGTAGCGATATTTAGTTAACCTCGTTTTGCCATCACCTGACTCTATATATATATATATATGACGTACCTAGCTGCAGCAGCATTAGCTGTAGTAGTCACTACAGTGCTAAACGTCGCATTGGTAGCAGTAATATCTCGTGTCTGCGGGCCACATCAGCTTTGAAGAATCGGCCGAGAAATTGGTAGCAGAAACACAAAAGAAGTTGGAGAATATTTAAATGCAAAACAGTTTAATCAGTTCCAGCATACCGTATCTGTTGGCTCAAAACAAAAGGAAAACATTTTCGAGTCACGAATTACAACATAGAAACACTGAATTTAAACACCAAGATAGGAAGTCCAACACAGCTCGGATAAACAGTTTGAAAAATGGCCAGGCTTAGCTTGGTTAAGCCAAGAATGCGTTGCATATTGCGCGCGAGTTGGGGCCCAGCTTTTCCTCCGGCTGTTGTGACGTCACGTCACGTGGTTGCGCTAAAGGTCAATGGTGGCTGCCCGGCCGCGCCCAAGGGCTGAACTGAGTGATTGCAATATGCAACGCATAAAAACTGCGGCACGGATTTAGGCCAACCATCAAGCTTGAATATAGGGGGCCCCTTCCACTTCCTGTTAGCGACATCCCACCGGGGCACAGCATGCCAACGCTCGCAAACAATTTTGATCGCCGTACTTTATTATATTCACGCCACTGCCGCGGCTTCACAGTCCGTCACCGGCGGTGCTGTCGCTCGAAGCAGTGCTCGGCCCACCGATTTCTTTCTTTTATCATTTTCTTCTTTTTTTTTTTCGCTTTCGCACAACGCCTTCAACCCCGAGCAGGCTTTGAACGACGCTGCATTGTAAGCCGAAGACGAGGAACAAGAAACAACTTTCACGACGCGTAAAATAAGTGCGGAAACGGGGCACGACGGCGGACAGCCGGAAGTCCCGCCAGCTCAATGAGAAGAGGAACCGGAAGCGTCAGTCCAGGATATATACGGAAGAAGCAAGCACACAAGTTACGGGAAGGATCAAATTACGGGCGCCTCTCCTGGTTTCGGTGCTCGCCAAATTGCACGTGTCACCTCCAAGCTGTCTTCCCATTAAAGCGAGGCCTTGCTTGTGGGTCGCACGTTATAGGTCCCTTCCGATATCCGATTGGTAACCTTACTTCCTGATCTGTACCGCAAGCGTGCGTGAGTGTGAAGCGCGTGTGTGTGTTTGCTGGAATAAACGTCGAAGCTGCGAGTACAGAGTGTGAAGAGATGCGCAAGCAATACGTAGCGGCACATACACATTAGGAGCACAAATATTTCGGCGCAATTACGCGTTCACGCACGGTGAAACAATCCTACAGAAAATCCGAGGAAATGCGCGCGACAACTCGCGACGAGTTTCACGCGGGAAACGGCGCAGTCGCATAACAAACGACGCGAGGAAACGGCAGAACGTTATTACGGTTACTTTCAACGAAACGACCGAACCCGATTCGGAAGATATCCCAACACACTTCCACGTCCTCACGTTTGCTGGCACAGAAGCGAATATGTAAACACAACAAAGCGCTACACACACGTGAAATCATGTTATCGCGATGTACCAGCAAGGCTGAAGCATAGGCAAAGAGGTGAGAATGTTACATTGACGACAGAAAATATAAAATAAAGAAGCTCAGTGCCCTTCCACTCTGTGAAGAAGGATGACCAGCGAAGCTCTCTGTACGTGGGCCCCTTAATAGCGAACCGCGCCTCCGCCGAGAGTCGGCCCGGCATTGCGCTATCTCCGGGATTTTGTGTCTACACACGGACATGATCCTGGGGGAACTAGCCCTTAACAGCTTCGCTGTAAAGAAGAAGAAAGAAGGCCCAGCTCAGTCGTTCACGAGAAACGAGGTTTCGCAGGCAGCGAGAACGTATACAGCGACAATGCATCGTTTCGAAAGATTGATCCGGGCGATCACTGACCGCGGCAGACGACGACGCTCAAGTGAATCTAAGCAGCCCCGTGACCCGCTTATAACCCAAGGTCTACAAGTCGACGAAGCCGTCGGCCTAAGACGACAGTTGCCGTTTCACACACTCGCTTAACTGCATAACCACTTCTCCTCATCGTTCGTGTGCAGTCATTTATAAGGGACTGGCAGCAGTATACGTAGTCTTGCAAACAGGGCTCATTCGTAAGGGTTAAGCCGGCTCCGGGCGCAGGAACGTCGCAGCTACACGAACGTTAGTACGCCACACGGCCTTGAAAGAACAGGACGAAAAAAAAAGGACCAACACGCCACATACGAATACCAGGTCATCCATTCGACGGCCTTCAGCGGCCTCCCAGCAAGCCCCTTCCAGCAAATGAACGCCTTTCTCGCATCACTTGACTCCAGCGAAGCTCATCGGCGAAGCTGCTCCATCGGGAGCCATATAGGATACACACAGCCATAGCGCAATGGCGGTGCAGAGCCCCATGGCCGGTTTATCCTAAACGAGCGGGACCGGCGAGCATTCCGCGCGTATATACACACCAAAAGCGCGGCAATCAAGCTCTCTTTCTGCCAGTCACGTCTGCGCCCAGATAAGCTTCCCGGCCCCCGCACAGCCGTCTTCCCAATGCTGCCGATGCACCCGCTTTTCATGTGCAAGCACTCCTGCTTTTTTCCCGAGCCTGTCTTTCAGCGGCGTGTGTGTAGGCCTATGCCACGCAATAGAGCTTACAGCCTCCTCCACCCCCACCCCCACCCCGGTCACGTGGGTCTCACATTGTGCAGCCGCGGCACGAACGGTCATTGGCGGCGGCCATCCGCGTCGAACGGCAAGGGTGCAGGCTTGCCCGCAGCGTTACGCATTTCTTCGCGATCACTACTCTCGCGCGACATCGTCGCTTCCCAGTGCGCGGATGGTGTGCGTGTGTATCACACACACACACACGCACACACGCACACACGCGCGCACACACACACACACATATTATATATATATTATGAGAGAGAGAACTGCTGGGCCAACTCAAAGTAACGAGCAAATTCGAGCGGAACGAGACAAAAATGTAGAATAAAGAAAGCCTGGGAAAAGCAAACCGTTTCCTCACACTTTTTTATTCCTTTGCCAAGCATAAGTCCCAAGTTTGGAAATCATGTTCTGCTACGTTTTGGAGTCCCTCTGAAATTTTTCCTGCAGCTTTCACGGCCGCAAATACTTTTTTTTTTTTTCACAAATGGGTGCGAGTCGAGGAAAACGAGACTTATAGGCAAGTGGCGAGGAACGCACGCGCCCACTGAAAGAGATCCAGCGGAACGAAGGGAGAAAAAAAAAATTTGAGGACTACATTTCAGTTCCGAGCAAAAGCATGCATGTGTCTATCGTAGGAACTGCTGCGGCCGCCGACTGGCACGCGAACAGCGAACGCAGTCACAACCAGGGTTGCACGTACAATGGCACTGGAATTCGTACGTCGGTCAGCCGCGCAAGAAGCGTGCACTTGGCGGCGGAGAAACTAGGGTGCCTCGATGCGCGCGCTCCCCTCCGCGCGCATCGAGGCACCCTAGGAGAAACTAAAACTCCTTAAACTTCGTAAAGTACTGCCACGCTTTGAAAAATGCCGCTTCCTCCTCGCGCGCTCTGGCCTAGGCCGACGCCGCGTCGCTATTGGCCTAATAGCATCACGTGGGCCCTCGCGCCGTGCATCAGCGCCATTTTTGCTCGAGAAGCGTCTAGGGAGTAGCGAGGAGCGCATTTGGCGCCGTTGCTACGCTCGAGCAGTGTAGGCGGCGCCACGGTCGAGGAGGGAGCGTGAAAGAGGATAAACGAGGAGGAGTGAAGGCGGAGGAGGAGAGTGTCGCTACTTTACGAAGTTTAAGGGGCTTTAGGAGAAACGCGACCACAGCGCCGCCACCACCAACCGCAGCACGTAGAACCTGCGGACGCCACGGAGCGTCCGGCGATTAGCGAACGCGGCCGTCGGAGCACTGAAACGGTTCGAACACCGATTCAAAACGGCAGGAAGCGGCAGAGAAATGTATTCGGTTCATTCAATGATGCGCGCTTCGAGGCGCGCGGTTGTTCCAGTACGACACCGTCCGTTATTCGGTCGCGCGATCACGTGCACAACTCGGCCGGTGATCCGCGGCGTATCTAGGGAGGGGGGGGGGGGGGGGGGGCACATACAGTGCCAACGGCAAACACAAGCTGTATACCTATAAGCCGAGACTCCCTCCCTACATGTGTGTTCTGTCCCGCGTGCACAGGTGTCTGGCGATGACGTATACTTCCCCGCGAAACAGAAGTGTGCGGGAGAGCTCGAGAATAACCGCTCCTGTGGTAGAAATAAACTAAAATGAAAATGAAGAGAAGGTAAAAAAAAAGAGAGACCAGGCTCCGCAAACCAGAGAGAGCAAAAGCGCGCGCGCAGAAGGTTGGCGCGCAGGAACAACGCAAGCACGCCGACGGGCGGGAAGAGCCACAGCTCTCGCGGACAGGCGGATTCCGGAAAGCGGACGAAACGACAACAACTAAAGAAGCCAAGCTGCAGCGGAAGCGACACGCCACGGGAAAACCGGACACCCCCTTCACCCCCCCCCCCCCCCACTCGAAGCACAGCACAGCTGCCTCGATCCGATGCGCGCGTGCGAACGCGTTGACGCTTCCGCAGCGCCGACGACCAAGGACGACGCTGCGCACGGACCTCTGCACTATACCGGGCGCGGCCACACAACCGAAACGTACACATTTAGATGATGATTTCGATACGATGAGGGGACAAAAATTAAAGGAAAAGAAGTTTGCCGGCAAGCGGACTACGTAGGCGCTATTAAAGAATTAGAATTTTTTTTTTTCTGAAGTAGAAACAAAGCAAAAACTTGCGCAGCTTGCACTACAGTGGTGGTGCAAGGCTGCTGTCAACAGCGTAGGTTGTGATCACCTACCTTTTACGTGCCTTGCCCGAGTTGTTTGCAGGTTTTGCGAGGTTATGCTAGATTTCACTAAGCTATTGGTAGGCTTGGCGAAGTCGTTTCTAGGTTTTGCGAGTTTACGTGCCTTGCCCGAGTTGTTTGTAGGTTTTGCTAAGCTGTTTGTAGGCTTGGCTAAGTCACTTCTAGGTTTTGCGAGGTTATGCTAGATTTCACTAAGCTATTGGTAGGCTTGGCGAAGTCGTTTCTAGATTTTGCGAGTTTACGTGCCTTGCCCGAGTTGTTTGTAGGTTTTGCTAAGCTGTTGGTAGGCTTGGCTAAGTCACTTCTAGGTTTTGCGAGGTTATGCTAGCTTGGTTATGCTAAGTTGTTGTCTCGGCGCGCTTGGCGCTGGAAGTTTTCGAGCAGTCGCTGGCCGGGATCACTTTCTCGGCGACGTCGAGCGTTCAGGCGCCGGCTCTCGCGTTCCCTGGACTGAAACTCGGGACACTCGGCGTCGCCTCTTCTCGGCCGCAGCTTCGGCGCGCTGTTCCGGTTCGGCTCGGCGGCGACGCATCACTTCTCGCTCGGCAGTTCGGCGCTCATCCTGGTAAAGCCGCTTCTTGGGGCGTCCTGACTTTCTTCGGTCTTCCCATGGCAGCAGCACGTACGCACGCAGTAGAGGCGAGAGGTGTGTCGCTGCGCCGGCTGTTCCGCGCTTTTACTGGCCTGTGACGTCGCAAGTCCGCCCTATGCCCGTGGGGTGCGAGGAGGTTACGTGGCTCGGCGCTCTCGCAGGTGGTTGCTAGGCAACGCGAGGCGCCGCACAGCTGGGCTGAGTTTTCTGGTAACGCTCTACGGCGGAACTAAAAGTTTAACAGCTCCGCTGTTTAAGATGATAATATTAAAGAAACATTCGCAGACATATACAAGCTCACCGCCCGCATAAAGCACCGCAAGTATATACAGCTTGACACAGCTACCAATGATAGCATTTTTAAACAAGACGGGTCCATTTTACGCGAAGACAACCAAGTGCATATTGTTCACAATCGAGTAGAGCAGCCGCCCGTAATTTTGTTGTTGTTGTCGACATTCAATTTATTAATTGCAATAAGCTCGATTTCTATTACTGCTCCGAATGCTGTGTTGCCAATGAAGGAATTGTAGTAAGTTAGGCAACTTAAAAGTGGCATGTCTTCATGCAGGTACTTTTTGCCCGTTTATGTTTTCCGGCTGATAATGAAAGCCCGCGGGAAATGAAAAAAAAAAATTATTCCCGTGACTAACCGTTCATCCGCCCCAAAAAGCGGCGCCCTCAAACGCGCTCAGCAGTGGAGTTAGTGACCGCGCTCTTTCCACGACGCATCAGCCACCAGTTATCGGAGCCCTGTACCTTCTCATCGACATCAAGGCGCCGCGCTGTCACGGGCGGAACGCGCCAAATGAAGCGCCAAATAGATCCGAGGCCCTCCGAGCTGTGATACAACGGGCTCGAAACATCGCCGGAATCATCTTAGGGACCCTGGACTGAGGGTTCCTCCCACACTGCTCTCGCCATTCAAATATTATTAATAAAGATGTTTTACTGACGCACTAAGTGCTTCTTGTGTGAGGGCGCTGCGTCATGGTGCGGGCGGACGGTCAGTCACGCGATATGTTCATTTTTTACGGGCTTTCATTATCGGCTGGATAATACAGACGGACAAAAACTACCTCGCTTGAAACACGCCAGCTTTATGTCTCTCTCAATTTCCTGCAAGTTCTGCATTGCCAGCACGGCATTCAGAGCGGTAAATTAAAAAAAATCGTCATTGCAATTATTTATTTGACTGAATGGCATCCACAAAAAAAATTACCGGTCGCTTGACTACTCGACTGATAACAACATGCACTTGTATATATCCCTTAGAATGGACCGTCTTTTTAAAAAAAACGAAAAAAAGAAACGCGATAAATTATACCTGGGAAACCGAGCGCGAAAGGCCGTATTGTTATCGCAGAATCTTAGCCTCTGCATTAACGGCCACATCCACACGTTTGCAATGTAGACGGCAGACAATGAGGGGCGCGCAGTTGGTGCGGTGACGATGGCGTCCGCAAAGTACTGCGCAGTACCTATGCACGCCGCGAGAACAGCCGAAAAAATTGGCTGAAGGCTCAGCTTGGTTAAGCCTGGAAGATTCCGAAAGCAATACCCTTGGCTGCGCCTTGGTTCGGCTGATGGTGTGGACATGGTTGCCCTTTGTTAAACTTGTGGCTATACATCACCCGACATAGCGCAAGGCAGCGCGCCTACCACTGCGAGGAGCCGAGCTGTAGCCCCATTTATCCTCCTAGCGTGACGTCACACCAGCAAGCGCCCTCTCTCGGTAGCGCCGCAGCAGCGGCGCGCAAGGCTTCGCCTCCACCATCGATGCCGCGAGCTGGGGCCTCGTCTATCGGTCTGACGTGACGTCACACGGTCACGTGACGCGCAGCTGTATAAGGAGGCGCCACGACCACCGATGGGCCGAAAGTGCGAGCAGTATTGCTTTCGCAATAAAAAGAAAAAAAAATGACGGCGTGCCCTCCTCCTACCTAGCAGGAGTCACACTATGTCTCCTCGGCAGCGACGACGACGTCACAGGCAGTCGCCTCCGCGTCACACGCACGGCTCGCAGAGCGGAAACGCGAACAGCTCAGAAACTCCCGTGAAACCGACCAGCGCCAGCACCACAAACTTGCAATGTAGCAAGGAGAGAGAGAGAGAGGAACGAAAGGAGGGATAATGACGCAACCGTCACGTGGACCCCTAGGCTCCCATGTGACAAGGCAAGCGAGAAATGGGGAGCCTCTGCCACGGAGAAGGAGCTACAGCTTTCTCGCGCCATAACCTCCCGTTTCATTTGCTTCTGTCTCTGCGTGGTATTACACAATCTGTTCGAAAAGTTATTGCGCTAGCAAGCCCCGTCGACGACGCTTTACAAGGTCTCCGGCTTTTTCTTTTTTTGTGTATGGGAAAGGGGCGGGGCCGGGGAGGGGCGAGTAGGTGGGCGTGTTTACATTGCAAAACTGCACAGTGGATGATGAGTCACCCATCGTGAGTCCAGGGATGGCTCACCATCAATTTCCTGCCACGTGTGATTCGCGCGCATTCAAACACTACTACTTGAGGTGCACAATTAAAGCTGCCGACTAAACAAGGCCAGGGCCTCTCTAAAGAATCGCTAATAAGCAAAACTAAATTGCTTTACACTGGAAAAACATTGTTTGATGATGATCATCCACTTTTCGTTCATTGGAAGAGAAAAGATTGGTTACAGAAGAGGACGTGAAGCTCAGACTGCCTTTTCCTCTTATTTTCTTTTTATATTATTTTTGCGCGACGAAGCCGTAGCGCACGCGCGTTGGTGCGACGTCACAGATATTAACGCATCATCTCGTCTTCGGGCTGTTTTAGCACATAAACGTAGCTCAAGATTTGCCGAGTCTCCGGTTCCCTTGAACTACAACAACGCAGTCCTCCTTCACCGATGAACAACCAACTTCGGCCGAGTAGACAGACGCTGTCGCAAGCCATGCCTCGACAACAAACTAGCTAGTGCGGGGAATAATCTTGAGTCGTCGTCACTCGTTTTTAAGGTGTTCATCTGGCTTACTAAGCTGCCCTGACGGTGGGAGTATAGCTATACATAGTTGGATTGGCACATGCGGAAGCTAACGCAGCTTTACTAATGCATTTACCGATACCCTTGCTAATACAGCTTAGGTTTATACTCCTCCTTCGCCTCACTCGGTATAGAAAGCCTCTGTGTACGAATGAGAAAGAAAAAAAAGAAAAACGTAAAAAAAAAAACGCTACTACCCTACCGACTGACAGGTTTCGGCCGCAGCCACACAATCTCGGCGCGAGCGCGTGGTTCGTGTTGTTTACGCGTGAAAGACTGCTCTACTCGGAAAAGAGCGTCTGGAAGAATTATTGATTCGCTCTTTCGCGCCCCAGTTTTCTCGTGGAAACGCACTGTGTGTGCGTGCGTGTGTGTGTGTGTGTGTGAGTGTGTGCGTGTGCGTGTGCGTGTGTGTGTGTGTGTGTGTGTGTGTGTGTGTGTGTGTGTGTGTGTGAGTGTGTGAGTGTGTGAGTGTGAGTGTGTGAGTGTGTGAGTGTGAGTGTGTGTGTGTGTGTGTGTGTGTGTGTGTGAGAGAGAGAGAGAGAGTAGAGAGAGAGAGGCCGGGCTTCGCTTATCCGCGCCCAAGCGTTTTTATAAATATAGAGTAAAAAAGAAAATGACGAAAGCGGCCAAGGTGAGTCGAGTTTCCGGCAACCCTCGCAAAACACACCTGGTGCTCGCGACTGCGGCAGCGTGCCAAGACTGACAGCGTGCCTGCGGCAAGGTGTGTGACGACGTGGGAGCGCCGACGCGTGCCGTGGTTCTTCAAATCATTCCGGTCGCGTACACACACAGCGCGTTGAGAGCGCCGCTTTACGTTAGGGTACACTAGAACATACTTTTTCTCTTTCTTTTCGAGGTTGTAGAAAGTCTTCCACGCGCTTCCTGCACGTAAAGACGAAGAAAAGATAACCCTTAGCCAATTTTCAGGTTGGGAAACTACTGGTCTCAAAACGGCGTCCCTGGCGCGCCGTCGACATCATCGTGACGTCATGACGCAGGAGAAAACTGCTTCCCGCAGCAAAACATTAAGGGTAGGTGGGATGATGATGTTCCTAAATAATAATAATAATAATAATAATAATAATAATAATAATAATAATAACACTTAAGACCTCTGCACGCAGTTTCGTATGCCCTCGCGTGGGGCGCATCTGGAGCAGTCGCAGAAATGATGAGGCCACATATTTATGATGACGTCACGACGTACCACCCTCCCGGTATCGAAACTGGCACCGCACTCAAAAGAAAAAGAGCTCCTGCGCTAGAAATGTTCGAAAGAAAAAATTAATTTAATAATTATGGGGTTTTACGTGCCAAAACCACTTTCTGATTATGAGGCACGCCGTAGTGGAGGACTCCGGAAATTTTGACCACCTGGGGTTCTTTAACGTGCACCTAAATCTAAGTACACGGGTGTTTTCGCATTTCGCCGCCATCGAAATGCGGCCGCCGTGGCCGGGATTCGATCCCGCGACCTCGTGCTCAGCAGCCCAACACCATAGCCACGAAAGAAAAAATTCTAACGCTTGACATAATTTTGTTAGAGAAGGCGGCCGGCCAATGGCCGAACGAGAAGCTCCGCGAATGCGGTCCCTCGTTCGTAGAAAAGACGTATAACATAAATTATTTATAGAGCGCTCCGGCACTTGCCAGTATATTTTGTAGGGTTTCGAGAGCGCGCAGCTTCGTTTAACGCCAAATAGTGACAGGTCAGAAATTTGACGTCACAGTAGGGCATTAATAAATGCGCGGTCGAGTTCGTTGACCAAATACATCAGACCGATCGGCCGGGGCGGTGACAAAGCTTTTCAACGCAGTTGGCACCGCAGAGCAATCTGCGCATAGAAACCCCTGCAGAAGACGGCGGATGTTGCGGGCGATCTAGTTAAACCCAGGTGTACGTGCATTGTTCCTCCCCCATTGTGTTTCGCGCGTTCTTCGCGCGGCTCGCTTGCTTCCTGCGTCAGAAGGGCGGACGTGCATAAAGCGAAAAAAAAAAAAAGTTTTGCAATGCCCGCCCCTTACGCCGGAATGATAGAGGAACACTGCACGCATTGCTATACTGTATTGTTTCCTGCCGCATTCTTTCTTTGTCTTCGCTTTGTCTGTGCGTATATCAAATGCCGGCCGCGGCGGCCGCACTTCGACGGGGGCGAAGTGCAAAAAAATACGCCCGACTACCGCACACTGCACTCTAAGTTTACACCCTTTGGAGTGTGTATTTGCCACACAACGATAATCGTCATCTGTCTTGCTTGCGTTTCCTTTCTTGAAAACGTCGCGCCCGCCACTTTCCTATCGGGAATGCTATGTCATGCTTATAACGCGCATGCCGTTCGTTACTGGAAAGTACCGGGCTCGCCGCGTTGAAGAAAGGAAATGCGGACAAGACAGATGACGATCACAATTAGAAAAATTTACACCCTTTGGGGCTGATCTTGTCCCACAATAATCGTCATCTCTCTCTCTCTCTCTCTCTCTCTTTGCAACCGTGCTCGCTCCCTGTTCTTATAGGGGGCCGGACATGGTCAAACATGGTAGGCGCCAAATAAGCATCCCCTCGCCTCCCACTGTCCGAGTCTCGCCACGCCATTTGTGGACCACACACGTGTCGAACGCGGGGGCGCCATAATCGCGAGCAAGCGCGAAAGCTAATTGCGAAAAAGATTGCGGACTGGTAAGCCTTATAGCTCCCGGTGAGCGCAAGTTCGAGCTTGATGGATTGCACCTACGATACGGCAGAGCGAACTCTCTCAAATGCGACCACTGCGCCACCCGCATCGCCAAACGAACCACAGAGCCACGCATCTGTGGACCGCCGAGCGAGAGGCTAAATTTAGCTCCGATTACGTCACGCGCGGCGCGACAGCGGCGCCCTCTCCTGCACGCGACGCATGCGCGGTGGGGCGATGGCTTCTTCGCTCTGCACAACGATATCCAAAGTAAACCGCGTGCATACACCAAAAATATCAAGGCGATATTACTACTGCACGTTTCCGTTGCATACGTGTAACGGTACGTGCAGTTTTAGCAACCGACCCCTTTAGGCTGATCCAGACTGAGACATTTGGCGTCAAAATTAAACCGAATCGAGAAATTAGTTAAAGCGAAATTCTTCTATTAGACGCGTCAAAAACCACGATGTCACTGTGACGTACGCCCGTAGTGCGGGACTCCGGATTCATTTTGGCCACCCGGGCTTCTTCATCGCGCACCCAATGCACCATACGCGGGCACTTCTTTTTTTTTTTTGGGGGGGGGGGGGGGGCATTTCGGCCCCGTCGAGATGGGGTCGCCGCTGCCGGGATTCGATCGCGCAACCTCGCGCTTAGCAGCGCTCAACGCCGAAGCCACTAAGCAACCACGGCGCACAAGAAATTTTATATCGCCAATCCCTTGGCGCGTACTAGTGACTTTGCAAAATATGAATCTGTAACTAGCTAAAACCAAATGCAGTGTCTCATTTACTTTATGAAATCGAATTGCAAAGACACGAAGGCAAGCCTCTCAGAACAGGCAAAGTCAAATCAATCCGCACGCAGCTCAGAAAGAAAAAAAAAAGAAAGAAAGAGCACGAAAATACCAAGGACCACTTCTTTGTCCTGTTGACCCTTGTGACTATTATTGAATATACCATTGTTATTCTCTGGGACAAAGGGCACGCCATAAAAACAGCAGGTCGGATGTCAGGTACCAGCGTCACGCGGAAGCGCTTATCCGGACGCGTTGCAGTAGCGCGTGAAATACGACGCCGCCCCCAGCGCGGTGTTCGCGACGTGGGGGACGTACACCACCAACGCGTGTGTGTGACCGGTGGAGCGTATCAACGGCAAGGGTCACCGCCGTGTCGCGCACACTGTGCAGTAGGCGACCGCGTAGCGCAATACCGCGATGCCGAGCTACTCACACTAGACACACACACAGCCGTCCTCTATACTATACCTCGCCGCAGCATACGGGGTGCCACGGGCTCTCAAGGTCGCAGGCATGGGCGTGCGGCAACTTTCGAAGCTTTCGAGTATAACGTATCGAATATGGTGTCCCATTCGGCACGGCCTTTCAATCGGGCGATAGCGATTCGCAAGTCAGAATATCCTTTCTTTTTCGAATAGTTTTCCGATATTTCGAAACGTGAAATGCGCACAGTCAAACGAATTTGAAGTAAAAAAATTACGATGAATTTTGTCCCCGCACGCGGGCGTAGGCAAAAGGACAAAAAAAAATCGCTGTTCCGCCCGGAAAGGGAAGCAGCAATTGCGATAACAGATTAGTAGATAGCTGTACGAAGTAAGGATAGTAGTTTTATCGGCCGTATAAACTTGTAAACATTCGCTTGCTAACTAAATTAACAATGATAGAATGTGTAAGCGTGTCTCAACGAGAACGTTCCGGGGTAAGGAATCGCGGCAGCAGCAACCGAATTGGCCTCCGTGCATCTCTCGCTTCAACGCGAACGAAACGTCGAAAGGACAGCGCAGACGAAGCTGCCGGCACTACGCGCACTCTGCAAACATCGAAGACCGCTTTGAAGATGAGGCCCAGGCGGGCGCGCACTTTGGTCACGTCGCAGACCGCTTTCAAGACACACGAGCGCCGGCAACCCGTCCTTACGGCGTCCGCCAATGCGTCTGCTACGACGTCCACGATTCGCGTGGCGAGCGCCGCAGTAGACGCCGCGGTTGTCTCCACTCTGCACGGAGCGGCGGGCGACGAGGACATCGAGGCACCCTATCAGCCGCCGGAGAAGAACACTCCTCCTCCCTCGCTTGACCCACCGCCTTGCGCGCGACAGGAGAGCGCACGCATCCGGTCCGCTTTCCTCGCTCGCGCACGCGAGATTAAACCGCGTTCGCCGGCTCACCTTCATACGCTTTCACTCACACGGAACCTAACGGCGACGGCGACGGCAAAAATGCGGCAGGAGTGTCCGTACAATTGCTATCGCAATAAAAAAAAACATGAGGACTTACGCAGCGGAGCAGGGTACGTCGCTAAGGGAGCCAGGCTTACCCGGCAATGCAGCGATCGTTCGGCCTCTCCGAGGAGGGAGAAGGAATGCACTTTATTGCCGTCTACACAGGTCCAAGTGGCGCAGTGCGCACCTTTCGCGTCACGCTCCTAATCCCGAAGGTGCGAGATGGAATCCCGGCCCATACGGCGCATGCGCCGCATCATACGGCGGGGCGAGACGCGAGAACGCACCGTGAATCGGGTGCACGTTAGGAACCGCAGTGTGGTCAAACGTAATCCGGAGTGCCGTATACTGCGGGCCTGCCTTATAAACATATCGCAGTCTTGGCACGTAAAACCCAGAAACTCAAAATGCCTAACTATATACGAATACCAGCGTGCGAGCATAGGTTTATATCACTCGGGAAAATGGCTGCTCGCTAGTCGAAAACTGCGCCAGGAGTATTAGATATCCGACGCGACTCGGTGTCAAAGATTACCACCTGCACAAGCCCAGTCGCAGGCAGAACGGGATGACGCAACAACTGCAAAGGGAGGCGAGGTTTCCGTGTATACCAGCTGCAGGCGCCCTGACGAAAAAAAAAAAAAAACGTTCTCCGTTGCGCGATGATCGCTAGCGAAGCAACTGTGAAACTGCTTACGTTTACGCGTTCATTTAACCGATACATTTTACAGCAACAGCGGAGACGGACGAACCCGGAAGTGCACAGGAAGACGTGTTCTTTTATCACGTGCGATCCCGAGGGGAACAAGTTCTTTTATGCTGATCACGAGGTCACGGGTTTCACTCCCGGCAGCATGGGCCCATTCGGATTGAGACGGAATGCAAACACACCCATATATATATTGTAACGCAGCAGTTATCACGACGTTTATTCCGCATCAAAGATTGGGCGAACCGACCACGCCCACAGCACGGAGCACACTCGAGAGCCAGCCCCACAAGCGATGACGAAGAACCCCACATGATGATGATCATGTACACATGACAAAGAATAGCTTATAAATTCCCCACAATAATATATATATATATATATATCATTTCGTTTTAACCGAGCCCAGACTACGTGACACCGTAATAGGCATAATCGCCTGATGGCATGCAGCGGCGAAGGCAACAAAACGTGCCCGACCAACCACAATGTCATTAGCGAGTGAAATTCTATGCATATGCGAGCGACGTAACTCCCGAGCATCCATTACCTCGTGCGGCAACGCGAGGAAATGAAGCCATTCAGGGACAAGTACCGGCGTAAGACGTTAACGTCGTTCTAAAACTGCCGGGTGCGGCCACGGGCTAACGTTATGTACGAGACACACTTAGATCGCTGTGAACCCGAGGAAAGGAAACAGAGGGCCCGATTGTTTGTTAGTTCTATCATAAGAAGCCAACAAAGACACCAAGGACAGCATAGAGGAAATTACAAGTAATCATTAATTGAGCTAACTAAATTGTAAATTAATCAAAGCGAACGTGGATGAAAAAACAACTGGCCGCACGTGAGGCAGGAACCCGCGTACGTCTTCGCATTAGGCGTGCGATGCTCTCAACAATTAAGCTACCGCGGCGCCGTCTCCTCATCGACATTCTGGGGTATTTATGTTTATCTACTAGAACTAAACAACCTGGGAGTGTGAGCCAGCGTCACGCCCTGAGGAGCTTTGCATGCACTGAATATGTAAATAGTTTCCTTCTCGCTGCTCTATTCCCTCTTCCTGAAATCTCTCTATCTATCAACATCCCCGACTCCAAGTCTGCCCCCCTCCACCTTTCCCCCGTTTTTTTTTTTTTCATCATCATTTTATTATTATTATTTTTACCCGGTGACTGCTGTTCAGCTGTCAGCAGACGAAGCCAGGCACACAGTGCGGTCAGCAATAATTTATTTACTGACATTTAGTTTCCTCGTAGAATGTAAAAAAAATAAACAATCAATTACTAGCACCACTTCTCATAGGGAGCTTGCATAGTGAGCCACGCCTTAGCCTAACCTGCTTTCCCATCCCCAATTCACGAAATAGTCCTCGCACCGTAACGGGAATACGTGAGTCTCTCGCTCTCCCTCATTCATCGCAGACCAGGCATGCACCATCCTGGATCGATTCCAGATTCCGCAGTGTTGTGGAATTGCGACGTCTCGGCGCTTTAAGCCGATCAGTGGCACCGTAGCTGCCCTCTGCTAGCCAATCAAAGCTGGCAAGCAGGTGCAATCGAATTCGGCAATATGGCACGCTATGAAAGCCTCCTGCCTGAATAGCAAACCAGTTGCGCTGGAAGCGATATATGTATACAGCGACGTCGCATCCGATCAGAAATACCGTGCGGGGGAACGCTCCCGTCTGGCGCGACCGTTCTTAACAAATAAAAACTAACAAAACCACAAATGTACTTTTTTTTTTCTTTTTTTTTCCCGGCCCATATGTGTCGCTGTCTCCACGTTTCGTGCCGCGTTGTTTTTTTTCGTTCTCGCACCACCTTTTTCAGAGTGTCCTTCCTGCCTCTTCTCTCCGTGCCTTCTGTTCTTGATTTTTTTCATCGCAGCGGGACAGTTTGAAGTTTGCATCGGAAGGTGAGACAGTTAAAAAGCCATCACCCATTTCGCTCGGTTTTATTTTGTCCTTTCTCCACAGCGAACGTAATAAATCCACGACCAGCAAATAAGCCCAATACACTCGGTCGACACTGCAGGGGAAAGTGATGCAGGCACGCGTTGACGGAACGCACTGTCGCAAGATAACGGCGGCGGTAGGAGTAGAGAGAGCAGACGAAACAGACGATACGATTGTCGAGATTACGAGGGAGAAACGCGAGTCGGGCGGGTTTTGCAACGTGCCGAGCAGATATTTAAATTAGAGTAACGGAAAGCGTGCCAAGGGAATCGACACGCGCTGTCAAGGACGGAGAAGGACTAGATGGTGCGACGGAGACTATATAGGAAATTCCCAGGCACAGCACGCATGCACTCAGATGACGAAAGACAAGGCTAACTAGGCGTCGCTGGGAGAGGCGTCCGTCCTGCAGGGGAGGGTCACGGTGACGATGAAGACGTCGGCGGTGTTTGGAACGCACGCCAAGTTTTTTTAGCGGGTGTACACTCGGCGCAGTAAATGCAACATTGCGTGCACTTGGTAAGATGTCCGCGCGCAGAGGGAGGTCGTTCGCGCAGCAGTTCACAGCATATAACATGCCCTGAAATCGATGGTCACTCAAAATGATGCCTACGGAATGGAACGAACCGTATTGAGTAGACGTAACCGAGAGACCGGCACAGAGAACACAGCAAAACAAACGCGAGGTTCTTTTAGCCTAAACAATCTCGTCGAGGGGCCACTTCGGCGGGGGTGGCAGCAGAGAGGTGGGATGGGGGTATGCCGCGGCGCGCCCCCTTCTCCCCTCCATGACCACGCTCACCCCATCCTTTGCGTTCTGTCACTATGTGAAGTCTCTACTGCATATATGCCTCGATGAGGGCACTGTTTTTGCAGGCTACCGTGGACACGCCCTTTGTTAAAAGAGCTCAGAATTCCGCGTGCAGTAAAACACGCAGGGTTGCTCCTCAGCTCCGTATGTACAGCAAATGTCGGTGAAATACGACGAGGCAACGACGAACCGCTCCGACAACGCCTCAAAACACGGTACGAGCGGCGGACGTAACCGAAGAAATGGCACATTCGAGAAAGATAACTATCCGCATCGCGGAACCCTTCACGACAAACGAACGTCTCGCAACGCATGTTCTCCTTTCATTATTATTCTCTTACGCCGTCGAAGGGCAGCGTGCCCTTTACGTGCGCAGCCTTTACTCTGAAACAAAAACTCCCGCCGCGTCCCAGCTGTCAAGTTCACAGCGGGAGGAGCGCGCCGTTTCCACGCTGGGCGAGCAGCTAGTTCGTGCCCCGGCGTCTCGGGCGCGCAGCGTTTCGCAGCGGTTTTTCAGCGGGCACGCGATATATGTGTGTGTGCGCGCGATACACTCGCCACGAATCCGAGAGGCGCGAACCCAGCGCGGCGGCCGCCGGCTGTACTCGTTCCCCCGTCTGATGCGAGCGTGAGTCACACCGACAGCGATTGCTCCTCTCCACGCGGGCCCGGCTGGGACGCACAATGTCAACAGATACACCTGCCGCCGGTAGAGAAAGATGAATAGCACCTCGGTCCCAGTTTTTTTTTTTTTTTTTCGCTCGCTGCTGCCACCGGCGCTGGGAAAAAAAGAAAACGATGTCGCTGCTGCAATACGAACGGGCGCGTTGCACTATATATACTTCACGGAAGCGGGGGGGGGGGGGGGGGGGGGAGGGGGGGCATTCTCAGTATCGCGGACAACGCAGCCGCTGTCTGTCTGTAACAACCACACGTACGGAAATATACAGTCGATTTGCGCGCGTGAAAAGTGGATGCAAGGATGCGTTCGGCGTATTCGTGACCCCGTTTAATTCGACGTGTCACCGCGCAGAAAGCTGACAAACATGCCCGTGTAACATGCCCAAGGCAATCCTGGGCACGTTACACGGCTGAGACCCGGCGCTACGTAGAAGCTACGAAAGAAATGAGTGTCTCTTAACAGGTGACTCGAACATTTGCCCCAAAACGCATTCAAGTATAGACAGAAACTGTAAAGGCCAACAGCGTCAGAGTGAATCCCGACATAAAGCCTGCCCGTACAGCATAACGCCGGCTCACACGTAACCCCTAAAGCACACAGAACGCTTAATGCTATGCGTGGCGCGTGAAGGTATTCGGCCATCGGATATGTGGCACGCAGTTTGTGCGCACTGTGCGCAACACAACAAAAAATCAAACGCATAAACACCGTCTCAAACATCATTTACGCAATCATACAAGGTCCATATATATATATATATATATATATATATATATATATATATATATATGCCTACAGTCTGTCAGGTGTGCATTTTCTTTTAAGAACCACGGCGGTGGCCAAACGGCGGCGATAACAACGGCTGGACAGCTGGCATTCGTCGCAGAACCTTGAGCACGAACCGTCCCCCACGACCACGTACAGTCAGTCTGAACGAAAAATTACCCGATCCGTCGGACCACGAGCCGGACAGATGGCTCCTTTGACAGGTGCAACCTGTCGCAACCTTGTCGTTGCTCGAAAGTATACGGATGGACACACGCCTGTCTGGCGCTTGGGGGGTGTCACTCCGGGGAAACGCTGCACCAGTTGTTACCGTTCATTTATGTGCGTACACATTTTCGAAACTTTTTTTCCTCCTTAATTGCGCGAATATTAGAAGAGAAAAATGAAGGTTAAGGTTTCGTTTCTCGGTTTTTTTCCGTGGCCGAAACGCAAGCGTCGGTACGAATTCGAACCATCTACTTGGGTAGTCGCGGCTCAGTAAACGTCCTCGAAACTTGCTGTTTTCCGTCTTTGGCTCTGTCAGCATACAACGTAATCCATGGTTACAGATGGAAAAAAAAAAGAGGGATTATTGGCCCGAGCAGACGTCGTCAAACCCAATGACGTCGAGGCAAGCTGGCGCATAGTACATGCTGGTGCATAGTACACAGAAACGCAATTTACTACCAGTGCAACTAAAATTGGTATATTTTGCTTTCTCTTTGTTGTCCGTTTAAATTACGAGACCCACGGGACGTGGCGGCGTTCCAACGGACAGCTCTCGCGCGAAGCCACGGAGACGAGCAGCCGTGCCAGAGTATACCCGAACAAGGCGGTCGCGAAGACATATCGTGCATCCTATTATCGCGCGTACATTGTTTCGCATTTTTTAAAAGCAGACCGAACTTGTTTTCCCCGGATTATCGCAGTGATGGATTTGTCGCTCGCACGTCGTGCTGCCACGCTTCTTGTTTACGGAATCAATTCCCCGACGTGCTGTATATAGCGCCACAATATGGCGGCCACGATGACGTCAATGCAAACTATATCCGCGCGACGCATCCCAAAGCTGCAGCTTCGACTGCTGAAACCTGACGTGTCGCGAACTTGCGTCGAATCTGCTTTGCGGCTGCCACGCGTCGTAATCGCACGCGGAAACGTATGTGCCTTTGGGCTCCTGCATTATGTAGGTACACTCACATAACGCGCTTCCTGTATTCACGACACAAGTGCTTTTTTACCCGCCGTGGTTGCTCAGTGGCTATGGTGTTAGGCTGCTGAGCACGAGGTCGCGGGATCGAATCGCGGCCACGGCGGCCGCAATTCGATGGGGGCAGAATGCGAAAACACCCGTGTGCTTAGATTTAGGAACCCCAGGTGGTCGAAATTTCCGGAGTCCTCCACTACGGCGTGCCTCATAATCAGAAAATGGTTTTGGCACGTAAAACACCATAATTTTTTTAAGTGGTTTTTTGCGGCTAAAACATTCTTCGAGGGGTCAAGGCGGGCCGCGGCGGTCGCCTGCCTGATGCCTCATGACGTCAGCGTCACAGTGCGATTGTAAATTAAATTCCGGTGTTTCAAGCGCCAAAGCCCGACCTGCACGATTAAGAGGCAACGCCGCAGTTGTTCCGTAACTGCGGATTAGTGTTGACCATCTGGGGTTCCTTGAGGTACAACACCTAAAGAACACGAGCGCTTTTTGCATCGTCGTCCCCATCGAAATGCGGTCACCGCGGCCGGGATGGAAGCCTGCCAAAACTATAGAGCGCAGCGACGGGACGCCAGAGACAGTGGGCGCTACCGCGAACACTGTCCCCATTGTTGCTCTGCTCCAGAAACGTTCCCCGCCGTGGTCCGGGCGGGTACACACCTCACTGCAAATTATTAACCGACAAGGCAACACGCATCGGATTCCCGTTTTCTTTCTCTTTTTTTTTTTTCTGAGTTCTTTGTGTTCGAAACGCACTTCTCAATGATCATGAAAGTTATCTTCGCCACTCGAGTAGACAACGCCTTCTCGAAACGGTTATTTCCTTTCAGTTAGTAATCCGCAAGTTCTCGTTTCCCGCGCGATTTGCACCGGCTCCACGCTGGAGGTCAGCTAGGAGTAAGTACGGCTGCGGCCGCATGACGTCATTGATAGCGTGCGGAAGACGTCTGTGACGAATTACTACCAAGAACAGCCAGCAGCTAAACCGGTATAGCACTTCCGCGGGGTGCGTGAGCTCGCTTGTGCAGCGATAGGCTGTCTCGGATGTACGCGAGTCGCCCAGATTGCCATCCCGCTGCGAAAAGTGTTTGTATTTATTATTGTTTTTTGTTGTTGTTATTGTTCCGCTGACCCGGTAAAACACAAAAGTCGGGGCTTGTACTACGTGTAGCATGCGCGTCCTCGTCTCGCTCGTTTGTCCGTATACCTGTTAGCGGCAGCAGAACAATGCGCCATTCTAAACCGGCTCCTTCGGACGCGCGCACTCGATTCAGCGTTTACTAAGCTTTGCGTGCTTGACTTGGCCTGCCTCCGCCGTTTCCGTGCCGTTCACCATTCCTCGTAACCCCGCGGTCTTGCGCGATGACCGACGCAATTAACGCTTGGTTACTCCCCGCGATGCATCATCCCACACTAGTCTGACCTTTCTCGTTCTAAGCCAATTGTTACAGCTGCCACCAGTTGTTACGAGCTGGTACCAGTTGTTACGGGGACGTGGTTTGGGCGTCCTTCAACAGCGTCTGCTTGGAGATCGAATCACACTGAACGCCGTCGAGGGTTCGGCAGGGAAGACGAGACGATGTGAAAACAAATAACTTAAGTTTAATACATTGCCACGGGAGAGCGGTGCGCGCGCTCCGAGACAAAGAGTGCACAAAGGTTAGGCGTGCGCGCTCCTGCACGCAAGGGCCGACAAGATCTGTTCGCGGCGTCTCGCTGGCCTTTTTATGCCCCACGCCATCCGGGTAACCTCATTCTCCCTTGCCCCCTGGTAGAGGGCCTTGTCAGCACAATGGTCACTGGTCAACCCACACAGAGGAATACGGAGAACGCCCACTCCATGGTGTAGAGGTGGCGAGCCGTAACTCCCGTCGCGCCAACACACTGGTCCATCCATACACAGGAATTGGGAGAGAAGCCACTCCCTGGCGTACAGGGGGTGAACGTAGAACAAAGGAGAGTATGATTGGCACATGGAACCTAATCCCGTCGCACACACCCGACGGAGAAGTATTTTCACGCTGACGAGCGTGAAGATTTCGCACGTGGTGGTGGTGATAACTTTATTGCACACAGGGGAGTTGCGGACACGCAGGTCCTTGGGCCCCCGCACGGCCCCACTGCACTCAAACGTTCATGTCCCGAAGGCTCATGACGCTGGCAGCCCGGCCTGTGGCGATGGCTTGCTTGGCCGGGTCCTCGGAGCGCTGTCTCGGGCGCTCGGCATCCGTTTCCTTCGTCGCCGCACAACAGTGAATGGCAACACTATATACACACGTGGCGCCATGCGACGGCGGAATCGTCCACGAGCACGGCTCGCTCCAGAATCATTTCACCGGCCTGAGCTATAGTGACGAAGGGTGCGTGCGAGTGGACGCGACGGCGAAAGTCGCCGACGGTGCACCTTGAGTGGACGCGAGTGTGGAACGTGAGTGATGTGCCGGTGAGTTGTACGAAGTCACTCTACTTTCAGCACACTGAATGCCTATCGGGAAAGACAGACGAGTATACCACGTTAAGACAACCCGGTTGACTTCTCGATTTCGTGACACGCTCCATATATCCTAACGCGGCCGGTGAGTTTAGCCAAGCGCCCACGAAACGACCGGCACTTATTCCGACGACCTTGCGCCGCTCGGCCCCAGAGCCCTCCCGCACGCTAGCCAGATGTCATCGAAGCTTCGTCCATCATCGTAGGTGTTCGCCCCGTAAATGAAGTCGCCTCGTCTTCCGAGACCGGCGCTTACACATATGCAGAGTAGTGTTGCCCCCTTAACTGCCACAGGGATCTTTTTTTTTTTTCGCTTTCTGATTAATACACGCGTACGACCCCGCAGGCGTTCCCAGAGGGCGCCCTTCGACACAGCTGCTCCAGCGAAGCGTGAAAAACGCGGCGAAATGAACGCATAGCTGCGCAACGGCGCGCGTTACGTCAGAGCCACCTCGGAAGGGCGACGCCAACGCAGCTAATGGACCGACAGAAACGTAAAATAAATAAATAGCAAGGCGTCGATACGGGAGACGAACGAGCCGACACAAACGCAGGAAGACACAACGGCGCCTGTCCGGCTGTGGCTCGAATGGGCTTCACGGAGCTGCGGTATACGCTGACGTCATGCGTCAGCGGCGCGAAGCGAAGTGACGGAATGGGGCCGCGCCTGATGTAAGCCAGCAGCAGCAGCAGCTGGGAGCAACGCCGCATAAGCCTACCTAGTGTTAATCCGTCATCAGCGTTCGCTAGAAAAAAAAAAGGAAAAGAAGTGACAGCCCCCACTACGCCTCTACATGTCCAGCCCCCCCCCCCCACACACACACACACCTTTCCAGTTCTTTTTTGTTACTTTCTATACTTGGCAGCTCTTCCTGCACTCTTTCTGGTTTACGTCACCTATCTAGAGTGTACGCCTGACGACCACTCTCGAGTGCCCGATAGCGGCGGATTTCCACACACAGGCCCGTCAATGAAAATTTCTCTCGCAATTTCATGTTGCACCAGCGCGCAGTAATGAAAACGGTCGCGTGATGGGTTCACATTCAAACGCCTTTATAACAAAGTGCTCGGGGCATCCGAAACCACTCGTTGTACGGTTTACTCTGCTATAAATATCGCGCACCGCACCACTCACAAGTGAACCGCGAGGGAACTATAACTTCGTTATACCGTCAATTTCTTTGTTGAGGTGTTCCATGTTGTAGAGGCGTCCTGCTGTACACCGACAGAGAAAGAAAGCTCGTCGCTGAGGAATGAGACAGCATAGAACAGCTCGGACGCTGGTTTGACTGGAAGAAGAGTCGAGTAAGCGAGAAAATTTGTTTGTTTGTCCCACCAGGATCGCTTTCGCAGTCTTTTACACGTTTCTTGATTTTGCGAGTACGGAGAGGCAGCTGCTGTAGCGCCTTAACGACACTATAGACTGCCATCCCCTCTCAGAGGAAAACATACCATAACGTACAGTGATCACATGTGGTGTATGCACTAAAGGCAGCCACAGCGCTACTTCCCTACCTGCAGTCAACCAGGCTGCGAGATAGGTTGTGCTACAGTGACAGTGACGTGTGCAGACTCTGAATATACTGTGCGCCAATTTCCCTTTCCTTACTCGTCTTTCTACGTTCCCATCTCTTTAAATCACGTTTCCGCCAATCCAGGGCATACCAAACCGGACTTTCGCTCGTTAGCCTGCCTGCCTGTACTTCATTTGTTTCCCTCTCCCTCTCTCTTCGAGTAATACTTACCACGAAAACACGAAGAATTGCATCAACATGCGAACACATGAAGGCAGGGGTATAGCCAGGGAGTGGCAGAGCGGGCAAGCGAAACCCCGCCACTGAAATTAAACAGCATTACACTGTGTTTATGAGACCTGCCCAGACCCGCCATCTCCCCTCCGAAAAAATAAGCCTGGTTAAGCCCCTGTATATAGGGGGCTTACGGGCGCATTACAGCCTGGACGCGCCAATGCATGCGCCAGAGAGCAGACGACGCATAGCCTGGACGTCAGACGCGGTATTTTGCAGACGACAGTTACACGCGCGATCACAATGACCACGAAGAAACAGACGCCCGAGGAAATCGAAGCAGATTGACAGCGACAGCTGTGCACTGGGCGGCTCTACAGGAGCATCCGTCGGTGCATCCGTAGGAGGATAGAAGAGATTTGCTGCACGTGCAGGTAACGCAAGGCCACTCGACCCGCGCCCGTCCCGAGTAACAAACAAGCCGACATTATATAGCTATAGCAGCCCCGCGTACATATTTTCTCGGCTTGTACCGAAGAAAAGGAACGCGCACCTCTTACTTCCTGCAGCAGTTCGGTTACACAAGGATGAGCTGGGCAGATTTACCGGATAATCAGTCACCGCGGTTAAACAAAGGACTCAGGTTTACCGAGTCCTTTATTACTCAGGCTTACCTGCCTAGAGGGTATGCATCGAAGTCATCGTGACTATACGGCAAGCTGCGTTAGGCTTAGTGTTATCTAGATCGGCTTACGCATACGGCAGCGGCGGATATCGGACAACCATACATGGCTTGCGTGACGCCGTATTGTCGTCTAAGGCCCAAGCTTAGCTGCGTTCAGACAACGCGGAACTGTGCAACGATTAACGGCTTAAGTCTTGCTAGGAAGCAGAGACCACTATAAATATACATACGAACCTGCCTAGTTCTTCGTGCACCATTACAGGGGATTTCAACGCGGAAAGTTTCCAGCGATATAAATTCTGGAGAAAGCAACGACTCTGTTTCACTCCTGCGCAAGCGTATAACTAGTAAAGTCTCGGAGTCCTGTCAGCGAAATCATGTGCGCGCACAATATACAGGGTGCTCCAACTATCGTGTACCAAAAAGATTTAAAAATATGCAGCTGCTACGTAGCTGGGTAAAACAATGTTATTGTTGTTTGCCGTCGCTTGGAAATACTCAATTCCTTTTTTTTTTTCATTCCGCCTAATTAGATGATTAGTCTTAATTAATGAGAGAGAGAGAGAGAGAGATGCATAGAAAGGCAGGGAGGTTAACCAGATGCAGTTCCGGTTGGCTACCCTGCACGGGGGAAGGGTGAAGGGGATAAAAAGAAAAAGAGAGCGGAAGGGGGAAATAGAAAGAAATAGACACGAGCAAGACCAAACCGCGTACACTACAGAGCGGTATAGGGGGCGGCGTTCTTACAGTCTATCGTGAACTTCTCAAGTATTATAATTAGATGAAAAGTGTCAATGAGAAAATCGTAGAGCGACATGAAAAACTCCCGATAAAGCTTTGTGTTGCACAATACGGGCTACATAAAGGTGTTATTTAGAGCGTAAAAGAAGCCCGTGAATACACACAAAGTGCCTGGAGCGGCCACTCGAGCGGCAATTTCCCGTGTATACGGGCCGATACAGAGGGTAAAGTGCAGTCTAAATACGTAGGAGTCTTTGCGTGGATTGGATAGTCATCGTAGACAATATTGCGCCCGAACTTTTTAAGGTTTGCCCTCGGCACCCACATTTCCATATATACGTAGACGCTATATAAACGATTGGCAACCTCTAGGCGCAGCAACACAGGCGCTAACAATCTTGGAATAGTGGAAACAGGCAACACTGTTTCTAGATCACAGGGAGCTTTTTTTTTTTTTTTCTGCCCCATGCCGCTGTCGATTTCGCCTGCTTCCGGAGTTTACGTGAATAAAGTTGCCCGAAGCAATTACGTTACATCTATACTTGTATGACACTGCATGCCAGCTATTAGCAGGGTGGCGCAAGTACCAACACAATTTATTTTTCTGCGTGCACATATTAAAAGTCTTACGCCGCCCCGTCGTTCAACAAGTTTAAAACATGCTCACGGACACATTTCTTTTCTCGTACAACTTGACGCAGCGTTCGTGAAATCGTAGCACGAGGTCCTGCTTGTAAACTTTACAAGAAAGTTAGGGAATGATGGCAGTGCCGGAGCGTTTTCGCATTGAGCAAAGCACGAGGTCGCGGGATCGAATCCCTGCCGCGGCGGCCGCACTTCGATTGGGGCGAAATGAAAAAAAAAAAAAAGATAAAGAAAGCGCCCGTGTACCACGCGTTGGGACACGTAAAAGAACTGCAGGAGGCCGAAATTAATCCGGAGGCCCCGACTACGGCGTGTCTCAAGTTATGGCACGCAAAACCCAAAAAATATGCTTTCTTTTTCTTTAATTCTGGCCCCACGCGGAATCAAAACCGCGACCTAGCGATCAGCAGCTTACTGGGCGGATAATTAAGGCGAAGGCTAAGAATAACAAAGCAACGTCGCATCGCTTCACCATGAAAATACCGTGACCTGATTCACAGTGTGGACTAAGCCCGAGTACGCCGGGCGCGACACATATTTAGGAGGGGGAAGCTTTCAGCGAGGTCCTTTTTTGCCATATCGTACGTAAAAATCTGGAACGGTCTTCATTAGGCGATCGCTAGACCAATGTGAACGAAATTTAACACATTTAAAGCAGTCACAGTGTGTCGTCTCTTAGCGTGATGTGTATTTAGACCCTGAGCATTTCACGGAAGTGGAAATAAGAAAAAAAAAAACGCTAGGACGAAACGTGAACTTCAACTTTTATTGCACCCCAAAACACTCCACACACAATTCTATAAATACTATCTGTTGGGTGTTTTGTACAGGATGTGGCTAGTTTTCATGACAGTGTTGTTTAAGTAAACTTCGTGTTGTCTTTTTTTTTTTTTCATGCTGAAAATGTTCGTTTCGACCAATGTTGCCAACAATAGAAGAAAAATTGTCCTAGTTAAAAAAAAAAAAAAGAGAAAGGTGTCCCCGACACTTTTCAGAATACGACACCTACATTTCAATTAAATGCGGCAAACGGCATTCGAGCCAATTCATAATTATGTGCACACAAAGCACTTCCGCGATTCACGTTCACTCGTGTGTGAAGCACCAGTGACGACCCTCCCGTTCAGGGCAGCACCGAAATTCGTGTCGTCCGACATATATGGGCCGCCAAACGCAGCCCGCTACCCCACACCAAAGCATCGCGAAATGTAGACACTGCGGTCAAAGCGACATCTTCCAAGGTTCAAAACACAACACCGGCGACTATGAGCAAACTGCACCGAAGCCGCAAAACGTGCCTGGTATATCATATTCAACGTAAAAGGAAGAAGTATCCTTCCTTGTGACAATGGTCCTAGTGTGCAATGCACAGTGTGGAAAGGTCAGAAGTTCAGACGTGAGCCATTCCGAAACCACTCGAATAGTTCGTTTCATTTCCAGTTTAACCCGCTCTTGGAACAGTGGCTTAATTCAGGCTCAACTTCGGATTACCCCGTGCGCATATGAACAGGCTGCACAGCGATTTCAGGTCGCACTTGTGCGTAATTACGAGTAAAAGGCGTTTGCTGCTGTTCCCGTTTCTATTTGTAAGCACTGTACGAACAAATCTGGCGCATATGGCTACTGTTAAGATACTATACACGGAGAACGAATTCACTCGAAATATAAGTATGTTACGCCACACAAGGAGCACAGTTGACTTATGAATGAAAGATATCTTGCAGCAAGGATTTTTGTTTTTCTTGTTTTCCGAGTCCTGTGACGCATCTACCGACTTATAACACTAGTGAAAACACTGGGAGAGCGAAGTGATGGATTGTTTAGAGCAGGTATCATGAGGAGTACTTCTCTCCCTCCTGCCCCCCCCCCCCTTTTTAAATGGGAAATAAAATTCATTCATTCATTCATTCGTCAGGAGTACATGCCAGGTGTCGGGGAAACGCGTACTGTATACTGCAACGCTTTTCTTTAATTCCAGATGTCATTGTAAGATTAATTGTTGCCCTTTATGGCGGAACAGTATGGCAGCATGATTCCCTTTAATTGTTCTGTTATGTGTAACGTAGCGCCTTCTGTAAAATAATTTAACTGAGACGTAGCGTCATCATTGTAAACGGACGAACGTTCCTTCTCTGTCGTGTATTTCTTTTGCTTTTTTTGAACAAAATGTTAGTCTGCACAACAGTTTAAGAAGTTGCTGCATCCTCCTGAGGGCCCCTGTGCATTACATCACACACTGCGCTAAGCCATTCTCAAGGTAAACTGCAGGGAGCGACTACGTTACACATCCACCCCGGATATGTCAGATGCGTGCGCAACTCCGTGAAATTGGTTTAATTACGTTCTGTGGCGCCAGCTTCCGAGAAAATTGACGCTAATTTGACATAGCCCGTTGAGTCAAGAAAATCAACCGCGAAGTCCGCTTCGACATACCTCGAAATGAAATTAAAATCCAGGATGCACCCGTCAACATGGCAAACCAACACCGCGTGATGATGAATCTTGATTTCTGTGTTTGGGGAATGAAAAGCTGTCTTTATCGTATCACACATAGAAATGGTTTCTTTGTATATAAGCACAAACGTGGAGCTTTTGTCATCTAACAGTGGTATTCAACCAATAAATCAGGCTTTTTCCTTTTGTTCCGCGTTAACCTATCAATCAGTAATAAGAACAGACCCGAAAAGCGACACTGACACTGAGCTGTCTACGGGACTCGGGAGGATATGAAGAGGTACTTGCCAAAAAACTAAAATGCTTCTATTGCAAGAATAAGCAGCTCTCTCGCAAAATGCGACTTTCAAGACTAAATGTTTAGATTTTTCTACAGACTTGAGTAGTGCAGAAACGGCAACGATTGCCACTACGGTCGAACGCTTTTATAGCGAAGTGTTTGGGGCGTCCCAAATAATTCGCAATAGAGGTAACTTCGTTGTAAAGGTCGCACACCGCACAGCTCGCAATAGAAACCGGGACAGATATTTTTCGTTACAGAGATCACTTGGTTTTAGATGCGTTCGTTGGAGAGGCGCTCGACTGTGCTCCGGCAACTGAATCAACGGTCTTGAGCACAGTGCAGCTCCAAGACAATAGAAGGGGAGTCTTTTGTTTTCTAACGCCTCGCTGTGGGTTCCAGATGCGCTACGCTGTACCTACTGCTATACCAACTAGCCAAAATATCCCAAGAAATGCATGTAGTACATAACGCGTGATCAGGATGCCTGCAGGCCTCGCTGCCTTATAGAAAACTGGAACCGCCTTGTTGCCCGGAGTCTCGCACGCGTCGTCGAAGAACACGCTACGGCTTAGGGGCGGCTATCGAACAGCATTCAGGCACGAATGCAAGGGGGCTATATCAGGCGAGTCAACGCGCCACACAGTGGCCACCGATTCTGAAAACGAATGGGAAACGCGCACGATAAGGCAACAAAAAAGGATTGCCTCGCTAGCCCTCTTTGCCGATCCCCGTCTCTCCTCGGCGAGGTCGTCAAGTTGCATCGAAACGAACGGACCGAACAAAGGCGCACGAGACAATCGGCCCCGACGTAAATGCGCGTGCGCAAGCTAACCGGGAGAGCTCGACATGCAAGCACCGCATCGGCGTTCGTCGTCTGCCTTTGAAACGAGGCATAAAAATCGCCGACGGCAGCACCAGAAGGTCCGTTCCGAGGGCTCCAACACGCCGTGCGCTTTTGTGAAAGTCGCGTGCCGAGATGCCGCAGCTGTTCGGGACGCACGCGATGCCTTCCCACCGTCGCTCCATTTATTGTTTTTGCGTTTTCCTGCGCCGGTCCGGTTTCGATTGTTGCTTTGCACGGCGCACGTGTGCAGGGCCGGTACAGTTTCGGGTGATAAGAAGTAATGCAAGAAGAACCCAAGGCAACAACAATCGAGCGCTTCATTCGACCGCCACTGCAGTAACGACGGGCCAACGAAGAAAAAAAAAAAAGACGCAGAAAAGAAAGACAACGCGCGGACAGTACAGGAACGCCGGCCGGCGATCGAAGCGAAACACGCCTTCTGTCTTTTCTTTTTTGTTCCTTCCCGCATTTCGACCGCGTCAATCGGTCGATGTTCACGCGCTCGACGCTTGGAAAGTTGCGAAGGGAGACGTCGAATGATCGAACGACAAGACGCGTCATTTCGACTGTTAATAAGCTCGCTTGCTCGCCCGCAAGTGCGAGTCCTAAATTAAAGGGAGCCGAGCGTCTGTGTTTACCACGTGTGTTGTTGTTGGCGCAAAGCACGAAGCGTGAAGCGAAGGAACCGGGAAACAAACCTAAACACCCACTTACCCCAAAAAACACGTTCTTTCGGAGCGTTAGTGTTAGGTCACGTCTCTGCAGCGACTAACCGTGCAGGCAGTTTCCGTCTTAACTGACCCGCTTTTACATGCTGCGCCATACTATCCGATGGAAACAAATAGGTAGCGATTTCACGTCGCTGTGGCACCAGAAAAGCGCAAAGGATGTTTGACCTGGCGCTTTAGAGACGATCCCCGACTTTTCACAGCATAGAACGACACGCTCTTAAACCGAAAGCGCCGGCGGCAATCCAGTGCGAACCAAGCGGTCAGAGCATTATAGTTACAGAGCACATACAACCGACACACGTCAGTCGACATTCAGCAGCGCGAAGATAGAGATTATATATATATATATATATATATATATATATACTTGCCAACAGCATCGGCCTTCACCGGACAACCCCTATGCATTTTTCATTTCAAACGAAAGCACGTCTACAGACCGCTGCTGCCGACGATACACGCCACGGTATAGCCGCGAGTGCGAGACCGGAAAGACGATGAGGGTAGAAGACGACAGCGTCCTCGACAACGCATGGGCGATAGCAGCAGCTGAGAAAAAAACCTCGGCACTGCCGTCGCCGCTGTGTGGGCAAGAATGCCGTCCTCGAAGGCCGCTAAGGCTACGCCCGCTTGCGCGCTTACATTCATTCTCGCAAGCCACAGCTGAACTGAAAACAAAACCGACATCGCTAGGAACACAGCTTTTGCCGATGCCGGGATGTCACGACAAAGCGTGCGGAGAAAGGCTGCGGATGCTCGCGACAGGCGCGCAAGCGCCTAGGTGTGTGTATTTTGTCCCCCAAGTTTTCACGCCTGTGTGTTTCGGCTCTACGATAGCGGCAGCGTCCCGTAGGCGATTCCATCCCGCGCGAAGGATCCGCGTTCGTTTCACAAGCCGCTCTTCGCAGACTCGTACACACAGCGAAGGAGTTGTTGAAAGAGCAGCGATCCTATGCCGCAGCCGGCTGCGGCAGCAGAGCCGCATCGGAAGTAGCGGGGGAAGGACTCACATGAAGCGTTCCCGCGTTGTGGTGGAGTCCGCGGTTGGTCGGCGAACCGTTGTTGGCGGTGCCATATTTGCCGCCGTCTGCCGCCTTGGGCGGCAACGTCGCACCTCCCCGAGAGATCATTATTCCATCCTGCATTGACGTCGGGCTCACGGATGACCGTCGCGGCACATTCGGCGACCGCACGGGCAGCACAAGCGGCGGGCTCGTCGTACGCACACACACAGCGACGCAGTCGCCACCATTGAACGCGCTGCGCACGGCCGCAGACGCCGCCGGGGAGGGGAGCGCACTGAAGAGGAGAAAGTGGAGAAAGCGAGCTTGCCGGGCTCGCCGTGCGTGCACGCAGCCGATGAGAGAGCACTGGCGGCGCTGTCGTCGCGTGATGCCCCTCGCGATGCTTATGGCCGCACTCGAGTGAGAGGAGAACGCGAATGCGAAGGCGCGCTCTTTTTGAAATGCTGTCGTTCGTTCATTCATTTCAAAGGTTCGGAACTAACGTAAAAGTGGAAAACCAATGAAGTACTCAGACGATGCCACTGATCGTCACGACTTGTGCTGTAGGTTGCAACATGTATTGCATCAGTCATATTCACTCCTTTTTGCCACACTGCCCTATCTATCAGTCAGCATCGCTGAAAAGCACGACGCTGTACAGTGAGACGCCAATAAAAGAGCAACATCGACGGGTACGTAGATGTAGCTGTTTCAGTTTTTCAGTTTCAGGATCACGTGGATGTCTTGTTAGCCCTGCTCTGCGGCAATCGACTATTCCCTGTATAACTTGGTGTTTGGCTGTCACCACCAATAAACGTACACCCTCCTCCGCCTGACAAGTGCGAGTGAGAAGCGACAAAGTTTGAGCTTGTGCTCATGCACTGTGGGATACCCCTTATCTGTCGCGCCACTTTAGAAACGTAAACTACCCAAGAGGCACAAGTTGGCAACAACCTAGCTTAATACAGCTTGAGCAGGCTAGAAGTAACTAGAGCTATGTCAAGCTATATTTTAGACATATTCAAGATAATTAGCACTTGATGTCTCCAAGCCACTTGCTTCCAGCCAGTGTGAAGGCAATCAGAAAAAGTGTTGAATTTTCGAAGGGATTGCCACGGAACATCTAGGGAAGCCTCACTGAAAGGGGGGGGGGGGGGAGCGACACCATCAATTTTGTGAGTGCGGAAGTTGCCGGCATGCTTCGGAAAAGGTGAGGGTATAGTGGCGTTGATAGGGGATAGTTGCGTTGACACGGCATATGAAATTGCTTTATAGCGTAATCAGCCCCACAAATGCAGTGCGCACAAATTTACTCTTTGCAAATTTCCTACGCGCATTCTGAAGTGCGCACCTTCGCCGGTTCAAATCTGGTGCCACATTGATAGCATGGTGCGACTTGCAGCCCGTAAAGGGGGCGCACAATTTCAAATCAACATGAAGAGCGAGTGAAAAATAAAATGTAACCTGTTCAGAAACAAAGCTGTGCATTAAAGGTGTTTCAAAGCGAAAATGTGTAAGCATGCGAAAAGATTAGACAGCTTCATTAAAGTGCAGCGCCAGCCGTGAAGGTGGCGCTACATGCAACGGTGCTGCTTCGCGCTCTTTTCTACCGATTTTGAAACTTCAGTCAGCGGTGGCTGGTGAATTCGTTCGTGCTTTCACTTGCTTAAAGTGATACGAGTTTTCGACTGGAGAACTTCGAAGCATGTTTGCAAGAACGGCCACAGCAACACCTCTTTACTTAGGTTGGTAAGTCATTTATTTGTTTATTTATCTGTTTATTTATTTATTCAAGATACCCCCAAAGGCGGTCATTAGAGGATATTTGAAGGGTTCCTATGATTGAAAGGTTCCTACTTTGCTGGAAATAACCATTTGAACGATTTGAACGACACTTAACGCTTCGGATGTTCGCGTTCATGCAGTTGCTGGCGAAGCCTGTTTGGGATTGCAAGTTTTTCTTTTTAAGGTTGGTTAGCAGTATCTTTTCCCCTTTCGCGTGTTTGCAACCTGAATATAGTACTGGCTTTCAGGCTACGATGGCAGCTGTGTAATTCCATTACCGACGCGATATGCTGTTGCGATGCTATATTCGTCACTATGCGCTCTAATTAAACATGATCGCGTAAATAACACTCGCAGGCTGCGACTACAGATGAAAAAAAAGCGAAACAAAAAACAAGAATATCGCATGAAAGGCGCTTCAACAGCATTTGTTGACCTTCCAAAACAGTAAAAAAAAAAAAAAAACAGCTAATAGCCCCACATATAGCTCACGGAAGTACGTCCACTCCACTATTAGTCATGAGGAAATGCAAAGAACACCCACGGCAGGCTGCAAACATGTGCTGTCACCCAAGATGACGGCCGCCTGCAACTCAGGTCTCTTTTGTACAATAATGACAGTAAAGAGCAGAAGTTTAGGATGCTGTTTCCATGGAACCCACAAGGTACTAAAACAAGATCAACAGCAGCTCATAAGTATACATGTGCAACATTTCATGAAAATTGAACATTTAAAGCGATTCGAAAGTCTGGCCGGCTAGAAATTATCACTTTTAAACATAAGCTCAATGAAACTTGCAATTCATTGTGTTCATTCTTCATAGTGTGAAATGTAAAAAGCCTATCCGCAAATCATGCTGAACGTTAAATTACTGTTGCGTGTATTGTTTTGGTTGAATGAGTACGCATAACTATTCAAAAAAGATGTTTAAGATCCCTTAACTGTCAGTTGACCTTTATTCTTTTTTACTGAATAGTTCTTGCGCTGCGCTATCCCATGCGACTGTCAAGACAGCTTTGTCGCTTGCATTCTTGTCACAGAGTGGTGTGTAGTCATAAAATCTGCATATTATTACATTTTTTTGTTTTTCCGAGCACATGAATATTTTTTTCTTTCTGAGCATTTGCCTTCACTCGGAGGTAGTATTTGAAATTCAGTGTAATCTATCACTGTTCATATGACATTCTACCTTTCTCACTGCAAGAGCAATACATTGGATGAAGTGATTCATAGCTGTCATTAAATGTGACCTTGAACTTATGTAGGCCAGGTTAATTTGGCTACAGAGAAAAAGCAATGACAGCAAATTTCAGACAAGAAACAAGGCTGAAATAGGGTGCATCTTGTTTCTTGAATAGTGAGCTATCACATTTAAACTGTTTCCTCTACATAATTCAATGAAGCTTAAGTCTGGTAATAGACATTGTGCTATTATTTTGCTATTCTAATTTAAGTAGTCGTTTGTGTTGCCTGCATCAACTGATCAGCGTTTTCTGAAATTCAGAGAAGGCTAGGAACGACCCGACGTGAGCTAATACGCTGTCACACTCTATCAAAATGGTGGCAGACTGACTGGCAATACTGCTGCTCGAGAATCATGTGTGCCTCAAAGCTAAACGTGACGCATTTTATAGATTTGATTACATAAAATTCTGCTGTCTTTTCTCGCATATATACGAAAATTAGCTATGCTTGCATTTATTGGCGGGGAACCTCACCTTCCTAATTTAGTTAAGCCTGAACTCAAGCTTCCAATGGCGGCCTGTCCGGAGCCGGACAGGGCGCCATTGGAATATGAACCTGGCAACGTTTAACGCTAGAACGTTAACTAATGAGGCGAGGCTAGCAGTGCTATTGGAGGAATTAGAGGGATGTGAATGGGATATAATAGGGCTCAGTGAAGTTAGGAGGACAAAAGAAGCATATACAGTGCTAAAAAGCGGGCATGTCCTGTGCTACCGGGGCTTAGCGCGGTGAGACGAGAACTAGGAGTCGTATTCCTGATTAATAAGAATATAGCTGGTAACGTACAGGAATTCTATAGCATTAACGAGAGGGTGGCAGGTTTTGTTGTGAAACCTAATAAGAGGTACAAAATGAAGGTTGTGCAGGTCTACGCCCCTACATCCAGTCATGATGACCGGGAAGTCGAAAGCTTCTATGAAGACGTGGAATCTGCGATCGGTAGAGTGAAAACAAAATACACTGTACTGATGGGCGACTTCAATGCCAAGGTAGGCAAGAAGCAGGCTAGAGACAAGGCAGTAGGGAAATATGGCATAGGCACTAGGAATAGCAGGGGAGAGTTATTAGTAGAGTTTGCGGAACAGAATAATATTTGGATAATGAATACCTTCTTCCGCAAGGGGTATAGCCGGAAGTGGACGTGGAGGAGCCCGAACAGCCAGACTAGAAATGAAATAGACTTCATACTCTGCGCTAACCCTGGCATCATGCAAGATGTGGACATGCTCAGCAAGGTGCACTGCAATGACCATAGGATGATAAGAACTCGAATTAGCCTAGACCTGAGGAGAGAATGGAAGAAACTGGTACATAAGAAGCCGATGAATGAGTTAGCGGTAAGAGGGAAAATAGGGGAATTCCAGGTCAAGCTACAGAACAAGTATTCGGCTTTAACTCAGGAAGACGACCTTCGTGTTGAAGCAATAAACGACAATATTGTGGGCATCATTAAGGAGTGTGCAAAAGAAGTCGGTGGTAACCCCGTTAGACAGGATACCAGTAAGCTATCGCAGGAGACGAAAGATCTGATCAAGAAACGCCAATGTATGAAAGCATCTAACCCTACAGCTAGAATAGAACTGGCAGAACTTTCGAAGTTAATCAACAAGCGTAAGACAGCTGACATAAGGAAGTATAATATGGATAGAATTGAACATGCTCTCAGGAACGGAGGAAACCTGAAAGCAGTGAAGAAGAAACTAGGAATAGGCAAGAATCAGATGTATGCGTTAAGAGACAAAGCCGGCAATATCATTACTAATATGGTTGAGATCGTTCAAGTGGCTGAGGAGTTCTATAGAGATTTATACAGTACCAGTGGCACCCACGACGATAATGGAAGAGAGAATAGTCTAGAGGAATTTGAAATCCCACAAGTAACGCCGGAAGAAGTAAAGAAAGCCTTGGGAGCTATGCAAAGGGGGAAGGCAGCTGGGGAGGATCAGGTAACAGCAGATTTGTTGAAGGATGGTGGGCAGATTGTTCTAGAGAAACTGGCCACCCTGTATACGCAATGCCTCATGACTTCGAGCGTACCGGAATCTTGGAAAAACGCTAACATAATCCTAATCCATAAGAAAGGGGATGCCAAAGACTTGAAAAATTATAGACCGATCAGCTTACTGTCCGTTGCCTACAAAGTATTTACTAAGGTAATTGCAAATAGAATCAGGAACACCTTAGACTTCCGTCAACCAAAGGACCAGGCTGGATTCTGTAAAGGCTACTCAACAATAGACCATATTAACACTATCAATCAGGTGATAGAGAAATGTGCGCAATATAACCAACCCTTACATATAGCTTTCATGCATTGATTACGAGAAAGCGCTTGATTCAGTCGAAACCTCAGCAGTCATGGACGCATTGCGGAATCAGGGTATAAACGAGCCGCATGTAAAAATACTGAAAGATATCTATAGCGGCTCCACAGTCACCGTAGTCCTCCATGAAGAAAGCAACAAAATCCCAATAAAGAAAGGCGTCAGGCAGGGAGATCTCTCCAATGCTATTCTCAGCGTGCTTATAGGAGGTATTCAGAGACCTGGATTGGGAAGAATTGGGGATAAGAGTTAATGGAGACTACCTTAGTAACTTGCGATTCGCTGATGGTATTGCCTTGCTTAGTAACTCAGGGGACCAACTGCAATGCATGCTCACTGACCTGGAGAGGCAAAGCCGAAGGGTAGGTCTAAAAATTAATCTGCAAAAAACGAAAGTAATGTTTAACAGTCTCGGAAGAGAACAGCAAATTTCAGACAAGAAACAAGGCTGAAATAGGGTGCATCTTGTTTCTTGAATAGTGAGCTGTCACATTTAAACTGTTTCCTCTACATAATTCAATGAAGCTTAAGTCTGGTAATAGACATTGTGCTATTATTTTGCTATTCTAATTTAAGTAGTCGTTTGTGTTGCCTGCATCAACTGATCAGCGTTTTCTGAAATTCAGAGAAGGCTAGGAACGACCCGACGTGAGCTAATACGCTGTCACACTCTATCAAAATGGTGGCAGACTGACTGGCAATACTGCTGCTCGAGAATCATGTGTGCCTCAAAGCTAAACGTGACGCATTTTATAGATTTGATTACATAGGTAGTGAGGCACTGGAAGTGGTAAGGGAATACATCTATTTAGGACAGGTAGTGACTGCGGATCCGGATCATGAGACTGAAATAATCAGAAGAATAAGAATGAACTGGGGTGCGTTTGGCAGGCATTCTCAGATCATGAACAGCAGGTTGCGATTATCCCCCCTCAAGAGAAAAGTATATAACAGCTGTGTCTTACCAGTACTCACGTACGGGGCAGAAACCTGGAGGCTTACGAAAAGGGTTCTACTTAAATTGAGGACGACGCAACGAACTATGGAAAGAAGAATGATAGGTGTAACGTTAAGGGATAAGAAAAGAGCAGATTGAGTGAGGGAACAAACGCGAGTTACTGATATCTTAGTTGAAATCAAGAAAAAGAAATGGGCATGGCCAGGACATGTATTGAGGAGGGAAGATAACCGATGATCATTAAGGGTTACGGACGGGATTCCAAGGAAAGCGTATTAGGGCTGGCGGAAAGTTAGGTGGGCGGATGAGATTAAGAAGTTTGCAGGGACAACATGGCCACAATTAGTACATGACCGGGGTAGTTGGAGAAGTATGGGAGAGGCCTTTGCCCTGCAGTGGGCGTAATCAGGCTGATGATGATGACGACGATGATGATGATGATGAACTCAAGCTTGCAAAATTACGTTGTTTAAATGCTGTCAGCCTCAGGAAAGGAAGCTTTATTTTATGCTATTTGTTAGTAAGAAAAATTGCCTTTCCCTTTAGAAGTTTACAATATCCAATGTGAATTTGACATCAGAAGAACAATGATAAGGTTGTTTGTGATTGTTTGCGCTGACGAGAGAGTACTTTGTTTTTTTTTTAGGAGTATGTACTACAAAATGTTTGTCCCGTTTTTATACCAAGAATAGATAGCGTCCACTCAGTAATTATGCTGTGGAGCCTGAATCACTTGTTGAAGAGGAAGATTTAGCTTGGGCCAACACCGACGCGGCCTATTTAAATACATGTAAAACGCAAAAAACGTTTCTGAGATAACCCCTGGACCGATTTTAATGAAATTTGTTGAATTTAAGAGAGAAAGGTAAATTGTAGTGACTTTTGGAAGCGGAATTTCGATTTAGGGCTTGAATTTTGTTATAAAGATTGTCAAATATGCGACCGTTTTAAAAGATAGAAGCACGAAGTTTACAAATTCATAGATCTGCATCAAGAAGAGACATCGCGGTTCTGTAAACGGCATCCATTGGATCATTCAAAGTGGACAAATTCGATATGTCATTTTGTATCTTACGTGAATGTGTTACGTCGTGTACAACGGTTTTGCAAAAGCTGTATTTCCATATTATTAATTTTTTTTATATTCATGTGTAACATCAATTTTGTCCGCTTTAGATGTACTATTATATGCAATTCACAGAATTGTATTATCCTTTTTTGTTGTTGAGTTAGAGTTGTAAACTTGGTAGTTCCGTTTTTTGAAAATTTTCGATTGTTGCCGATTTTTAATGAAAAATTCACGACATAACTAAAAAATTCGAAACCAACCATCACTAGATTTTACGTTTTTATTTTAAATGCAACAAACCTCTTCAAATTTGGCGCAGTGGTTGCCGAGAAAAACAAATTCTCCTTTTACATGTATTTAGATAGGAGCACTCGAGCTAAAGCTTCCTCTTAATAATACATAAATAATATTAATTTATATACTACCTTTAAGTGTTACAGCTCAAAACCTGCGCGAAGTGTAATGTGGCTTTGGGCGTGAAACAGAAGTCTATTCATGTGGGCAATATTCGACGTGGTGGTCTCATGGCATCAGGGAACTGACGTATACACACACTGCGAAAACAGAGATCATTCAACACTCTACAGGATAAAAGAAAATAAAGTCCTCCTGCATTTCAAAAAGAAGCGCGGAATTGGAAGGGTCAATTTTGCGGCTTTTAGTGACAAGGTCGTTATACTACTATAAACTACAGCAGTGAATCACTTATCTCGTGCTTGATAGTGACTCCGCATGAATTCCAACTATGGTTCCTGTTATGTGAATAGTCTTCTGCTTCACGTATAAAATAGTGCTGCATTTGGAGTACATTTTAAACTAGCTGCATAAAATGTGACGAAATAGTTATTTGTGCTGCTCAAGGAACTGAGGCTCCATGTCATAATTGTGGAGTCGTCAACTACCTAAAAAGCACAAATGTCGCGTAAAACGTTTTTATGCCAGTGCTCCTTTAATAAATTTCTACTATGTGCATTAATTGATTTTATAAGAGAGCAATAATTTTGATGCACAATTTGTTTTATACTGTTGGTGTGTTGTTTTAGCTCGTGCAGAATACTAGAAACCATTGAGCCCGCCAATCCCTGCGTAAGCAGCTGCATCTTTCCCTGAGGCAGCACGAAGAAGGAAGCTCCATCGCTGTGATCTCATCGACCGAATTTAGAAAACAACTTTGCAAAAGTCCCAGTTGTACGTAGACAATTGAAAAAAAAAGGCATTCCAGGGAGAAAATCACGCCTTTACGGTTAACAGAAATTGTGGGCCTCCTAATCCAAACATGGCTCTAGGGCCCATAATGATCTCTTTGCCGTAGGTCAGCCACAGTTCAGTAGTAATTCCAAATGGTAACTTTTTAAATCACTGCAAATCAGTTTTTGTGTGTGTGGTGCGACAATAGTATAGTTGTTTCAGCTGTGATTAAGGCAAAATAAGTCTCTTAGAGCACTGGTAACCGGAAAGATATGCCCAAGAGAGCATTGTGAATGCTCCTTTGCTGCCTTTTAAGCTTACAATTGCGTCCAAGTATTCACCAGTTATTTCTCTGCACTGTTTGCATTATTTAAAAATAAAGTCTACTAAATTTAGTGGTGCTCCTAAAAAATTGAATTGGTCTCTGTACCCATTTCATAAACATTGGAATTACCATTTTAACAAGACAATTTTCAATTTTTAGTGAATTGATAATTAACATTTCTAAATTTTCTGTAAAGATGTCGCATCTACTAAGGACCCGCTCTGTTAGTTATATTCATAGCAACCATACTGAATCACATTTGTGTTTGTGAAATAAACTGCACTTTTCACTGCTTCCTTAAGCATCTAGGAGCAATTATGCAAGGTTGTGTCACTGTAGAGACAGGAAACAACATTTATGCATGCTGTTTTATCTTGCTTAATATGCACTCTCCACACACTTCCACTCAATTCTGCTGCCATTAGTACTATATGCAACCGTTTAGAGTGCAGCTTACCTGAGGTGATAGTGTAATTTATTGGCTGTATTCGATCGTGGAAAATGTATATGAATCCATGCATTTTCATACCAGCGCAACTCTACTGGCACATAAGATGCACTTGCAGTATATCCTGCTCATGGCCTCTGGAACAAGGGAAATAGAATCATGCATTTGTTGCACTATAGCACACAGACATGCTTATTAAGTGCACTGCCATAGCTGGCATACATGGCATATACTAATTCTGATCCGCTAGTATCACAAAACAAAGGTCCTTTGTGACTAAAAATGTAGAACAATTTACAGGCATGGAGCTCGAACTTCGAGAATGACTGAACAAAATGAGTTTGTTTGTTTGTTAATTCGGGTTTAATGGCGCTATAGCGACTAAGGCCATGCTGCGCCAGTCACAGGACAGTATAAGTTCCAATGTTAGGGTAGCAATAGCCGTGTTTCCTTAAAGTCGATGTAGGTAATCGGTTTCACCTAAAAACTGGAACAAGTTAGTGAATGGCACTAGTGGATCATCGCCCAATATTAAGGCAGGGTGGAGAGGTATATGTAAGTGATACAAATTTTTGAAATGTTTCCGCCTCTGTGTTTCAGTGTGTGGGCATGATATAATGATGTGGGTTACTGTGAGCGTTACTGTGAACAAAATGAGTGGACTGCAGTGCATTACGTGCACTCAATGTGTGCTTAGGCTGAAATGCTACACTTGTTTAAACTGTATCCTCCGTTCTTAAAAATATAGGGGCATTATGTAAAGTCACTTGTTCTGCTGCACATGCGTAACGGCAGATGTCATACATTGTATGAAAACCTCAAATACTATTTCATTACCAACTGTGGTACACATTAAAGATGGCTAGTGCCGACGCCATTTGATCACTACATATCCATATACTTGCCCGAGCATAAGCGAAAAGTGTTGTCCTGCAGTTTACAAGGAGGGAACAATACATAGGGCACAAATACATTTGTTTGTGAACGTTGGGATAACTGTCATATTCGTGCTATGCATTGAGAAAAAAGTATTTTGTTGCACTGTATTTATTACTTCTTTAAGTGATTATCAGTTTAATATTTGTGCAATATTACAGTGGCATGAAATGAAGGGCTTCAAACAGCTCGTCTGGTTGCTAACTGGCACAAGAAAGACACTGACCACAGCCAAAGTGAAAATTTTGCTGTGGTCGTTGCCATTCTTTCGCTTTTGTAGTGACATCCAAAATAAAGATTCAACCTCCCAGGATCGTAAACATCGTAAGTAGAGCTAACTATAGCACCTGCGAAGCTGAAACAAGCTTGAACTTTGAATGTATATACCGCAGCTAAGCAATGCATCCCAAGGCGGATACTAGCTGTAAGTGGAGGGAGCATTAGCTCAGCTACCAGCTGGCTTGTAAAGGTCTATGTCTAGAGTAGAGCTTGCAAAATACAGCTACTAGCTGTGGCCTTAGCTAGATCAAGCTGGAAGTAAAACCTCTACTAGCTAGCTACATGCTTCCTGGGTATTATTATTCTGGTGTTTTATGTGTCACAAGCACAGTATGATTATGAGGCATGCTGTAGTGTCCCGAACTACGGTGTCGCTCGTAATTATACTGTTACGCGAACGAAGGATTAAGAACTGGAGACTATTTACAAAGTATATTTACCAAGAATAACTGCAGCGCTGGCCAGTTCTTGTCTTGTCTTGTCTTGTATCCCAGAAAGTGGCGCATACCCACTATTGGGGATTGGCCAAGAAGCAGGCTGTTTTTCGTATGCTTATAAGTAAAGCCAAACTAGATTTAAATAGTGGAACGTGGGAATATAGAAGTGTAATTTAGACGTGTAATAACAATATTGTTAAGAATTTTGATAAAATAAGTTACCGTAAATAAATGAAATAATAGAAATTCCTGATAATTTTAGAAATTCAGCAAGGTACTCTTCTTGTTTCTCTAATAAAATTGTAAGAAAATTGTAAGAAATTGTAAATAAACTGCAAGAAAAGCATCCCTGTGGCTGGATCCCAGAGAAGTCGCCCCAAAAGAAAAAAATGGTTGGCGAGGTTAGCGATAGCCCAAGTTTGGTAAATGAGTGTTCTAATAGTTTTCTTTGGCTTAGAAAGCGGCGGCATGAAAGAAAATAATGTTCGATAGTTTCAAGTGCACTGCAAGAAGAACATAGAGAGGACATAGCCAGGCCAGACCTGTGTAAGTAAAAATTTAGAGGAGGTATAAGACATCTCAATTTTGTAAAAGAAACTTCTAATTGTATTGAAGGACACCAATTAATATTCCATGGGAAGCCAATACGGTGGAATTCCGAAGAGGGTGCTAGCACTGATGCTGCAGAGTTTTGAGATATAGCGAAATTTCTGTACCTAGCCGCGGTGACATAAGCTGATGTCGGCACACCCGCCGTGGTTGTTCAGTGGCTATGGTGTTAGGCTGCTGAGCACGAGGTCGCGGGATCGAATCCCGGCCACGGCGGCCGCATTTCGATGGGGGCGAAATGCGAAAACACCCGTGTACTTAGATTTAGGTGCACGTTAAAGAACCCCAGGTGGTCGAAATTCACGGAGTCCTCCACTACGGCATGCCTCATAATCAGAAAGTTGTTTTGGCACGTAAAACCCCATAATTTTTTGATGTCGGCAAAACAGACATGATAGGGCCGTTGAGGGATGCTCGTGCGAGTGAATCAGCCATTTCATTCAAGTGCAACTCATGATGTCCCGATACCCAAAGTAAACATACTTTCCGTAAGTACGGAGGTACCATATCGAACGAAATTTTCTTTGAATTCTTGTATATAAAGACGCAGTTAGTGCTGTACATACAGATAGCGAGTCGGTCACAACAACAGCTAATGGGTCGTTTTGGGGGAGTTTTCGTAACGCTAATATAATCGCTAATAATTCTTCCTGAAATATAGGTGTGAAGTCGGGAAGGTGAAGAGAGTAAGACCATTGTAGAGATTCAGAGAAGACCCCCACTCCTGCCTTCTCATTGCACACAGAATCGTCAGTAGCTATTACATTGTCAGTGGCTAGCTGGTGTAGGTGGGCGTGTAAGATATTAATTAAATCTCGCCTTGGTAATAGTTTAGCATGATTTAGAAATATATCCTCGAATTCAGTTTTGAGGTCTGTTAAGGCATCATTTGAATGGCAAACTTGGCGTATGGACACATCCAATTTTTGTAACTGTGCTTGCACAAATAATATCTCAGGACTGTGGAATCTCGACCACGATACTTGAAAAAAACACTCAGATGGTTCAGTGACAAATGCGTATTGTGTACGTCTCTTTAAAAAGTCATAAAATTAAAAAAATTATCTGAACCGCAAGAATGCGGAATCTGCAATCTAGGGTATGAGCTTCCTGATATAAAAGAGCGTTGGCAACAAATCTAGGTAGCCCGAGGCATGACCATAAAGCTTCTCTTTCTAAAAGTATGAGAGGTTTAATTTTGTAGGCGGGGCCACCGGAAAATATTACGCAGCCGAATTCTAATATGGGCCGAACATACATTTTATATATCATCAGTAAGGCATCCCTGCTTAGTCTAGAGCGACGGTGGCTGAGCCTGCGGAGCATAGCTACGGCTCGTTCTGCTTTTGTTTTAATATATTCAATGTGACTGACCAGGTGAGTTTGCCATGGTAAATAACACCAAGGTACCTGACTTCGTCAACTTGAGGAATGATTTCCTGTCGGTATTGTAAAGATATATGCACCTATGCAGTTAATGGGAATACTAATACCGCACTTTTGCTAATATTTAACGACATACATAACCCCTTTAGCCATGTCTCCAGCATTCCTAAGAAATTCTGCAATGACTGTTTTAGTGAATGTATATTATTTGCGGATGTTAAAAATGCGATATCGTCCGCATAAACATAAACATGTACTTCCGGAGCCAAAGGAATTGTGCTTACGAAAATGTTAAATAATATAGGGGAAATAACGGAACCCTGTAGTACACCTCTTGTCTACTTGTGTTTGGACGTCGAAATACCGTGTTGGTAACAATAAAACTCTCTATCCCTTATAAATTCATAGATCCAAGCGGTTATATATTTTGGGAGATTCGTTGACTGAAGCTTATATAATAGAATACAATGTTCTTCAGAGTCGTATGCTTTTGATACATCTAATGTCACCAAAGCTGCGTACTCTCGTTTGCGGCGAGCAAGTTTAATGCGGCTCTCTAAATCTACATGGGCGCACTATATGGAGCGGCCGGGACGAAATCCAATCTGGCAAGGACTGAGAAGGGTGTCAGCCAGCATAAAATTTGTTATAAGGCCGTGAAGAAGCCTTTCTATAAATTTGACGACATTGGAAGTAAGAGAAATTGGTCTTATGTTGTCTAAGTCCAGCTGATTTTTTCTTTAATAGTGGGACAATTTTAGCTATCTCCATTCTCTTGGCACCCATGAATTCTTGAGAGAGAAATTTATTATGTTTAGCAGGTCCTGAGGCGCATAATCGAATAGAACTTTTAGCATTCCTGTTGTAAGTCCGTCTGGACCGGGGGCTGATGCCGGTAACGAACTAATAATGCCTTCAAGCTCTCTCTCTGTTACTGTTACAAAGTCGTCCCCCAAGGGAGGTTTCTTTAATCCTATCGGCAATTTATGTTCGAAACGTCGCGCAAGTCCTAGAGCAATTTTCTCAAGTGAGTCTGATAATTCTTTAGTTGATAGAACGACAGATTCGACATTCACGGGCGCCGGTATAACTTTACGAGATCGAAGAAATTTAAACAGGGCTTTTTTATTGCTAGACTTCGAAAGGTATGTGCAGTGCTTGGAATCATAATCCTCCTTAGCTTTTGAGACTGTTCGTTTAAATGTAGTAGCTATATATGTATAATTAGCCCAATTAACAGGACGCTGGTTATATAAAAGCTTTTTCCACGCAGCTTTTCTACGTCTGAAATCTCGCTCCCAGTCAGAATTCCACCAGGGACAATACGATCCACCCTTAGTAGATTGCACAACAAATTGAGCTCTTTTTGATGACTGTTTTAGAATTGAACATAGGCTCATTGCTATAATATCCCTCTCCATGCCCTCCTGAGCGTATAAAGCTGATTCTAACGCATTTTTTAATTTGTTGTAATTAACAAAAGTGCTCACATTACTATTTAAACTAGTTAAAGGGGTAAGCAGTTCAAAAATTTTAGGGAGGTATCACTGTTAGTTCCAGAATCTACCGTCTTCCAGGAGGGGACAGACATGCTCGAGGCAGCAAACATAACATCTAGGGCAGATCGTGGCTGACTCCGAACGAAAGTATGTGCTCTCGAATTTAAGCAGGAGAAATGATTCATTAAGACCCAATCCAACAAGCGTTTGCCACAAATGTACGTTCGGAAACCCCAGGATACATGATGATAATTAAAGTCTCGCACTAGTATGATGTTCTTCTGACTGCGAGCAATAGAGGTATCTAGATAACGGGTATCTTGCACTTCAGCGAGGGAGTACGTGTTAATTACAGAAAAATGTGTGCAACCAGGAAGTATTACATCCAGTGCTAAGATTTCACAGTCTAGGGACATTATCTGGTATGCTACAGTAGCTCTATGGCAGATTTTTGATGAGACAAACAAAACTAAACCACCACCTCGGGATAAGCGATCCAATCGAAAACACTGGAAATATTTTAAATGAGAAGGCTGACCAGCAGCAAGCCAAGTTTCCTGTAAAATAATAATATCCGCAGAATATTTACAAATAACATATAATAAATCAGTTGCAGCGAAAAGTATGGAACGGCAGTTCCATTGAAATACTGTTAAAGTTCCTATGGTGAATAAATCCGAGCAGCAAAGACTGCTTGATCTAAAACGCTCCCTTTTAAGAAGTCCTTAGTCGGAATCTCTCTAACGTACTTTTTTGCCTTCGAGTTGATGGGAGTGTTAGATTTTTTCTCTGTTGGTGACCTTGTTCGTTTAAGAGATCCGGGGTCCATATCTACATCTTGATTTTTCATCCAATCTGTGTCGGAGAGAGAAATTTGGTCGACTTTCTCAGAAGTTGGTGGCTTTGACGAATCGTTATTGGTGAATGTCTGTGCGGTCGATATTTCAGTAGGTGGCTTACACGGTAGACCCGACACCTTATCCTCAATATTGGCTTTATTAGTTAATGGAACACACGGAGCTAGTTGTGAGGACCGCACCTCAACTAGGGAGTCGGTAAGATTTCTCATAACGCGCTCCATTGCTTTCTCCAACGCCTTTTCTACGGAAGCTGCCACAGCCACAGAGATTGAGTTTTCCATACACAGTGTTTAACGGGCCGTTATACCAGCATACCAGTGTCCGGCTCTGAATTTCTCCGATGGCCTCACGACGAGAGCATCGACGTCTATCAATTATTTCGAGGATTTGCACTTCTTTTGACATTGCAGGTGTCAGAGTTGTCGGATGATCCCACCGCTGTCAAACAGATGTAGGAGTCGTCGGACGATCTCGCCGCTGCCACCATTTGAAGGAGTTTAAGGTCGTAGAGAGGAACTCGGTGAACAGGATTTATTTGCAGGATTTACATTTAAAACAAGCCATACATCGATAGTCTAGCGTGACTCCCAAATGGAGCCCGCAAGACGACGCATACAGCAAACAGCTTACGAGCACACAGCTCACTAGTGCATTTCGAGCATGACAACGAGCACACAGCTAACTACGACGAGCACGACAACGAGCACAACCTAGCAGCCGGCAAACGCTGCTTATAAGCACTTGTCCCCCCCCCCCCCCCCCCCCCCTTGATTCCAAGCGAACGGAAACGTTCGTCCAGTTCGACGTCACCGTTCGACGTCACCGAAGATGACCCGCTCTTTTGGAGGAGGCGGGCTCACATACTCGTGTTGCTCACACACACAGGTGTAAAGGTCCGGAGCCGACGTCAGAGGGGCTTCGTAGAACTCTGCTCCGTCAAGGGTGGCGCTGACGGGTAGCACATTCCTGAACTGACCCCGCGCCACGTGGCTGCCGGTTATTCGCAGTTCTCTGAAGTGCGCCCCGTCTTGTTGGATTGGAACACGTGCAGCGGGCTGAAATAGCTGGCACGTTGCCACCCCGTACGGCCATTCCTAACACAGGGCAAATAGGCTCATCTGCGGAGTAGGGACCACTGCAAAGGCAGCAGGACTGATTTCGGGAAGAACAGTCATTTGAGTGATGGCCTTCTCCACAAATTCGGCATCGTGTGTTGGACCTGTTGCCTTTTATGGAGTGGCCAAACCGCCAGCACTTTAGACACTGAAGGACACAAGGTGATAGAGGCTCAACTCGGTATATAAGTGGTCATGCCTCGATCTCCGATGGGCGGTTCATTTCAGCAAAAGTAGAAATGACTGTTTCTGTGGGCATGCGCTTATTATGAACGACACGGCTGCAACAATACACAGAAATCACGCCTGCCGCTGAAAACATTTCCAAAATTTGTGCCGCACATAGACTTATGTCGACACCGTGGACTAGGCCTTTGGTGCATGCAAGGTGATGAGGAATGAAACTGCTCATCGGATGTTTCGCAAAAACATCGCACTTCAGTAAATCTTGAACACAGGTCTGGTCTGACGAGAAGCAAAGAATGCCCCCTCTGCCAAACTGTCGAACCTCGATGATTTGTTGAAAATTGGCCGAGGCCATCCGGAGTTAGGTTTGAATTGCCTTGGGATTCTTCATGCGAGTCACTCCGCCATCATTCGGAACCAAAACCACACGTAAGCTGCTCGTCCTACTGAGTAAGAAAAGCTCCACCGGCAAATCAGAGTTAGGAACAGTAGCCGACCAGGTGGAAGCCTGCTGGCCTGGCGATGAGAGTGACATTGCAAGGAAATAAGAAATTACTCTGGCAAGTTAACATATATTAAAACAAAAGGTCACAAACAGTTACGTAAAAAACACAGATTAAAAGAAAACCGCCAGCTACTTGACCAGAACCAGTGTTCGGAAGCTCAGGCACCAGGCCACGTCAGCGCCACTCGCTCTCACTCAGACGAAAGCTCGAGAGCCAGAGAGCATTCGTCGTCTTCGTCGGGGCGCCCGCGTGCATCGTCCACAAGAAAGCACGCAATATGCATGTATCATTATCCCCTGCGGCAGAAGCACCATCCCGGGGCGTCTAAATATGGGTGATAACCGGAGAGTAATATGGTTTGAGGCGTGCGACATGCACAACGTCAGTGGAATTCGGGGCAGATGAGGCGCTGGTATCGACTGGGGCGATTTCGTAGGCAACTGGAGTCACCACACGCAGCACTCGATATGGGCCTGTGTACCGAGACTGGAGCTTTTCCAACAGGCCAACGTGACGAGTCGGGGACCACAGGAGTACCAGAGATTCAGGCGAAAAGTGGACGTCTCTGTGTTGGCGATCGTGCAAGCGGCATTGCTTGTCTTGAGGGGTCAGGAGGCGAGCACGAGCAATTTCGCGTGCTTGGGCTGCTCTTGTGATGACGTCAAGTGCATACTCGCTGGTCTCTGCTGCGGCGGATGGAAGGGATGTGTCCGGTGGCAATGTGGGTTCTCGGCCGAACAGCAGAAAGAATGGGGAATAACCGGTAGTGTCGTGACGCGAAGAATTATATGCAAAAGTTACATAGGTATAGTCTGTGATTCAGACGCTCTGTGAGACCATTAGTCTATGGATAGTAAGACGTAGTCAGCTTGTGCTTGGTCGAGCAGGACTGCAGGATGTCGGCGATTACTGTAGAAAGAAACGTCGGACCATTGTCAGTGAGCAGTTGGTGTGGGGCACCATGCTGCAGAATCACGTCGCGTAAAGGAAAATCGGCGACATCTGTGGCGCAGCTTGTTGGAAGCGCTCTGGTGATGGCGTAGCACGTGGCCACTTGTTGGCAGCCGTGGATAGCGGGAAAGGGCCAAGTAAGTCCAAGCCAACGCGAAAGAACGGCTTCGAAGGAATGTCGAGCAGTTGAAGGCACCTGGCAGGAAGCGTCGATGGTGTATTTCGGCGCTGGCATTTCTCACACGCCGCAACGAATTTTCGGACGGAGCAGGCAAGGCCTGACCAAAAAAAGCGTCGGCGAATCTGGTCGTAGGTGCGGGAGACGCCAAGGTGACCTGCCGTTGGTAAATCGTGAATTTCTTTGAGAGCAGCTGACCGGAGGTGCTTAGGAATGACGAGTAGTAGGGCAGGACCGTCGGGGCGTACATTGTGGCGGTATAATACTCCATCCCGGAAAACGAAGAGGGGAAGGGACGAATCAGAAGGCGAAGATTGTAAGCCATCAATGATGGCGCGCAAGGTGGCATCACGACGTTGCTCGTCGGCAACGTGTAGCAGCTGAGAGACGGAGAAAACGCAAGCGTCGGCGGGTGGTTTGTCCACTGGCTAGCGTGATAAACATTCTGCGTCTTGATGTAATTGGCCCCACTTGTACACTACTGCACAGCAATATTCTTGCAGCCGCAGAGCCCAGCGACCAAGCCTGTCGGTAGGATCCTTAAGTGGAGAAAGCCACAGCGCGCGTGGTTTTCCGTGATTACAGAGAAGTGCGTGCCATACAAGTACGGGCGGAATTTGGAAACCGGCCAGAAGAGACCGAGGCATTCACGATCTGTAATCGAATAGTTGCGCTCCGCTGCTGTGAGGAGCCGGCTAGCGTAGGCGATAACATGATTTTGGACAACATATTAATAATTGTTTACCGGAAGAATTTTGACCACCTGCGGTTCTTTAACGTGCACCCGATGCACAGTCCACGGATGTTCTTGCGTTTCGCTACCATCAATATGCGGCCGGGATGGAACGTAAACTTCATTCAAGCATCTAAAGCAATGCGTAATTATCAGAGTATATTCGATGGCACAGTGATACCACACATGGGGAAACCATGGGTTTATAGGAGTAATACGTGACCGAAAAGTACAGCATTCTAAGCACGAGACCAGTGCTAGAATTCAAGATTTGCAGCTTCACACACATACTTAAGATGAAGGAAAGTTTTACGTCGAGCTATGTTTAAAAATTAGGTTTCTGTAATAAATAAATCAAATTCTGGGGTTTTATGTGACAAAATTTCGTTATGATTATGAGGAACGTCGTAGTGGGGGGCACATGATTTATTTTGACCACCTGAAGTTATTTAATATGCACCCAATGCACGGGCGTTGTTGCAGGGCACCAGCACCGAAATGCGGCCGCTTAGGCTGGGATTCGATCCCGCACCATCGTGCTTAGCATCGCAACGCCATAACCACTAAGTCACCACGACGGCTCCTTCCTATCAATAATTCCTCATTCATAGCGGGCACAAACGTTTCGTAAGCGAGAATATGACGAAAACGGAAAATCGATGTGCCGCAAACTGTTTTGGACAGTGGTATCTCTCATGTGACATGAACACTGGCTCACTTACAGACAGCGGCAGAGAGGTAGGTCACACGGACATTACGTTAACTCTACCGTCTTCTAGCAGGAGATTCACATTCATATACAGCACTGGAACCGTCCGTGGCATTTCGCTACTCAATTCGTAAATGGGCACCCAGAAAACGATGATGGGCTTCTAGACCAGTGATGTATCACTCTAACTCGACTCAATATTTTCCCTTAGTGCCCCTTTCGTTGTGTTGCAAAAACTTCAGAGCATTCATTGCCCCAGTCCTATAAGGCGCCTGCGCTGTAGCTTACCGGTCCCGTCAAACATTCATCCTTCCTTGCTGCGTATATTAGTGAGTTTACAAGACCAAGGCAGAGCCAGGAAAGTAGGGAGGTTGGCTAGAGTTCGTTCAGTTTGCCACCCTACACATGGGAAGGAGGAGTGCCGAGCGAAAGACAAAGGCAAGAGCTCACGCTGGCACTATTTCAAGGTGCAGCGTGTCCACAGCAATGGGCACTCAAGTCTGCCTCCTTCAGCTCCTGAACAACAATGTAGCCCTCTGAGCGGCTGAGGTGTGACGCCTTTTCTTCTGTAAAAAGGCCGATCGTAGTCTGCTCAAGGTGCACTAGGACAGTAGTTCTGGCGTTGTTTGTCGAAGCAGGCATAGTGGCAGAGGAAACGAAGAAATGATTGATTGTCTCTTTACAGCTGCACTTAGCGCACACGGGTGAGTCAGCCGTTACAATGTGACAGCTGTATACATTAGTGTAAAGTCCTAGGTTCTTCCATTTGTTCCTTTACTTTTTTCCTTTCCAGGCAGTTTCTCGTGCTGTATATTATGCTTAAACATATGCAGGCTTCGTCAAAAAGCTGCAGAAGTGGCCCTGTGAAACTTAACGTCCTGTCGCTGACTGTGGGCAGGTCGTACCATCTAATACTCGACGTTATAGGTAGGCGGACGGAACCGAAAGCATGGCGTTCGTGATAGCGCAGAATAAGCTGACGGGTCCCATTTGCACGTATTCGAGGAGCTGCAGCGAGAGTCTCGGGACCAGCCCTCACCAAGCGCCAGCAGGAAATTTATCTGTTTTCTGGGTTTTTCTTTTCCAGGAGAAAGATAATTTTTTTTAGTCCGTGAAGCACATCTCCATAGTCGGTATTCGATTTTTTTTCTTTTCTTTTTCACAACGTTCGCGCGTATTTTACATGAGGTAAGTGGGGCGTTGCACATTGCAGGTGTCTCATCATCATCATCATCATCATCATCATCATCATCATCATCCTCATCGTCAGCCTAGTTACGCCCACTGCAGGGCAAAGGCCTCCCCAATACTTCTCCAACTACCCCGGTCATGTACTAATTGTGGCCATGTTGTCCCTGCAAACCTCTTAATGTCATCCGCCCACCTAACTTTCTGCCGCCCCCTACTACGCTTCCCTTCCCTTGGAATCCAGTCCGTAACCCTTAATGACCATCGGTTATCTTCCCTCCTGATTACATGTCCGGCCCATGACCATTTCTTTTTCTTGATTTCAACTAAGATATCATTAACTCGCGTTTGTTCCCTCACCCAATCTGCTCTTTTCTTCTCCCTTAACGTTACACCTATCATTCTTCTTTCCATAGCTCGTTGCGTCGTCCTCAATTTCAGCAGAACCCTTTTCGTAAGCCTGAAGGTTTCTGCCCCGTAGGTGAGTACTGGTAAGACACAGCTGTTATACACTTTCCTCTTGAGGGATAGTGGCAACCTGCTGTTCATGGTTTGAGAATGCCTGCCAAACGCACCCCAGCCCATTCTTATTCTTCTGGTTATTTCAAGTGTCATGACCCGGATCCGTGGTCACTACCTGCCCTAAGTAGATGTATTCCCTTACCACTTCCAGTGCCTCGCTACCTATCGTAAACTGCTGTTCTCTTCCGAGATTGTTAAACATTACTTTAGTTTTCTGTAGATTAATTTTCAGACCCACCCTTCTGCTTTGCCTCTCCAGGTCAGTGAGCATGCATTGCAATTGGTCTCCTGAGTTACTAAGCAAGGCAATATCATCAGCGAATCACAAGTTGCTAAGGTATTCTCCATCAACTTTTATCCCCAATACTTCCCACTCCAGGTCTCTGAATACCTCCTGTAAGCATGCTGTGAATAGCATTGGAGATATCGTATCTCCCTGTCTGACGCCTTTCTTTATTGGGATTTTGTTGCTTTCTTTGTGGAGGACTACCGTGGCTGTGGGGCCGCTATAGATATCTTCCAGTATTTTTACATATGGCTCATCTACACCCTGATTCCGTAATGCCTCCATGACTGCTGAGGTTTCGACTGAATCAAATGCTTTTTCGTAATCTATGAAGGCTATGTATAAGGGTTGGTTGTATTCCGCACATTTCTCTATCACCTGATTGATAGTGGGAATATGGTCTATTATTGAGTAGCCTTTACGGAATTCTGCCTGGTCCTTTGGTTTACAGAAGTCTAAGGTATTCCTGATTCTATTTGCGATTACCTTAGTAAATACTTTGTAGGCAACGGACAGTAAGCTGATCGGTCTATAATTTTTCAAGTCCTTGGCGTCCCCTTTCTTATGGATTAGGATTATGTTAGCGTTCTTCCAAGATTCCGGTACGTTCGAGGTCATGAGGCATTGTGTATTTAGGGCGGCCAATCTTTCTAGGACAGTGTTCCCACCATCCTTCAACAAATCTGCTGTTACCTGATCCTCCCCAGCTGCCTTCCCCCTTTGCATAGCTCCCAAGGCGTTCTTTACCTCTTCCGGTGTTACTTGTGGGATTTCAAGTTCCTCTAGACTATTCTCTCTCACCTTATCGTCGTGGGTGTTACTGGTACTGTATAAATCTCTGTAAAACTCTTCAGCCACTTGAACTATCTCATCCATATTAGTAACGATATTGCCGGCTTTGTCTTTTAACGCACACATCTGATTCTTGCCTATTCCTAGTTTCTTCTTCACTGCTTTTAGGCTTCCTCCGTTCCTGAGAGCCTGTTCAATTCTATCCATATTATACTTCCTTATGTCAGCTGTCTTACGCTTGTTGATTAACTTCTAAAGTTCTGCCAGTTCTATTCTAGCTGTAGGGTTAGAGGCTTTCATACATTGGCGTTTCTTGATCAGATCTTTCGTCTCCTGCGATAGCTTACTGGTATCCTGTCTAACGGGGTTACCACCGACTTCTTTTGCGCACTCCTTAATGATGCCCACAAGATTGTCGTTCATTGCTTCAACACTAAGGTCGTCTTCCTGAGTTAAAGCCGAATACCTGTTCTGTAGCTTGACCTGGAATTCCCCTATTTTCCCTCTTACCGCTAACTCATTGATCGGCTTCTTATGTACCAGTTTCTTCCGTTCCCTCCTCAAGTCAAGGCTAATTGGAGTTCTTATCATCCTATGGTCACTGCAGCGCACCTTGCTAAGCATGTCCACATCTTGCATGATGCCAGGGTTAGCGCAGAGTATGAAGTCTATTTCATTTCTAGTCTCGCCGTTCGGGCTCCTCCACGTCCACTTTCGGCTATCCCGCTTGCGGAAGAAGGTATTCATTATCCAAATATTATTGTGTTCCGCAAACTCTACTAATAATTCTCCCCTGCTATTCCTAGTGCCTATGCCATATTTCCCTACTGCCTTGTCTCTACCCTGCTTCTTGCCTACCTTGGCATTGAAGTCGCCAATCAGTACAGTGTATTTTGTTTTCACTGTACCGATCGCAGATTCCACGTCTTCATAGAAGCTTTCGACTTCCCGGTCATCATGACTGGATGTAGGGGCGTATACCTGTACAACCTTCATATTGTACCTCTTATTAAGTTTCACAACAAGACCTGCCACCCTCTCTTAATGCTATAGAATTCCTGTATGTTACCAGCTATGTTCTTATTAATCAGGAATCCGACTTTTAGTTCTCGTCTCTCTGCTAAGCCCCGGTAGCACAGGACGTGCCCGCTTTTTAGCATTGTATATGCTTCTTTTGGCCTCCTAACTTCACTGAGCCCTATTATATCCCATTTACTGCCCTCTAATTCCTCCAATAGCACTGCTAGACTCGCCTCACTAGATAACGTTCTAGCGTTAAACGTTGCCAGGTTCATATTCCAATGGCGGCCTGTCCGGAGCCAGGGTTTCTTAGCACCCTCTGCAGCGTCGCAGGTTTGACCGCCGCCGTGGTCAGTTGCTTCGCAGCTGCTGGGGACTGAGGGCCGGGGTTTGATTGTTGTGTTCATATAGGAGGTTGTGGCCAAGTACTGCACCAGGGTGGCCAATCCTGCTCTGGTGAGAGAGTGCGTTACCGGTTCTGGTCACCGGGATCAGGCCGCACTCCAGGCCTGTTTGTGCAATTTTCTAAACACACGGTTTTTTTTTGTATTTTCCGGTGGAGAATTGTGCGGCCCGGGATTTGAATCACGGTCCTCTTGCACGGGAGGCGGATACTCTACCGTCCCCGCAGGGGTTAAAATAAAAATTAAATTATGGGATTTTACGTGACAAAACCACTTTCTGATTATGAGGCGCGCCGTAGTGGAGGACTCTGGAAATTTCGACCACCTGGGGTTCTTTAACGTGCACCTAAATCTAAGTACACGGGTGTTTTCGTATTTCGCCCCCATCGAAATGCTGCCGCCGTGGCCGGGATCCGATCCCGCGACCTCATGCTCAGCAGTCTAACAGCATAGCCACTGAGTAACCACGGCGGGTCCCGCAGGAGTTGTACGCCTCACTTAACCTACAGTGGTGCCCTATTTGATCAGTCAAGGTGGACCAATCTGAGCTCGGTTATACCGCACGGATGGCACTCGGCTAGAGAACCTGGTATTTATGACCTGCACATGTGTGGCCATACATAATTGAAGATATATATCTTTCTTTTTTTTATTTTAGGAGGTTTCCCGTGCAGTGATAAAATAAAGGAAAAGACATTAAAAAGAAAAAAAAAAGAAAGAAAAAGGGGGAAAAAACAAAGGAATTTTACAGGTGATTTGAACTCGTGACCCGTGGATGTTGCCCGGAAAGATAGCTCAGTCGGTTGGTTCGTGAGGCCCCAGGCTACTTTCAAGCGCCACAGCTCCTGCTCCGAGCCTCACACTTACGTGGAAATGGACTGATGTTGTCCGCGATAGTCGGTTGGAAGGCATACTTTCTTGGAAAAATGGGTGCCCGAGGAGAAGAGCGAACTCGAGCGGCGTTAGAGACTAGGAAAACTGCCTTAAAGTATTTAGACTTGAGGGAAAGCTTCGTTACAAACTATAACACGGCAATCAGCACTCGAATACGACGAGAGAAATTATTGAGACGTGGAAAATTCCCTTGAAATAAATATGGCTTGCGAGACAAATGCTTGTAAGTATTGAACCTCTTAAAAGATGAGGGAGAATATGCGCTCACCGAGAGGGCATCGTCCGCACGAGACCACCACCAGGCACCTTACTGAGACGTGGAGGGCTCTGCGGCCGGAACAAAGCCTCCCGTCTCCGCCGGCCAAGAGGGGAAAACGCGCTTTCCGATCGCTCAATGTTGCGCGGACACAGTATAACTCTAGCGTCTAGGAAAAGCTTAACCAGGTGCGATGGCGGCACGCATAGCGTGGGAAGCTAGCCGCCAGAATAACTATCTCAAGGACTGCTGCTGACGAGGGTGAAATACCTTCGTGTAATTATAATAACCCTAATAGGACTACTTTCGAAAAAAACAAAACAAAAAGGGAAACGGCCCAGAGGGCTATACTGCGAGAGCTATGACTGATAATTTTCTCTCTCTCTCTCTCTCTATATATATATATATATATATATATTCATCTCATCTATGGGATCTCATGCGCGCGCTGTTGCTTTGTCTCTGCGTGTAGTAGTTAAGAGAGCCAGTTGAAGGGCGGAGAAGAAGGAAGGAAAGGAAAGCAAAACTGCAGCGCCGTGGTTTTTAAAGCGCACCCGTGGTGTCTCAGGCTGATGTAAATGTGCAAATACCTCCACGCTATTTAGTTTTCATAGTCCGCAGCGCTGGCGCTGTTGGCCTTTCTTTTTTTCTTTGTTTTAGCCTGTCCTCTTCTCAGCGTTGTTTTGTCCCAGTAAGTGCTTTGCGCATTCTGTTGTTCCTCTGGTGACTTGTTGACTACTACAAGTACATAGGGTTTTCTGTGATCGATGGCCTTACATGGAACTTGCACATCTATTGCATAATTACCAATGTCAGTTATGCACCTGGATTCCTGCCCGAGTACACTTAAACTAGCCCTCTACAAGACACGTATTCGCTATACATGTCCAGGAATTTTGGGTCATGCCCCTTCAGGTGTCCCCCAATCTTAAGAGCAGTGAACCAGCGTAACCCAATGCCATCTTAAAAAATATATATGTATATATGTGCATGTCGATCGAAGAATGTTAACGACAGGTGTACACACAGAGAAGTGCGCGACACATATCTCAATACATTTAGGGCTTCTATAACTTTTGTGTCACCGTGGCGTTTACCCATCTGGGGGAAACGGCCAGGAATGGGCGTATACCAGGTGACCCAAGAATGGGCTGGACCAAATATATGAAATTTAGGAGAAAAACAAAATGTGCCTCAGTAACATGCGCTGTTCCATTAAGATGTATGTCCGCTTTAGAGATACTTACGAGCCCGCATACTATGTGTAGGTTCTGTCGTTATTTATTATTACATTATACAACATTAGCGCGCTCAGCGCAACTGCTTTGTCCGTCAGTATTCAGTTCTGTAAAAGTTGTGTATTCAGCGAGAAACGTTACCTGCGTACATGGCTGCACCGAGCCCGGTGGAGATAAGCAAAGGAAGCTGCGCTTTCAAAAAAGGCGGCAGCAAATGCTCACCCAGTTCGAGAGTTGTGTGTGTGACAGGTATTGAAAGCAATGGTCATTACTGGCAGTGTGGCACTGCCCGCAGCTGGAGTGCAGGCTCAAAGGCTTTCGTAGCAATTCAATCGCCGTAAAGGCTGTTTCTTTTTATTTCAGTTTGTCTTTCCGAGATTGGTCTTTAAAAAATACTAATTCCTGAACCTTTCCTGAACTTTACCGCACCAATTTACCTATGCACCGTGCATTTTTCCTATCGGCTGAGCCGATGTTCCCCCTCGACCGGCTGTTAAGTTATCTTAATGATGTGAACTTTTTGAAGAATATATCTTACCGCTTTTAAACTCATCTTCCCTACGCTACCTGAAATCCTACATGATCATCCGAAATTCTCCCAAGAAATGCAAGCCTTATGTTTTTAATTCCTAGGGCTTTACAGCCACCGCAGCACATCACTGGCATTGCAACCCATTATACCCGCTGACATGTTTATAACATTCTACTGCACTACTAAACATCGTTGCTGGCGCTCTTTGGCCGTTGTAGCCCTTGCGCCATAAAATACTAATTAATAATAAAAAATAAGAATAATATTTCTAGTACGTTCTCATCGAACGCAGCCTCACGAGACGTCGCCATCAGCGCCGCACCCCCCCTCCCCCCCCCCCCCTCTGCTACGAACACCTCGCCCCCATACCCTTGCCACCTCCCACCTCCCCCCTGTCGGAGGGAGCAGGTCTTGATTACCGTTCATTACAGGACGCGTCTGGTCCAGTGAAGACTCGGTGCCAGCTCGATTTGAGAGCTAGTACTGGGCCCTGCTCCTGTAGCAGGAAGCTACCGTCAAAAGGGAGTGATCGGCCTTGCCCCGTCCGCGTCTGTATTATATTTCCACCGCACCATCACTCCACGAGCCTAATTGGTTCCGGCGGACCAAATTATGTTGGGCAGGCCCCGGCGGCAGCTTCCGCGAGCGACGTATTGCGTGCTGCGCTGACAGAACACAATTGCGCGAACGTATAGGCTGACGCGAGCATGACCCGCGAGCCCTTGTCTTACTCGTCAGAATCAGCGGCGTCGTGCAGGGACTTTCCTGCTGCGTGCAAAGCCCCCTCGCTCTCAGTATACACGCCCTGATGCGGCACGCGTCTTTCGCGATCTGATTGTCTATAGCGGAAATACGCGCACTCGTAGACGAGAGAGAGATAAAACTTTGTTATGTCCTTGATGGGGTTCAGGGGTGGCGGTGGTCGGGAGACTAACCCCAATCCCCCCCTTTCTCAGACGGCGGCCAGTCCTTGCTTTCTGGCGGCGTCTTCGGCCATCCGGACGGCGAGAGTCTGAGCGGGCATTGTTGGTCTCTCTCTCTCTCTCTCTCTCTCATATATATATATGTATATATATATATATATATATATATATATATATCAGGCTATTGTCATGTCCACTGCAGGACGAAGACCTCTTACACCAACCTCCAATTACCCTTGTCTTGCGCTAGCTGATTCCAAGATGCCTGCAGATTTCCTAATTTCATAACCTCACCTCATTTTGTGCCGTCCTTGACTGCGCTTCCCTTATTTTACCCTACGCATTACATATAGCCTGCCAAGCTCCATTTTTCTCTCTCAATGTCAACCAGAATATCGGCTATCCCCGTTTGCTCTCAGATCCGCACCACTCTCTTTCTGTCTTAACCTTACACCTAACATGTTTCGTTCCATCGCTTTTTGCACGGTTCCTGACTTGTTCTGGAGCTCCATTGTTAACCTCTAAGTTTCTGCCCCATATGTTAACACCGGTAGTATGCAATCATTGTACACTTACTTTCAACGACAGTGGGAAGCTGCCAGTCAGTATTTGGTGATGCCAGCCTTATGCACTCCAGCCTATTTTTATTCTTCTTTAAATTTCCTTGTCGTGATCAGGGTCTTCTATGAGTAACTGACCCAGATACTCAAATATACTCCTGCAAACTATATATGTATATACATACAGAAAATTGTCAGATTGTCATTGTATTGAATGAGGCTTCAAAACGCGTCATTAAGAGACATGGTTATCAATCACACCTAGTGGACCATTACAGTCCCCTGTTGCCAAAAGTTTTTGGAGTGCGTCGCTCACGTGAGACAAGAAGTTCGCAAGATTTGTCGCTAAGACTATTAACAGGATTTCAAATATAGTAGACGTTTTGGAACTCTAGGGCATGAGTTATAACGTCAAGCAAATAATTTACTTAGATGCTCCATGTTTGTGCAATGCCCGTGCAGGTACGGATAAATAGCGAATTTATCAGTGGGATATAAAGGGCTTTGATCTTATTTGCATATCTACATAATGAATGATAGAGCTTAAATTCTACATTTACTCTCATATTGTAAGGTTATAAACACAGAACGATTCAAAAGAACGCAAATGACGTAGTTTAGCTTGCACAATAAGGCGCTTAGTCTAGATTACACCCCAGTTCTGCTGGTTGTCGACGTTTGTAATGGAAGAACTAGATTTTGCATATGTATTTACATACAGGATTATGACAGCTTAAAATTTTCATTATCTTCAGATTGGAAGGTCACAAGTACAGCACGATCCAAAGGAACACCGGCAACGTAGGTTTCCTAAGATGAAAATGAATTTCCCTAAATTTTTTGCGCTTGTCGATATTCGTGGTAGCAGAACCAGATTCTGTGGAACGCGCTTGGCTGTGTGTTGTTAAAATGGCGACAAAAATTACCCGAACTTCTTAAAGGTCGAAGACACCGCTTCCACCGTTTATCTACCTGGTAGCCACTGTGAAGTACTGATTGGTACGAAAGCCGTGAGCAACGGAAGCAGGGCGTTCATAGTCACGTGAACGAGCACAGCTGCTCCAATATCTGCCCCTTTCTATGCAGTCGGTCGGTCTTACCCACCTACAGTGTTCCAGGTGTGAACATAGGCTTTATTTCGATTGGTCTTGGTGGATTAATTTACTGCTACGCTTGCGAACGTCCATAAATCAAACCATTTAGTTATACCGCAGAGCCCGCAGCATATAAACACAATCAAATCGCTTTTGTTCAAGGATAATCATAAAAAAACCAACTTTGTGAGCGCAATGTGAAGCTCGTGGTGACCACTGTGTTGCGAAGCACAATCAGTGTCAAGACTGTCGATGTGAAGCCGACCGCTTGTTCAACATGATGACGTCACCTATACGTCGTGAGTTTCTGGCGCTTACATATGGTTTTAAATAATAAACTACGTTCTAAAAGGCCACTTTTTAAGCAACATTCCTATATTCGAAGTCGCTAAAATTTCGCTAGTTATTCGTTCAAGCCGGTAAGAACGTCCGTAGTGGCTAAATAGAAAACTTTCTCGCTAAAAAACAAAGGAGTTGTAATATTTAGCGAAAAAAAAAACACGCTTAAGACGGTTAATTGATTACAAAGCGGTAAATTTTGAAAAGCAACGTCGATTTTGTGTTTTCGAGATGTTAGGTTAGACGGCCCCGCCAAATACGAGATGACGCAAACAGCATAAGGTGAAGCTTGTTTTGAATTTCCTGGTGACAGCCCCCTCGGCAATGCAGGCGTGCAAGGCGCTTTCCACAGAGGGGCCGCACCGCGATGAACCGTGTACAATTAACGGCATAGTGAAGTCAGTCGAGCGTCGTTTACTACAGCGCATGGCAGCGAGGCCCGAAAGGCCATTCTACCTGCCAAAGCAAGGGATATGTAATAAGGAGAGCATACTTACGTAGGCGCTATTATGAAAGAAAACTTGACCTCAGCCGTTGTTTTGTTGGATTTGCCAGTGTGTAGCCGACAGTACCCGCTTACAAAAGTGGGGGGAGGGGGCAAATGGCCTACTTTATCCCCCCACTTCCCCACTGCTGACACTGCCAAGCAAATGCCTCCTCTGCCTCCCTTCCCCCCCCCCCCCCCCCCCCCCGGTAGATGCGCCTATGGGGTTTTCCCTGTGGCTTCGTGCCATCAGTCGGGTGGGTAGGAATTTTCATTTTGTTGATGCATAGTGTTCAAAGCACGGAATCGGAATATTTAAAAATACCCGTGTTATACTTCGTTTTGCCAGCTGTTCAGCTTCTGCTTGTAATTTCTGCCCAGAGTGCTAAGCATTCGAGAATACGCAAATATGTTAGTTGTAAAAATCCAACACGCGCAGCGCTCCAGGCAAGGATGGCATCAGGTAGCAACCGATACGTAACCAATCGACCAGCCGGAGAAGATAGCACTACTTGACGACCTTACTGACATTTGGTGCACAGGAGAACTTCCGAGGGAATGGAAATATTCTGTCGCCTACCCGTTACCCAAACCTTCAAACAAGCATAAAGCCATCAAAAACCTTTGGCAGGAGGTGACGTCACTGACGTCGACGCTGGGCTTGTCTACCTTCTGTAGGAAGCAAACCCAGACAACATTGGCGAAGCCCAGATTGGTTTAGCACCTGGTACATGCACGCACCGAATCTAGGAATAGTAGGGGAGAGAGGTTGGTAGAATTCGCGGAAAGAAATAGACCCAGAATAATGAATACCTTCTTCAAGAAGCGCAGTAACGGGAAGTGGACCTAGAAAAACCCTAATGGAGAAACAAGAAATCACATAGCTTTCATACTCTGCCGAGCCCAGCATAGTCCAGGATGTAGAAGTGTTAGGTAAGGTAAAGGACAGGGACCATAGGGTGTGAGATCTAGGATTGCTCTCAATTTGGACAGAAAGAGCTAAATTAGTTCAGAACAGGCCAACCTAGATGTAGTAAGGGTAAAAAGCAGGCGAATTCAGGCTGGTACTGGCAAACAAATGTGAAACTTTAGAACACGTAGTTGAAGGTAACGTAGAGGTAATGAAATAAATCGCAGCTAAGTTGATTACAGAAGCAGCAGTTGAACTGGGAGGTAAGGCACCAAGGCAACCAGTCGGTAAACTGCCCCAAGTAACAAAGGAACTTTTGAAGAAGCGCCAGACCATGGAATTGTGTCTATTTTAAAAGCGATCACATAGAAATCGGTGAACTGTCGCAGCTGATGAACAAGAATAAATAATGGATATTCGAAATTATAGTGTCTGCAAAACTGTGAACCTGTTAAAAAGTGGCCGCAACATAAAATCAATGAGAAGAAGACTAGGCGTAGGGAATGGAAATATTTATGCAGTGAAAAGTAAGCAGAGTAATGCCATCAGCAATTTTGATGACATATAAAAAGGAGGGAAGAATCCTATACTGACCTGCACAGTACCTAAAGGAGCCATACAACCTCCACTGGAAGTAGTGATGAGCACGAGACAGAGGCTTATTGTAGGAATAAATCGATAAGTTAGAAAGGCCTTGCAAGGCATGTTTCGTGGAAAAGCGACAGGAGAAGATGGAATAACAGTCGATTTAATGAAAGATGGAGGAGATGTCATGAATAAAAAGCTTGCAGCCCTTTATGCGCAATGCCTCAGAATTTCAACTGTACCGGAAAGCTGGAAGAATGGCAACATTATACTAATCAATATTAAGGAACACGCTAAAGAATTGAAGAATTATAGGCCCATTAACTTGCTTTCAGTGTAGCAGAAAATATTCACTACGATAATTGCCAATATAATCAGGGCAACACATGACTTCAATAAACCAAGAGAACAGGCTGGTTTCAGGAAGGGATACAATGGATCAAATCCATGTCATCAATCAGGTATTCCGGAAATCTGTGGGGTATAATCAACCTCTTGTTGGGGTCTCGGTGCTGGCGCCCGTTATTGCGAATGGGTCGCAAGCCCCAAGGGTAGCGTTGGCCTGGCGGCCTGGGGCACTGGAAGCATCCGAAGGTCCCGGCAAAGCATGAGAAGACTGGTAACAGAACAACTTGTTTATTCTAACATAGCAAAAAAGCGGCCGGTCAGGTCGACCGAAGTGGAGAGACGGGAGAGCACGTAACTCAACAGTACAAATCGGAGCCTCTCTCCTGGCGTCCGGGGGCAGCTGCTCTTATACTCTCGGCGTCGCGGGCCAGAAGGAAGGTCACGGGATGAGCCCACGCGACGGCGGAGCATGAGCCCACGACGGCGCGCACGGTCGAGCCGAGAGACATGGTGAGCCGAGTGTAGTGACGCATCGCCAACCCGCCGACGGACAGACCTCCTGGCACCTCACTTGGGGAGCTCCGCTCCCCGGCTGCCGCGCTCTGACAAGCGTGGGCACACACACACACACGCACATACGAAGACACGTGGCACTGAAACACGCCTGGACACGCTTGGCGGGGAGGCGTTGCGGCGTCGTCGAACGGGCCAAAATGTCCGCCGCTTTGAACGAAGCCCCGGCGTCCGTTGCATCCGCGCCGGCATTACCGCGCGTTGTAGGCGAAACGTAACAGACCGCCCCGCCGGGGGAAGGAGATCCCGATGGTCAGGGGACTGCATCCGCTGTCCGGAGGGATGTCGCTCGATGATGCTCATAACCGAAGTCGGGCGTCCTTTGGCGTTTCTTGAGCGCAGCGCACAGAGAAGGCCTCGTTCTCACGTTCAGGTGCACACAGGACACTGCAAAGTGACTTCGGGAGAGTTGACATTTTTGTTCTCGTTTCCGGCAAGCGTTAGAACTACGCCGAAAGTCAACCGCTCAGTCAGCAAGCACGGCACAACCCTCACTAAGCCCTGCCAGGCTCTTTCCCCTTTTATACTGCTGCCTAGTTCCTTACAGTAGTTTAGCAGCACTCAGAACGCGTCCACAAATCGGAAAATTGCACTAGAGAGCACATCATCACTTTGAAACACTACACGAAAGCAATAGGTTAAAAATCCTGCCTCAGGAAGAAAAACATCAGTAACAAGCAATTTTGAGGCTGATTCCCACGTTAGGGGCTTCGACTTAAGCCATCGGCGTTACCGTTGAGACTCCCCTTTTTGTAACGCACCTTAAAGGAATATTGTTGCAAAGCGAGGCTCCAGCGCAGGAGGCGGCCATTTTTGGGAGAGATGGTCTGCAGCCATTGGAGAGGGCAGTGATCCGTTTCAATGATAAACCTCGAGCCGGCTAGGTAACATGACAATTTCTGAACGGCCCACACGATACACGCACACTCTTTCTCGGTGGCGCTGTACGCCTGCTCACGACTCGTCAGCTTACGACTAGCATACAGGACGGGGTGTTCTACTTCTCCATTTGCCCGTTGGCACAGTACAACGCCCATGCCTCGCTCACTAGCATCACACTGAACAACGAACCCTTTTGTGTAGTCGGGCGATCGTAGCACAGGCTGGCTTGTTAGGGCGCTCTTTAGGGCGCTAAAAGCTCTTTCCTTTGTCTCATCCCAGACGACTGTTTGCGGCTCTGTCTTAGAGCATCCGTTAGGGGAGCCGCGATATCAGAGTACCTGGGGATGTACCTCTGATAGTAGCCGGCGACACCTAAGAACGACCGAATATCGGTCTTCGTGCGCGGTTGCGGGAAGTCTCGCACAGCGGCCACCTTTACTTCAGAGGGGCCGCGACGACCCCGACCAATCACGTGTCCGAGGTAGACAACCTCGGCCTGTGCTAACTGGCACTTGGGAGCCTTGACTGTCAAGCCCGCATCGCGCAGGCGGGTTAGCACTGCCCGCAAGTGCGCCATATGCTCAGGCCAGGATGCGGAGAATATCGCTACGTCGTCTAGATACGGTAAAGCGAATTCTTGCTGTCCCCGCAACACTTTATCCATGAGGCTTGAAAAGCAGTATGGTGCGTTCTTCAAACCAAAACTCAAAACTTTAGGACGGAATGTCCCCATTGGTGAAATGAACGCCGCATACCTACTAGCCTCTTCTGTAAGTGGAACCTGCCAATAACCCCTGACAAGATCTAGGGTGGAAATAAACTGAGCGCTACTCACTCTCTCAAGGCGCTCCTCGATGTTAGGGATCGGATAAATTTGATCCTTAGTGATGGAATTAAGCCTGCGGTAGTCGACGCAAGGACGAGGTTCCTTGCCCGGTACCTCAACTAAAATCAAAGGGGAGGTATAATCACTCTCACCCGCTTCAATAACACCGAGCTGTAGCATTTTCTTTACCTCAGCCTCCATAATATCGCTCTGGCGGGGTGACACCCGGTACGCCTTGGATCGTACTGGCTCTGGGGAGGTAAGTTCTATGTCATGAGTAAGGACAGAAGTCCTACCAGGCCTCTCAGAGAACAGACCTTGAAACTCTTGTAAGAGCTGGTGTAGTTCGGTTTTCTGCTCAGGCGACAGCGATGCTTTACTTATTAAGTCACTAATGACTTGATCGGTGTCTTTCCTGTTCGTCACTGAGCCTAGTCCCGGAAGCTCGACCGGAAGCTCTTCTAACTTTCCCGCATCGGGAATTTCCTCTCCAAGCTTAAACGGCCGCATCAGGTCAGTCATTTTGAACAATACTCGTTCTCCTGCACCGTGTGCCTGACTTCCATTACGAGCGCGTTCCATCTCTAACTCGAGACGCTTCATTTCCAAAGCGTGTTGACGGTCGCGCTCTTCTTTTTCTTTCTCTTTTTGCTCTTTAAGTTCGCGCTCCTGTTTCTCTTTTTGCTCTTTAAGTTCGCGCTCCTGTCTTTTTGCCGTCTCCCTCTCCTCAATGGTCTCAAGGCATTCCGACAGCTCGTCATCCTCAGCTTCTAACTCAAGAATAGCCCTTAGCAGTTCTGGTTTTCTGAGTTTGTCTGAGACATCCAGACCCAACTCTCTTGCAAGCTCCAGCAATTTCGGTTTGCGCAACGACTTCAAATCCATGGCTGCTCTGAATGCTGCTTTCTCTACTGCCTACTATTGTCTTGCCGCAAACTAACCCGGCAGCAACGACAACCACAATTACCAGCTCTGTTTCTGACACTAACAAAAAAGCCTGGCAAAACTCAGAAGAAGAAAGTCCCGCACTCACCAAACCTCGCAGCCAAGAATTCAGCGCAGTCGTTCCGCTGCAGGCAACCAGTCATCACACAGGGCTCGTTGCACTGCTCCCGGATGGTCGTTGTGCTGCTCAGCATACAGTCAACCGCATCTCTTCACTGCTGGCCTCCGTTGTCGCGATCTCACCGCTGGCAACCAGATGTTGGGGTCTCGGTGCTGGCGCCCGTTATTGCGAATGGGTCGCAAGCCCCAAGGGTAGCGTTGGCCTGGCGGCCTGGGGCACTGGAAGCATCCGAAGGTCCCGGCAAAGCATGAGAAGACTAGTAACAGAACAACTTGTTTATTCTAACATAGCAAAAGAGCGGCCGGTCAGGTCGACCGAAGTGGAGAGACGGGAGAGCACGTAACTCAACAGTACAAATCGGAGCCTCTCTCCTGGCGTCCGGGGGCAGCTGCTCTTATACTCTCGGCGTCGCGGGCCAGAAGGAAGGTCACGGGATGAGCCCACGCGACGGCGGAGCATGAGCCCACGACGGCGCGCACGGTCGAGCCGAGAGACATGGTGAGCCGAGTGTAGTGACGCATCGCCAACCCGCCGACGGACAGACCTCCTGGCACCTCACTTGGGGAGCTCCGCTCCCCGGCTGCCGCGCTCTGACAAGCGTGGGCACACACACACACACGCACATACGAAGACACGTGGCACTGAAACACGCCTGGACACGCTTGGCGGGGAGGCATTGCGGCGGCGTCGAACGGGCCAAAATGTCCGCCGCTTTGAACGAAGCCCCGGCGTCCGTTGCATCCGCGCCGGCATTACCGCGCGTTGTAGGCGAAACGTAACACTCTTTATATGACTTTCATGGATTCTGAAAAGGCATTTGATTCAGTTGAGATACCAGCGGCCACAGAGACGCTGCGTAATCAAGAAGTACAGGAGGCTCAATAACCAGGGAAAATATCAACAAATATTCCACAGCTACCTCAATTCTCCACAAGAAAAGCAGAAAATTACCTATTAACAAAGGGGTCAAACAAGGAGGCACAATCTCTCCAATGCATTCACTGCATGCTGAGAATAAGTATTCAAGCTATTAGACTGGGAAGGCTTAGGAGTGAGGATGAACGGCGAATATCTCTACAACCTTCGGATTACATGTGATATTGTCCTGTTCAGCAACACTGGAGATCAATCACACACAAAAAAAGAATTCATTGAGGACCTCAACCAAGAAAGTGTAAGAATAGGGTTGAAGATTAATATTGAGAAGACAAAGATAACTCTCAACAGCATAGCACGGGAGCGAAAATCCATGATCGCTAGTCAGCCTCTAGGGTCGGTGCAGGAGTACGTTTACCTAGGTCAGTTACTCACAAGAGACCCTGATCGTGAGAAGGAAACTTACAGAAAAATAAAAACGGGTTGTAGTACATACGGTAGCCATCACCAACTCCTGACTGTAAGATTGCCACTGTGGTCGAGCAGAAAAATCTACACTCTGAATTCTACCGGTGTTATATCGGGAAGGAATTTCGAGGTTAAGAAAATCTCCAGAAAACTTAAGAACCGCAGAAAAAGGGATGGACCGAAAAATTATAGGCTTAACATTAAGAGACAGGAAGAGAGCGGTATGAATCAGGGAGCTTCCCTGACCACTTAACGAGTTCAAGAAGCACTTTATAAATGTTAGTTGTGTAGATTGTTCAACTTTCTGTTGTTCTTTGTCATTTCATGTTATAGTAAGTGTGTTTATGTATATTATTTTTGTATATAAACTGAAATTTTGTGTTTGATTGCGAACTGTCGTGCCAAGTTTATATACTGGTGTTGCCACTCGGGTAATGTTTAGGCCAGGAATCCTCCAGGCACAGGGACGGGTACGTTCGGGGAGTAGCAGTGAAAGATAAAGGGTTTATTTTACATTGTTTACAGTGGCTTCCGATATGGAAGACCACTCCATGCAGGAGCACTTTAAATATCTGAGCTCACTACATGTCTGAGTCCACATCAGAACAAGTCAGAACACATACGACAGTAGACGTCAGGACAAACATGCACCATAGGTGTCCGCTTTTAATGCCGTTCATTTCCCCAAGTGACTAGACTAGGGAATCTGATAAGCGTGTCTCGGCGAGTCACAATCATCGAATCGATCTCAAGATCTCGTCCATGACGCCGCCCCATTTCGCCGGACTCCGCCGCCAATGTTGCGCGATCGCCCCCGCATACTAGGCAACGACGTGGCAAACTCGGAACTCGATGTCGACGCCGTTACCACGGAAGTCCTCGACGTAAGGCCCCTTCTATCAATTAGCGGGCTCTTCGGGAAGGTCCGCTTGCCAGGGTCAGGTTCAGGTAGAGTGGTCGTCGCGGTAGTTGCCGCTTCCCCGGAGGGCGGCAGCTGTTGTCTCCTCGAAGGGAGCTCTTATGCTTGCGCGTCACAGTCTATGTCGGGCTCGGTCGCCATGTGGTCGCCCGCTGATGAAAGGATGGCCTCGTGGGAAGCGTTCAAAGAATGCGCATCACTGTTTTCACGGGGTAAGCTCCCTTTGCTCTTCTTGAAGTATTAAACAAAGAGTTGCCGCCGGTTACCCACATGCAAAATAGGCAGACCCACGGTCCACTGTTTGCTGTTGTCGCCCACTCCGCATGCACAACCAATTGCGAGGTTCTCTGGGAAGCCACAGAGGAAGTCGCCGTAAGATTTAGGGCTTTGTTGGTCGTGTTCTTGTAAGCAAGCAGGCAAGCAAGCGATGAGCTCTTTGCGCGAAGCGTGTTAAAAGCGTGCCTCCTAGTGCATGTTTTAATATGAATAGGCATCCAGTGTAGAGGTTCGAACTATGGTACAATCGGTGTTACGATCGGCCAGCGGGGTACACGACCTTCCAGCCTCTCCTGCCCTGCTTCAACGAATCGCTTCGTGAGGCTCACAATGCGTCGCTTCGGGCAGACCAGCGGCGACAGCAAGGCAAGACACGTTTGACGGCTACGGGTTTGATGGATGGCTCTTGGTCACCGACTACGACGCTGACACCAATGAACTCCTGTGAAAATGCATTATACGCCGTTTCATTGTGGCCGCTGCTAAGCGCCAGAGCCGATCGAAATACAACGAGCTGGGCCATACCAGGAACCAAGATGCAGAAACGGATTTAAGCGTGAAGCCCATGTCTTCGAGCATTCCCTTCTTTCTCTGGGACTGTGAGCCATATGCGCCCGGGGGTGTCTCTCCGATGGCGTTCCACGAAGAAAGGTGCCGGAGTGATTCTGCGCACACTCACCCTCAAGGCGAATACGAGCGCTCCGATTGGAAGATGGAGTGCCCACATGTTTACCTGGCCTTGAGACCTACGGAGACCAGGTCGATTTAAGCGCACATTTTTAGTGTACCAGTGTGCTCTGATGTGTGCTCGTCAGAAAGATGTAATCTGCTGACGTGTAGCTTATGCCACGAGAACGATGTACTGGGCTTCGTGCACCGGCCAGTACGAGTACCCCTTGTTCTATGTAAAGAAGTTTGCCTTTCTAGTGTACATAAACCCCCTGTTCCGTTCACCCTGTCGACCTCGTAATGATCACGAAAGACGCAACCCCCGTCAAGAAAGCTCGGATGACGGCATGGGCCCGCTTAGCCTCCGTGTGGCACCCAGGTAACGCAGGTCAGCTGCCCGTTACGAGACCCACGGGCGGCGTAGGCTAGGAGCGACCTTCTATGTGACGCCAGACTCCGAGGCCACGACACCCGTCGGTCGGTAGGTCGCAGGCACGCTGTCCGATAAGATGCGTACCTCAGCGCTCATTCGCTGAAATCAAAGCGTATGGCAGTCTTGAGCAGTCCGGGATGACAAATGGGATGGGCCTAGTCAGTCGACCTCGCTATCTAGGAGCCACACTCAGCCGCGACCAATAGGTCGCGTGGAAGGCAGCACCCCTCATATTGGTGGATGACTGACTGGGCATGTCGGCAACACTCGTTGGCCAAAGGGGAGAGAAAGGTAGAGCGACGCAGGGCAATACTTTATTAAGCTGGAACCACTGTCGCTCTGCGGGGCAGTGCCCCCCCTTGCAGGATCGCTCGAAAGACGGTTGGCGTGGCATTCCGGTGTGGTGCAGTCCACGGATGGATTCGGCAGCACTTGAATGGAGTGCTGTTCTTGGGTAGGCCCACTGGGAGAGCGAAGACACACGAGGTATGAGAATAAAACGAAAATAAATGACCGGCATTTTAGCTCTCCACCGATGAACTTTATGGCGTGCGACTAACGTTTTAACACGCTATAATAGCTTGCAAGTAGCCTACCTATGCCTGCGGACCTCCATTATTACGCATAGGCGAGTCACCTGCGTGCACATTTACACTTCTGTCGTCTGAACTTTTGAAGGACATAAATTGTGGGACGAAGAGCCACTAGAGCTGCAGTGTTCGCAAGGAAAAAAGTGATCAAGAGGTCCCCCTTCTTCCCGCCTGCTTTTTTTTTCTTTTTCGCGAACTGTAGAAAGCCACAGAATTGAGATGAAGTATGATGTGCACAAGTGTTTTCTTTCTTGAGTCATGATATTTTTATTCATTAAGTAAGTGTACAATATCATGGCTCTTATTTTGCGGAAAATGCATCTCCCAAGTGTATGAAAAATATTGCCGAATGGTTATGCAGGCAGCATTGTTACAAAATGTGGCACAGGCGTATATTGTCTAATACGCTTTGTGTCGAGAAACCTCTGCTCATACGGCAGCCAACCAGTTTTGAAGTATCCTAATAAAAAAGTCTTTAAGAAAGTAAAACAGATCAAAATCCTCTAGTATTTACTAATAGTAGTATCCTGCATGTCGTGTTTTATTGCCGTCATTTAAAAGAATTTGAAGAAGTGAGCACTTTGGAGAATGTTGCTTGCTGTCTGTGTCGAAACCAATGTCTTGTTACGACTTTGCACCGCTGCCACCGCTATTCCGACTTTGAGGTGGTCCCGTAGCGCTCGTCACCCGTTTCGTGACAGAGCTTTGGTAGCGAAGACTCCGAGTCAGGCGTCGGTGAGAATAACAAAAGGGACTTTATACACTATATACAGGTCATTATACAGGACATGATCGGATCGGCACTGGGGCCGAGAGCTCACAGCAAATGCGACTGTTCCCGCACGGCGACGTCCGGCGAAAACGCGTGACACATCTCACTCCAGTCGAGAGCGGCACTGGCTCCCGGTGGGTCGGCGGATCCGGTTTTTCAGGCGGCGCGCCGCGGCTTATAAGCCCCCAGAAACCATTGTCACTCAAACGGCCCAATACAAAGTGAGCACTCGACAGTCGTCCGAGAGGTTCAACCAGCGACCGCGCTGGCCACCCCGTTCAAAGTTGGCGGGCGCGGTGATCTCCAGGCAAGGGGAGGTACGGCGCCGGGCTGTCTGGCACTTGGCGACACGTTTGAACATGTTGCCCGCCGATGCTTCTCCGGAGGACACCACTGCCTGACGGCTCAGCATCTTGACTTGTCAAGGGAGAATTAGGGCGCTGTGCCTTTCGGCGCAGCCCCGGGTTTGTCCAAAGGGCGCTCGCAGGATAAATTCTGCATCTTGCTGATTCGGAATCCGGGCTTGTGGTAATGGCACAACAGTCTACAATTTTGAGCTCTATTAGAAAAGAGCAGATGATTGTTAACTCGGGATCACCGAACAGGTTATAGCTAGGATCATAGCACTAGCTCCACAATATTTCCGTCCCACGGAAAAAAAAAAGGAAAAACCCGACGACAGGTAGATCCAGCTAGTCGGTAACAGCACATGCACATCACTTTCAGCCTGTTTCACATGCAAGCGATTTTGGGTCCATAAGAGGCGCGGCGGCCTTCACGGAGCCCGAAAACACATTGTTCCAGCGGCGCATGCGACTGGAATCATGAGATCGAAACATATCGAAACGTTTGCGGGCAACGACCATGTCTGACCAATGGTGGGGCGTCAGTGAGCAGTGATGAGGGAAGCATGTGAAGGGGGCGGTGCCGATGCGCGGAGAAGTGTGCGTCCTCGAGCAGGTAACGATTTTCCAGACTACATCAGCCAGTGATGAACGAAGCAGTCATTCGCACGGCATGAAGTAGCTTGTGCGTGATACCCCTTTACATTTTTAACAGCGAGGCTGTATATGGCCAGCCGATTCATCAGTCCGCATGTCACCTGTAGGCCGAAAACTCCTCCGGCACAAAGCCATGCGCATGCGCGAAAAAATAGGAGATAGAGAGGCGCGCGCTTGGCTGCGCCAGTAGTGACGTCATTGCTCTCGGTCGCAGCCGAGCACGCGCGCAGCAGTTTCTCTCCGGCTCCGAAATGTGTAGGCATGCGTCATACTTACTCCTGAGGAGCAGGCAGCTTTCAATCAGCAACACCGGGAGCAGAACCGGGAACGAGCTTGTGTACGCCGTGCCGATGCATCAGCCCGGCCACAGGCTCGTGCAACCAAGTGCAAGCAGCAATTGCGTACTGAGGATCCGGCAGCCTATCAAGCCGTTGTTTATGGAACCGTCGGAGTTAACCGAGTGATAAACACCAGCGCTGCACGTTTCAGCTTCGCTGGTACGGAGTACTTGGGCGATGATTTTTTTCTTTTGGTCGGGGGAATCCATATGGGTCCGGATATAGGGGACGGAACGGTAGGCCATGTTTATATTTACCGGCACACGCCGCAGTTTTTCTACTCTCACGCTCTATACTCTTTCGCGTGTGAGCTCGTAGATTGGTTTTGTGCTTCCTTCGGTAAAAGAACCACCCCATATCGACTGAAACCACGAAGCCACCGCGCTTCTGCTCAAATATCTTGAGGAAATAAGGGGACGAGAGACTTGTTAAAAGACGACCGATCCGCAGGCTGCTCACGCATTTGTGGCCCAGATGGCGCCCGGAATGCCCTGCGGCAATCAAGAACGAGATCCGTAAACCGATCCGTTTCATGCCCAATTTTGATACTATCCTCTCCGGCTACAGCTCCTAACGCTGTCGTTGGGGGATGCTTAAAGCACCAACTGAAACAAAACGTGAACCTTCGCAGCATTTTTCCGCGCACAAAGAGATTGAGAAGCTAAGGGCACTCTTGGAGAAGAACGAAACCTGCACCTAACGCGTACTGAAACACGGATAAGCGATACTGCAGCAACGCTTCGTGGGGCTGCGGAAACCCATTGCTCACGGGCTGCTTCCTCAAGCGACACTCGTCGCTAGCGGCGGGCGTCACGCGAACGCGGTGCACGAGAAACGAAGTCGCGTCTGCGCATCGCGTGCCGCCGCGACCACTGCCGCGTAATCGCTTCCATGTGAAACAGGCTTTCGATGTGATCTGAAGCGCTTGTCTTCATCGTCCTTTTTTCTGTCCCTCGTCTATGTATGCGCTGTAAGTGACGATTTAGATGTGTCACTCTAATAGACCCTTAGCCTAATGTTAACCGAGAGGAGAACGAACTTGTACCGTCACTACTTCCCCAACCTTTTTTCAAACACTGCAGTCTATAATGATAAAGCGAACGCGGTTTCGGCCGTTCGGCTGAGGCACCGCTTTGTTGTGTGTTCCCCGGCGTTGCTGATTATGTCAGCGAATTTGTCGAGTGCATAGATATACGTAGCTGGAGAGCGCTACTGCGCACCATTCAGAATGAAGCAACTACGGCCTATGTGTACCGTACTTATATGGTTGTCTGCTTTTATTTGGTATTATTTCACTCTACGTATTTGTGCTTTATATGCATTTACACTTACCTCATGCATTTTCTTGTTCATGTGTTCGACAACGTGTTATGCATATTATTTACGCATGTATCACAACACCTTATGTAATACCTTCGTCAAAGCGTCTTTAAGGTATTAAACTCAAGCGAAGTTAAGGGACTGCTCGTCTTATCACGGAAATACCGCATATGTGAGTTTTCAGTTTGGGGTGGTGAATAGACATATCTTATAAAAGCCTTCCTTGAAAACGTGCTACGTCTTGCTATACATTGCCATTGCTTGTGTTCCCGGTCCTTGAGATTCGTGGCTTGCGCAGACAAACCAACGAGCGTTGAAACGTTACTACGACACTAGTTAAGACCTCGAAACTTCAAGTGCCATCAGGGAGAGCGTGAGGATGTACTTTTTCGAGTACCAAGTAAGAAAGTTTTGAAAGGTTAAAGTACCGCCACCCGGGGGGAGCTTTACATTTTGTCGGTTGACACTACCAGATTTATTTAATGCTCTTAGACTAAGGACTCTCATACTACTTCACTACTTCAGCGCAGCAACACCACGAAGTACACTGACAGCCAAGTCAAGGAAAGTATATGGGAAACTTACTGTTATTTATACCTTAAAAGCATGGGAAAAAATGTGGACCAAATGACCACTTGCTGCAGGTGACAGCGATAGCCGACATGACTGTGAGTGCCGCTGGCTAACACTTCCAGGGCTAAGTCAACTACGCATGCGCAAGTACCCAAGACAGTGTAGGAGAAGCCATTACCGTGGTAGCCCTCTATGACTGCTGCGAAGCAAAAAAAAAAAACAGCAAAAGACGAAGCAAGTCACGAAATCTTGCTAGTAGCAGCAGCTATCAGCTACGCCGTCGCCTGCTCTTTTTTAAATGCGTAAGCATTTCTATGCCTACCCAACGAGAATCCTATCCGTCCGTCACGTAGGACGAATGCAACGACTCATACCACCCTAAACAATGGCTCATACCCCCGTAATCAATGGCTCATACCCACGTAAGGCAGAGGCTACAAGCGGTGGTGATGGTGGTGCTGCTGCTGCAGCAAGCGAGGTTAGCCTGGCATACACAGACGGCAATCGTTCCGCATGAGCCTACTCTGAGTGTCACTATGTGGGTTACCCGGTGTCGAAGAGCCCCGTGTCTCGGATGAGGACGATCAGCAGTTCTCATAAAGGAAAGCGATGGTCGACAGCCTGCAAAAAAATGGTCTTTCGCGCAGGACCTTTGAAGACGTCGCTTTCCCAGTAGGACCCGCGGCTTTCAGCTTACAAGTGCTCAGCAAAGTGAAGCGAACAGTGCATACATTAATCGAAATCACCCAGGCAACACACAGAACAGCATACGTTTCAATAAAAAACAAGCTCAAAACAAGCATCCGAAGCAGCAACAAAACATTGCATACCCCATCAGAAAATGTAGTGCTGGTTTTTCAACAGCTTCGCTGGAGATCCAGGTTGATAATGACCGATAAGAGTTGATAAGAATCGGATCATGTTTGATCAGGTTGACAACGGCCGATGATGGTTGATAAGCGTTCATACTGGTCGGGTCAATTTTCATAACGTTGATAATGACACCGGGCTGTGTATAGATAAGCAAGTGGCACAATGCTTACGCATACCTAGATAACTCCCAGAGGAGTTTCTGCGGGATTTTTTTGTTGTTGTTGTCACCACGTTAGCCATTGAGTAGTGTTGATTCTTCGAAACCCCTACTGAGTGCGCTGCTGTCCTGCACGCAAAACGCAAGGGGGAATGCTTCAGTTCACATTATTTTCCGCGTTTTTTGGCAGAACTTGGCAGAACTTTTGGCAAACCATTGCAGATTTTGGTCGGTAAGAACTTTTATTTATAGTCCTGCAGAGCTTTCGCCGACGGGACCTTAGGTCTCCCACGTGGGGACATCGAGGCCTGCTGGACGGCCCAGAGTTGGTTGCCGATGCTGGGGCTGCGCAAGGCAGCGGCCCACCACGCCGGAAGGGTTCCGGAGTTAGCACCATGCAGATTTTCGTTCCAGTTCGTGAGCGCGTGAGTTAAAGTGGCTGTATCAGTGTGGCAGATTTTACTTATATTTGTCGGATATGTGCCGGGGTAGAGTCTGTGGTACTGTGCCGGGTAAAGGTACGTGACCGTCTGCAGTTGTCTGAGGGCCACCGCCTGCACCTTGTCCAGCTTGTCGCTGGGCGGAGGGAAGGTTCGGCGGGCCAGGCAGGTAGCTCGCCGAGCAGTCTTTGGTGCTGTCCCATGGACGACGGTCGCCGGCACGGTTCGCGAGCTCGCCCGCCTTGGCGTGTGCCGTCTCGTTTCGGTTGCGATGTGTCTCCGATACTTCTCCCATGTGCGCCGGGAACCACTGGATTCTGGTTTGAAATTATACCTCCCGCTGTGCTTGGCGATTGCTCAGGACTCGGGCCGCTCTCCGTGAGACCCATTCTTTGGCGAAGTGGCTGGACGCTTTTCTCGAGTCGCAGATAACCGTCGTGGACGTCGGATCCGTGAGGGCGAGTGCCACCGCCGCTTCCTCCGTATCTTCGGCGCGCTCGCACGCTACACTTGGCGATATGCGCGCTTTGCCTCTCGAATCGACGACCGCAAACGCAAATCGCGAGTGTTCTGCGTATTACGCGGCGCCAACTAACCGTGTCCGCGTTTCGTCTCCGTGGGTGAGGAGGAGAGCTCTGGCCCTGGCCTCACTTCTTCCCCGGTTGTGTTCCGGGTGGACGTTCCGCGGAATCGGGTCGACTCTTAGCGTTTGTCTGATCGCGTCCGAAACTTTCTGGCCTTGTTGTGCGTGGTAACGGATGCCGAGACTTTCCATGATCTGCCGTCCCGCTCTCGTGCCCGCCAATCTTTCTAGTTGTGAAGTGCGCTGCGCCTCGGCGATTTCGCTAAGCGTGTTGTGAAGCCCGAGCTGGAGCAAGCGGTGCGTGCTGGCGAACTCGGGTAGACCCAGTGCTATGTTGTACACCCTGCGGATGAGGACGTTAATCTTGGCTTCTTCTCCCTTCTACCAGTTGTGGAATGCCGCGACGTACACAGTATGGCACATGACGAAAGAGTGTACGAGTCGTGCGAGACTCGCCTCCCTCATTCCGTTTCTTCTCCTAGTGACCCTCTTGACGATTCGCATGGCGTTAGCCGTCTTGTGCTTTAGTATAGCAATCTTTTCGCCGTTGACGCCGTTGGCGTCGATTATCATGCCTAGGACCCTTATTCTCTTCACTATCGGGATGGTTGCTCCGTTGCTCATGCGTAGTCTGATCTCTTCGTATGGTCGCCTGGTCATCGCTGCATTCCCACCACCCCCGTGTGGTTTGCCCCTTTGCGTGGGGCGGTAGAGTAGGAGTTTCGGCTTTTTCGGCGAACATCGCAAGCCCGTACCCACGAGGTATTCCTCTATTCTTTCGAGTGCTATTCGCAGCGCCGTTTCGGTGTGACCGTCGCTACCTTCATGCACCCAGATGGTAATGTCATCGGCGTATATGGTGTACCGGACGTCTTCGAGTTCTTGCAGTTTTTCCGATAGCCCGATCATGACCAGGTTAAAGAGCGTGGGCGAGATAACCGACCGTGCGGGGTGCCGGTGCTTCTCAGCGTTCGTTCTTCTAGCTGGAGATTCCCTGCCATCGTCTGTCAGTCAAGAAATCTTTTTAGTAGTTGCACGTGCGCAATTGAGGTTGCTCTGCGATATCTGGTGTAAGATCGCCGAGTGCGCGATTCTATCAAACGCGCTCTCGAGGTCGAGGCCGAGAATTGCTTTGGTGCCTTTCGTCTTCCCGTGGAGCACCTGGTGTTTCCGTGTTATCATTGCATCTTGCGTGGACAGGTGTGGACGAAATCCCATGATGGATCGTGGGTATGCCCCTTCCTGCTCGAAGTGGGCTTGCTAGCGGTTAAGCAGTGCGTGCTCCGTGGTCTTGCCGACGCACGACGTTAGCGATATGGAGCGAAGGATGTCGAGGCTCGGCGCTTTTCCGGGTTTCGGGATTACTATCATTCTTGCAGTTTTTCACTGTTGCGGGAGGTTGTCGCGATGACAGCAGTCATTGATGAATGCGGTCAACTGTTCCACAGATTGGTCGTCGAGGTTCTTCATGGCACGATTCGACACCCCGTCGGGGCCCGGCACCGATCTGTTGTGGAGGTTGTACAGCGCCGTCCTGATCTCGTGTGCGCTAAAATCCTTATCCGATTCCGCGTTTGTATTCCCCTTATACGGGCAGTGTTGTACGGTTGAAGTGTGCGGAAGGTACTTCGCTTGTAACCGGACGGTTGCTGCATCTTCACCGGGCTTCTAGAGCTCCCTGTGTAACAGACGTATTAGGCAGTTCCCCTCGTGGGATCGGTTTTCATTTCGTCCAGCAGATACCTGAGCAGGTTCCACGATTTCCCGTTGTGTAGTTGGCCGTCGACTGCATTGCATAACTCGTTCCATTGCTGGCGGTTGAGCGTTCGGCAGTGTTCCTAGATGTTGCGGTTGATCTCTGCTATTTTCTTTCTGAGTCTCCGATTGAGTCTCTGTCCTTTCCATCTGCCCAGGACCGAGTTATTCGCCTCGATGAGATGCGCCAGGCGGCTGTCCATGTTCGTTTGGACCTCGGTTTCAACGGTCTTGATTGACGTTTCCGCGTCCACGACCAGCGAGCGCGTCCAAGCTTCGATGTTCGTGATCGTATCTCCTGAAGACTGTTGCTCGTCCCGTTTCTTTCTGAAATCTTCCCAGTCGGCCCATTTGAATTTTCGTTTACTGCTCTGCACCTTGTCCGGCGTGGGGACGCGTATTTCGACGATCACGTGATCACTCCCCAGGTCGGTCGACGTGTTTTTCCACGGGGTGGCCGTTGCCCCGGCATTTCTGATGAATGCCAGGTCCGGGGTCGCATCCCTGGTAGCGGAGTTGCCGATTCTCGTCGGGTGCGCCGGATCCGTAATTAACGTGAAGTCGAGTTCCTGCGCGTCTTGCCCGAGTTGTCTTTCCTTGTACGTGCTGTATCCGTAACCCCACGCCGTGTCTGCCGCGCTGAAATGGTTCCCTGCGATCAGCGTTGAAATGGTTCCCTGCAATCAACGTCTGGGACCCGGCAATCTTGAGCGTCTTCGGAAACAGCGCCCGGAAGCGTTGGCGGTGTTTCGACGGGCTGCTCTATACGTTCAGTATGAATATGCTTTGCTTTCTCTGCTTGGTGGGCATCAGTTCGATGAGAGCGTGTTCCATCCGGACGCCGCCTATTTCGTGGTCAACGAATGTGAGACTCTTCTTAAGAAGAGTACATAAATCCCTCTCCTCAATTTTACTGCCGTGCGTTTTGTAGCCTGTTGAAGTAGCCGCGTTGATGAGTGTTTCTTGGAGCAATATTACGCCCGGTTTACGTGTTGCGTGCCTGATGCGTTGCTGCAGAACCGCCTTTTTGCCGGCGAAGCTTCGGCAGATCCACTGCCATATTACTATACCTTGATTATCGTTGGCCATGGTGATGCGTATGTGAGTTACCCAGCTGCCCTTGATGGTTGCTCGATCCCGCCTCGCTGCTCGCCGGTGCATGTCCGCGCTGTGTGAATATGGGGCGATTCGCAATCATCTGCATGGCTTCTTCGAGGTTAGTGGTCCTGTTTGCGAGCCCGAGGACTGTTGCGTGTAGGGTATGAATGGTGCTTCGCATGGTGCATAGCATTTTCTTGACGTCTGTAATTCCCGCTCTTACCAGGCTCTCGAAACCGCTCTCATGCGGTTGTTTTATCACCCGTTTTTTTCGGGGCCGCCACGTCCGTGTCAGAAACGCTCGCCGGCACAGTTGTTGTATATTTTATTTGTTTTGTTCCGCCGCGGCACGCTCGCGTCTGAGTTCCCGCATCTCTCGCATTAGCTTTTGGACTAGTTCGGGCATTACCGCTTTCTCTTTCCTTAGCTCCTCTAAGATGGCGTTATCGTCTTTTGATTCTGCTCTGGGACTTCAAGTACTTTTGTGACCCCCTCCCACGCGGTGCCCCGGACAGTGTCCACCCAGCTCACCTTCTCTCCGGAAACTAGTGTGCTGGATCTGGATCTCGTCGGAGCGTGGCTGTGCCTCTGTATACCTGCTGCGGGACCAGCATCGGCCGCGCGATCGCAATCTGGATCTGGGCGGCTAAATGGGCGGGAAGTCTTGCTGTAGCAGTTGGTTATTCGCGTTTTGGCGCTCCCATCGCCGTCTGCGAATCACATACGGTGTCTTGTACTTTCCTTTGCAGGCCTTGTCGACGGTCATGTGAGCGCCGGCGCACAGGTTATACACTTGGGTGAGCATTGGTGTCCTTGGTCGGGGTTGCGGCCTCCACATCCCCTACAAATGCGGTTGGCTGGATTTGGGCAAAAGTCCATGCGGTGGCCGAGGCGTCCTCACTGGTAGCAGACGTCAATTTTCTTGCGATACAACGTGCAAGGGACGAGTGTTGCGCCGTACCTGACGAGGTTGGGCACCTTGAGCCCGTCGAACGCAATGACTACCGTGGTCGTAGTGCCTATGCGTTTGACCGCCAGTGCTAGCGGGTGTCTCTGGTTTACGATGTTCTCGTCCAGCGCTCGGGGTCCGTCCTCAATGGGGATGCCTGGAATCACTACCTTTTGTGTATTGTCGGGCGCTGTTTCGTACGCGTTGACTTCGTGCGGTTTGCCTCGGATGTGGCTTTGTCGCATTTTGGCGTAGCGGTCCGCCTTCGTTTTTCTCGAAGTACCTGCAACGACGATGTTCTGGTGCGAGTTCGGACAGACAGTATCTTCCGCGCTTTCTTCTCCCTTTATGGCGGCGGCCGCGAGGATAGCGGCGGTGACCGTCGGGGCGCCGACCTTAAGGATGTCAAGGCCGCTCTGCGGTCGAACCACGATTTTGATTTCCTCCTCCGCTAGTCTGGGCATGCGTCCCGCCTTGATAACCTTTCCTTTGACATGTTTGGGTTTCGTACCTTGCTGGCCGGTGCCGGGCGCGTTCGTTCTTGCATCGATGTCGTCCGTCGAGTTCGCACCGCGGTCTGGGGTTCTCGAACGCCGCGCTCCGGCGACCTTCCATCCGGCTTTTTCGGTAATTTCGTCGGTGAAAATGTCTTCCCCCATCACTCGCACGTTCATTCTCGAGTCACGTTCGTCGGCTTGTGCCGCTCCGTTGCAGAGAGTCCGTGTACGTGGCACCGCGTCCGTCGGCGGCGCGCAGCTGTTACGCCGGCTAGACCTAGCGTTTGGAGTACACGCCTACACCTAGCGAGGCTATACGGTGCGGTCGGAGCACAGGAAGTTCAATATCTCTGCCAAGAATGGTGGCCCACCTCAAAGTCGGGTATCCGTCGTTACCTCTTGACTTCACGGATCCGGTTGGTGAAAGATTGGAGGTGAAATGAGGTTGAAATCACTGCGAAATCATTTGTAGAAGACGGAGCCGATGCGAACACGACCGCTCACCTCGCCGACCGCAGCGCCAATCTTTCTTGGATATGAGCCATAGTTTTTGTGCCATTAGGCCGGACGACGCATTTTTTTGGGTATGGGACATTGCAATGAGCTACTTAAGGTTTTCGCCTTAAAATATTAAAAACAATTCAGAACCCCTTCGAACTATGGTGTCGAACTGTGGGCGAAGCGTTACGGTTACCAGCCCCCATATAGCTTGCTGCAATATTATACTAGAGGGAACTCTAGCGATGCGATCGCTCAGCCCCTGTGGGAATGGTGGTCTGTAAATGGATTTGTCTGATCTTGGTGCTTGTGGCTTGAAACATTCTTGTCGCTTTGTCTACTACGCTTTATCCGCCCTTGTTAGCCCAAATTTCAAAGCAATCTATACTTTCCTAGATATACAGAAGGCACTAAGGCTCTGCGAACATGGAAAATTATTCCATATTATTGCATTTATAGCGCAGTATGTTGGAAAAATGGTAAATTTTTTAAGTCACAAGGTCCTTCCATACCAAAAGTAGAAGTGTAGGCACATCCATGTCGTAACCACCATTCCCATGCTAACTGAACGCCCATGCTTGTAGCTGCCGTAGACACTAGCGCCACAGTTCCCGCTAGTAAGCTTTTGTAGAAAACTCCGTGCTGCCCCTTTCCGCCGTATCTTCCACCGTTCAGGCCGTTGGAGATGAGCAGGCGTGGATGAAAGGCGACGTTTGATGGTCGATAACTCCGCTTCCTCGTACTGCATTGAAATACTTTTTTTCGGGCTGCGATATCTTCTTCATGTGGCATTTAATGGCAAATACATTTCACGACTGAGTTGGAAAGTTGCAGAACCTCTTTAATAGATAACGCGGCGACACACATCACCATAGTTTGTACGGAGCAATGCAGGCAACAGAATGGTATACAAAGTGACAAACAGTGCCACTGCTTATAGCAGACGAGAGAGGGAACAGCAGTGAAATACGAACGTTAGAAACACGCAAGGTCAAAGACACCTAGAAGCCAAATGCTTAAATAATGAACAAATGTAGCGTATGTTTAGCTTAAAAGCGAGAATAGGTAAAAACCCTAAAGCAATTTCGCCAGTAAGGTATTCTTCAAGGGCTCTATTTTAATAGAAGATTTTGGGGGAAAGGATTGAATACTGATGATGAAATTGAAGGCCATATTTTTGTTGCTATATCTTCGCGCCAAAACGTCAGACCGGTACGTCAGGTACCAAATCCCTGATTTCATTGTATCATGTCGTAATTGGACTGTCCCTGCGCATAGAAATTTTCGAAACTTGGTGATGTTGAGTTATTGCATCTCTAAAATTGCAGCGTATACCGTTATCTAATGATGAACAATTAACTGGTCCTGAATAGACTCCGTTAAAATGTGTGACCTCACTGCGAACTGCTATGGAATGGATGGATGGATGCTGTGAGCGTCCACTTTGGAACGGAGCGGCGGGTTGCGCCACCAAGCTCTTTTTATTATGTTGCCTAATGTCCTAACTATTTAAAAATAAGAAAAAGAAAGAAAAGGTAGGAAAGAAAAGCCCACGATGAATTTCCATAGCCGAACTTCCTGAAGCCCTATCGTGAACTTTGTCTTTGTACGCCTCCGTTGTTTGTTGTTTCCCTACTTTTCTTTCACCAGTTTTCCAATCGTCTCTTACTAATCTCTAATGCGGACATGTTTAATTTCCCCCTGCTCTCGCTGAACCCAAGCGCTTCAAGGAGGACTGAGGTGCCTGAACCGACCACTGGGCTGATATCTTCGCATTCTAATAAAACATCCACCATCGTTTCCCTAGCTTTGCCGCACCAAGCACATGCTTCTACTTCCTTGTTGTATTTAGCTTTATAAGTGCGTGTTCAAAGGCATCCTGATCTCGCTTCGAAAAGTAACGACATTCCCTTTGAGTTATCATAAATTGTTCCTTCCCTGATTTCATTTTTTTCCCTCATAAGTAGTAACTTACAGCCGGTTTCTTTGTCATTGTCGTCACCCATGACATTATCTCAGCCTCTATGATTTTCTGCTTGATGTTCTTCGTTACCGTGTTGATCACCACAGAGGTCGCTTACTTTCTGGCAAGTATCCTAGTTCTTTTCCTCCATTGTGTTCAAGGTGGCGTCGGCATCTGTCGGTAGTTTATTACGTCTGCCCTGATTTAAAAAGCCTCCTCGCGTGATATGAGTGGTGTGTGTTCCAATGCAGCAGCGTGATTTACTAATCCGAGTTGAACTCAGCCTGATCACAAGAAACATAGACAGTGTTGTTTTACGTATACTCAGTGTTTGGTGCATATTCACCTGGCATTCCCTGCGCCCATCTCCTTTCTCGATACTCTGCCAGACGTATTCGTCACCCTTCTGCGCAGGCGCGAGATCATGCCGCCGTTCAACTATCCCGCGACCCGCCCGATTACGGGGGCCGTGATCCTCGCAAACATTCTTCGTCTGCGTGAAAAAAAAAAAAAAATAAAAAAAAATAAAAAAAAAAATAAAGCAGCGCAGCGTCGTTGTCTGCAGTTTCTGCATGCGTTTTCTTACCGCCTCGTTTGTTTGGTTCGTCGCTTTGCGAGAGCGCTTGTTTCGTTCTTCGCTTCTTTTTCGTCCGACCCGGCCACCCTTCCGGCACTCTCCCTTTCGGGCGCTCGGCAGCAATATCTCTCTCCGTTTGCGTGCCGATCCTTTTATATCTTTCGCGGTCAGCACTCTTGGGCGCTTTTTCTTTATATAAATAAACACCGCCCGGGCTCGACTGGCCTTCATTCTAGGCCGTTCCTGGTTTATTAGGGTCGCTCACGTTCGCTGCATGCGCGATCAACTCGGCCCTCGGCACCGGTCGCCCATGTATCGTTACCGGCGATCGCTTGCGGCGTCGCCCCACTTGAGCTTTCACTGACTGCCGCGCCACCGCAGGCATATTCCAGTAACCCCATCTGCGCTTTTCTCGCTGTTTCTCTGTCATTCCGGTCCTGCAGAAAACACTGCGCACGGTGGCCCGGGCTTGCTCGCAGCGCGGCCCCCGACTACATACAAGGCGAGGCAGTTATGACTGACCCAGCATTTAACTCGGTTTATCCGGCAGCACCGGTCTTCCGAAGCTGTACTGGTCTCGCATATTTGTGTTTTGGTAATGAAAACCGAGCGCGTAGCTTTGCGCGTTTGCATCGTCTGACGATAATTGCCCGCGTTGGCAGCGATTTGGGCGCCTGGTGTTCGGAGATCAGAGTCCAGCCACTCAACCGCGCGTGCTTTTGAACAGACATTTACCGGACAGTATACGCTTGACGCACGATGACGGCAACGACGATGATAAATATAATAATTACATCCTCAAAGCCAGCAGCACGTTCCCGTCAAGGGACAGTGGCCAAGAATTAGGTGACGCGTGCAAAATGCAGCGCCAGCCGATGTTTGATGTTGACTGCTTTCGTCATGCTATCGACGCGGGCCATTTGCAACACAAATTAGAAATCAAGTATGCACCTCTAAACAACAAACTTACGGAATAGGGCAACCTAATAAACATGTTTTATCAAGAAGCAAATCTAAATTCTAAAAAAAATAATAACTAAAAGACCTTGTTGCCCTTGTTGGGTTGATTATCGTCATCATAATCGCATTCGTTTTCAAGACGACTCCATGGTCGCCGGACATTTCGAAGAGCGTTCTCGTGGGCCCGTAGAACATCTGAATGTCCATTGAAATTGACTAGTAAGGGTGGAAGCCTTTGTTTCCAGCATTTCTGGATATCCAAGATGAATATACGATGACGAGAGCTTACTTCCTATTGGGGCATACTTCAAAACAGATATATAACTTCTTGATCCAAAATATACCCCACCAGAGAATAACTTCCATGTTGCAGGGAGTGGAGCTGAGCGTTGTATTAGCCTTGGATGACCAGAAGTGCTGGCAACAATGGCTGCTACCATTACTGGTCAGTCTGAGTCGACATCGATTCCCTTTTCACGCCCACGAGAACTGATTTCAAAATGCTTGGTGACCACTTCAGTCATCTTCATAACGAATACGATGATGATGATGATGAAGATAATGGGGACGTCCAGGTCTGCGCTACAGTGCCTCTATTACAGGAAGTCCAGGATGACTAGAAATTAGGAGTGGGTGCCGAAGAGCGTCCTGACATGGGTCGCAGCGGTTACTAAAGGTTTGACAACACAAGAGCGTCAACAGAGGGCACTACTGCCATAGGCGGGAAGCCGTTTGATTATTTATCTTTTAGTGGCCGACTATTCCTGCTCCGCCATATCCGTTTCCGTTTGTTTCGTGTCGCATCGAAGGCAGTAGCAGCGTTTAAGCATGTCATATCTCTTGGCCTCGTGTTGGTTGAGTCGGGCTTTAAGGCCCTGAGAAAAAAAAATATACCCGGAGAAACGAACACACATTTAATTCGTTCATTTTGCCGCGGATTATTAATTGGACCTTTCGGATAATTCGTCTACATGTCGTGGTCCCGCAAGGGTTAAATTAAGTTGAGTCGCCAGCATGAATAATATCAAAGCAGGGAGGCGGTAATTATATCAGTCTGTACTCTCAAAACAAACCACACTCATGCGAGGGACCAGGAAGAGGCGTGGCGGGGAAATGACGACTGTACTAACCGGTTTCTTCTTGCTCCTCTTCGCCTTGTTTTTCGTTGGGCGGACTTTACAGTTACCTGGCGGTAGTTTCCTTGATACGCCTCAAGAACTATCGGTTCTCCGGCGGGCGTAATCGAGAGCACGAGATGGGTGTGCACTTAGGTAGGTGGCATTTCCTCCATGTCATCGTGGTCTCGATCACACGGTTGTCGTTTGGAGGTTTGGGCTTTTACATAGCATTGTAAATGGCTTAGAACGACAGAAACTGAGCTAGCTGGTAAGGATTCATTATGCAAAAAAGAGTTCAGGCGTGCAGACAGGACACAAGAGTAGAGAATCGGAGAACACGAACGCCGACTATCAACTGAAAGGAGCACTGAGGCGAAAAGAGAAAGAAGACACAAAACTCATCTGCGCAAGCTCAGGAATGGTATCACCACGCGTCAGTCGGGTACAAGTGCCGCTTTACGTGAGATATAACTGTTAAGGCACTTAATCTCTTCCTTATGTAATGTAATCGAAGGCTGACTCACGCATGCACTTCCGCCATTACAGATATGCCATGCCTCTACCATAAGACGCGTATCTTCATTCTTATGCCTGTACAATATCGCGCATTCATCTAACTCTGGCATGCAGTTGCAATATTGGCAATGTAGGGAAAGATTAGAAGGCGATCCACCGGTTAACGACCTTTTATGTTCCATTAGCCTCTGATTGATACACCGTCCCGTTTGCCCTACGTAGAACTGGCCACAGCTAAGGGGAATATTATAAACCACACCCATACGACAGTAAGTAAAACTGTTGTTCTTATTGTGCTTCACTGGACAAATATCTGTTCTTTTTTTGCCTTTTACCTGCTCCTTTTTCCTCTGTGCGGCAGCGCACATCTTACCTAGCTTATTGGGAGCAGTGAAAGCAACATTAACATCATATCTACTCGCAACTTTTTTAAGCCTGTGCGACACTTGTATTGTACAGGCATAAGAATGAAGATGCGCATCTTATGGTAGAGGCGTGGCATATCTATAATGGTGGAAGTGCATGCGTCAGCCTTCGATTACATTACATAAGAGATTAAGTGCCTTAACAGTTATATCTCACGTAGGCCGGCACATGTACCCGACTGACACGCGGTGATACCATTCCTGAGCTTGCGCAGATGAGTTTTGTGTCTTCTTTCTTTTTTCGCCTCAGTGCTCCCTTCAGTTGGTAGTCGGCGTTCGTGTTCTCCACTTCTCTGCTCTTGTGCCCTGTCTGCACGCCTCACCTCTTTTTTGCATATTGTAAATGGCTTCTCGATATTTGATCTTCCACAAACAGTACGCACAAGTGGTTTCCCTTTCTTATCAAAGCGAAGTTCTTCCTCACACAATGCGCGGATGGCTATCTGGCCGAGTAAATGGGACTGATCACGGAGGCACTGTAATCAAAGCTGGTAACCTGGTGGGCCCCCTCTTGATGCGAGTGCAGGATACGCGTCATTGCTGGGGTTTAATATGATTCTAAAGCGAGCCAATCTTGGAGGCAGTGCAACGTCACAACATCCAAATGTCTAACCAATGGAACCAGCCAGCAACTACCTCCATCAGCATGCCTCTCCCCATATGCCGCGAAGCTATCGCTCGATGCGTCCGCAACCGTTTAAACAAGAAGAAACAGAACACGCGACTCAGACTGCCGCAACAATAGGGCACCAAAACGCCCGCCGCTCAGTCTGCAACGTGGGCATCCAGCATGACTTCCGGCAAAGCCTCGGTGTCACAGCGACAGAGCGAGTAGCTAAAAGAAAATTAACCGGCGATTACGATATTCCCTAATGCGAAATTTGAGCGCAGCTCTATACGTGTCTTCATTTCGCTACATATTCGCTGGCTCAGACAATCGGTCTCGTGCGACACGTTCCAAACGCAGCGACAGGTTGCAAAATAAGGAGCACTCAAGCACAACGATAGCGGCGAGGAGAGTCGGCGATGGTCGAAATCCTGATCAGCCGTTCAAGCGCGTTGGCTTTTATACATGACTCGTCGAAGGCGCCAGTGTAAACGCTAGCACCCGCGTGGCTTCCAGAAAGTACTACACAATTTACATCGCACATACAATCAAATTACATATACTATGGGGCCATCTCGCAGTCTCGTGTGGCCCTCTGCTTTCCTCCTCACTCTTTCGCCATGCTCTCCTCCTGCGCTTTCCACCTCATGCTTTTACTGAAGCTCCTCCACTTTCCTCCTCGCGCTCTCTTCTTTCATCTCCCCCTGCGCTTCGCGTTTGCTTTCATCTTTCGCTGGGCTCGTTTGCTCGGTTGCGAGGAGCAACGCCGATGCTCGCCGCAAGAACGGGCGCCTAACAGCTGCGCTCTAATTACGACACACGGTGAACTCGGCAACAAAGACGAAGTCGACACCAAAGATTTCAAGCCTAACGACTCAAAGGGCATTACGCAAAATTCGATACGTCAGCAATTGCTTTGAGTAAATCTGGCTGCTGCTGGGATCACCGGACACCCTGTTGTGTTCACAGCGAAATCTGGGAAACATGGTGGAAGTAATAACAGCTGTAAAGAAACAAATGAACACTCTGGAATAGAGGGAGTGAGTGAAAATCGCTTAAAAAGAAACGAGGGCTCTTCAGTACCCTTTCTTAGCGGCTCACCTATTAGTTTGTCTCTTTGTTCCCGTGCACATATGGAAATTATACCAGCTATGCACCTTCTTTACAGTTTCCCCTTTTCTCGGAAGGTGACAAGCGATGGTGACGACTTCAAAGGCAGTGACACAAATCAAGAGCAAGAATTGGGTAGCGTTTGTTAATGCATTATTCGAATTAACATTAAAAAATTTATTAATACATAAAATTGAGACGAAGTGTAATAATAGTGTGCGATTGAGTAGTCAGATTGGTCAGTTAAGGAATACGTGTAAATCAATAAAATCAGCGAAAATAAAATAAGTTCGGCTGAAACCATCTCAGAATCGCTGTTAGCGTTGAGGCGATTAAAATTGGAGCAATGTAGCGACACGCGAGACGCCACCGCCATAACGCGTCACGTGTGAGGCATATACTACAACCGGGCTCCTCTCTCGCGCTTCGATGATTGGGATGGTTATTATGACTATTTATTGGCATCCCATTTGAAACGTAGCGGTGACTAATACTCACCTAGTCTGCTTGGTATTATGTACATGATCAGGTATGCTATACATGCTTAGGTATGATATACAAGCTTAGGTATGATATACAAGCTAAGGTATGATATGCATGCTTTTTGTTCCAACATTTTTATATACATCTTTTTAATATTCTTCATCTCCTTGAAAACTCTGTATACCTTGTAGCGCTACCTATGCCTGTAACGGATCCAGGCGTATCAATGCCTTCCATGCTTTTTCACACCAATGCTCTAAGCGTCTCTTGCTTATCTCTACTGCTGACTGGCTGATTCTCCCGTCCAAATTAAATCCAAGCGCTTCTGGAAGGTGTGCGTTACCTACGGGTTTCACTGGTTCAATTCTTCCGCATTCCATTCGGAGTGGTCTCGGGAGTTGCGCTGCAGTATACACCTGCTTCATTTAGTTGCGAATGCTTACTCGGGTATGCTTTTGTCTTTAGGCAACCAGCTAGAGCCTTAAATACACTGGTGCTTCCCTTTGGTGGTTATCGTACAGATTTCCTCTTCCGATTTCTTTCTTCCCATTCTTGTAAATTTCCGTGCTCTTTTCTGTATCCATTATTTGCATTCAATTCACTGTCTCTGTTTCTTTCACTTTATTTTTGGTGATTCCTGGTTGCTTATGTCAAATTTCGATTGCCCTGTACTTTGTTGCCGACTTTCTTGACCTCTTCCTCCATTCGGTGTGCACCCTTTTCAGGTACGGATACTTGTGTACTTTATCTGCCCATTTAATTTGATCCATGCTCCTGAGTCTTTCTTGAAAAATAATTTTGCTCTGCGTTTCTTTCACTTTAAAAGAGGCCCAACTCATGTCACCCTGCAGTGCCTCCTTCGTGGTTTTACCCGGGGCTCCCAAAGCCAACCGGCCTACCGATCTTTGGTTAACTTCCAACTCCGACATAATATCCGACTTTAAGCATAGAATGAAATGTGCAAAACGTTAGTGCTGACGCCATTATTCCTTTCCACATTCCACGCACGACCTCATACTCATAGTGACCCAGCAGTGCTCTATTTCATTATTGCAGCATTCTGTTTCACCTTTGTTTTCAGGTTCTCTTGGTGGGTCCTTGAGTAAGTCTTTCCTTCGCTCATGTATACGCCGAGGTACTTATATAGCTTGACTATGGGTGTGACTCGCTGTTGAATTGATACCACGATTACTCGCCTCTTCAGTAAAGATCACTACTCCCGATTTTCGGTGCTAAATTTAAGGTCTAGATTTGTCGCTGCGTTGCCACAAATATTCGCAAGTGTCCGTAAATCATTTGCATTGTCCGCTAGTAGCACAATGTCATGCGCTTACAATAGTCCGGGCACCTTCTGTTGCACCATTTGTCCAATGCGCATGCAGGATAAATCAAACCGTAATTCGCAGTTTTCCAGTCGTCTTTCTGTGCCCTTAACATAAAGAGTGACCAACAATGAAGACAGAGGACATCTTCGCTTCAGTCCCTGGTGAACCTTCACCACTTCATTACATTTTCGGTCTACAATTTGTACTCGCTTGTCTCTATATATCTCCCTCAGCAGCTTCACAAAATCGTCCTCTATGCCTTCGTTCTTGAGAACATCCCATACCAATTCCCTGTCTTCGTTGCATCTTCATCCCTTATAACCGTTTGAGAATATTTAGCTAGAACTCTGGGGGCTCTTACGTAGTTCCAGAATTTATTTGGTACGCGTTGGTCTCTTTTGCGAATACTATGCACCCAACGTCTACGTGTACATTCCATTTTCTCTAGTACGACCTCACTCACCACATTTTTCTCGGTATTGGTTGCATCTAAGGAGCACATGTTCGTGACATAATAATTTGGTTTGTCAATAATCGATAGAAGCCTACTTACGCTCTTCTAGGGCTTGATTTATTTCTTTGTTCACCCCTTACGTGACTTCCTCTTTCCAATCCAATAGTTTTTTCGCCGTGTCTGTCTTATCTCCTGCTGGGTAACGTCTACCAATTGCTTCTGTTCCCAGACTGTTTTAGGAAACACCTCCGTTGTCTTCTCTATGTCTTTTGCGATCTATATTATTTGCTTTTCAATCAGTTTTAGAAATTCTGAAGCTATTGACTCATGCTTTGCCTAATTATCCGTGGTATATCAGCGGCAAACTGTGATAAGCGCTCAGTATTGCTTTCCTATGCCGGGCTTATCGGCCATCACCCTTGCCCACAGATGAGTTTATAAACAGCTGTCACTGCTTCGATGCGGCCACTTTTGTAACCTGACCTTATAACTGTTCACCGGCAGCCAGGCTGCTGCCGGGTTACTTTTCCACGAAATAAAGGCATCCCGTTCTATTGTCTGACTTCCTGGACGCTGCCTAGGTGTGACAATAACGACAATATCTCTCAAAAATTTTAAGGTTAAACCTTTATGATCGTAACCCCGGTTATCTTTTCCATGTTCGCCTACAGGGTAGACCTTCGTAGACCATTTCTGAGGCTAAGGCGTATTCGACGCATGAGTGGCTGTTTCCGCGCTGCCACGTTACCTGTTCATGACACTTATTCTCCCTGTCAACTACTGTAAGGTTGGGTTCATCGCACAGATCCAGCACTAGAGAACCGTTGCAATCAGTATATCCGTCTAGATCGTCTATGTGCGTATTCATATCTCGTACTGACACCACCTAGCCCGACATTCTGAACTCATTAATATCGCGTCTACTTGAACCTAAACTCTTTATTTTTATCCCTGCTATCACTACCTCTATAGGTAAGCTACCCCAAGCCACGTCTTCTTGCCTTCCCATGTGCCTCAAATCCATAAGTGTTCCTTACATGTCTCTTTTACGCTTTGCCACTTCATACGTACCTAATTAGCATGCCTGCGTTACCGCCTTTCCTTGACCCAGTCATTCTGTAGCACCCCTGCCTTACAAAATTGTCAACACGCGGCTGGTCCCAATATAAGTACACGCTAGTAGCACCGTCATTCATTTCCGTTTGAATTTGCAGCCGTTTTTCCTACTTGACACCAACCTGCTTGTTTACGTCACAAATTTCACAAGATTGCCTCGGGGCACGGCGCGCCACGTAGTGGCGCCTCCGCGAAGTCTACGCATGGCGCGTGTCTGAATATACATTCAGACAAAACTGCCTTAATATAAATGAAGTGCGTTCAGTGCCACCCGCAACAGATAAATTTAAATACTGTTTTTGTCATTGAAAATCGCCACATACCCTGTGGCACATACCAAGTGAGCCAAGTTGGCGTTGCAAGAGTTGTAGGACGACCTCACCGCTGGCATCTAGTTGTAAGCTTTGTAGTCGGGCATGAACTATGTGGTAGCTGGCCCATGCCGTCGTCCAACTCACCCACGCTTGGGACGTTGTTGTAGGGAGGAACTTTCTCTCATCAGGTACTAGGCGTACATGATTTATTTACATTAAAACATGAGATACATTTCAACAGCCTAGCATGGCTGCAAAAAAGGAGCACGAAGCTCCCACCATGAAGCGCACAGCACACGAGCACAAAGCTCCAAGCACCAAGCACCCACCCAACAGCCGACAAACTGCTGCTTAAAAAGCCTCTGTCCTCCCTAGATCCCTAGGGGAGGGAAAACTGCTGTCCAACCTTCGTCCAATCGGACCGTCCCGTAGTTGGAGGCGTAGTCTTTGAGAGGGAGGGCTCACACCCTCACGTACGCACTTTGGATTCCCAGAATCCGAGTTGAGCGGGTCCTCGTAGCCAAGTTGTCACGCTTGACCCCAGCCGGCGCCCCTTAATTCCAGAGCTGACTTGTCCGGTAGTCGCCACGAGTGTCAGCAGACTGTGACGAATCCTGGGGGCCGAGGAAACGCACCGAAAAACACCCTTTGTTAGAGAAGCTCTCTTGCTGCAAATAGACCATGAAGGCCACGGCAAATCAACCAACAATACACGGTCCGCCAAACGTGGCCAGCCCTGCTGCCGTCACCGACTCACCGAAGGAGGCGCATGGTGGATTAACGCTGCCGTGGTCTCTAGTTCTCCGAAGGAAGTGCATGGTCGGTTAGGGCTGACGTCGTCGCCGGTTCTCTGAAGGACGCCACCCCCGCGGGTCGATCGAAACCACTGCAGTGGGCTGAGATCTGTTTGCAGAGCAGTACCCCTGCAGGCCGATTGTAACAGCGTGAAAGAGGTTGGACAAACGGTAAATGAAAGAGGAGGAGGAAAGTGTTGGACAAACGGTAAATGGAGTGAAGTCCCGAAATTCGCTAATCGAATTAAAACGGAGACAGAAAAGGCGGTCAAAACAGCAGTAAGTTTAACCATGAATCCACTGGAATTCGCAAAGGAAATTCATTGTCCAGTATGGTTGTTGTTGTTGCTGTTACTGTCTCCTCTGCACCAGTGGCACATGCACATCGTGGCGGATAGGCCAAGAATACACATTATGTATTGCGCTGTGGCACCACCTTAGCGGACGCCATGATAAGCAAAATGTATGGTATGGAGTCGCTGCGACGTAGACAGGCACACTGCAACAAGCGAGCTGAACTGTTCTTTGTGTAGTTATTTGTTGTTTTAGTAATTTTTGGTTAACACAACGCATGCTGCCTGGGGCAGGACACCAATGCCTATAACGACTCCGACGCGGCCAACAACCGCAGCAGTAAGGACGCAGCACACACATGCGACAGGACGTGCGCGAACGATGGAAATTCATTCGGTTGTCGAGTTCATCAAAATTTATTCGTAAAGAAATTTCAGCTAACCCCCTCTAACGATCAATGTGGATGGTGAGGACACTAAAGGAAAACATTAGGATGAGCTAGATCGAAAGATTAGGCTTCTGTACTAATGCATTCGGCATTCTTAGCGAGAACAGAGCTTTTCTGAGCGAGAAAGTGACGGAAATGGAAAATCAGAGTGGCGCCACCTCTTGTGAACTGTGGCACGTCTCTTATGTAACGTCTGCGTCGCGGGCGGCTGGCTTCGCCGCAAAGCTGGGAGAAGACGAGATCGTACACACCGCGCGCAGAGAGGGTGCGGGTGGAGGGGCAGGCCGGAGGCGAAATATTTGTCTGGGGCGAGCCGAGAAGTCCGTGGAGGGTGGGTTCAAAGAACGCCGCCGATGAGAGCTGAGAGAGCAGCGGATGATACACAGAAAGCAGCAGGGGAGAAGGTGACGTGGAAATTACGTTATGTCCTCAGTTCTGGAGCAGCCGATCGAAATTGAGAAGGGGCAGCAGCACCTTCGGTGGCAATTTTCTACGCAACAAATTTACATTTGGCGCCCGGAAAACGATCATATCCTTCTTTAAACGTAATCTACGTGACTCAACGTAGTATTTTCCAGTAGGGTCCCTTTACTTAACTGGGATTAGCTTATAAGGAAAAGACACTTTTAGTTGCGCGTGAGCAGTACATGCGTACGTAGTACACAATACGTTGCGTACGCTGCAAAGGAAGCGCGCCACAACACTTTTAGTTTGAAGTGCTGTGGTACGTTTTCCTCATCTAGACATGTCACAACGAGGTGTACGTGATTTTGGATTATTCTCAGAGCCGCCAAGCATCAGAATTATACTGAGTGCACTAATGGCGTGACCTCCACGATCGGCATGCCGAAATGCCGCGGATGCCATGGTAACAGCTACAAGCATCCAAGTCGGCCGCTTGTTTGAACCTCCGCTAGCACGGCAACATCGTCTTTCAACGTAAAGTAGTCGCGATTTGATCTGGGTGTGATGTGGTCCGCGTCAGACGCCATTGCCGCCATCATGAGCTCTCGTTTGTTCGAGGCCTCGCGAGAACGTCAAGCTGCATCTTGTTGGTGCCGTACGCACGCATCCGCGAAGTATAGATGCGTTCCCTTCTGAGCATGCGCACTTCTCGCCCGCAGCCTTGCAGCGTACGCAGGACTGTTACGCACGTCCAACTAAACATGTCCACTGTAGCAACGCACCGCACCTATTGCCGCCGCCGAGACTCGCCATGCATCAGGCGCGTATTGAAGCCGGGCGCCTATCCGGCGCTTTAGTTTTGCCGCCGCAGTGAGTGTGCGTGGCCTCCGAGCTGCGTGGCATGCCGGTGCGCGCGAGCGTTGTGAATTGTCGCGTCACTGCCCAGGCGCATTCGTCGCACATTGCGCTAAAGCGTTGTGCTGCTGTGCTTGAGGAACGCGGGTGACACGGCTTTGATTCCGCCCAGCATGGTATAACTTTTAAATGACTTTTCTTTTAAGAGTGAGGGACATGCCCATTACGGAGGATTCACCAAGAATTGGCACGTGTCCAGAGGCACATATCTAGTTCCACAGTCCCACTGGTCCAAGTTGTCTATTCGGGCACAGGCCCAGTGAGCGAATTTGTGGCGTCAAAAGAAGTTATAGAGAAACGGAATGCAAAGGGGTAATATTCCTGAACAATGTTAATCGCCTTAAGAAGCAGAAAAAAGAACAGACCAGTGCTTTAACACATTGCTGAAGTCATGAACAAACCAGCCTAGCTGCTTACAGTTCTGTTTTCATAAGAATAGACACCCTTTCTTCATTACTTTATGTCACCTCTGCAAGTGGCTACGAAACATGCCTGTCTATCACGAAGCCATATCGTTTAGAATCTGGTGACCAGCAAAGTACGAATTCCTAAGGGCCAACATGATCCATGAAAACAAAATCGATGCCATGACCTTAAGTATAGAAAGGTAGTAACTATGTTCGCGACTGCCCATGTGTATGTTTTTGGGGTGAATGTTGCCTTCCTTTGTTTATCCCTAATGACCCCGGCCGGCGTATTATTATACATAACGTGTAGCGATCAATGAACAAGCGACGGCCATAAGCCGCACACATATAATTAAGAAGGCAACGCGTACTAGCGGTAATACGTAACAAGCGCCACAATTACAACTAAATGTATATTACGCTCGCATAAAAACGACGTTGTTTTCGACACCTCTGTTAAGTCATCTGCGCAAATGGCAGGGTATTAAACGGGGTAAAGAACCGATGCATATAACCAAATGGATAGTTAAGGCCTCGGCGAAACACCTCATAGGCGGTACCTGCTATTGATGGCAGTGCCCGCAAAAAGGAGCAGTCTCTAACCTAATAGGTAAAGGTAGTATTGCTCATATTTTGCGGACTTTGCTTTCTCAGAAAAATAAAAGGAACACAGATTAGCATCTCGGTGAAAGCATCCCGGTCCGATGTTTCTTACAATTGTCTCCAACTTTTTTACACTTTCACGGTTAGAACTGTAGTTGACGAGTTTAACAGTTAGTCATAATTTAGTCATTGATAGCCACGAGCAAAAGAAGTACTGGTGGGTGCTCAACTCGATTGTGAAAGATATGCATTTGCTTTTGGCCGCGGAATATAATCCATGCTTTTTGAAAGCTGTGCATGTGATACCTGGGACAACCTGTAACAGTAAACATCATATAACTGAAATTCACTGCAACGCTGTAGTAAACTAACGGTGCTTGAAAGCTTACGAACAGTACAGCGAATACGGAATAAACTTATTGTTGACGTGAATTATCTACTTCGATCGTCAACACAATGACGTTGATAATGTCATTAATGCGCAAAATATTGGGAAGAAGAAGAAGAAGAAACTTTAGTAAAGAATAGTCCGGCAGTTCTTGATGTGGTGGCCTCAGGTGACGGCTCGAAGTTCTTGGACTCGAGCGGCATCTTTGGCTTGCCGGACGGCCCAGAGCTGGTCTGCCAGCTCTGAACTTCTGATAGCCGCCTCCCAGCGGCGGCGACGCCTACGGAGAAGTTCCCCGGCGGCTCCCGCATCCGGGGCGGCGTCGGGAAGAACGGAGCTCGAGCCTTCTCCTACTCTGGCAACAGCCGCGATTCTGGACGCGTCGCCAACGGAGCTGCTTTGATTACCGTTTTTGCCGGCACACTCCCAGAGCATGTGTCGCAGCGTTGCTCTGTGCCCGCGTGTTTTACACGCGTCTGTTGGATACAAACTCGGATAGCAGTGGTGTAAGATAGCGGGGCTAGGGTAGGTGTGTGTCTGGAGCAAGCGTAATGTTACGGCCTCGTTCCTGTTCAATTTATCGTGCGGTGGCGGGAATGTGCGTCTATTAGACAATATAAAATAGTGCCTTGAGGCGTTCATAAGTTAAACTGATCGTAAAATGTATACGCGAATACTTTAATTTTCATGGGTTGTAAACGGAGTTTCAGGTTCCGCTATACCGAGTTGGGGTGTGCCTCTAGTTTTTGGAGTGGGAGCTGATGATCAATGTTATCAAAGGCATTTGTGAAGTCTAGAAAAGCACGTACCAATAACGTATCACGTGAATAATCATACTGAGCGAGACATCAACCTCTGTAGGTTAATTTATGGCTCTGAAAGCTACAATTCGCTCACCATAGACCCTTGTAACAGCCCACGAAGAAAACGCTTAAGTAACTTTCTCGAGCCCTTTCGGAAAAACGGGCAATATAAGTATGGAGCAATGATATAAAAAATTCCTTGTGCAAGTTTTCCTAAATGTTCGGGTGATTTTCGCGCGCAGCATTGCCTTTGGCAGGGTATATACATTTGATCAGTGTGTTACAAATAAAAGTCTTGCTCCATTGTTCTACGAGTAAAAAAGGCTCGCAGATATAGCGTAACGTTGCAATCCAAGTGACGCGAAGCTTGTTTGAGTTAGCGAGATAGCAGCAGTAGCGGGTGACAAGAGCTCAGCCTCGTTTCCGGTAGCTGTCCGCTGTCTGGGCGAAGACATATATGGCGCTTGTCATGGGAAGAGTGCTGATGAGCGGTGTTCATATTGACATAATGCACATATCCAAATACATTTAAGGCTACAGACTTCTTGTGTCCCAGTGGCACATCCATTGTCGGATATTTATTTATTTATTTATTTATTTATTTATTTATTTATTTATTTATGATGCCCTCAAAGTGCATTTCACATTACAGTGGGGAGGGGCATAAGCAAAAGCAAAAGAAGAAAATTTAACAATACTTACGGCATTACAATGCAAAACAAAGCAAAGACACTTAAAAACTAAATACAAAGAATAAAGCTAGGAACTCAACAGACTCATGATAATGTACATACATTGGCTAAGAATGGTCCAGTGACATTTACCCGGATACGACAAAAATGCCCTAATGTCTCCCTTTTCCTCAGCACAATGACTGAAGGCTTTCGCGCTTCTCCGATAGCCGGTGTGCTTGACGTCGACTTAGGAACTCCAAGGCTTCCTGCAATCAATAAGTGCAACTTGTTGTCTACTGAGTGTGGCACACTGTTGAGTACTGGCAATGGATATCCTAAAGCTGATCGCACTAAAGCTGTGTGAAGCTTCAACGTGCCATCAGTGGAAGTTCCCCATCGACATCCAGGCAGGTATCTCAGAATTGCGATAACACTGTTCACTTTTCTTTCAAAAGCTTTCGGATGCCGGGTCCATATTTAGCGCCGGTCAAAAAAAATTTAAAATATCGATGAAGTTTTCAATATTTCCAATGAATGACCATCAAGAGACACGTTAAAATCCGTTTCAGTGTGAGCTGAAGCACTGCTGACTTTTCAACAGACAAGCTCATGCGCCGTTCCTGTATAAACGACTTTACTTCCTTCAGTGCCACTTGCAAGGTTTCTTCTATGACCTGCAGTATTCATTCCAATGTTAACTTCAAATGTCGTGTGCATTTCAGTGAAAGGTGACGAGGTAACTTAGCATAACTGCGTTGAATAACGCGGGACATAGCAGGCTTCCCTGCAGAACTCCCTCTTCATTTTATCATTTCATATATCATATATCATTTTAGGTATGCTGAGATGGTTTTCCATTGCTAGATTTCATGACGATCCGCCTGCCGGTCAGAAAATTTTGTATTAGGCGCAGTGTCTTTGTTTAATGCCGTATATTTAAACAGCATCAGTGCTACAAGCCCTTAGAACTGTCGCCACTAAGAAATGAACGTTATAGACCTTCACAACTGTTTGGATACGAATAAGTTATTGCCGCTTTTGAACACAATGATGGATGGCTGCCATATTGGATGTATATAGAAGCACGCGTTTTTGTAAACATCGAGAAAATGAGGAGAAAGTCTGAAGTCTCACCAATCGTTGCAGTACGAGTAGCTTCATACGTGCAACCACATGCTGGCGCAAAAACAGGTGCACATGGTTTGATCGTGCAGCGATGACAATCGAGCGTGCTTTTTTTTTCTATACCGACATTAAGGCTGCAACGCACTCTTAAGCTCTGTCGTATTGCCACACCAGCTTAGGAAGAACTGTACACGATATTAGACGCGAGAAGGTTTATTGCGACTAGTCAGCCTCAAGGTGAATGGCTAGTGTGCGCAGACTCACCGTGTACACTTGAGCGGCTTTGCAACTTTCAGGCAAAATGAGCGCACAGTAAAAAAGTCGTGAACATTACTCACCTGACAGAAGTTGCAGGGACTCGATGATACGAAATTGCACTTGCTTGCGGGTTCCCAGTCATACCGGCCTAACTGGAAATGAGCGAGAAGAAAAATAGGCGAATATAGTGTACTCGGACATGGAGAAAAATGCAAAATTCCCCTGTTCAGCACTGAAGTTAAAAACATACTACGAAAACCCTCAGCAAAAAGATCATCTGCAGCACGGTTCGATGGAGAGTCCGAAAGATATGTTTAGACTTTTGGGGAATTCGGTGTATATGAAAAAATACCGGGAAGTTTGGAAACATTGTTTCACCGCTGCTTTCGCCTTGGTGTGGCCTACACAAAACACTTGCCTCACAAAAGTCATAGTGCGAGCACCGCGTCACGTCCGTGGAGAGTGGTGGACGAGGACGTCGCTCACGTGCTCCTGGACTGCCCAATATACACGCAGCAAATGCAAGAGATGCGCTTTAAAGCTATAGGGCTCTGGGAAACCATTCATTGTTCCGTGGGACAATACTGGGGCCACGGAGAGTTAGTGTCCTTCAAGTAACAGCTTCCGGTGAAATAAAATACATTTTCGTAGTCACGGACATGTGCGTGAAATACTAGACACGGTATTGTGCAGTGACTCGCCTTTGTTGTTCTGCTTCATTTATTTCTTCTTTCACTTTTATAAGTGTGAGTGTCTGTGTGCCCTAAAGTGTTCTTTCTTTTATTTTTGACGATTAATATTTTGTTAATTATTGTGAAAGCTATATTTTTCTCGTATAAGCAGAATGGGGTTGTCGGAGGCATACTGCTTTAGACCTTCTCAGTTAAACCATCTTTAGCCCAACCTACCTAAATACCCAGGTGAACATAACCAGTTCTGAAGTGTTCTGCTCGGGCACATACCTACTGGCACATACCCAGTCAATCAGGCTGTTTACTAGGCCGGAAAGAATGAATGTGTGTTGTTTTGTGGCGCAAGGGCAATGTATGACCAAAGAGCGCTATGCCATTGTTAGTGAGTTCGCAGTGGAGCGACGAGTGCTGAGAAGTACATGTGACGTGGCTGTAAAGGGGCCAAAAAATAGTCGCTGTTAAGTGCGTAAAATATACATGTGGTAAGATTACGATTTTGACTAATGACGTGCACTATGAACATGAAAATGCATGCATTGCGAAAGAATGATACGATATGCAAAATGTGTCAGGTGCAAAAATTGGCCGGAAGCACTATCGCCTAACCAGAGCCCTTGAAAAACACGGACCTGCAGGCATGTTCTATGCTAAACACTATCGCAGCAGCATCCTCTGGAGACGGGATGTGCTGCGAATTTCGGGGGCAAAGAACATGTAATTAAAGACACCTAAGACTGCTTTGGTGTTAGAAAGCGGTTCTTCGCCAAGAAACATAATGAGATGGAGAGGGAAATTATAGCGCTATGCTAGAGGGAAATGTTTCTTTCTCTATGTTTCAGCTTCCCGACACTCTAGAAAGACGTGGAGGACGGTCAGCTTCTCACCGCATCTACCAAAGGTTGTAGGTTCATTTCCAGTGAGTAGAAAATTATGGGTGCCAAATGTGTGTCCTGTTTTAATACAACAGAATAGGATATATGTTCGACGTGATTTTGTTGCGGATGGCCAAAAACCTAACTGTGGCTTAATTAAGTGAAGCTTATTATTTGTTTCTGCGTCCCACGTTGCCAGTGGCTTTGCAGTTTCTTTCACAGAAAAGGGTTCAGGTCTGTAGCAGGTACAGCAGTGGTAGGAGCAGCTTTCAATGTAATGTATGTGGCCATTTGGTCTGCTAGCACGTTGCCCTCAGTGCCTCCATGGCCAGGTACCCAGCGTGCAATGACATGCTGGTTAGGTATACTATACGCTTTACACAGAACGTAATACAGCTCTATAAGTACAGGATTTTTGTATTTACAGAGTGACATCAATGCTTTTACGACGCCTAAGGAGTCTGTAAAAATAATTGGCTTTTCAAGTTTTAATTTCCTTATATGCTTCAATGTAGACAACAGAGCATGGACCTCGCACGTAAAGATACTTGTTTCCTTGCGCTGCACACCGGACTCCGAGAAGGACGGGCCCACGGGTGCATAAGACACTCCGGCATGTGACCGAAGCGCCTTTGTAACACTCTGTGCACGAGTTTTTCGACAGGTGTTCTAGGAAACGCAATTTAACATGTGCCTCTCGCGCATGTTTCGTGACCTCTACAAACGGTGTATCACAGCCTATGAGCTGGCGATACCATGGCGATAACAGTTTCGCTTTAGCCATAGGGCAATGTTCAAGAACTGGAACACGCATTTCCTCAATGAGGTTTCTCACACGCCTAGAGAACGGCTTCCTCACTGCAGGTCGGTTATAGAAGAGTGTGGCAGCAGCCATATCGCTTACTGTTGAATAAGAAGAATGTTCACTGTTCGCTTGTACTCTCAGAAGCTGTGTAAAACTGCTATATGACCGCTACATATGAAATGACCACTGATTCGGGTCTACCTAGAGGCTTTGGATCGGGCTTGTCCTGAAAGCACCGGTCCCAGGACGGATACCCAGATGGTGGACAGGGTTGAGGATTTTATTGCACTCGGTGTTGCAAAATTATAAATTATAGCTCCGTAATCAAGACGCGAGCGGACAAGACTGTAACACAAGTTTAGGAGACACTTCCGATCTCTGCCACTTGTTGTGCATGACAGAACCTTTAGGAGGTTCATTGTTTTCAGGCATTTCTTCTTCAGATATTTAATATAGGGGATAAGCGTGAGCTTAGAGTCTAGAGAGATTCCCGGGAATTTATGTTGGCTACTCACAGAGTTGGTCTCTCTTGATCGTAATACTTGGCAGGGGTGTTAGCCCTATCTTGTTTGAGAAAAGTACGGAGGTACCTTTTCGGGCGTTTATTTGGAACCGTTCGGATCTGTCCATTTAGACAATTTGTTTATTCAAAGCTGCACTCGTCGTTCGTAGACAGCAATACTGCATGATTACAAACTTATCTGCACATCATCGACTTAGACGGAATAAAACATTGCTCGTGGAATGACTCTATACAGGGAGTTCACTATTACAATACAGAGTGTGCAACTAAGCACGCCCGCTTGCAGAACACCAGTGTCTTGGGTGACGGTTCTAGACAAAGCATTGCCCGTGTTTACGCGTAAAGTGCGGCTAGACAGATAGCTTTCGATTGTGTTTAACATGTTCCCACGGACGCCCGTCCCGGAACGATCGCGGAGAATGCCAAATCACTATGTCGTGTCGTACGCTTCTTCTAGGTCTAGAAATACTGAAAGTAAGAATTGCTCATGAATAAGCGCATCTCTGATGTTTGCCTCGATGCGAATAATGTGCTCTATTGTCGACCTTCCCTCTCTGAAACCACATTGAAGGAGGTCTGTCATGTTGTTACTTTCTAGAAAACAGATTAGGCGCCGGTTTACCATTTTTTTCAAACACTTTGCACAAACAGCTTGTTAGCGCTATTGACCTGTAGCTGCTGGCTAAGGACGGGTCTTTGCCTTGATTAAGTGCCGGGTTGGCTATAGGCCGGATTCTGAAATGCTCCTAACCTTAGACCGTTTCCCTACCTTCCGCAAGGAGTCCTCCATGCTACCTAGACGTTAGGATCCCTCGGAAGGCCACCGCGAATTCTTAAAGCTTCCTTTCGCCTTCCCTGCGGAAGGAGCGCCTCACCAAAGGAAGTGTAACGTTAGAGGCTTCTGGTTTCGAGATTACATACAAAATATGCTAAATATTTGTAATTAATTGCCAAGGTGATGCGCCGGGACTGTTAAAATTGCATTTCTACTTCTATACCGAGGCATAAATTCTATTTCTTTGGCTAATAACATAAAAATAGTTCAAAAATGATGCATATATGGCAGTAAAGAAAACTCAGTATAGCAACTATGGCAGCATCTGAGTTTGGTTGGTCAGGCGTCGCTTTCCTTTTTTTTTGCGTGCGTTTTGTTTCGTGTGTGTGTATTTGCCAAGAATACCCCATTCCTGTTTCGGAAGACTTCTACGTCGTCTCCGCCGGGACTTTAATGGGTATATGCGTACAATCGATGCACCCAGTAACCCCAGGGAATCATACGATTGAATAGAACCTGGCCATGACCACCCTCGCTTCACTGGCGTTTGGCAGCCAAACGTACTTGGGATACAGACGTAGGCATATCAGCTGTGTCACCTCCCAAATACATCGGCACACAGAGGGTTGGGATACACACACTCAAGGTCGCCTACAACAGTTTGCATGGCACTCGTTCCGTAAAAACGCAGTGCGACGAGGACCTTCAAGAGAGCAGGCAGCGGCTGTCCTCTGTTGTCAGGGCTACAATGCAGTTGCTGCTCTGCCAGTATGGCTGTAACAGCTCGCTTGGAAAAACGTTACCGAGCTAGGAAGTCCACTTCGTCGTAGTGTTCTACTGGATTCTGCCTGTCAATCAGATGCCGGGCTGGAGTCAAAGGCGGAGGCTTGTACTATCGTGAGCAATATGAGCAGGAACACGCGAGCGCGTGGGAAATAGCCTCGAAACCGACGTGGGGCGATGCGTTGCGGCCGCTGTAGGAAACAAAGTGGAAAGGGCGCCGCGGTTCCGCCAACTGTCGGCACTCCCGATTCACTAGCGTTACTGCGTAATGGCAGCTGATTGCGTGTCACCGGGCGCTAGCGATGATAAGGCGGTTATGTCATGCAGAGCGTGGACCGTGCTGTCTGTAGTTGAGCGCAAAATATCTCTAGCTCTCTTTTTATCATACTTGCGGAACGTATCGCAATGATACCGGCGTGATACTGTGGCGCCTGTAATAGCGCTCGCACGCAGGAAAAAGCAGGGTTGTTTTGTTATGCGTGTTTTTCTATGTCTCGGTTATTGTGAACAAAGAAAAGTTGTACGCAGCAGTGAATTTAAAGGTTTTATTAGACGATTGCTTAATGGTAACAAAATTTTCATCCACACAAAAAGTATCCCAATACATCAGTGTTACAGCTTGACCTTTCCTTGCAGGCTTCATGCGTTAATAACGGGTCATGGCTCCGCCTGCTTGAATGACGGCCTCCATTCTTTTTGGCAGAGACACGTAGAGAGCCTCGATGAAGGCTTTGTCATCTTGAAGATGTTTCCACTCGCGCTTTATGGCTTCCCACAGTTCATCACTGGTCGTCGAGTCGAAGGAGAGTCTTGAAAGGTTAGCCTTCATACGTGCCCAAACATGTTCTATGATGTTCATGTCTGCACCCTTCGCACACCACTCCAAGCTCCTTACCCCTAGTTCGCCTAAAAGACGTGCCACGACCTTTGCTGTGTGAACGGGAGACAAGTCCTGCTGGAATAGATAATACCCATCCGGCTGTGGACCATTCAGTGCATAGGGGATCATCTCGTGCTCCAGCAATGTGCAATATGCAGAACTCGTAAATCTCCCAGGGATTCTTACAATGGGACTTAGGCCATCCCGCGAAATAGCCGCCCACAGGTTTACTGACGTGCGTCCACTTGCGGCCGCCTGCTTGACGTTCTGCGGAGAGAAGCGCGTATTCTCCATGCGCCACACTCTTCTCTGCTGGTCCCAGCGGCTTGAGAAAGTAGATTCATCAGAGAAGATGACATAATTCTAATCCTCGACCTTCCAGCTGCGGTGATCGACAGCGAACTTTAGGCGAGCAGTCTTGTTGGCAACTGTGAGAAGGGGCTTCTGAGCAGCGCTACGACTACGGAGGGCGGCTTCCCTTAGCCTTCGCCGCACCGTGCTGTCGCTTACATGTTCCAGGGCAAGAGTACTGCGCACCTCCTTCGCATTTAGAAATGGCTTCTCGTTGACTGCAGCAACAATTTGTAGGTCTTGATCCGCCGACGTGGCGCGAGGTCGCCTCTCGTGCGGCGCATCCTTAATGCGTCCTTCATCTCGGTACGCCTGCACTATCCTGTTGACTGTGTTCAACCGGCAGCCCGTCAAGGCAGCAATGTTTCGCTGCGAGTAGGCAGCAATGTTTCGCTGCGAGTAAGCTTTCTTCGACAACTCAACGACTTCTTCCCGCTTATTCAACGGCACTCGAGACATCGCAGGACGCTGAAACGCACTTCTAACCGCGGGCAATCGTGGTCTCCCTTATAAGCATTTGCCACGAAAAAGAAATTAAAGATGCGCGTCGGCCGTGACGTAGCGTTTTTACTTCTTTTCTTGTTCATCAAAGATTCGAACGTTTCCATGAAAGGTGCGACTGGGCTTACGATAGGCCTTTTAAGAAGTCGGCCAGAAAATATTCCCTGTCGCATGCTTGCAAATATCTAAGAGTCGGGTCTGACCGCTCCACATACGCACACTCAGACAAAGAAAAAAGGAACAAAAAAGGTTAACAGCGGTATTTTGCGCTGAACTACAGACAGCGCGGTCCACGCTCTGCATGCCATAACCGCCTTATCATCGCTAGCGCCCGGTGACATGCAATCCGGTGCCGTTACGCAGCAACGCTAGTGAGGCGGGAGTGCCGACAGTTGGCGGAACCGCGGCGCCCTTTCCACTTTGTTTCCTACAGCGGCCGCAACGCATCGCCCCACGTCGGTTTCGAGGCTATTTCCCACGCGCTCGCGTGTTCCTGCTCATATTGCTCACGATAGTACAAAGTCCCGTAAAGAAGTTCATTTGCTCATCGAAGAAACCGTGCATAGCTTTCAAAGCTATCGTCTTGGGATAAATATCGCAAGGACGTCATTCTCGGCGCTCGCTTTTCACAAAATCAAAGTAAAAAAATGGCCAGGCTTAGCTTGGTTAAGCCAAGAATGCGTTGCATATTGCGCGCGTTGCGTTGCGAGTTGGGGCCCAGCTTTTCCTCCGGCTGTCGTGACGTCACGTCACGTGGTTGCGCTAAAGGTCAATGGTGGCTGCCCGGCCGCGCCCAAGGGCTGAACTGAGTGATTGCAAAATGGAACGCATAAAACTCTAGTGTAGGGGTATGAGCCACTATGATGGCTCATACCCCCAATGGTGGCTGCCCGGCCGCGCCCAAGGGCTGAACTGAGTGATTGCAATATGCAACGCATAAAAGATATGGCACAAAACGCGGTCCGTGGAACCAAACTGAACGTCAATACACGGCGGCTGGCTACCGCGGCCTTGGCTGCGCACGGCACCTATTCCAGCCGAGCGTAACGCGTACAAAGTCGTGAGGAAAAGCATGTGTTCAGTTAGAGGAGCACGGTTAGGAAGCATGAAGGTAGTATTCCCGCTCCCTAAGCGCGGGGAAGCACCAAGGAGGCCCTAACTTAGTAACTTAGTGCCCCTTAGTAAGCTACGTTCCAGAATTGACGGCAGGTCGCCTTACAGCGTGTGAGACATCCTTAGTAAGGAAAGGAGTGTTTCAGAATCGGGGTCTATGTCTTCTTTCCATGATGATGGAATATATACCCAGCCGTCCACATGGGATTGAAAAGAGATAGCAGTAACGATAAGCCCACCGCTCCACCTAACGGGGGAATGGTGACGTGGCATACGCCATCCTCGCTCTTTCCGGCCGTCGGTGAGTAAAAACGGCGCCCGAACGATGGCGGTAGGTTTTTTTTCTTCACAAAACACAAAAGTTCTCCCATGGAGAAACCGAGCCAAGACAATGCAGCAGATTCACCACTGCAGCTGCTTTTGGTCAAATGGCGTGAACCGTTCGGGCATTCCACGACATCACACGGAAGTGGAATTCTCTGCTACTTGCCGTTCGTGTGAGTTTCGCGAGCCAGCCAAACCAGCTCAGCATTACGCAATAACAACTACTGGAACGTGAAATCGCAGGCGGCGAAGCCCGCGTCGTTGTCAAGGGTAATGTCAGGGCGTTGTTTTTACAGCGAAGCTCTGTATGGTTCGTCCGTATGGACGAACCATACATGGTATGGTATGTATGGTTCGTTCGTCCGTCCATCTGTCCGCCTGTCTGTTGGTCGCCTGTACGCCGAAAACTCCTCTGACGCAACCCCATGCGCATGCGCGAAAAAAAAGAGAGAAAGAGAGGCTCGTGATTAGCCAACACCACCTAGAAGGCCTGTTTACTCCGTTCCATGACGTCACGCTACCTGACCCGAAATTTCCATTGACAAGGCTGGCGGGACGAAAGCGGTGACGAAAAAATCACTGTTCACGACTCCAGAGTATCCCCATTAGATCTATGCCAGTCGGGCCAGGTGACATGACGTCATGAATCGGAGTGAAAAGGCCTTGTGCTATCTAGGTGGTGTTGGATTAGCTGCGCCAGTAGTGACGTTGTTGCTCTCCGTCGCAGCCGAGTGCGCACGCAGCAGTTTCTTTCCGGCTCTGAAATGGGTAGGCCACGCGTCATACGTACTCCTTAGGAGCAGACAGCTTTCGATCAGCAACGTCGCGAGCAGAATCGGGAATGAGCTCGTCTACGCCGTGCCGATCCTGCAAGCCGGGCACAAGAAGAGGCTCGTGCAGCCAAGCGCAAGCAGCAACTGCGTACCGAGGATTCGGCAGGCTACCAAGCCGTCGTTTATTGAACCGTCGGGATTAGCCCAGTGAAAAACACCGGGGCCACACGTCCCAGCTTCGCTGGTACGGAGTGCTTGGGCGGTAGCTTTTCTTTCTCTAAAAATGAAGTAGAAGTGGACAAGTTGCATTTTCTTTCATCTTATAGTGTAATACAATTATGTTTTTATAACGAGTGGTTGAGTACTAGCGACAGAATTTAAATGAAGAGTGCCTTCGCCATCGGGCAAGTACTTGATTGTCCCGGGGAACTCTAATCGTGTACTGCATTTGCGTCAATTTCTCGATTACTAAGGCTTTGTTCGCGATAATATTGACACCTTTGGAATTCTCGAGCCCTAATCTATCACTTTAACTTGATGGTGGTGGTGGTGGTGATGTTGAAGCAGGCGGAGTTAGCCTGGCATACATAGCCGGCAATTGTTCCGCCTGATCCTCCTTCGAGTTGAGATCAGGGGTGCGTCACCAGGTGTCGATGAGCCCCGTGTTTCGCAGGAAGGCTATCAGCAGTCGTTGCGCTATCTTCCTGAATGCCGCGGGCCCTCCGGGGAAAACAACGTCTTCAAAGGTCCTGTGCGTGAGACCGCTCTTTTGTAGGTTGTCGACCATCGCTTTTCTTTCTGTGTCAAACTGCGGGCATAGCCAAATGAAATGTTCGATGTCGCCAATGTCACCACAGAAAACACAGACTGGGGAAGCGCGAAGCCCAGTCTCGAACAACCAAGCTGGGGTGTACGCGGAGTCGGTCCTGATGCGGTATAAAAGAGTCGCTTGTTCGCGTGTAAATCCATGAGTCACACAGGATTCGTGTGGATTCTTGTGCGTCTCTCTAAAGTGAAGGTGGATTGCACCGTTAGGGTTTTGAAAAGCTTTTGGAGCTTTCACTTTTGGTACTTTAACTTGACTTAATGCTTGCCGTTAGTGTCTCTTTAAACAACACCGCTTGGACAGCAACTACATCTAGGCGCGTATGGAGCTTTCGTCGCAGGCTACACATTTATCGGCTATAATACCCACACTGCCATATGACGCCACTGCAATATCAGGGTCTTTACGAAAAATAGCATATTGTGCAAGAAAATGTGTTTGCGTCTGTAGAGGTGTGTCTCTTGAACACAGCCCGCTGGGACTAAATTTGCGGAGGAGCTCTTTAACGTCATCAAGATTGCGCAGGAGACCTCTGATGTTCCAATGAACTATCTGAGTTCCCATATTAAAAAGAGTCTTGTGCTTTGTGCTTATAAAAAGAAAGTTCACAGAGCCTTTTAGTGCCCCGTGATTCAGGGTTTTCTCTTCTTTTTTTTTTTTTGAGCGGTCGACCGATTCTCACCCCTCCTTAGGCACTAGCTGCGCCATTTGGCTGGAAGTCGTGTCCATCGCTTCTTTCGGGGCTCTGTGCACCCGCTCTTGCGAGCGCTGCGTTTGACATGAATGCCTCGTCTTCAGGTACGAGACCTTTGAGACCACCAAGAAGGAGGTCGATGGCCCCTTCTGCTGGGGCGGCGGAGCAGGGCTAGCTGCAGCCGCCATGAAGGCAGATGGCGTCACTGGCGGCGCACTGCGTGTGGGCCGGACAGTCGCTGGAATCCGTTGTGTCGTGGCCCCCAAGCGAGCCACATCGGCAAAGCTACTCTTGGGCACGTGTGACACCCACCTGCGTGTCTTCTTGAAGGATATGTTCTCTTTTACCTTGATTGTTACGATTTCTTTTTCTTTTTCGCAAGACGGAGAGGACCACGAGTATGCGGCTTGCTCGCCATCACAATGTCGTGTGTTCTGGCATGTTTCAAAGGAATGTTGATTGGCACCACATTTCGCACAAGTCACCCGGCCTCGGCAGTTCTGTGAACTGTGGCTGAACCTTTGGCAACTGAAGCATCTGATAGGGTTTGGCACATATGGCCTAACACGAATCTTGAGGTATCCGGCCACGATGGACTCGGGCAGAACACTTGAGCCGAAAGTAAGTACAAGGCGCTTGGTCATGCCTCATCTTAATTAGTTTCACACTTATAAGGTTCTTATCACTCCAGCCTTCCAGAAGTATACCCTCAGGAAGCTCCAACAAAGCAGTATCGGATAACATGGTGCGGTGGTATTCATGCTACGGTTTGGGGTTACTGTTATTGAAACATCTCCAAAGGATACAAGATTGGGAAAATTTTCATACTGTTTCTGATCGCGGAGCTCCAGAAGCATATCACCACTTGTCATTTTCTATGCTTTGTAACGCGACCGAAAACTTCAGTTACAGATTTCGGGACGCAGAAGGCTGATATCATTCTCACCGTCTTTTCAGGTTTATCAGAGGGGATTACGGGAAAGCGGGGAAAATTCTGTGTTTGATTGCCGAACAGTTGAAAGACTTCTTCGGTGTGCCCTCGTTTCTGGGAGCAATCAAGAAGTGGGGGGAAAGAAGGTGCCATAGATAACCCTAATATATTTCGGCAGTGACGCTAGCCAGCCACCACGGAGCCATACGAGGGGACACTGCAGGACATTGAAAGGGCAGGTGCTGCATACGCCTGCTGTAAGACACTACTATAACCGAATACGGTGTACCCAAGGCTGGCTGCCTACACAAGGTTAACCTTTGCTTCCCGGAAAATGGAAGTAAAAGGAAATAAAAAGAGGACAGGAAAGATTAAATGTGAGGGGCCAAGACGAAGATTGGAGGGAAGAGTAGAAAAAGGCAACTACCAATTTCCCCCGGTTGGGTCAATCTGGGGGTGCCGTTGTTATGATCGACCTGCCAGGTGTGAGAAGCATTCAAACGGGTTTCCCCCGTGTCGACATAATTGTCTTCTTCTCCGAAACGGCGTCACCCTTTTTCACACGAGCTGACAGAAAAGGGGAGACGAAGCAAGACAAATCAAAAGGCAAGAAGGCGCCACTCCGCTCTCCATAAACTGACACAAAAAGGGAGACGAAGGAAGAAAAACAAAAAGGCATGAAGGCGCCCCCCCCCTCGCCCTCAGCAAACGGACACAAAAGGATATGGACGGCGAAAGCACTACTACTTTCACAGGCTCTGGAAGAAGACGGCGACGACCACAGGACCACCAGGGGTTATTTAAGGCCGTGCTGGCCCACGTGGTAATAAGACCGCTCGAGACTCAGATGAGAGTCACAGTCATGTACCAATGAAGTGAATGCAATCTTTTCTACTTTTTTCGTCATCACTATGCCCGCCTTCATCGTCCTTTCCTGACTCCTGCGGTTAAGACCCACCTCGCCTGGTCGAGATCATATCACTATCTACGTCAAGCGGAGGTCATATTGGCCTCGAGCTCCACCACTGGAAATGCTGGCGCCACCGTCGGCGTGACGTGCTATTAGGGATCACGTGGACATAGCGGCCGCGTCGGCTGCTTCGGGAGCTCCGAAGCGAGCTGAAAACGTGAGTTTAAATTGCCTCGTACGCTGCGGTCCTTATTTAGTGGCGACATTTTCCCGCTTCGAATGTCTCCTTTACAACGCTTGAAAGCACTACAATAGGTAGTGGCTGCCTTTGAAGGCGCACAACATGGTAGGCTACTGCTCGGTGCTGCAGTGCCGGACGTACGCAACGGAGCCCGATGTCAGCCTTATTCACACGTAGCCGCAGGACAAGAAGCTGCGTGAACTTGGCTCGCGAAACATAAAACCGGCAAACAGTCATCGGCTACAACTCGGTTATGCAGCAAGCACAGACGCGAGGAAGATTTCTGCTACGGCGCCGGGCCTGCGATGTTCGGAAAACGCGCACTGAGACGCTCGCCCGAGTCCGCTGCCCGAGTCATGTCACGACGGTTTGTTCTATGAACTTGTCGATACTATAGATACTGGCAAGTTCACTGGAATGGAAAGGGAGCGATAAGAAGCACATTAAATGAAAGCGTGGCATATGCTCATGTTTGTGTTATCAATTAATGCACTGGATTACAAGAAAGAAGCAGCGGGAAATCGCACGCTGAGTACACTGATAAACATACAGTGCGACGAAGCTCGAGAAATAATATTGAAACGTCCAGGAATTTACAAGAAAAAAAAGATTAAATCATCGCGACGGCACATCACAGTCCCCGTAGGCGTCGTAGTCTCTACAATGAAATTATTTTTGAACAGCTTTGATAGCTCCCACGCAACAATAGTTGCTTGTATACTGCCAAATGCTCATATTCTGCTGCCTAAAGCTCATGGCACGGTGCGAAAACGCGCACGCGGCGAAAGCGAAACAGTGCGCAGACAAGCATGCAGACGCGCAGTCGGTCGCTGCGAATCTGTGCGATCGCTGAATTGAGGCTTCATTCTATTACGCTCCATTTAGTTATACAAACACTATAAGAACATATTTCACATAGTTTGCTCTCAGCGTTTACCTACCTTTCACGCAAGAAGCCGGTTCGGGAGACTCCATCGCGGTGACCGCGCGCAGTGGCGTTCACTGTATACGTATTCAGTTTCTGTAAAGAGATAGCGTCTGTAAACGATTCTGTGCTTTCAGTTTGCCCAAGATTACTATTTAGACAGTAAAAAACTTCTCTCGCTTCGAAAGTACTTACAGAAAGGTCCGGGAGAGCTCGCGCGTGGTGTTTTCAGTGAGCGCTGACAGCAAAACCTATGAGGAGCGCGCCGCGTGATCCCTCATACTACGCCAGCGAGGCGCTTCCGATAGGTGGCGACTCCGTAACTCCTCGCCGCCAATAGGTATGTCGCCTCCTCTGAGGAGCCATAGATGTCCAAACACCCAGCACTGGTTCAAACCACAGGATCCCCTTTTCAACGGACACGGCTAAGCCACGCACGGTTAAGCGCCGGAGGGTCCGACCCCCCATGTGCTCGAATACGTGATGTCAGAACCCACCAAACAGCTGCTGCCTCAGACGCCTCTGAGGGGCAGGCCACACCGAAGCAAGCAGCAAGTTGTCTATGTATATCCACTAATATATCCCGCGAGGAAACGATGAGCAACGCAAAACCATATAGAGAAGAGGTAAGAAAACGTTCGGCATAAAAATCACAGAATTGGTGAGGTGCGTGCTCGTAAACGAACCAACTGAATGAAATAAAACAACGATCACCTGTGTTTGTTCATTTTCTTTTCTTTTTTCCTGGAAGAACGGCTCACCCATACGTTACGCACACCCCTTATACGCACACCCCATAACGGATGAGTAACTGTGTGCGTCAAAGGTCTCTCATCCAGGTACTCGTGCCGTCGAAAAAATGACTAAACCAAAGCGTCGCTCTTACGCAATCCTAGCGTCATTCGCTGCCTATGAGCCGTACCTCGCTTATGTCTTTTGCCGCTTTGAGTATTCTCAGTCCTTTCTTTTTTCCTATTTAGCTGCTTACCTGTGACGGCCTTTGACATAACGGCTACCACGTTGTCATTACCGGCTCAATTACGTACTTTTCTCTGCAGGGTGCCCTTCGTTTTTTGTGTGCATGTTTTCTATCTGAGCAACAAATGCTGTGCAGCTTTCATATCATGCTTGGGTTGCATCAAATCCTATTTGATGCTAGTGGCCTTTCTATTTTTCTTTCCTTTTCAGCAAATGTCAGATGCGTTCATTGCAAACTTGTTTTTTATTCTCATTTGATATATATGTCAACTGGAGTTTCTGTATAGAATATTGCACGGTGAACTCCGTTCGACGCCGTCGTCTCTTTGCTTAACGTCGCTTCTGTTCTTTTTCCTTCTGTCGATGACACCTAAATTTGACACGAGATGGACGGAAAAGAAGTAATCATCTCTAGTTCCATATGAGCGTGGCCTGTATGCAAGAAATAGATGAAGAAAACGTACAGGGACAGAAAAAAGGGGGAAGTAGAGGTAGAGATAGAAAGAAGAAAAGGCAGGGATGTTGAGCACTGCAGATTCGGTTTACTACCATACATTGGGGAAAGGCGATACTGGGATGGAAGGAGGGGAAAATGAGAAGGCGTGCCCGTGAAGATGCCCATGGAGTATAGAAACTGACCCAGGTACCCGTCGACAGGGGCAATTGAGGTAATACTCCGCATTACTATCTCAACTATGCAGACTGTGGAACGCTTGAATATAACCAGTGTTACGTAACCTATGTTTTGCGTGCGCGAAGGCACCACGGTATCCCGCTGCGACTAATCTAGTTCAATTCGTATAACGGAAACACTCGCTCAAGGTGGTTGCAGATATTTTACGCTTGAGCTTCGGCAGTGACCCTCTTCACATTTACCAGCATTTCGGGAGTCTCTCGCGGTAACCCGCACAATGGGCGTTAAGCGCATATCGCCGTCCACCCACCAACTTACTCATCTCCACACTCGTCCTGCTTTACAAGAAAAAAACAAGAAAGAAAGAAAAAATCATTTTCTGCACTTGCATGACGCGAACAACTGCTTTGTGCGCTTTTATTTATGCTAATGGAAAATGTTGTTTGTCTATGCTGTGGTAATCAACGAGCTCTTAAAAAAGCTGAGATTTCAGCTAGCTCGCTCAAGAACCATTCAGTGTCCCCATGAAAAAAAAAGTAAAGCCACTTACTCACAGTGAAAGCTGTCAAAACAGCGAAGCTGGTGGTCGCTTTCTAAAGTTTGAACTCGTGTTTAGTGCGATATTAATGAAAGTTTTTTTGTCTCGTTGTCGTTGTTTTGCTAGATTCGAGCTTCGGTTTCCGAATGCGCAGACTCTTCAGTTGCTTGAGGGTGTGATCAAACCACAGTCTATCACATACCCTGCAGCTGTGGCCGCACTCACGGTCGAGGAATTCTCTCTTGAACCGTCTATCGGTACCCTCCGTGGGAGGAATATCTCTGCGTCGACGTTTCGGCTCGGCCTCCTACTCTCGAACTTGGGGGGTGAGTTTGCCTCTGCTGGCGCTTGGCTTGGGTTGCCTTCTCTTGAAAGTTGCCTTCTCTTCGCTTGCCTCCCCCGGTGCTTAGCTTAGGCTTCCCGTTCTTGAACCTCGGCGGTAGCGGCTTCCCTCCGCCGGCGTTTTGCTTGCGCTTCTCACTGTCGAAGCTAGAGATTTGCGCTACGCCAGCGCTGCCGCTCTCGTGCAAGCTCCCGCCGCCGCTCGCGCCGAACGGAATCCATGGGGTAAATGGCGCGTGCCGGCGAAACACCAGCTCCTATATCCCTTTTCTCCCCCTCCTCCGGCGCGCGCTGTGATTGGTCCGGTCCTCCCCTCCCGGCGCGCCTTCTGATTGGCCCGCTCCCATCCTGGCGGGGCTCCGGATGGATGGATGCATGGATGGATGGATGGATGGATGGATGGATGGATGAATGTTATGAGCGACCCCTTTGGAACGGGGCGGTGGGCTGCGCCACCAAGCTCCTGCTATTATACTGCCTAATGTCCTGCCTAGGTCAAAAAAGAAATAGAGACAAAAATCAATGTGAACTCCTACAACCAAATTTTCAGACCACCTATTGTGCAGTTTGCTTTTGTACGCCTTCGTTTTCTGTCGTTCCCCTACTTTTTTTCCACCAATCTTCCAATCGCCTCTTACTAATCTTTATTGCTCAAGTGTTTATTTTTCCCTGCTCTAGGGAACACGAGGGCTTCAAGGAGGCCAGTGGTGCCTAAATCGACCGCTGGGCAGATGTCTTCACATTCTAATAAAACATGCTCCATCGTTTCCCTAGATTTACCGCAGCAAGCACATGCTTCTTTTTCCTTCTTATATCTCGCTTTATAGGTGCGTGTTCTAAGGCATCCCGATCTCACTTCGAAAAGTAATGAGCTTGCCTTTGAGTTGTCATAAATTCTTTCTTTCCTGATTTCGCTTTTTCCTCTTAAGTAGTTATTTATCGCCGGTTTCTTTTGCATTTCCACCACCCATGAGATTATTTCAGCCTCTCTGACTTTCCGCTTGACGTTCCTTGTTGCTGCGTTGCCCTCCCTACAAGCCGCATACTTGCTGGTAAGCTTCCTAGTTCTCTTCCTCCAGTGTGAATCAATGTTTTTTCTGTACAGATACTTCGACACTCTCCCAGCCCATTTACTGTCTTCCATATTCCTCAGTCGTTCTTCATACTCAATTTTACTGTAAGCTTCCCTCACTTCAAAACTACTCCAGCCCATATCACCCTGCACAGCTTCTTTTGTAGTCTTCCCGTGAGCGCCCAATGCGAGGCGACCCACAGACCTTTGGTTCCCATCGAATCCTGATAGTACCCTTGATTTCAAGCAAACAACCACATTTCCAAAAGTAAGTCCTGGAACCATTACGCCTTTCCACATACCCCGGAGCACCTCGTACGTATTGTATCCCCATAGCGCTCTGTGCTTCATTATGGCGGCATTTCTGTTCCCCTTTACTGTTTTTGTTTTTTATTGTGTTTCCATATATCTATTGCCTTCGTTTATCCATATACCCAGGTATTTATATTCTCTTACCCGAGATATTTCCTGGCCTTGTATTGCCACTGTCTGTTCACTGTCTTCATTGAATACCATAACACCTGATTTTCTAACACTAAATTTCAAACCTAAATTGTTGCCTTCCTGTCCACAGATATTAGCCAGACGTTTCAAATCACTTTGCTTGTCAGCTAGCAACACAATGTTGTCCGCATAAAATAAGCCTGGAAGCTGATGCTCTATTCCTGTACCCATCTGTTTGTATGAGCGATTAAACCCGATATTACTTCCTTCTAGCGCCATCTCCATCCTCATCATGTACATCATGAATAAAGGGGAAATCAGACATCCACCCGTTCGTAGCAATTGCTACAAAGAAAACCCTTTGTAGTATCGGCATCCGCCTGGTTAGCTGAGATGGTGGAGTGGCTGCCCCGGAAAGGCGGTGGTCCCGGGTTCGAGTCCCAGACCAAGACGAATTTTTCTTCAACTCTGAGGCTTTTCTTTCGAGGAACCCGTATGGGTTTCCTTTGTAGCAATTGCTACAAGCGTGTGGATGTCTAATTTTCCCTTTATTCATTACTTCTCTCCACCTTGCGGGTTTCCGCAGAACTACTACGTCATGTACATCATAAACAGCAGTGGGGATAAAGGGCACCCCTGCCTCAGTCCCTTGTTGATATCAACTTTCTCCTCACTCCTCATCCCTTCTCATTCAACGCAAACAGTATTCTCTAGGTAAATCTCCCTCAAAAGCTGTAGACAATCGTCATCGACGCCTTCCGCTTCCAAAATATCCCACAAAATGTTGCGGTCTACATTGTGATACGCTCCTGTAATGTCTAAAAGGGCCACATTTAACGGTCTGCTTTCTACTCTTGATATTTCAATACACTGAGTAAGAACAAATTCGTCTATCTTTTAAATTTTTTTCCACTGTTTTCACCAGAGCTTCCTTACTTTTTGGTCCTAGTTGATTAATGAGCCTAACGGCAACCTCGTCTAGGCCTGTGGCTGTGCGCTTAGGAATTTTCTCTTCAGCTTTTTTCCAGTTCAAATTTGTCAGCACCAGCTCATTTTCCATCTGGTTCTCTTTCATGCTCTTTTTTTTTTTGTCGAATACAACCTCGTCATTGCCTTGGAAAGATTCGGCTATTTTCGGATGTAATTTAAAGCCGCTTGCCCTTCCAGTTTGTTTCCGTCTTCGTCTAGGATATGTTGTTGTATTGTTGTTGACTGGTTGCCTAATAATATTGTGTGGTTCCAAAATATTCTAGGTGCGGCCTTCTTTTTCTCACGTATTTCTGACAACCAACGTTCACTTTCACCTTTCATCTTGGCTTGCACTAGTGTTTGAACTAGAGACTTTTTCTCCCGGTATATTTCGCATTTACTGGTTACTTCATCCTGCGGTAACTGCGCCTTCTTTGCCTGCCTGTGCTCTTGAGATGCTTTATGTCGTTCGGCGACCGCTTCTCGTATCTCCCTGTTCCACCAGCTTTTCGGTTTCTTTTTTCCTTGCCAACGAACATGTTGTTTCTCTTTCCATATTTCTGTCGTTATTACACTTAGGAGCTCACTGTATTCCTACTCTTTACTTGGCCATTTGCCAAGTTCTTCCTCGATTCTAGTAACTATTTTTGTTATTTGTTGAGCGTTCAAATTTGGACTGGCCATTTTGCACTCCTTGCTCTCTTTGCCAACTACGTATCCCATTTTAAAAATGATGCGTTTATGGTCACACCCTATGCTGCTATACCCTCCCTCATCAGTGACCATTTCTCTCAACTTATCATGAATTCCTTGTGTCGTCAATGGTTGATTGCCGGTTTCCCACTTCCCACGTGATCTGCTCTTCACACTTAGGCCCCGTATTCACGATAACAAGGTTATGTTGCTCACAAAGATCTACCAATGACTTCCCGTTGTTGTCGGTATAGCCATCTAAATCCTGTATGTGGGCATTCACGTCGCCTCATAGGACAATTTCAGCACCGTTCCCGAAATCCTTAATATCAGCACTTATGCATTCCACTAACTCTTTATTCTTCTCTGTGCGATTAGTTCCGGTCCACAAATATGTAACGCCCGGCCAAGTTTTTTTCCCACTCATTGTACATGATAACGAAAGACGCTCTTGACATTGTGAATTATGAACTGACACAGGCAGTTGCCGCTCTGCGCGCCCTGTCGATAAAACTGAAAGCATATTTAGCGCCAGCAAACAAGGACGTAAGGGAGGCGACAACACAATGCGCTAACTTCAACAACTTGATTTTCAGGAAGTACACCTATATAAACCATGCACAGTGGCGCCACCTTATCCAAATCTTATCCATCCAAAAAAGCCGTCTCCTTATCTAACAGGTCGATTGAAGGGGCACTAACACACGTGTCTCTATTCCGCCAGATAGCCTGCGCTTCAATGATCTCTCGCACGTCTTTATCTTTGTGCTTTGCAAGAACCCGACAGGATTCATAGACCGGCGCACATCCGCATTCTTGACAGTGGGTTGACAAATGACCGTTTTGCTTATTTTTCACAGTTTGGCAATGTTCCCGTAATCGGTCATTAAGACATCTCCCTGTCTGTCCGATGTATTTCTTCCCACAGGACAGCGGAAGCTCATATACAACACTTTCTGCGCATCCCACTGGCGCTTTCCGATGATTCGTAGAGCACCCGGCAGCTGGCTTACGGTACGGGTCTGTCAATCGACATATTTTTGCCAGCTTTTCTGGTGCGGAAAAGACCACTTTTGTGTCCACCCGGCTAGCCATTTTCTTAAGTTTATGTGCCGTTCTATGCAGGTAGGGCACTACCGCTACCTTCCTTCTACGTTCCGTCCCTTGATTTGCCGTGTCCTGAATTGTGCTATTCGACCTGCACCTTTTTAGCAGCCCCTCGACGACCGAAACTTGCACTGATTCGGGAAACCCTGCTGCTGATAGCCTTCCCGATTGATCCATAAGGCTCGTATAGATCTTGTGGTGGCAAGACTTCTTTAGAGCATTTCCAAAGCATAAGTTGGCAATGCTCCTCTTGACGAGCTTCGAGTGGGCTGACCTATATGATAACAGGGGCTTATTAGCTCTAGGTTTATACTCCCAACACGTGTGCCGTTCCATGAACTCGAGCTGAATGTCTAGGAAGCGCAGCACGTTATTGGAGGGCTCTTCAATCGTGAGAGTAAGTGGGCTAAGGCCTGCAGAAAATACTTCGTAAAGCTTGCCTACCGTAAAACGTGCGTCAGGTTCAAAAAGAACGAGATAGTCGTCAACGTATCTGACAACTTTAACCACCCTGTGCTCCGACAAGGTACGGGACAGGATTCTGTTATGGTGAGCTAGAAAGATGTCACTTAGTATGGGCGCCAAACATGAACCGATGCAAACCCCTTGCTTTTGAATGAATATGTCGTCGTTCCATGCTGCATATGTAGAGTGAAGGTAGCAACTAAGCATGTCTAAAAAGCCTTGAACGGACAAACCGGCTGAATTTTGGAACGGTACCACGCCATACTCGTCTATGCACTCTTCTACACAAGTAATTAGTTTCTTTTGAGGCAAGGAGTAGTACAAGTCCTTTATGTCAAAGGAGCAAGCTGATAAGCTTTTGTCAGAATTTCCTTTCAGGAAATCTACGATTTCTGCAGAGCCCCTAACCAAAAATGGGTCGTCAATATTAAGAATTCGCAGCTTATCTTGCAAGAAAAGAGCGAACTTTTTCTGCCAAGAACCTGTTTCTGAAACTATTACCCTTAATGGGTAATCGGGTTTGTGCGTCTTCGCACTAAACATAATTTGAAGGCAACCAGACTTTGCGTTGTCAATTTCACGAACCAAGTGACTAAGGTCTACCTTCTTACAAAGACGCTTCGCTTCTAGCTTGATTTTTCGGAGAGACACATTACTACACTGGTCGAACACAGAGGCAATCGCAGAGCAGGCTTTCGTATTAAAATCACCTTCCTTGAGGACAACAAAGCCACCTTCCTTGTCCGCTGGCAAAACACACAGACCATTTTGCCTCAAAAACGAAGTTGCGCGCTTAACCGGTACACGTGAGACCATCGGTTTGTTGCGCGATCGGTTTGTCTCACGTGTACCGGTTAAGCGCGCAACTTCGTTTTTGAGGCAAAATGGTCTGTGTGTTTTGCCAGCGGACAAGGAAGGTGGCTTTGTTGTCCTCAAGGAAGGTGATTTTAATACGAAAGCCTGCTCTGCGATTGCCTCTGTGTTCGACCAGTGTAGTAATGTGTCTCTCCGAAAAATCAAGCTAGAAGCGAAGCGTCTTTGTAAGAAGGCAGACCTTAGTCACTTGGTTCGTGAAATTGACAACGCAAAGTCTGGTTGCCTTCAAATTATGTTTAGTGCGAAGACGCACAAACCCGATTACCCATTAAGGGTAATAGTTTCAGAAACAGGTTCTTGGCAGAAAAAGTTCGCTCTTTTCTTGCAAGATAAGCTGCGAATTCTTAATATTGACGACTCATTTTTGGTTAGGGGCTCTGCAGAAATCGTAGATTTCCTGAAAGGAAATTCTGACAAAAGCTTATCAGCTTGCTCCTTTGACATAAAGGACTTGTACTACTCCTTGCCTCAAAAGAAACTAATTACTTGTGTAGAAGAGTGCATAGACGAGTATGGCGTGGTACCGTTCCAAAATTCAGCCGGTTTGTCCGTTCAAGGCTTTTTAGACATGCTTAGTTGCTACCTTCACTCTACATATGCAGCATGGAACGACGACATATTCATTCAAAAGCAAGGGGTTTGCATCGGTTCATGTTTGGCGCCCATACTAAGTGACATCTTTCTAGCTCACCATAACAGAATCCTGTCCCGTACCTTGTCGGAGCACAGGGTGGTTAAAGTTGTCAGATACGTTGACGACTATCTCGTTCTTTTTGAACCTGACGCACGTTTTACGGTAGGCAAGCTTTACGAAGTATTTTCTGCAGGCCTTAGCCCACTTACTCTCACGATTGAAGAGCCCTCCAATAACGTGCTGCGCTTCCTAGACATTCAGCTCGAGTTCATGGAACGGCACACGTGTTGGGAGTATAAACCTAGAGCTAATAAGCCCCTGTTATCATATAGGTCAGCCCACTCGAAGCTCGTCAAGAGGAGCATTGCCAACTTATGCTTTGGAAATGCTCTAAAGAAGTCTTGCCACCACAAGATCTATACGAGCCTTATGGATCAATCGGGAAGGCTATCAGCAGCAGGGTTTCCCGAATCAGTGCAAGTTTCGGTCGTCGAGGGGCTGCTAAAAAGGTGCAGGTCGAATAGCACAATTCAGGACACGGCAAATCAAGGGACGGAACGTAGAAGGAAGGTAGCGGTAGTGCCCTACCTGCATAGAACGGCACATAAACTTAAGAAAATGGCTAGCCGGGTGGACACAAAAGTGGTCTTTTCCGCACCAGAAAAGCTGGCAAAAATATGTCGATTGACAGACCCGTACCGTAAGCCAGCTGCCGGGCGCTCTACGAATCATCGGAAAGCGCCAGTGGGATGCGCAGAAAGTGTTGTATATGAGCTTCCGCTGTCCTGTGGGAAGAAATACATCGGACAGACAGGGAGATGTCTTAATGACCGATTACGGGAACATTGCCAAACTGTGAAAAATAAGCAAAACGGTCATTTGTCAACCCACTGTCAAGAATGCGGCTGTGCGCCGGTCTATGAATCCTGTCGGGTTCTTGCAAAGCACAAAGATAAAGACGTGCGAGAGATCATTGAAGCGCAGGCTATCTGGCGGAATAGAGACACGTGTGTTAGTGCCCCTTCAATCGTCCTGTTAGATAAGGAGACGGCTTTTTTGGATGGATAAGATTTGGATAAGGTGGCGCCACTGTGCATGGTTTATATAGGTGTACTTCCTGAAAATCAAGTTGTTGAAGTTAGCGCATTGTGTTGTCGTCTCCTTTACGTCCTTGTTTGCTGGCGCTAAATATGCTTTCGATTTACCAACACGCCCAACAAATGGCAATGATAAAACTGAGTTGATCGTCAAGGCTGTCGCTGGCCAGCAGCTGCTCCCACCGCTCCATACTCGCTTGGCTTATAGGGGACAGTCCAGATATGTCCCGGTATGTCCAGGTGGTGTGTAAAAACGTTGGCTGCACCACGGGCAACGCGTGAGGTATACTGTTCCGGCCTCCCACCGTACCGAGGAGCCGGCGTCGGCGGCGGTAGCAGGAGTTCATCTTAACCGAATCAGTGGTCCGTGTTAACTGGATTCTTAACGCTATTAGCTAAGCCTCAGCTTTATGGTGTTGACGCTTTTATCGACGCTTCTGCCCGTTTTTATAGTGGTTGACGCATTTATTGACGATATACGCCTAAGAAAATAATCAATCGAAAAACGGGCAGCATCAGCACTGAACGAAGTTAGCATGTTGTGTCTAGCTTTCCGGCACGATTAAATACTTCCTGTACAAGTCATCAGTCATCCTGTATGCACGCATACACATCAATACGCACAGCCGTGGGATACAATGACTCTCGTATCAGGCACGTTCATATCGGAGTGGAGAATCGTGAACAACCTGAAACCTCGCATATTAGTTCTTTGCCTGTCGATGGCGATGTAGCACTTGACAGAATACCTGAACGCATCGGTTACTCAGACGGCAGTAGCAGCGAATGACAAAGAAGTCTGGCATAATTTGTACTCGTCTGGTGTTCATTAACGTGCACATAAACGTAACTACATGAGCGTTATTGCATTATGCCGCCATCGACATGTGGCCGCCATGGCCAGGAATGAAACAGGCCTTGTAGTTTTCTAGAAAAATTACGGGACATGACTATGGCGCTTGTATCTACGCGTGCGAGGTGCATGAATCTCGGTTCAGCAAGCCAAATAATGACGGTTTGTAAAATAATTCGCCTAAACCTTGTCCTCCTGACTTCAAACGGCCCTGTGACTTTGGACATTGTTCATTTTGAACAATATGTCGCGTCATATGTGCAACAATTCGGAGTAATTCTGCATGTGCGCAGAGTCATATTACATTCTGCGTTTAGAAATGCAGGATTAAAAAATGTAGGCCAACTGAGGCAGGTAAAGGGTAGTAAACAAAGCCACAAGGGCGTCTGAAGCAGCGACCACAACGATCAGAGGAATGGACGTACTAACCACAATTCCCGTGCTGGCTGAACCATCGCATGCGCCAGACTTGTCTAACGGTAATCGTTGCACGAAACTCTATGGAACCCTCAGTCTGGTTAACCTCCCTGCCTTTCCTTCTCCCCCTCTCTCTCTCTCTCTCTCTCTCTCATTTCTCTCTCTATGGAACCCGCTACCACGTGCTTGCGTTGCGTGTCGTGGCGCCGTCGCAACGGCAATTCTAATTGTATTTGGATACACAATGACGGACAAGCTTAAGTTGTATGAAGATAAACTGTGGACGCAGGGCTGTATAGCTTACCCATAAAACAAGCGCTAATATATGAAAGTGCTGCCCTTGACTGACAAATTCGCAACCTTGAAGAATTTCAGCTCTGCACATGGTGAAGGTGATATACTATGTGAAAAATAAAGCAGACAACGTCTCCTGGGCATTATGCACACTATTAACGTAGACGCACGGATGTAATTATGGAAGTTTTGAAGTGAAAGTCATTGCATGGTGCATATATGTGTTGTCAACAGTTACGACCTTTCTTCGTGTCTGGTTGTAGTATGTAAATAAATAAATAAATAAATAAATAAATAAATAAATAAATAAATCTGGACAAATGTCGGGAGCAACGTGAAAAGAAAGTACGCAAGAAATGGCCGCCGTATTACGAGTTTCTGACCTATTCATCTTTCGATGCGAAAGTGTCAAATGGCCTATTGAGCGAAAAAGCCGACAGGGTTTATAGCAGCCAAGAAACCGCGCCTAACTTCCCACTGGCCCCGACGCCACGTCGCGAGCTCGCCTCGCGCACTCGTAACGCTGGCTCGGGCAGCACGTATACCGCTAGGGAGTCCGAAGCAACTACATCGTCGGCGGCCGCCACCTCGGCTGTGGCGAAGCGTCACCGCCCAAGCCGCAGACGAAGAACGAGCGAAACGGGCAGGCAGCGAAATCCGCCATCATCGTGCACTCCTCCCAATACACGGCGGGCGGCGGAACGAGCATCAACGCAAACGTTACTCGCAGCACGAAACTAGAAGGACCGCTCAGCGGCGTCCAACTAGACATAAATGCTTACGCATACACAACTCATAATAGGTTCATTCTTTCATAGGTTCATAGGCGCTTTCTTTATTTTTGCTTTAGTAATACGGTAATGCATTATCGTTCTTTTTTTTCCCTTTGTGCTGTTGCATGGAAACTACCTGCCATTTATTTTTTGGCGTTGTTTGTTTACTTGCATTCCACTTTTGTTCGCCTCTTCCATCAGCATGAGGAAGTATAAATGCGTGTTGCCGCGTTTAGATTTACTCCTAACATGCAAGTCAACGTGCTTTTATCCAGACTGATAATCGACTTTTATTATCTGCTACAGAATCATAATCAACATTTATTTTCTTGACAGGCCTGTAGGCGTGACAGTGACTATATATATATATATATATATATATATATATATATATATATTGGCACAATCGCTCAGCCTTACAGAGACTGTTATAGGGAGTTGGTCATAAAGTGCGCACAGAAGTACATATCTTACAATTTCTTGCATAACACAGAAACAACAAACAAAAGGGACAACAAATAAACCATTAAGCCTGAATTCAAGTAGAAGTAGGTCGCATAGTGGTGAGACTGCAGCTAAAGCGCTAACTAAGCCAGATGGCACTTGTGCAACGAAACTAAACATCGCTAAATTCCAACGGATACAGGAAGAAGATGCCACAGAGGACTTGTGCGGTATGCTTTCTCTGTTTATCATGGTTCGGCGCTATCTGAATCCCCCCCCGCCCCCCCTAAAAAGAAGCATGGTCTAGAGTCCAAGACCAATAAAAGAGCGCGTAGTTTGATTCTTGTGTGTTGGTGCTTCATATTGAGTCGTTTCATTCCTGTCGCGATACCAACGTTTCAAAATGGGGTGGCGATCTTTTTTTTTTTTGCTTTCTTTTTTGGCGCACTACGTACAGAGCCCATCTTCATATTCTTACATCAATGTGCGTTAAGTGTATTTCATGGAAGGAGTAAGTAGCCCGGCTTTTTAAAAAATTAAGTGTCACTATGGTATTCGCGCAATGCCCAAGTTACTGAAAATATGGAGACGAGCACATTGCTCAGCATGGGATTACGGGTTATGAGGAGACAGAAAATTTGATGATAAGCTGGAGATATTAGCCCTGCTGTTCACGGTGCGTGCTAGCCTGTAGGAGGCTCGAAAATTACGATATGGGCAGTGATCACATAAAGCATACAAAAACCACATACATTCCCAGACGAACGTGCAGAACAAAGATGTTCAGAGAATTTCGTTAAGGCACGTGGAGCTCAGAAATCTCAGCAGCGCTTTCGGGGCGCTTAACGCGCAGGTGGTGCTTTATTTCCACGCGCCGATAAATGTGCCGCAGGTCCAAGCTTATGCAGATCCGACGAAAATGTCGAAATCGATTCGAAGCAAATTAAGCGTTTTTTAAGCGGTTAATAAACGCTGCAAAACTGTTAAGCTCCTGCAAATTTGTCCTGAATTAAGCGTACGGATTACGTGCCAGCCCGACAAGAACCGCAAGATGCGGAAACTATACCACCGCGCGACTCAGGTGATCTACGCGACCCCGGATGACGCATTCTCCGGGATCAGCCCACTTTTCATATAAGGCCATCTCTAGGAGCATCCCAGTTTGCTATTGCACTATTCCCCGGACCGGCCCACCTTCCTCGGAAAGAGGCCGACGTTATAACAGACGCGCCAAATCCCTAAATAGAATGCCTAGAAAGGTTCGCATTATAAAGCATTCATGCACTTGAAAGCGTACGTCCGTTCCAATGAGAACGTTTATGCACCGTTTGTCGATTTGCTGCGTCGTTCCATAGAGAACAGAGTCGGTTACAGGCAGGTCTGTAAGGGCGGGTAGTACGCCACACAGGGCTGCGTATAAGTCGATTCCTTACATGGGTGTTGTGCTGTGTGCGGGCCATATGGCGAGAGAGCAGCTAAGCAGCTACGCTCAGTGAAGTGCGGGATGGTTATTCCTAAAACTGCTTATCTCTAAAACCACCACGAGTTACGACCACCGCGCTGTGGGACGCGCTTGCTTATTGCAGCAGCGAAAACGCGGCAGTTGTTCCGCAGAGCGTCAATTTCGGCGAAGCCTCCGAAAGTGCGTCACGACGCCGCGTCTTGCGAAACCGGGATTCGGAGCGTAACGACTGCAACGCTGAAAGGCCAAACATTGATGGCCCCGGGGCGAGGGGGCACGCCATCTTCGTGGACGTGATGGATGGAGGCTTTGTGCGGCGTACACAGGCCCGTTCGAGGAGCGAAGAAAGAAAGAAAGAAAGAAAGAAAGAAAGCCTATACATAGACATAACAGCGCGGTGCCAAAGGGTTGAAAGGCGAAGGAACGTCGGGTCCCATTTCACTCTCTCTTGAAATTCTGTCACATAGTTGTCGCGTTTCCGTTCTGCGACGCGTGAACCGAGCCTTGACAAAAAAATTTGAACGAGAGAGAAAGAAATACTTAGAAAGAAACGAGCGTGAGTTGGGCAGTTGTGGGTAAGAAATTGCTCCGGCTTGGTGCAGTCACCTCGAGGGGCATTTTTTCTGCAGTGCTTCGTTCCGTCATTGTTATGCCAAGAAATGCTGCCGCCGAGCTTTCACTGTGCGCCGTCCGCATCAACAGCCGTAGAAGCCCGTGCGTAAGCTGGGGGTCGACGGGTCTGACTCACTGTCTCCAAGGCGCCGGCCTGAGCAAAGAGCTATTCGTCAGCGGCAGATGTGAGTAGTAAGAGGTCGTCGATTATGCTATACGTAAGGAAGAGGCAAGAAAGAGAATGTTGCTGGGACGGCACTGCAACTGCCCAGCTCGAGCGGCGGACACCCGGAAGAACAGCTAGCCGAGAGGCCTCTATGCGACTACACGATGGGTAGACAAAGCTAAGCGAAAGTGAAAGGCCGGGCGGTTAACGAGAGCTGAACCTGACTGGCCAGTCTGCATTGGGAGAAGGAGGGAAAGGAACTGTTGCGATTGCAAGGCCCGTGTTGATGTAGCGCTCACTCCTCGGACAGATGACAGACGGCGACATAATTATAAAAACTTTGGGAGTTACTGCATGCCAACCATCCCAAAAACGCGGTGCTGCCACAGTGATTCAACGCCGCTGGACAGACAACGAAACAGAGAGGAGAGAGAAGAAAACGCGGAATTCTGGGCGTGCAAGGTTGCTTGGGTACAAAGGCGGAAACTCAAACTTGTAACGGAAAGCGAAATTGCGGCGGTTTCGACACGTGGTTCCAACACAGGAACTGAAAAGTGAGACGAAGGCAGCATGTTCCCAGCATGAACGGACAGGCATGCAACGAGGCCTTCATGGTTTTTAGTTCATCACAAGTGGTAGTTTAGGATGGTGCATCTCAAGAAACGCAGTAGCGCGTTTGCTGCTTTGCACATCGGAGACGCATCAGCTATCGGTCCCGGTATCTTCTATGTAATAGGCCTGTCAACTAAGGGCCTTCAAATTGTCGTATGAAGGAGGCAGAGGCGATAGCTAACTGTAGAGCGGATGAAAATAGGCTGTTTACATTCCATTATATGCAAGGTTCGCGGCAAAGCCACGTTGTTCGACATCGTTCACGTATTTAGCTCACCAAATGGTGTGTGCGGTACGGTACCGCACGCCGTCACTGATGCTATCTGGGATTGCGGAGAAAACTTTGAATCTCACTCCACCGACGCTGGCGAAGCACGCTAGCACATGCGGAGAGGTTACACAGTTTGTCCAGCCTCGTGGTCAAGCGGGAGCCAGGGATAAGTGCGAAGCCGCGCGCACGAATTGGTCTCGAAGAAATGGGCTATGCGTAGTTTTTTTCATCCCGCGTTTCTGAGTCTAGAAGAATGACACCGCTCGCGAAAGCTCTGTGTTATGTAGGCTGGACAACTCGAAAGTTGGCGCCTCTCGGAAGGTTCAGCATCGTTTCAGTTAACTTTTTTGTTTATAACACATAGCCTCACTAATAAAGCATAATGTGAATGGCTAAGGCAACCTAATATTGATGTTTATTACTCTCCACGTTTCCGGCTCCTTCTGGCGGTTAAGCAAATGATGGCAAACATCAGGATACATTAACAGCGACATCACCGCAGAGCGGTGTCAGTAAGTCAGTCAGAAAACTTTACTTAAAGGGCCCCTGAAACGGTTCGGACAAATTTTGTAGACGCGTAGGGTAAAGCTTAAGTAGAACATTACACCAGCAGCAAAGCAAATTACATATTGGAACTGCTAGTGTGTGTGGTTGAGCTCTATGCCACCAGGAGGCTGCACCATGCAGATCATTCACATTAGTTAATGTTAGTTAATTTGTTTCTATAAAAAGAAAGTAACAGAAGGAGAATGCACAAGAAAAATTTCTCACTACACTTTAGCACTTCCGGCACACAGCAAGCGTCGTCTGCTCGTGTTACGACGTGCTCCATTTTGACGAGAGCTCCGCGGTCAGAGTCAGTCTCAGACTTTTCGCGAGCACTATGATTCTACTTTGCTGCGCTGTGGACTGCAAACGCAGCGACTGGCTACGCAATATGTCGCAGCTTGACATATTGTCAAGCTGCGACATCATGTCCCTCTGCAAGGCAGCAGACGAGCGGACTGGCTGCAACGCATCGGACTGCCGCTATCCGATCGGCGCCAGGATTTGCGCGTTTGCGGCGGTCACTTTACACCGGAAGTTTAATAACGCAATAACGTTTCACGAGTCCGGTATTAGGGTAAATGCAAGCGAAAGGGAACCGAGCCTAGTCGTTTGACCGTGCCGTTCACGGGATGAGCAGAAGCGCAAATGTGAATGGTCTGCACAGTGCAGCCACCTGGTGGCACAGAGCTCAACCCCAAACAGTAGCAGTTACAAAATGTATATTTCCTTGCTGCTGGTGTAAATTTTTCGCAGGAGTGTAATCGTTAACACGTTGTGTTTGTAAATGTTTAAAATGTGTTACACTTCGTTAGAGCAATATTGGCTCTTTATTTGGCTGGTTAAGCTCTGCGCCAATGGGTGGCTGGATCGTGGATGCCGATCAGGCAGCACACGTACGTCTACGCTAAAGTTCCTTCATCAGCTTGAGTTTATGCCTTCGCCGTTCCGTCGAAACGCCCTGTGGTTACCGGAATACCAGACACGTTCGGCGCTGCGACAGAATGCTCGCAACGCACGCTGCTTCGATAGCTCTCGCTTGGGGTCGACTGCCAAGCAGCTGGCGGAGTGTTTGGAGAGGCTTCACGCGCTCGCTCCTAGAGAACCGGAAGTGACGACACGACGTGCCATCATTCCGCAGACCCAGTGAAGGCGGGGCTTAACCCCGATCACTCGGCGAACGAGTTGAGGAGAAAATGCATGACTATGGAAGAGGGTAACTTGTAATGATCCGTAGCTCTCTTAATATGAGACGTTTCACACAAATTGTGGTGCGAATGACTAAGTTTAGCTGTACCCTACGTGTCTACAAAATTTGTTCCAACCGTTTCAGGGGCCCTTTAACTACCGATGGTACCGAAACCCACGTGACCAAGCGATGACGTCACGTTCCCGGCGCTGCACATTCTGCGGCTCGCACTGCGAAATCTCGCGGTGAAGTAAAGTGAATGAAGGTGAATTAATTAGGGTGGACTTAAATGGATTCAAGTGTATTAAGGTATATTAAAGTCGAGTTTAAGGTGGTAACTTAGTCCTCATGCTTTCACCTTCAAATCACGTAAAGCTACTTAAGTCACTGCCAACATTTTTCAAATGTGCGCCTCGCGTGAGACACTAAATCAAACCTATTATTAGAAAGGTAACGTTTAAGTTTACCTTTAGATGCAAGTAACCTATGTCATAAAGGTTACTAGGTTACAAAAACAACTTGAGCTGCGCTTTTGTTAATTTCCGTCGCGGCTAGAGGTTACATGCTTCGAAACAGCTATTTCAAAGGTTACTGCAACGCCAAATGACTTATAACCTTTAGATTGTAACCTGTAAAAAGTTGTAATTCGTGTTTCAGGGGACCCATTCTATGGATTGGAAGTTTGCTGAATATTGTATCGTATTGCGATCCTGATATGGTGCTTTCAGCCGGGACTGACCTGCACAATATGGTGTGCCGCCAGCGGACGGAGGCAGATTGTACTAGACTAAGATTTTATTGGTACCAGTCAGGATGTTTGGTTGCGCAATGTCAAAAAAAGTTTAAATCTAGCTCGAGCGCATGCTGAAGTCAACCAGCAGCAATTCATTGGTCAATGGACAATAATGCATGCGTGCCATTATAATGCAAAAGCAAGCCACAAAAACAATGAACATACATCGGGGAATATTGTAGCGAACGATGTTGTGGCATAAATGATAACTACGGTTCAGTGTGGTGGAAAGCGCCCCGCTACCACTGCAGGCATTTTAGGCTGTCGTATAAAACCTTTCTGCACAAAAACTAAACGCGGATGCATTATGTTGATTGAATATACAATGGTACCTAATATTTTTTTATATCCTTGGGCGCTATAACATAAAACTATCCCTAAATTGTCTATTCCAATTCTGCAATCAGCCGTCCGTCATTGCTCAAAAGCTTTTTTGGACCCCCCCCCCCCCCCCCTTCGCCTGTCTGTCACGCGACGTCACGAAAACTGCGATAGCTCCCAATCTGACATAATCTGTACACACTGATTATGCATAACTGGACCGAACAAAAGAAAAAATAGTTATTTCTCATTCGACGCCTTTTCGTCATTAGCTCACAGCTATTAGCCAAAAGTTTTCAGGCTGCACCCACTTCGCCTGCCTGTCACGCGTCATCACAAAACCACGAAAACTCAATTGATCAAAGTGACGTGTACGCGTTAAAGATGTATTAATATGCTGAAACAAAACTATTTTTTTTCTAAATAGCCGCAGGCAGCCCAGTTCCGAAAGCAATAAAAGATGGCTGCCGCCGATCGCTCGGGCAGTGGCTACTCGCACCTACCGGAGAGCATGGGTTTATTTGCGTATAATAAACCTTTCTGCGTGGACATGTAACGTTTTCGAGCACTTTCCGAACAAAAATCATTCCGAACCACGCATACCCAACAACGCAGGCTCTCAATGTAGCGCAAAGAAGTTCCTGAACTAATTGAATTTTTCAATGTAAAATGCATCAGGAAAATCACAAAGTGCGACTTACAGGCAGGCTACAAACATGATAGCATCGGAACGTAATTTGAATATACGAGAAGACATAATTCTGTTACGCGGAAACTCAACACAATTCCATTTTGCAGCATTTCTAAACTTCATAGAGCGGCCATGCCCTCGGAGATATGCGCGTGCCCGTGCACGCAACTTTCACAGGCCATAAAGAGGCGAGCCAAGTTCCTTGCAACACCTCCAGATGGCGCTCGTGTCCACCAGATCATGGCCCACGCATGAGGCCGCGTTTCTACCAGAAAGCTCGCCTTCATGCATTGCGTTCGCCGCCAGCACTTTCCAGTAAACATTACGGTTACATAAGCTGCAGTTGCCGGGAAGCGTGAGAAGCAGTCTGGGATTTTTGAGTACTATCGCATTCCACACTTAAAGGCGAAACATAAGCATACTCCAATTTTTTTTTCTGATCCCTATATAGTAAGTGAACTCTCACTTGAGTGAACTCTCACTATGTGAAAAACTTTTCTTAAGATTGATACACAGACCCTTAGCGAAGAGAAATTCCTCAAACATATCCATCGTAACTGGAGGCCTTGTGGGGTAGACTTTATAATAACAAGGCCATTGGCGAAGGTCATGCAGTACAATGACAAATCAGCATTTCGGAACCCAGTTCTAGAAGTGGAAGCCTGAAGCCATTCGTCGATGACTATGTTGAACAGAAGCGGAAAAAGGGTCAACCTGGCGAACTCCACTAGCTGGATGAACTATACGTGTTAGATCATCAAAACAAAGCACAGTCGTTGATGTGTCCTAGAATCTTTCATATAATCAATAAAATGAGAGGAAAAGCCCTTGTGTTGAAGGCCGTATATGAGGGCCATAATATAAACGGGGTCAAAGGTCTTGGAGCAATATATCTACCGAAGCAATATATGGAGGGCGCTGCCTGCGCATTGCTTCGTCTATTGCTGTGGACCCTAGGACTGCACTCTCGGCGTATCCATCTAATGGAATAAACGCTCTTTGGCGTTCGTCGAATTGCACAGACCGTGTGATCCGATTAGCGCAAATTTTGTGATGGAGTCTTACTAAAATTGGCGTAAATGTTAATTATGGGACGGAGGACCCCAGGTTAGGGGGCTTCTGCTTTGTACGGTATAAATATTCTTCTAGGGCCTCTTAGACAAACTGGGAGACGCCTGAGACACATAATCCGATTCATGACTACCCGTAGGACTGGGTCTGGTACTTACCCGAGCTTTTTCGCTGATCAGCCATCAGGACATGAGGCAGTGTTTAGTGGGGGCATTGCCACCTTTATCTGTTGAGATGTTATGACGCCAAAGGGGTGTATTCCTACTGTGCTGATGAAAATCGCAGATTGGATACTTGTGGTAGACTGTCTCTTCATGGCAGTCTGCCAGGAATCCCGAAACAATTCTATATTCTCCACTTTTGTACCGTGTACGCCGTCTGGAATCTCTCTGGCGCAACGACTCTGTTGCTTTTTAATAAGGTGTTGTGTATGGGCACAGCATCGCCCTTTGCGTTTTCTATAGCTTCGCGTGCCTACGTGTAGGACCTCTCTATTGTGATGTCGCCTGTTTGGCCTGTTGTCGAAGAACATGTCATGTATCTAATTGTTGAATGCGGTGTTTATGTTCTGGCCCACAGCGTATCGTTTCGCTATTTCCCATAGCCTTAATGCATCGAAATAACATGATCGTTGCTTTTAAGTTAGAGGTCCTAGCTCCTCTTGGGTAATAGGAGGCCAGCTTGAATCCGGGTGTCAGCGGTGTTGAATCTTCGTTTTCGATACGTGCTAGGATGCTCGTGGTGAGTCGGGAATCACCCCACCCTCACACGTTGTTAGTTGTTCCAATTGTTGAGCAACACATATGCTCTGTATGCTGGTTTGCGTCGATGAGATTTGATTGAGTCGAAAGTAAGATCTCTTAGGCGTGGGTGGATCTCCTCGTTCATGTTTCGGATGTTCTGTTTAATGGGCAGTGCTTTGAGACGAGCCGTGAGGAGGTCCTCCTCCTAAGTCCACTGGGTCTTAAATCTAGTGGTGTCGATTTCCGCATTAAATTCGTCGAAAAATACAGTTGTCAGCTGTGCAGACCCAGTCCTGTCTTGAATTAAGCATCCTTGAGCACTCGGGACAAATGAAGAGTGGGCTAGGCTGCAGCGGCACCGGCACCATGTTTAATCGCTGCTTGTTCTTCATGCAGTTCTTCGGCTTCCTTGCTGTACCCCCCCTTTATGACATCACATGGCTTGGAACTGCTTCGTCTGACTTGGCTACCTTTGCGGTCGAGCACGTGGATGTCATCGAGTGCTTACCCAGGAACTGCTCTATCGCTACCATATGCGATTACCTCGGCGTGTCCCACTTCAAAGCTACAGCATGCCAGTCACCCCGATGTCCGGTCCTTTGATCAGCCAATCATCGACAACTCTCGGACTGTGACGTCAACAGCCGACGGTATAAATGTCCAGCGCGTGGATCGACTCTTCAGTGGGCTAGGCTGCAGCGGCACCGGCACCATGTTTAATCGCTGCTTGTTCTTCATGCAGGTATGTTACTATTCTGATGCCGTGTGTATCCGATCTGATGATCGCTTTCTGCTGCTGCTCCCTTGCCCACAACGTCTTGTATCCTGCTGCTCGCATGCATTGTATTGCGCAAGTTGCCTCCTCTTGAGCGGAGATGTGGAAATCAACCCTGGCCCGGGCCCTCGGTCTAAGTCTAGGCGTGGATCCGGTTCCGCTATGGATGAGAATAATGATGCTCGCCCTTCCTTTCATAGCCATGACAAAAACGACGCTTCGGTATCCGAAATGTTCTCTAAATTATTGGAGGGGCAGACTCAGTTGGCACGAGATGTTGCGGAAATTAAATCATTTCAACAGTCAGTTGCGCGTCGCTTTGATGTTTTAGAGTCACGTGTTCATGCACTAGAATTAACTACTATGTCCAAAGACTCTACTTTACTGTGTGATTTACGTGCTGAAATAAATGCCTTGACTACTAAGGTAACGGACTTGGTCTTAAAAAATGACAGTCTTGAAAATCATTCTCGTAGAAACAATCTGATAATACACGGTATTTTTGAAGTAATGGATGAAAACGCTACCACCCTGATGACTGCAGTTTCATCTGTGTTTACTGAGCAGCTGAAGACTAGCTGCCCTCATATTGAGCGCTGCCACAGGCTCGGTAGAGCACGCACTGGTTACATTCGTCCCGTCATCCTAAAGCTTTCTAACTTCAGCGACAGAACCGAGGTTCTTAGGAACGCTTCAAAACTCAAGGGCTCAAATTTCGTCATTAAAGAAGATGTCTCTTCTAGGGTTCGGTTAATTCGGAAAAAAATCTGGGACGCATCAGCCTCTTTTCGGGACAAGGGTTTTGTTGTGAAGTTGAGATATGATCATGCTTTCATTAACAAGGTTCGTTATAACTGGGATGACAATTCAAACTCATTAGTAATGGCACACGCTCAACGTGTTTCTTCTGGCCATTTGACTTCCGTTCCATCCACTTGCTGAATTCATCCTGGTCGGTGGGGTGATTCCCGACTTTTTTGCATTAGTATTGTTAAAAAATTTCCTGATTTATTGTCCCTTATATCTATTCATTCCCCCCATGTTATCGGCATCACAGAGACTTGGCTGCACAATGGTATTTACGAATCTGAGTTCACTCCACCCGGTTTTGTTGCCGTGCGCTTAGACAGGATTTGCGGTACTGGTGGTGGCGTGGCACTGCTTATCCGGTCGGATCTACGATTCTCGGTCTTGCCTTCACCTCCAGAAACAGAATCCGTGTGGTGTAAAATTTACCTTCATAACCGGTGTGTTGTGATTAGTGTTATATATCGTCCCCCCGGCTCTACTCTTGATGTTCTTCATGCTGTTGCAAATTTCATGAGCGAGATCAACATTGCTTCGTCGAGTTTTATCTGTATGGGTGACTTCAACGCCCCTGGCATCCACTGGCCATCATTGTCTGCTGTCGGTCGCGACACAGCTATTTGTAAAGAACTAATAAACATTTCCTTGTCCTTTGGTCTCACCCAGGTTGTTCCTAGTGCAACCAGATTAAATTTCGTCCTTGACTTAGTTTTTTTAAGCGCTAACCTAGCCGAACGTGACTTTTCTTGCGAGGTAATTGATGGTATTTCAGACTATAAAGGCGTTTTAGTGTCACTCTCCTGTCCAATTTATAAATCCCCCTACACGTTTACTAGTTTCCCTGATTTTACTCGTGCGGACGACAACTCCATTACTGATGTCTTATCTCATCATTTCGATACGTTTAGTGTACTTGCAGACAATCAGGACGTCAACTGCCTTGCTAATTACTTTGAGCGTCTTGTCAAATCACGTATCGAACGTTTTGTGCCCATTAAAACTAAGAAAAGAAATTCTAACATTCCATAGATGACTCGTGATACCTTGCATTTGTCCCGTCGCGTTCGAAGGCTAAGGCGTTCCAGAAGAGGCACTGATCCCATGGCGTTGGATAGATTTGTTAAGGCAAAGAACGAACTCAATCTTAAGTTGCAAAATGACAAGGATTTCTATTTTCGCGTTCGCCTGCACAATTTGTTAAGAACTAACCCACGAAAATTTTGGTCTTCTATTTTACCTCGCGATGCTTCATCCACTTCTTTCAGAATAGATAGTGACGTCATCAACGACCCGGCGGTGATATCTGATGCTTTCAACAAGTATTTCCAATCCGTGTTTGTTTCCGATAACAACTTTATCCCGACACTTACCAATATAGTTTCTTCTGAAGCAATCAGTGACGTTGAGATAAACTGCGAAGGCATCCTCAACCTTATATTAAACCTGGATGTTAAGGAATGCACCGGTCCGGACGGGATACACAACGCGTTCCTTGTTCGTTATTCGTTGTGGTCATCAAAATTCAGAAAGTTCTTATCATCCTCTACTGTACCTTCTTCATGGAAGTTAGCCAAAGTGCTCCCTCTTTATAAATCTGGAGATAAGCAGTGTTTGTCGAACTACAGACCGATTTCCCTGACGTCACAGTCATGCAGAATGTTGGAACACATCATTCATAAGCACATCACGCTCTTTCTAGAATCAAATAATTTACTGTCTAACACGCAACATGAGTTTAGGCGCGGTTTTAGCACGTTAACACAGCTAGTTGAGTTCACGCATGACATTTCATTTAACCTTGATGTAGGCGACCAGGTTGATGCCATTTTTATAGATTTCTCGAAGGCATTTGACACAGTTTTACATTCTAAACTTATTGCTAAAGTTAATGCTGTACTGAATAATCCTCATTTAGTTAACTGGATTTTAAGCTTTCTCTCATTTCGCTCCCAGTTCGTCTCTTACAGTTCGACTGACTCCGCTACTGTTGATGTGACATCAGGTGTGCCCCAAGGCTCCGTCCTTGGGCCGCTTCTGTTTTTTATTATACATAAACGATTTACCACTTCACTGCTCTTCTAACATCCGTCTCTATGCTGATGACTGCGTTCTATATGAAGTGATTAAATCTTCTAATGATCATTATCGCCTTCAAGAGTCGTTTTCTAGGTTTTGCGATTGGTGTAACACTTGGCAAATGAACATTAATTTCAATAAAACCGTTCTGATGTCTTTCTGCAACAAATCTTCCCCCTCCCTTTTCAGTTACTCGTTCAATGGCCGTGCTGTAGATAAGGTTTCTGAGTATAAGTATCTTGGTGTAATTTTTACGCATAACATGTCATGGTCCAAACACATTGACTACATATGCAGTAAAGCACTAAAAAAATTAGATTACTTGAGGCGAACGCTAACCCGATCTCCTAAAGACACAAAGTTACTAATGTATAAATCTCTAATCCGCCCTGTTCTGGATTATGCATCTGTAGTTTGGAGCCCGAATAAGCAGTTAGAGATTAATAAACTAGAAACAATACAGAAAAAAGCTGTGCGATTTATATGTCGTCGCTACGATCGCGACTTTTCGCCCTCTTCAACACTTTCTTCCCTGAACCTAAACACGCTCTCTTCTCGTCGCCGTGTCGAATCATTAAAATTCTTGCATTGCATTGTCAATTCTTTAGTTAGGCTCTCAAATGATAATTACATTAACTTCGCGCCGGGATCATCAACGAGAAGATATCATGACCTAAACTTGATACCCTACTACGCACATACTAACGTGTTCAAATTCAGCTTTTTTCCCCGCTCAATCGAAGACTGGAATTCATTACCTGGGTCCATTCGCTCATGCTCATCCCAAATTTTTGCAACCGCCATCCCAGATGCCTAATCGTGCTCACCCATGCCTGGCATCATTTGTATAACTTCTCGTGTATTTTTCTTTCGTCAGTGCTCTTTTGTAAAAGTGTTCGCTTGTGTTTATTTGGGTATTTGCCTTTCATCAGTGCTCTTTAAAAGTGTTCGCTTGTGTTTACCGCTGTATATTCCATTGTATTTTCTGTACCTTTTCTTAACCCACTCCTGCTATGGCGCAAATTGCGCTGCAGTATGTATAAATAAATAAAATAAATAAAAAGAGTCATCATCCCCTGTGCTCCCCAGAGAACTTCGGCCAACCACGTCAGCCGGGGCAGTCGCAAAACTTTCGTGTGGATCTCCGCTCCTGTCGGAGGCCGAATTGTGACTGTCACTCCTTGGGCGAGAACCTGGCCAACTTCGTCAGCTGGGGCCACCGAAAACAACGCCCAAGACCTGTCTGAAACAGATCCGGCCACCGGAGCAAGACTAGCAGTCCTCTGGCCCGCCTCGCCAGTTGGTGCTACCGAGATACAAGCCTGTACGGACGCCTCCGCAACACGAGCGGAGCTCGCAACCTCGTCGTTGTCGTTGCTTTCCGAGGAGTGAGAGAACCTGACCCTCGGTCAAGCCGCCGTCCAGTTTGGACTTAGCTGCAGGCTGCATTGCGACCAGTCCTTCAGCTTCGCTCCCGCACCACACGAGACTGGCGGCAGAAGCAACTGGAAAGGTCAGGCCCAACCCCTAGTGCAGCCTTCCCAGCTGGTGGGGCGGATGCAAGCCGGCCAGCCCTCGTTGGTATTTCTCCACGATAGACACACACTACCGACCTCCTTCGCCCTTTCTATCTACCACTGGAATTAGAAGCGTCCCTGGATGGGACGAATGCGTGGTCAGAAATAAAAGTGTCTTTTGCAGAGGTATTTTCACTAGAGGGATTGGAGGAACCCTGGAGTAAGAAAGGGGGATATTTGCTCGAGTCATCAGTAGGACTCAACTCCTGAGACGGAGCGAATATAGACCTTTTGCTATTAGGGCCGTAGCCGAACTTTCCCTTACTTGGATGTCATTCGTGCGTCATCATTATGTGTCCCTATTGTTCGCTTTCACGCACAACGTAATTCGCCTCGGCAGTATTGTCTTTACCTTGACTTTGTTCAATTTTACGTGTCTTCCAATCAGGCTGTTGCCCTTGAAATGACGCAGGAAATGAGTCCGTGTTCGAATCAGAGCTTGAAGCTCTGTGCTTCTGCATTCTGCAGTGCTTTAGTAGCCACGTTTTCATTCGGAAAATTCTTTTGCAACTTGCACATTGGTTCAAAGTCGGATTTGTGTCCTATTGTACAGAGCCTGCAATATCACCTCGTGACATCGTGCTCACCACGCGCTCACATTCCACACACCCTGTTTCCGGGTTTGATGCGACCACCGCTCGGCGGCCGCTTTCTTCTATTTGTTTCTTTGTCTTTTTCGGGCAAACTTATTTCGGGCCAAGTAGTTCGCATTCTCGTATGATCAATTTTGCCGCCTTCCTTACACCACTGCGCATAATGGGTCTGGTGCGAACCTTGTCGTCTGTACGTTCAGCCATCTCAGCGCAAGGTAGCAGGGAGCATCATCAGCAGGTGGAGGTCGGACACTGCACTCCAAAATTCTACGATTCTACAAAGGATACAAAGTTAATCCCGCAATCTGCCCATGATTTCTTGAATTGCTTGACGTTAACGTTGAGAGCACAGGCCAGAAATCCCATTGCGACAGCAATGCTTCGTTTGAATTAGGCAGTCGGAGTAAAGTTTTCTTTGTATGTTGTCATTCTTGGCTTCTCCATCGGAACGTAAAGTTTCTCGGACGATGATCGGCGGTTGCTGATCGAATGCCGACAGGAAGCAATAAAGATCAGATGGACACGAAATATTTACAGGTAAGCTTTTTCATATAATGGCAGACAAAACAAATGCATTACAACTTGAACAACTGAGAAACGAAGTATTACTCTTCGACTGTCTGAATTATTGCTAGAGCCCAGACTCGATTTAACGTACATGGTACGGAGCCTCACTGACCTATCAGCAATCCTGGTTTCAGCCCAGTCTGAGGGAAAGCATATCATCCTGATTATTACAGCTTAAACAGACAAAGAAGAAGGGCTGTAGGGCCGTTGGCTCATCCCACAGGTGCATTTGCCAATGAGAGTTTGCCAAGTTTAAGCCACAACCCGAATGGACGGGCTTACTCTTAAAAGTAAACATATCTTTATTTATTTATTTAGAAGGGTACTGCCAGCCTGAGTGCCAGGCTTTCGACAGCATGAAAACAAGCCTATTTTTCTTATTCCTAAAACTCCGTTCCCCTCTCCTATGTGCACGTAGTCACTAACGGCCTCCGCAAAGCACGCCAGGCCGGCACAACTTATTGCTAAGCCATCTCAAACCTCGGTTGTGTTTCTAGGCCGTCTCAAACCTCGGTGGCGTCTTCACTCCGCAATTGTCTCGGAAGCCGGAGCTCCAACGCCGCGTGCCGCAGTTCCACTCAACGTTTGAACGCGTGGGCGTCCATGGCATACGAACTTATTGTCTACAAGGCGACTTTCTCCGAATGCGTGTTTAGAACGTGACGCTATCCCAAGGCGCTCCTCGCATGCGCACTGTATCTCTAGGGTGCACACTGTAAGTCGTCATTTGACATCACGCGGGCTTTTCGCAGCAGTTAACAACAAAGGCCGACGATTGCCTCCCGGACGCGTAGGGGAGTAGACCCCCGCTCCATACATGCAGCACGTGGTCTATATATTCCTAGGCCATTCTAAAGCTCGGTGGCGTCTCCAGCCAGACAGGGACTCGGGAGCCGGCGCCTCAACAGCGCTACAGCAGTCCCATTCAAGGTTTATCTGTGTGGACCTATTGTGACCGTCGGCGGTTTGCCAACTCACTGCGCACAAGACCGCACTCTCCGAATCCGTTCCCCGCATCCGCACCGCGCTCTCGTGGCGCACGCCGTTACTCGTCACCTGACACCACGCGGGCCTTCTGACTCTTCACAAAACACAAACGGTTGCCCCTCGGACATGTAGAGGAGTGAACTTCCTCTCTATACACAAATCACAGGGGCAACTCGCGACACTTAGGAAGCATACAAAACAATCATGAGTCCTTACAGTCGGATTCCCCGGTCCGTGCCAGTTCTGAGTTGGCTGTTCTTTGCTGACCGAAGCAAGAACCTCAGGTGCGAAGCCCACGGAAAATGCACAGCTGTGCCTTGAAACAACAGGGTCCCCACGCTGGTTCGGGGTCGGCCGCACCGCTTTTTACGGCTACGAGCCTCGCCCAGTCCCGGTGCAGTACCGTTCCAGCTACTGGACCCCAGCCCGACCGGCTCAGCCTTCAGAGCCAATCCTTTTCCCAAGGTCACGGATTCGTTTTGCCGGCTTCCCTTACCTACATTGGTCTATCAAGTAGAGACTGTTCCCCTTGGAGACCTGCTGCAAATATGGTTACGGTCCGGCACGAAAATCACACTCCCCCACTCAGATTTTCAAGGGCCGACAGGAGCGCACCGGACATCGCTACATCCACTGCTATACGGCGTATACCGCCGGACAGGCACTGGTATTGCATGTGGTGCAAAAGCGTTGCCTTTGATGGAGACCTGATGTCTTTCTTGAAGAAATGTACATGCGCGACTTAGCCAGGACGTCTTCAATGAGGGCTGCGCCCGTCGTGACCTTGTGCACCAAGACTTGACCTCCCCTTTCCCGAGGAAGCCCCTGAGGCAAAAGGTGGGCATGCGCGAAACCTTCGCCTTCAATTCCTGTTGTGATCGGTGTTTGAGTAGCTCGCGCTCCTGATCCGGGTCCAGGCGCAAAGGAGCGATAGATACTGGGGTCAGGGCAGATGAGCGGGTAAAGTAACAGCTGCCTGGCTGCACTACAGGCCGCAAAGTTGCCGACGCTGCCCGAGAGCCCTAGCACCAAGGCCAACCGCACCACCACGCCCAATCCTGGATAAAGGATGCGCACGCGTCTTTGATATGATACGCCGGTGTGTCCACCCTTTGTGTCCCCGTCAGCGCTGTTACGGCATCGAGGAAGTCGGTGAACACCATGAACTGTTTGCATCTTTTGCTTTCCTGACTTTTTTCGCCTATTCCGGCAGCCATTCTATGACAAATAGTATGTCCTATAGTTCCAGAGCCTTAATTAACGGTTGGCTCTTGCTGGTGTGGGTGGAACTGCACATCTCGCTGCTCACCTCTAACGACTACCAGCGCCACTCAAAAGCTGTTCGAAAGAAATATATTACTGGCCAATAAACGTTTAAACCGCGGACCTTATAAAAATGATTCAATATTCAAATAGCCTACAGAAAGGATTGAGCCATTTTGATTGTGAACTATATAACTTGTTTATAAGCAGTGTAAGCACTTATGACCCCACTTCGTTGTGGCATATATAAACGTCTCCAGACTTTCTAATGTGAAGTCACTTGGAAGCCTCTGGATTGCAAAGCCTCTGGATTTTTAAAGCAAACCTTTCTTTGCGTGCACCCCTGGTTATGCGCTTATGCAATGGTGAAGCAGCCGCTCTTACTGTGACGACAGGCTTGGCTAATCAGTAAATACCGAAGAGCGCAAGACGGCCGCATGGCGACGCTGCGTCGCTGCCCTGAATTTACCGCAACATCACACAGTGACGTCACTGATTTTTACAGCGTCTATTCGAGTATATAGTTCATATTAGCGGGTAAAACACTGCGTTGCATTTTGAAATAACCAACATCCTTAGTAACTCTCCAATGCCGTCCTTAAGCGAAGACGGCCCTGATTTGAGAAAATACTGACCTAGGACCACACTGGCATACCTGCGCTGACGTTTCAGCTCGATATATATATATATATATATATATATATATATATATACCAACAATCGAACTTTAGCCCTTTTATATTAAGCAGCAATGATTAAGTCTTCCCCGCGTAACGAATAGGAATAAAGTTGCTTTAGATGAGTGAGTGAGAAGTGGGTGAGTGAGTGAGTGAGTGTGCCGGCATATGCTGATAAGTCGCTATAGAGACACTAACTTAGGACATAGGACGTCACCCACGGATGATTTTTGGAGCTTTTCACTGGCCGAAGCGGGAGCGTCTTCTGCAAATTTGCACCGAGTCATTGTTTAAGGCACTATTAAGAGCGCGGTCGACACACGATAAAAACATATTACCAAGAGCAGGCGCCACACATGAACTAATACACACACTATTTTTCTGGATAAAAAGGTTATTTTCGAACCGGATAAAAGTTGCACTTAAATGAAATTCAAGAACGGACATGAAACTTTCCGAGGACATGCCGGTCGCATTGCGAAAATCTACCTCGCCACTTTCTTCGATGCACGTCATCACACTGCGAAATAGCTCATCATGCGGTATTGAATAGTAAAGATCTTCGACGTCAACAGAAAAAATGTCTGCTACTGAATGGTTGTCTTCCAGAAAGGAAACAACATCGAAAGAATCCTTTATGCCATAAGGATCGTCAATAGTTAAATGCTTCAACTGTGTTTGCAAAAAGCGGCTAACCAAAACCTGCCAACAGTTGTTTGCACTGACTATTGTGCGGAAAGGCACATCCGGTTTGTGCGTTTTTGCAGTGAAAAAAAAAAACCTCTAGAGCAAGTACCTTACATTGTTTAACATCTTTCACAATCTTGGTGAGGCCTATATTTTCCAACAAAGAAAATGGCTTTGTGTTTTATCTTCTGAGCTTTCTCACTTGCCAGAATGAAGTTGTTGTTGACAGCCTGAATGGCTTTTTTGTTGAAGACCGCAGACGGAGCTATCACAAAACCGCCCTCTTTGTCACTCAGTAACAGCCGAAGTTCATTGTCTCTAAAGAAAGATACTGTTCTCTTGATCACAGCTGTCGAAGGTGGCGCGCTCCTGGTGACGGTCCTACGAAGGCAATCCACCCTCATCGAGGAGGCACCGCTCCTGGTCCTCTGGTCGTGCTTTCCTTGCGATGCGCCTGTTCAAAGCCAGTAGATAATGTGCAGGAATTCTTGGTTTCTTGGTTTCTTAGAGAACCGCTGCGCTTCACAGAGAACCGCTGCGCTTCACAGATGTAGAGTAACCACAACCTTGCCCTCAAGATGTCCGTACGTTAGAACACTGTTCTGCTTTTCAGCGGGCCCATCGAACGAGTTCTCAGTGTCGCTGCTGATGTCTTCGTCCCAAGAAGGAGAGAGGACCGGTGAGATTTTTGAAAAGCAATTGTTATAGTATATAGAAGCAACGCATGAAGGGCTGCCGAGGACACACTGAATGTGCCAGGCCAGCTCGTTCTGTTTGTGGCAAGATGTACTGATGGGCTAGTTGGTTAATCACGATGTAATCCGGTATCGCACTTGTAAACAAGGACGTAACACAGAGTGAACAAACACGAGTGCTGTTTGCCGTATATGTGTTATATTAATAAAAGTTTGGAGGAAAGGGACATACGTAGAAGTAATCGATTACTTTTGAGTAATTCATCAATCACTTTGGTGGTGCTATAATTGGTAGCTGTAATGGAGTGCAGTTTTGGGTGAAGTAATTGTAATCGTAATTGGTAACTTCTTTTCTTTAACGTGCACAATTCTGGAGACGCACGGGCACTAGTGTACAACGATTGTCTCATCTACGATCAGCACCAGCCCCGAAAGCACAGTCCAGTAACTATAGGACAGCCACCCATTTCCCAGGAATGAATGACTCTACACAAATATATATTCATATATACATAACGGCTACAGTACTGCGAGATCAGGTTGTTCAATAAGAAGCCCAATGTAGAAGAACTTCCCACCCCCCCATTTGAAAACGGAAAGTCCTGAATAATGTTTAGCCCGTCATAAGTGATTTAATGTTGCTTTTAAACGTGCGTTTATGATCTCCAAAACCTACGCCGCTGCCGCATTTACGAATGTAAAGTGAAAGAAAGAAAGAGTAAACAAAACAAAACAAAGTGGATTTCTGGAAACGGGGACGAGAAAGCATCCGACCGTGCTGTGACCGCCATATAGGGAAAGCCTCGTCGGAACGCGGCCGCGAACAAGCCACGTCGGTCCGGTATGCACCGCTGCAGGGCGCGAACAACATCGGGAGCGCGCTTCCTTTCCCCGTATAGACCACTCAGCGTTCCCTCCTTCTCCTCCTGCCGTTACGCAACCGGTCTATATCGGCACGCATCAGACGCACCACGCGCACCGCTGCCCCCGGCGGCTCGCTTGTACGTCGGGCCTGACCGGAAGCGAGGGCCGGAAGCGAGCTAATCTTTCTTCCATTCGCGTTCCTCCACCTCGGCGACATTCTTGCGGGCAGCGTAGAGCGCCGCGGTCCTTTTTCTTTCTTTCAGTCTTTATCTTGCTTGATGCGTCTTTTCCTGGCTGGCGACATGGCGCTTTGCAGCGGTTCGCGGGTTTGCCTTATCCCCTCACCCCTTCTCTCTCTACGAGTGCGTTGCGTAATAGCGCCCTTCTTTCTTGCGTTTCCTTAGGCGACACGAAAGCGTCTGCGCTCGTTATTCGGGGTTTCCTCGCTCGCTTCTGGGCAGCTACTTAGCACGTCTGGTTCCGCAAATCAGTTGCAGAAAGCTCGAACAACGCCGGAACGCACTAAAAGCAGACGAAACGGACAACGCACAGCGTAGCTTGTGCGTGCGTGCCTACAAGCGAGTGAATGTCACGCCTTTATGTCACGCACTCCCATCTGACGAGCTCTTCGGTTTTTATTTTGCTTATTTATTTGTTTTACATGAACATGGTGCTGGCCATTTTCTGTATAGCCGTTTGTCTTGTTTGTCCGGACGTTATCTCCGTTGATCACTTTTCCTTTTCCATCATCCGACTATTGCCTCAGATTCCGTGGCTTGTCTTATTCCGGTTAGGCAATGCCGCACCATCTAGCCTGAATCGCGGACGGAACCGAAGGCGGCACCTGATAACTCGAGCCCGTAACTTAGAACTGTCAGTTCGTTTTGCCATTTTTTTTTCTCTCGGTCACTGCGTTTTCCGTGCCAGTTCTCACAGGGTGTGCACACTTGCGAGCTCATTATTTCTGTTTTATTGTGAAGTCTGCTCATTCAACTGTGGAAAATCGAACGTTCCCTCTCTCAGGTTCTCGCATACAAGCATATAGCTTTGTCGCAGGCTTTGTTGACAACATTGTTGGACTCTCCTGTCGTAGGCAGCTTAGGTAATGCACGCACTTTTCTGCCACTGCCGTGTTTCACTCCTCGTTTGCTGGCACATTTCGCGGACCTGAATTTGCCGGGACTGAGTTCGCTGAATGATTGAGATAATTTTCTCTCTGTACGACTGGCAACAACTACAATAACGACCGATTGACTTAACAAGCATCATAGAAAACATATTCAAAGAGAAGTATTCGAAGACTATTTAGACGTGTGTGTGGCAATGTAGCGAGAAGGTCGACTTCAGCGATGTGGCGATACTCACTCAAATAAAACAAAGAAAACAGAAAAAGCATTGAAAATCACAATGCCTATACACATACAAGGGTGAAAATTACAGTGATTTAAACAATGACATATAGAGTACCGGAGCATCACAATTTCAATACCATGCAACGTTTCTCAGTGTAGGTCAGCCAATCGAAAGCAAATCTTGAGGAAATGAACATAAATTTCGCCGACAATTAGGATACTCCCTCATGCGAAATTCGAGCGCAGCTCTATTCGAGTTTTCATTTCGCGTGTCAATATTTTCTGTTGTGATTATATAGGCACACAGTTTAACGCTGTGAGTAGCGCGCTTTGTTTCCATACAGACGAGGCGCGCAACTCTGGCGCCATATCGTAGCCGTCATCGCTTATGTTGCTCCGCACTACGCTTTTCTTCTCACGCTTTCGTTCCACCAACGACGAGACCGGCCCTTCGTTGCGGGGAAATCGCGCCACCAATGTCAGCGGCGACAACCGCGACAACACCCAAGCGAGCGTTCCATCGAGCCACTCGCCATCGCCCCTTGCCGGGGCAGTGATCCCGTGTCAGACACGGTAGTACCAAGGTAAATATACCTTGTAGCGAAGCTTCCATAGGAACCCGTACATTCAAAACATGGCGATTCATGGTGCTTAGCGCCATATGTATGCGGACGCCATATAGTGACGCCATATCCGTTAAAAACAAAAGTGACGTCGTTTTATTTTCGAAGGCGCGAAATTTGTTTTGTTGGCCTGCCTTTAGAGCTATATATTGAAATGCGCCGCCATTCGACTTGATGGGCGTTTCGAGCTTTCAGCGCGGAAAGCGATGCAGGAAAAGGCCAGCCGTACGGTTGCCGAAATCGCACCACTGCACAGAATATACTTTCCTTGGAGGCCGACGAAAGCATTAGGTGTACAGTGCTGATCCTATCGTCGGATGCCAAGACCATCGCCCAGTGCAGTCGGCAAAAATAAATAAAAAAAAAAAAACTACACAATTATCTGACAGTTGTAACTCGCTACTTTTGACTGAACAGGTTAAGAAGCGATGAAGCTACCCGCGCCACCAAATTCGGACAAACTTCGACAAGCAAAAAAGCACAACGTGTGAGGGGGACGTATTTCAATAGGTGAGCTTTACGAGTGCGCCTTTCTGCACATTTCAAGAGGTGCATTGTATCGCGAACGATAGCGGCGTCAACGGCCGCTGTAATGATGGGCGCTGAAAAGAAATTTATTGGTTAATAATAATGAGATTAAATAAACTTGTATTTTCATAACTCGTCACGAATATATAAAGTTGACCCGTAATTTTATCTTCGTTGAATGAATCTAACTGTGTTTGGCTTGAATTTAAAAAAACGCTTTTTCCCCCCGATGTTTGTTCCCTCCAAACATAGTCGCGCTTCAATCGCTGCTCCCATAACCCTACTTCCTGATGTCGGTGACAAATTGTACTGAACCGCTTTTCGCCCGAAGCTTCGCGACCTATTTGGATCGACCTTGGTAGCACCGCGGGCTGACGAAGCCACGGACGAGCGTAGCAACCTCTCGCTACCTTGCACCCTCCTCCTCTTCACTCCCCCCCCCCCCTCAGAAGCGCAGATAAAAAAAAAGTTATGCTGTTTAACGTGCCAAAACCACAATCTGATTATGAGGCTCGCCGTAGTAGATGACTCCGGGAAAATATGGACCACCTCGGTTTCTCTAACGTGCACCTGAATCTAAGTACACGGGTGTTTTCGCGCCCATCGCAATGCGGCCGCCGTGGCCGGGATTTGATCACGCCACCTCGTGCTCAGCAGCACAACACCATAGCCACTAAGCAACCACAGTCGGTTAGCGCAGGTGCGATTGCCCACGCGGCTGCGGCGGCCGTGGCAGCCAGCCACTCAGGGCATGCGCAGGCGGTCCCCCCTTCGCTGCTTCTCGGCTTCATGCTTTTAATGTATATAGCGCCCTCCTCCATTTTCCTCCTCGAGCGCTGTTCTTTCCCGCTACACTGTAAAACCTTGCAGCACAAATGCATCATGACGCTTCATCGTGTCGGGGACGCAGAAGAGCAGTGGTGTTTATTCATTTATTTACTTATTTGTTTGTTTATATTCAAAAGAACCTTACAGGCCCTATGACAGCGCCCAAAGCCAAGAGGGGCATTCCAAACGATAAAGGCATAAAAAGTGCAAATTTCCAACAGGAACAGCGCTACAAAAAGGTTGCTGTATTATACAGTATTCAAGGCACAGGGAATACAAAGCAATATCTGAAAGCACACGAACACTAAACTAAGGAAGACCCTAGGGCGTGGCGTACCGTCTCGGCTGCAGCCCGCTGAGTGGCGGCAGTGCTGCGGTCACCAGTTGAGGCTTTGTTTTCTCTGCGTCTCGCAGCCGAATGCGGTGAACGTCTGCGGCCAGGGCAGCCGAAAAGAATGGACTCAAGCAGACAAGTGGCTGACGGAACAGCGTGCGCGGTGCAAGCTTTCAGGCACCTGTATACGTGGCGCCAGGAGTAATTACGCCAGCAGCGTCATATGACAAGCGACGAGTATGCGTGGCTCACAGTTGCTGTTCTGTGTGCGATCATTTTAACATCGCACCTCGGAGCTGCTCGTGATAAACAAGAGCATCGGGAGTGGAGAGGGGGGGACAAAGATTACAAATCCAATACTCGTTCGTCTGCCACCTCCGGAATAAGGCGAAGTTGACCGCCAAATGGATCGTCTATATCTATTTCCTTTCTATTTACATGCCGAGCAGCCGCCCGGGTGCCCCGAATCCGAGTGGCACCGCTGCAAAGGAGCAAGTTCCAGTCGTCCTGTTTTCTCGCGACCCGCCGTGGTTGCTCAGTGGCTATGGTGTTGAGCTGCTAAGCACGAGGTCGCGGGATCGAATCCCGGCCACGGCGGGCGCATTTCGATTGGGGCGAAATGCGAAAACACCCGTGTGCTTCGATTTAGGTGCACGTTAAAGAACCCGAGGTGGTCGAAATTTCCGGAGTCCCCCACTACGGCGTGCCTCATAATCAGAAAGTGGTTCTGGCACGTAAAACGCAATAATCTTTTGTTTTCTCGCGAGAGCATCTTAGGGTCACGTACAATTAACTTTACTGTTGGTTCCCAAATAGACGGACAATATAACTGTTTCAACGGTGATTGAAAGTGCCGGAAACTGAGCAGAAAACTGTCCACGCGCAATTTGCACCACACGGAGAAAAAGCGAAAACGGTGATTGCACAACGCCGCAGGCTAGAGCGTACCCTGTATAGTTTCGTTCAGGGAACGTGCCACGCGATACATTTTACGGAAAAGGACAGCCGAGCAGCACTTCTCAGTTTCCTACAAACAAGGGCCAGATGTGGTACAACGCCGACATGCTACCGTCAATGCGTAAACATAAATATATTGATGCGTGCATATTGAGTGTTTCTTGTGGCCGATGCACGTGGGTGCCCCGACGACGACGACGAACGCTCTCTGGTATTCAAACTGTCGGCTGAACTGGCCAGCGCTGCAGTCACCCCTTTGTAAATATACTTTGTATATTGTGTCCAGTCTTAATCCTTTGTTCGCGTAAGATTTTGGTGGAGGATGCCGTTCCGCGTCCTCGCCACGGATCTCCTCACCGTCCTGCTTACCGCCGTGGCTCCCGGTGACGACACCTCGTCTCCTTCTACCCCTGCGACCCCGACAACAACGTACGTTACAGTTACCAGTCCCCGCGATCCTGACATATTCTCCGGCCAAGATAATGTCGACGTTGAGGACTGGCTCCACTTGTATGAGCGTGTTAGCCAAAACAACCGCTGGGACCCTACCATTATGCTAGCGAATGTCCTATTGTACTTGGGGGGAACTCCTCGTGTCTGCTTCCGGACACACGAGGACGAGATTTTTAGCTCGGATGCTTTCAAAGAGAAGCTCGTCGACCACTTTGGAAATCTCATCGGCCGGCATCTGGCTGCTAGGAAAGAGCTTGCTACCCGAGTTCAGTCTTCTACTGAATCGTATGTCTAGTACACACAAGACATGCTCACTCTTTGCCGTAAAGTCGACGAGAAATTGGCCGAGGGTGACAAAGTCGGCCACGTACTCAAAGGGATCGCGGACGACGCGTTCAACTTGTTGGTCCTCAACAATGTGTCCACCATCGACGTCATTGTCAAGGAATGCCGCCGCTTTGAGCTCGCGAAAAGCCGCCGCGTCATTCCACAGTTCTCCCGGCTCCCTAACACGGCTGTGACGTCGTCTTGCATTGACCTTACCGCTTCACCACCCTTAAATGAGCCCGTCACACGCATTGTTCGCTGCGAACTCGAGGCTACAAGTCCTGCGCCTTTCCATTCACGCCCACTTGAACGCACCATTGACCAACCAGTCCCACCGATCTTTCTCATTCAGGCAGTTGACGGCAAGAATTTGCAAACCTAGGATTTCCTGCTGCCTGCTCCGTCTCCCGACCTGACGCCCGACCGGTGCCGACTGCTCCGCCTCACGGCGATCTGTATTCCCCTCCCATATACGGCAACCCTACCGAGTGGAGAACTCGCGACGACAAGCCCGTCGCTTCCGTTGACACCGCATTGGCCACATCGCTCCCCACTGCCGCACCTCCTGGACGTCGCCACATTCAAGCTTCTTTTTCCCCGTCTCCTCGCCCATATGCTGACTCGCGCTGTTACTCGCCTCGCCGTATGCCTCCTACCTCTGACGTATCCGTCGACGTCAGTCGTCTGCTCATTCGCCGTCACCTCAGCGCCGTCAGTCCCCGTCGCCCCAGCCACGCCGCTATTCGTCGCCGACCAATTATGGACCCTCCCGAAGGGAAAACTAGACCATGCAGCTCCTGGAGGTAGCGCAGCATTATCTTCGTCGTGTCCAAATCCTCCGTTGACGCTCCCAACGAACCAGAACTTACTTGATGTTCACGTCGACGATGTCCCTTTGACCGCGTTGGTGTCCAGCCCAGGAGCGCTATAACGTAAAACTATTCCAAACTTGTCTATTCCAGTTTTGCAATCAGCATTCCGCGATTGGTCAAAAGCTTTTTGGACCACCTCCCTTTCACCTGTCTGTCACGCGACGTCACGAAAACCGCGATAGCTCCCCATCTGATATAACGTGTACACACGGAATTTGCATGATTTGACCAAACAAAAGAAAAATAGTTACTTCTGATTCGACGCATCTTCGCCATTAGTCCTCGGCCATTGGTCGAAAGTTTTCAGGCTGCGTCCACTTCACATGCCTCTCACGCGAGGTCACAAAACCGCAAAAACTCACCGCATCAAACTGACGTGTACGCGATAAAGATGCATTAATATGCCGAACAAAACTGAATTTTCTTCTGAATAGACGCAGGCTTCCCCGTTCCGAAAGAAATAAAAGATGGCTGCCGCCGATCGCTCAGGCACTGGCTACTCGCACCTGTCGAAGAGCATGGGGTTATTTGCGTGTAATAAAACTTTCTGCGTGGCCATCTAACATTTTCGAGCACTTTCGGTCCGTTTACGACCTCGTTCTACCAACTCTTCTTTGCTGAGGATCCGTTTTAGTGTCATTCTTATGCTTCTGTTGCATGTCGCCGCGATTGTCGACGAGCCGCCGCAAGCTAAGTTAGGGAAAGCGGACCAATCGCAGACGCCGGCACCACCCTCTTCATCCGGTTATCAATTTTCAGTGCAGTGGCTCGGCCCTATCGAATCCCCCTCCACTTGAGCGTGCTCCTCGCCTCTTGTGAGCCAATTAGATAAGACAAGCCGCTCAGTGTAGGCAATGTTATTCGTTTTTCAAGCAAACAAAAGTGACCTCCTATGAATGAGGAGAGCGTTTGATTGGTCTGTTCAGAGAACCCAGTGGGTGACCGCCCGATGCTTGCGTCGGCGGTTACGCAAATTTGACGTCAGGAGATTGGAATAAAAATATATTGGAATAGTTTTACGTTATAGGGCCCCAGTTGTCCATAATGAGTTGTAGCCTCCATCGTCGACTGAGGAAGGTTCTCACGCCTTCTACTACACCCGTACGCGTGGGCGATGGACGCACTGTTGACGTCACTGGAATGTGTACTTCCCGTATAAGTATCACCGACCGCCACGTTCCTGTTCTTTTTACAGTGCTGGCCAATTGTCCCCATGACCGAATCCTCGGACTCGACTTTCTCACGGCGCATTCAGCTTTGATCGACTGTTCTGCCGGAACCGGAACCCTTTGCCTCGAACTTCCTCTACTCGTGCATATTCGTGCCGAACTGTCGAACAACTTTCGTACGACCGCCTTCGTCCGTCTGTCACCTAAATCCTTGACTTTCGTCGATTTGCTATCATCTTTTCCTGTGCCCGATGGTGATTTCTTCGCCACACCTCTTCGTGATGTCCTTTTGATGCGCAATATCACTGTGCCCCACTCTGTTGTCACCGTTTCCGATAACCGGACATGCTTCCCTGTTGTTAATTTTGGCCTGACAAAGGAAGTTCTCCCCAAACGTATATCGGTTGTAGCGCTCCATGCTATCGGAGATGACCCACGTCACGACGTTTTCCGTAGACGTCTGCTCTGATTCTTCACTATGTCCACAGGATGCTATTTGCCCTGACGTAAAATTTCGACCCATGATTGCTGCGCACCTATTGCCTCAACAAGCAGCAGCTCTGTGTCGCCTTTTGGTTTCCTACTACGACATTTTCGACCTCAGCAATCGCCAATTGCACCAGACTTCAATTGTTCAGCATCACATAAATACAGGCGACGCCAGTCCTATTCATCGCCAGCCATATCGAGTTTCTGCTTCCGAGCGTAAGGTTATTCAAGATGAAGTGAACAAGATGCTTGCCAAAGGCATTGTTGAACCTTCCTCGAGCCCTTGGGCGTCGCCCGTGGTGCTTGTTAAAAAGAAAGATGGCACATGGTGTTTGTGAGTAGATTATCGTCATCTAAACCTCATTACCAAGAAAGACATCTACCCCTTGCCTCGCATTGACAACGCCCTCGATCGTCTCCACGGTGACTACTTTTCATCAATAGACCTTCGGTCTGGTTATTGACAAATTTCTGTGGATGAAAAGGGCCAAGAGAAGACCGCGTTCGTCACCCCTGATCGCCTTTATCAATTCAAAGTTATGCCATTCGGTCTATGCAAACGCCCCAGCAACGTTCGAACGTATGATGGACTCTTTACTTCAAGGGTTCACATGGTCAACATGCTTCTGCTACCTAGACGACGTTCTAGTATTTTCGCCTACATTTGAGACACACCTTGAGCGCCTGTCAGCTGTTCTTCAAGTATTCCGCGAGGCTGGACTCCAACTAAATTCCTCGAAGTGTCACTTCGGTCGTCGGCAGATTACAGCGCTGGGCCACCTCGTCGACGCTTCCGGTATTCAACTAGACCTGGAGGCAATTCGTGCTGTCACGCCTTTTCCTGTACCTCTGTCTGTTAAAGACGTCTGAAGTTTTGTAGGACTCTGCTCCTACTTCCGACGCTTTGTTAAATACTTCGCAGTGATTGCCCGACCTCTTACTGATCTTCTGAAGAACGACGTGCCATATATATGGGGCCCCGCTCAAACTTCCGCGTTTACCCACCTCACCAACATTCTCACCACGCCACCTATACTGGCCCACTTTGACCCGTTCTCGGCTACAGAGGTGCGTACCGATGCCAGTGGTCACGGTATCGGAGCTGTCTTAGCCCAGCGCCAACAGGATCAAGTCAGCAGCGGAGCGCAACTATTCGATTACAGATCGTGAATGCCTGGCTCTCGTCTGGGCGGTTTCCAAATTCCGCCCGTACTTACATGGCACGCACTTCTCTGTAATCACCGACCACCACGAGCTCTGCTGGCTTTCCTCACTCAAGGATCCTACCGGCCGGTTTGGTTGCTGGGCTCTGTGGCTGCAAGAATAATCCTATGCAGAAGTGTACAAGTCGAGCCAGTTACATCAAGACGCAGACTGTTCATCACGCTATCCAGTGGACGAACCGCCCGCAGACCCTGACCTCGATGGCGACGCTTGCGTTTTCTCCTTTTCTCAGCTGCTACATGTTGCCGACGAGCAATGCCGTGATGCCACCTTGCGGGACATCATTGATGTCTTGGAATCTTCTTCTGATTCGTCCCTTCCCCTGTTCGTCCTCCTAGATGGTGTATTATACCGCCACAATGTACGCCCCGACGGTCCTGCCTTACGCCTCGTCATTCCTAAGCACCTCCGGTCAGCTGTTCCGCAAGAACATCACGATTTACCAACGGCAGGTCACCTTGGCGTCTCCCGCACCTACGACCGGATCCGCCGACGGTTCTTACGGGAGGGGCTTGCCCGCTCCGTCCGTAAGTGCGTTGCGGCGTGCGAAAAATGCCAGCGCCGAGAAACACCATCGACACTTCCTGCCAGGTGCCTTTAACCACTCGACATTCTTTCGGAGCCATCTTCGCGTTGGCTTGGACTTACTTGGCCCTTTCTCGCTATCCACGTCTGGCAACAAGTGGGTCGCTGTGGCGACAGATTACGCCACGTGCTACGCCAACACCAGAGCGCTTCCAACAAGGTGCGCCACAGATGTCGGCGATTTTCTTTTACGCGACGTGATTCTGCAGCACGGTGCTCCACACTAACTGCTCACAGACCGTGGTCGGACATTTCTTTCTCAAGTCATCGCCGACATCCTGCAGTCCTGCTCGACCAAGCACAAGCTGACTACCTCTTATCACCCACAGACTAATGGTATCACTGAGAGTCTGAATCGCACCCTAAAAGACATGCTTGCAAAGTACGTCTCGTCCGACCATACTGATTGGGACCTTGCCTTACCTTATGTCACTTTTGCGTATAATTCTTCGCGTCATGACACTACCGCTTATTCCCCAATTATTCTGCTGTTCGGCCGAGAACCCATATTGCCACTGGACGCATCCCTTCCATCCACCGCAGCAGATACCAGCGAGTATGCACTTGACGTCATCACAAGGGCAGCCCAAGCACGCGAAATTGCTCGCGCTCGCCTCCTGACCTCTCAAGACAAGCAACGCCGCTTGTACGATCGCCAACACAGAGACGTCCACTTTTCGCCTGGATCTCTAGTACTCCTGTGGTCCCCGACTCGTCACGTTGGCCTGTCAGAAAAACTCCTGTCTGGGTACGCAGGCCCATATCGAGTGCTGCCGGCCGTTACTCGAGTTACCTACGAAATCGCCCCAGTCAGTAACAGTGCCTCATCTGCCCCGAATTCCACTGACGTTGTGCATGTCGCACGCCTCATGCCATATTACTCCTGTCAGCACCGATATTTAGACGCCCCGGGACGGTGCTTCTGCCGCCGGTGGTAATGATACATGCATATTGCGTGCTTTCTTCTGGACGATGCACGCGGGCGCCCCGACGAAGACGTCTAACGCTCGCTGGCTCTCGAGCTGTCGGCTGAAGTGGCCAGCGCTGGAGTTACCTTTTGTAAATATACTTTGTAAATAGTCTCCAGTCTTGCCCGCCGTGGTTGTCGAGAGGTTATGGTGTTGGACTGCTGTGCACGAGGTCGCGGGATCGAATCCCGGCCACGGCGGCCGCATTTCGAGGGTGGCGAAATGCGAAAACACCAGTGTACTTAGATTTAGGTGCACGTTAAAGAACCCCAAGTGGTCGAAAGTTCATCAGTCCCCCACCAAGGCGTGCCTCATAATCAGAAAATGGTTTTGGCAAGTAAAACCCCATAATTTATTTCTTAGTCTCCAGTCTTAATCCTTTGTTCGCGTAACAATATTATAGCATTCTGATGCTGGAGAGGGCGAACGTGAAAGCTGGAACTTTTGTTTTCGCATATTTTTCTTACACAGTTACACAGTCTAGCATACAAACAACGGATCGGCTGTACATGTAGCTGACAACGAATTGTTTAACTGAAAACTTTCTTTTGTTTTGGTTCGGCGAGAACGGTTCTACTTCGGAACAAAACAGTGACGATTCAAAGCGGTGGTAATTATTTTATGTTGATTTACGTAATATAAGAATGATTATAGGGAAATAGCGAGAGTTTAAATAATATTGTACGAAAAGCTCGACTACGAGAGAGAGGTCATGGACAACGCGTTCTATAAGTCGCTTTTTGCTTTATCCCCACGAAGCTGGCCTTCATGCTTATGTTTCATTTCATAACAAAGTTATGCCGCGTCGCAACTAGAGCGAGAAATAATGAAAAAGACAAAAATACTAGACATTGCATCTTAACTGCACAGAAAAACTAAAAGAAATATCAAGAAGCATGCGGGGTGTTTCTTCGTGACACAACTAAATACCACAAATGCTGCGAAAGCACATTTAAGAAGAAATATGTCATTGCTATTGCTGCTGCTTCAGTTTACATATCAGTGTTATAAAATCGACCTCCAGACAGGAAGAGCTGCTTGATTTCAAGGATTAAATAGCGGGTGTTTTATTTTGAAGTTAACACAATTAAAAAAAAAATAACCTGTTGCATATAGTGCAAATTTGCTTATCATCTGGTTCACTTGAAGACAAGGACAACACTTGCATTAAAAATACAAGTGCATATGTTCCTAATTAACCAGCTTTATTAAATAACGTTTACCCGGTTACTTTAGGGCACATATTGCAATACACGAATTGAAGCCCCTATTTTCACAACGCCCCTACAGAAGGAACTTTGTAACTAGCACCGCTTTTTTAGATGAGCGCTGACAAAATTGCAGTAAATATGCTCTGCTGTTCGACTTACTTTTTCAACCAAGCTGCGTTTTTTTTTTTTTTTTTGTGGCCTAAATGTTACTGGAACGCCAAAACATATTGTTCCAAGTTTTGGGAACGCATGTCATCCTCAGAATTCGTTTCAAGTGAATATAACTTACGAAGTCAGCGGATACAATTTGTAGATTGCAATATGCGCCATAGAGTGATTAGGTTAAAAATGAATTAGCGACACTTGTTAATTAGTCAGATATTCATTTTGATATGTCGTGAAAATAATGCTGGACTCTAGAGGTGCCATGGATGATCTTTAAAAATTGTATTTACGCTAAAAGAAAACGGGCTGGTTGACGATCGCCGTTCGCGTAACACCATATAACGATTTGAGGGTCACCAATTTCAAACGTTCACGAGTGTATGGTAAGACGCCTGCCTTCAGACGAGGCCCTTTAAAACCGCAACGTGGATGGTATTCACTATATAAGAGAGAGCTCTTACCTGTCCGCAAATTTCTTACCGCTTGCGGGTTACCGGGCTGCCGGTGGCGTCTTTACAATTGCTAGTAGGTACAGCGGGGCGTGGCGTTTATCACGGCGCTCGACGTTTCTGCGCAAGCGCGAGTAAGAGCGGGTGCGTGAGAGAAAATCTGGGGGCCTTTGCTCCTTGAATGTTTGAGTCTGCCTAGGCATTACGAACGAGGTTTCTTAGCACGTGTTGTATGCATTTGTCTCCTAGGCATGTCGTCCAGTTTCTTTACGCTCCGCCGCTGGCTGCCGTGGGTCGCTTTTTTCGTCGCGACGATAGATTGCATTCTTTATTTACAAGCACTGGTCCAGGAGGGCACATGTAAACGGCAAACGGAGGCCTCAGAAGAGAACCTGAGGTCATAATAAAGCAGGCGGCGCAGGTCTCCAGGGCACCCAAGGGGTAGCGGGGGGATCAAAGCTGGAAGCAGGCTGTCAGAGTTGCCGGACGGTCCTACCGCTGTCGACTAGATGTAGGAGTCGTCGGACTATCTCGCCGCTGCCACCATTTGAAGGAGATGAAGGTCGTAGACAGGAACTCGGTGAACAGGATTTATTTACATATTAACAGTTTAAGCAAGATACATTGGCAGTCTAGCGCGACTCCCATACGGAGCCCGCAAAACTAACATACAGCAAACAGTTTACGAGCACACAGCTCACTACTACATTTCGAGCATGACAGAGCACTCAGCTCCCGACAACGAGCACGACACGAGCACTCTCTAGTAGCCGGCAAACGCTGCTTATAAACTCTCCGCTTGACGTCATAGTTCGACGTCACCGTTCGGCGCGGACGGAGCAGGAATGGTCGGGAAGGTTCGTCCAAGCATTGTAAACTTGCCGCCGCCCCGCACTATGGCTCACACACACTAATGCACACAAGTTCGAGCCCATACACACAAAGGCTCACACATTCCAAGGTCTGGAGCCGACGACAGAGGGGCGCCGTTCCGCAGTATCGTTTACGCCCACACACACGCAAACATACAAGTGCGAAGGTCTGGAGCCGACGACAGAGGGGCGCCGTTCCGCAGTATCGTTTACGCCCACACACACAAAGGCTCCGGAGTCAACGACCGAGGGCTTCGTAGAACTGTGCTCCGTCTCGGGTGGCGCGGCGGAGTACCACATTCCTGAGCTGACCGCGCGCCACGGGGCTGCCGGTCATCCGCAGTTCTCGGAAGGGCTCCCTGTCTGGTGGGCTTGGAACACGTGCAGCGGGCTGAAAGCTGGCACGTTGCCACCCCGTACGGCCATTCTTAACAGCTCCTCCATGGCCCGGAAAATCTCGCCTGGCCAGTGCTGGCAACCGCTGGGCAGGAAGAGAATGGCTGGCGAGCAAGATGACGGCTTTGCTCTCTGCAACCCCTGCGTACTCGGAATGCCTTCAACCATCTTACAACAACTGGCACAGAAAGGTCGACCCGGCAACACAATACCGCTCAGCGTTCAAACGCCCGGAATTAGCTGCTAACCCACCAGGCCTCCTATCACAATTTCCATGCAAGTCACTCAACTGGGAATCCCAAATTTCGCCCCAAAATTTCGTGCCGCCAAAGCGAGCGTTCACGTTCCTCCTGAGTTCGACCAAACCCGACCGTCGCGCTGCACCAGAGTAATGGTTTACGCAGAATTAAACCGAAGCCTTTCAAACACCAATACTCAAACATAACTTCAGCAGCATAACTTCGCGAACAGCCTGTTCCTACCCTATCACAGTGGCGTACTTATCTCATGTACTGCTGCCACTGAACCGTCTGGCCAACTCCACAGGTACGTCATCACAGACGCGCTAAGTTTGAGGTCCCTATTCCGAACACGTGCTTGCATCATACAAAGTTTTCATCACGCTGACTCACATTTGTTCCTTTAATCCACACAGGACACATTCCTTAAACCAACAACCACACTTGCGTAACTTACGCAACACAGAGGAACCTTTGAACAAGTGTGTCTTTTACTAACTAGCTCTTCGCACGCGTACTAGAGAAGTCAGAATACGGCTGCCTTCGACACACACGAGCAACCCAGTCATCAACGTTCTGCTTCCTTCCGTCCGCACAGGACACGCGTTAATGGACCTAAGAGCTCTTCTCAGTGCAAATCACGCACTTACTGAAAATCTACGCGCTTAACCTTAGAAAATTCAAAAACACTTAAAAAGAAAGAAGGTTAAATAACACACACGCGCGTTACGATAGGCCTCTCAACGATAACCTTGACACTCAGGTTACTTACACACACAAAAAAAGAAAGCCTATATACTTATTAATGAACACCTCGCGAGACTACAGGTTTACTTAAAACGCGTCTTTCAAATCTCGAGCTTCTCAAACAAATCATAAACAGAGCTCATACCTTACATATTGAAAGAAATCCTAGTCTCAAATCGCGAAAATTTGCAAATGTTTAAAAATAAAACAAAACAACACGTTTTCCTACTACGGAAGCTCTCCTGGCCTCCCGTTCCCGATTGCTTACGACTGACTCATACTTTCAGCCAAACCCGAGGTGGTCGCGGATTAAAAGCTACTCTGGCTACGGAGGAACAACAAAAGGGCTGACTCACTATCAGCTCCCTCAAGACGTTACGGTCTCCTGCCAATTTGCGTCCTCGCGCCCCGCTTTCAACATGACCTCGACTGACCGCGTCGCTACTCCCCACCTGGTCTCGTCTTGCCACCTTGCGCTTCTTTGTACTGCACGCTGAGCTTCGAAGAGAACGACGGAACGACGAGGAATTTGACTGCCCCGTGCCCTTTGTCCGCGTCCGTGCAGAACAAGCTTCTCGGTCCCCCTTTGACCGGTGGCTCGAACGTGTTTGATGCGTCAACATCGTCCGTGACGACCGCACCTGTCTTTTCTCCGCGCCCTGCCCTTCTGGGTCTCTCGCCGTCTTTGGCGGCGCTACATTAGTCACCGCATTCCGATTTTTTCGGCGCTTCTTTCTGCGGCGCTTTCTTTTTGACTTCTCTTTCATGTCGTCATCTCGCGCCTCGTGTTGGCCGTTACACATCTCGTCGGCCCAGATCGGTCTCTTACACGCACAGTCTGAGTGATTTACATTAAAATCTACTCTCACTTTGCTCGACTGGCGGACAGCTCAACCGACTCTGGCACAATGCAGCAGGCTTTACTCGAGTTATGCAACTCGCACTCTTGCGAACTGCCCTCTACTGCAATGCCCAGCTCACGCTGTGCATCTGCACACAGCCCGTCGGTATCGATCGCTGTCTCACGCGCACAGTCCGAATGATTAACAACTGAATCATCCCTATCTAGGCTATCTAGACTGGCGGAGAGCCGCACCGATCCCTGAACAATGCAGTTGTTCTCTCGTGAGCTACGGAGCTCGCCACCCCGAGAACTATTCTCAACTGCATCGTCCAGCTCGCACTTCACTTCTGCACGCAGATCTGACATGACATGGGTGCTCGCGTCTGTCAAGTCAGTAGTATTCTGTACCTCGCTAACGACCTCGCTACCATGAGATGCGACGCACACGCGCGGTAACTGTGCCAATTTGTTCGCAGCTGGCCTAGCTGTCTCTACAGTCCTCTGTTGGCACAGCACCTCGTCGCTCTCACTCTGGCCTTTAACGGCCTCTGTTGCCACTAAGGCTTCGTTAGCTGCTAGCACTTCGAATTCACTTGTGAACGTGCTGCTACTCTCACAGGTACTACTACTTTCCTCGGCTTTTGAACAAAATCTGCTATTTACTTCCTGCCACTTTCGCTGCGTCCAGCCTACAGATTTCTCCAGCCGCTGTTGACTTCGCTCGATTGACTGCTTAATACCTTCAATCTCTTTGTTCAGTGCATCAATGTACTGCCTCGTTACTGCTGTTAGGCCTTCTTCCTGCGAAACCCTTTTTAGTTTCTGCCTAGCTTTTTCCTTTTTTAGCCTAAATTCATCCTGTTCTTGCCTAATTGCTTCCTGTTCCCGTTTCTTACTTGGGATTCGTTTGCCCATTTGCTCTATGAATTTCAAATCATTCTCACTTTCGAGAATTGTCTTACGAATTTCTGATTCCTTCAAGTTCTCATCTACGTTTACCCCGATCTCCTCACACAAGCACTACAGGTCAGCTCCCGTCAAACACATTAGGACCATGGTCGCTGCTTTAAGCTTTGGCTCTGCTGTCACACAATACTTGTTGCGATACACACGCAAATCAAAATACAAGTAACAGATCCCAGCGAATCAAATTCAAAAACACAGAGAAATTGAAGCCTGGTAAATCTTACAGCCAAAACCAAACGCTTACCCACTGAAGCAGCACCATATCACCAGTCCTTCCCCGCCGTATCCAGTCAGTTGCAAGAGGTGGTCAATCTCAAGTCGCCTCCAACTTGATTAGGATGCCGGTCGGTCACCATGTGCCAACGTCCGTCAGCTGCCGTTGCTGTTTCCGAGTCGTAGGCCGATCTAGGAGCCGTAGTCGGATCCCTCCGCTGCCATTCAGTTGTAAGATTCGTCGGACGATCCTACCGCTGTCAACCAGTTATTAGATTTGGTGGACGATCCTACCGCTGTCAACCAGATGTAGGAGTCGTCGGACTATCTCGCCGCTGCCACCATTTGAAGGAGATGAAGGTCGTAGACAGGAACTCGGTGAACAGGATTTATTTACATATTAACAGTTTAAGCAGGGTTTACATTTAAAAATATGACATACATTGGCAGCCTAGCGCGACTCCCATATGGAGCCCGCAAAACTAACATACAGCAAACAGCTTACGAGCACACAGCTCCCTACTACATTTCGAGCATGACAGAGCACTCAGCTCCCGACAACGAGCACGACACGAGCACTCTCTAGCAGCCGGCAAACGCTGCTTATAAACTCTCCGCTTGACGTCATAGTTCGACGTCACCGTTCGGCGCGGACGGAGCAGGAATGGTCGGGAAGGTTCGTCCAAGCATTGTAAACTTGCCGCCGCCCCGCACTATGGCTCACACACACTAATGCACACAAGTTCGAGCCCATACACACAAAGGCTCACACATTCCTAGGTCTGGAGCCGACGACAGAGGGGCGCCGTTCCGCAGTATCGTTTACGCCCACACACACGCAAACATACAGGTGCGAAGGTCGGGAGCCGACGACAGAGGGGCGCCGTTCCGCAGTATCGTTTACGCCCACACACACAAAGGCTCCGGAGTCAACGACCGAGGGCTTCGTAGAACTGTGCTCCGTCTCGGGTGGCGCGGCGGAGTACCACATTCCTGAGCTGACCGCGCGCCACGTGGCTGCCGGTCATCCGCCGTTCTCGGAAGGGCTCCCTGTCTGGTGGGCTTGGAACACGTGCAGCGGGCTGAAAGCTGGCACGTTGCCACCCCGTACGGCCATTCCTAACAAGGCCAGCCCGTGAGCTTCGGCCTCGGTGAGCCCCAACCCACGGACCAGTCCGGGTTCCAGCTTTGATGTCCCTGTTGCCGCTTTGGTATCCTTTAGGCGCCGCCAATAATGCGAAATAATGACACGTTGTTTCAGTTAGTACAAAAGACGATTGAATAAATATAATTACGTCCAGCCGCCAACTTGCGACGCTAAGTTCGGCACTACCGCGCCCTGCGACTTCTGCTGGCACGCCTAGGGACAAATGCGTACAACGCGCGCTAAGAAACTCCACCGTAGTGCCTAGGCAGAGTCGTATATTGAAGTAGCACAAGTCCCCATATTTCCTCCCTCGCACCCGCTCTTAGTCGCACATGTTCACAAACGTCCGTCGTCTGCGCAAGTGCCACGCCCCGCTGTACCTACTAGCAATTGTAAATACGTTGCCGGGTTGGCGGAGCCGGGCACTGCAGTAGAAAAGCTTCTAGCGACATCTTGTGTCACCTTGTCCAAATAAAATGCATTTCAGTAACTTTTTGTAGTGCCTGATCGTTCATGCAGAAGGAAAATCATAAGAGGACTACACTTAAAGATTCTATCGCTACTGATGCTTTACACCATTAGTTAAGTAGAATATGGTAGGTCGCGGCCGTATTAGCTAAGTCTATTTTCTAGTTATAAACACTGTGGCACAAGATGTCGCTTTAGAGAAGACGGCTTTAGCAAAAGTGGTGAATGAAAACACAATTATGTTGTCTTTAAACGAAGCCTTCCTTGTTTACACCATTCAATAGGGCTTCACTATTTAATTGACCGCTTCACTAAAGCTGCACTCCACGTAAATTGCAATATCTGCGGTGGATCTTCGAACGCGCCAACAACCACAAACAATCGCACCCATTCGACTTAGCTCTTCTTCGCGCAAATATAAGATATTTTTATAATTGTTCGGTTTAGTTTCGTTTCCATGGCCTGACTTACCCCATCAACCAGCAGCAATACAAAGCCCGTGCACGTCGGAAACGCCGCATGCCCTTTGACAGCAATCAGGTTGGCTCTTCCGCTTCCGCAATTAAACGACGCGCACCTCAGTGCCCCTGCGAGAGGACGTCGATCAAATAATAGCAAAATAAGGGCGCGCCATTTCTGGCAGCATCTGCAGCGAATGAACCTTTCGCGGTCGTTTAAGCGCAACACTTCGTATAGTGGGCCGCGGAGCTTCTCGAACGAAGCCTCTCATCGCCGTCGGAAAAACGTCGCTCAACTCGGAGCGCCACCTCGGCAAGTTCACTGTGCTACTACTAGGAACGTACCCTATCGCATACACTCGAGTAAAAGCTGCACTCGTGCGAGAGCCACCGCTTGCAATTTAACCACACAAAATTAGAAAAGAACAAGGTTCAAGAACAAGAGTGGAGGGCCTCGCTGAAGCTATCGCTTGCTCTTTGATCATAAGTGTGATGGGTGCAGTGTCGGGATCTTTGTTGTTGTGAAAAACATCGCACGTACGTCGCATGTGTGAGGGCCGCAATTCGTCAAGATCGCGAAAAAAAAAAAAGGGCGTCCCTAACACCAATGTTTGCGGTTTATAGCAGGTCGTAGGCACATCTAATGCCATGGGTGGTGCCGAAGACGACTGTGTGTCCGAATGCGATGCCGAAGCGAGAAGGAGCAACGAAGACGGTGACAACGGTGAGCGCTGAAGACCACCAGGGGCGGGGAGTGCGTGCGTGGACAAATAAATGCATTATAAAAACAATACGCTTCGCTCTTTTGGCACAAAGGGATCAAGAGAATTACGCTCAGCCGACTACGTGAAAGAAGCCCTGCCCTTACACGAGTTTATGCGGTATACACTAGCCGTCACCGGAGCGGAAGGGATGATGGGTCCGAAGTTTTCCTTCGTCATAAGTGGAGGCACCGAGGCGCGGTCAACTTCAGCGACCCTCGTGGCACGGAAGGCAGCCATTGATGGGAACGCCATAACAATCGTGACGTTTGCTCCAGAGGGAGCGAAAGGGAAGCTACTATTTTCTGAGACGCTCATTAAAACAGCTCGTTACGCCTCCAAAAGCTGTACGCGTCGCTGCGATGTGAAGTAACGAGGGGCTTCTTCGCGCAACGAGGAAGTCCCGCACGTAAGCGTGTATTATGGGCGAGACACCTGAACCGCCGCGCAGGCCGAAGCACAGCTTGGGTGGAAGTGTTCTTGACTGGCGTATGATCGCCGCCATCCGCCTCATTCTGCACTGAAAACGAGTTGACGGGGTGCTCTGGGACTCTTATTCCTTGGCGTCCAAAATGAAGCTCCTTCGTGACCGCGCCCATCGTGTATGGAATACGTTGCGATGTGATCAGAAAAACGTTCGCAGGCTCTGAGATTTAGCCACGGTTCGCTAATGGTGCGCTATGGCGGAAGCCTTAGACGCGCCTGCATTTGACGGTGCTGTATTGTACAGTTCCGAGCGTGCGTGGGCGGGGAGGGCGAAGCTAGGCACAGGTGTCTGCCTCGAATTTCCGATGCCATGGGTCTATACTTGGCGTCATATTTGTAAGCTGCTATTCCGGTCTCAATAATATTATCGTCAGGTCGAATAGAGTGCGCACGTGAAGTTACAGCGCGGAGATTAATTTTTCCTCGCGTGGCGTAGTGTGTTGCGCGACGAGGCACTCGCGGGCCGGTCGTGTCGCGGAAGTGATGCCACGTTTCACGCCCATACGTGGCGCGAGTAGCCAAGAACGCGCGAGGTCGGGGGGGGGGGGGGGATTGGAGGTTTCGTTTTGGGGGGCACCTGGATGCTTCCTTCGATGGGAACGGTGTGCCGCGGACTGTCCAGGGTAACGGTTCATCTTATTTTCTATTGTGTTACTAGAGAGATGCAGCCATGCGCTTACACCACCGATTCGCCTGCACCACCTGAATCAGTCCACGAAGAGCGCTGCACCCTGCCATTCGTTTCAGCGGCGCAGCAACAGCGTCCTCTGAGCAAGGCCGTTCGTTTGCAAAGGTGCTGGAAAGATATAGGGCTGGCGCATGATTTTGATGCGCCCTCTCTTCTGTCAGGTACGTTCGACTCACTTACACAACCTGTATCACTTCGCAATGGTTCAGTAACAAGTTCAGGACGAGCGCAAGGCTAGTTCAGCAGTGCCGACCACTGATGTCTACAACAGTACAGATCAGTGGTGCCGGCCTAACTGGATAGCAGCACCGCGCATAACCGAATGTCAAAGTGCAGACGTCGTGTAGCCCTTCCGTTTTCTTGTTTCGCCTGGGAAGCAGTGTGCGTCTCAATGCGTCTAGATCGGTGTTTTGCTGTGCGTTGTGTCTGAATCGCCGCCTTTTTCATTGCCGCTGCTTCAGAACACTGACCTGCTTCTAAATGTCGTGCATGTCGCCAAGGAGCTAGTGGACTCTGAAAGTCACGGTGAGTATATGTAAATATCTAGCAGCGATTATGGCGGGGATTATTGCAAGAATGGACAGAAATCGCATTCCAAGGAATTGCGAGGACGTCATAGGCCGGTACTTTGAGTTTGAAAGTAAACGAATTGAAACTGTCACGCGAGATGTTCAGCAGTCTTCACCCGCCGCGGTGGCACAGTGGCTATCCCGGCCATGGCGGCCGCATTTCGATGAGGGCGAAATGCGAAAACACCCGTGTACTTAGATTTAGGTGCACGTTAAAGAACCCCAGGTGGTCGAAATTTCCGGAGGCCTCTACTACAGCGTGCCTCATAATCAGAAAGTGGTTTTGGCACGTAAAACCCCATAATTTATTTTTTTTTATGTTCTGCAGTCTTGTCGCCCGCTATGCGAATCGTTTCACTTCTTTCTCGATTCTCCAGTAGGGCGCACACGGATGAGTGCTGAGGCCAAAGACCTGCTTGGTTGTGCTCGGGTGTACTGGCAGCCATTGGAGTAAGTGCTCTTTTCCTGCCAGATTTAATTTAGCCGAACCTTCAATGACACGTGTGGATTGAGCGCCTGTTGAACTCCTTAAACAGCGAAAACGGCGAAGTCATAGCATGGCCAAACAGGCATGATCAAGAACGGACCAAGACGGGCTTCTTGACAAAAAACTCCGGCAGAGGGCCGCGTAGCACCATATGCATTGTTGGCGGGTACCACATAGATATCAACAAGCCCGATGAATTCTCCCAGTCCTACTTCAACCGCAAGAGGGTCCCGCGTGTGCTGCTCGAGGGAATATGCGATAACAGGAACAAGTTCATCGATGTCCTGCATAATAAATACTGCAGACTCTGCATACCCTGCTTCCGTGGTTGATGACGTCGTACCGCGGTATGGTATGGTATGATGAACTTTATTAATGTCTTGAAGATCAACCTTGAGGTTGACGCAGGCGGCTCCCACGTCGGGACAGTAAGGTTTACCCTTACCGCCGTATCGTGGGCCTTCTGGACGGCCTACACTTGATCGAAAAGAACTCTACTGTGTAGGACTCACCGTCAACCGTCTCTCTCCTTATCACAGTCTGTGAAAGACACAGGACACTGCCAAAGCATGTGATCCAAAGTAATGATGCCATTAGACTTATCGCATTTGATTGGTACCTCTCTTTCTGGATATAGCTTGTTAATAAAGTTTGAACTTGGATAAGTTCTTGTCTGGAACAATCTCAATCACCGCTTGAGCTCTGTTGAGCTTAGCGTGTAGCACTGGAAATTCCATTCTGTTCATGTAGTAATGCCTCGTGATTTCATTATATGTAAGTAATTGGTCCTTGTTCTCCTCCTGTATATTATTAAGGTCCTGGTAGCGTAGTGCACGGATAGTAAGTGCTCGTGCAGCTGCGTTAGCCTTCTCGTTTAAATTCTTCCGAGATGGATCGACAGACCCCATGTGCACAGGAAACCAGCGGATTTCGATCCTTTGGCTTTCCAACTCACCGATCAGCTGGGCAGCTCGTTTGGTTACAAAGCCATTGTTAAAGTGTCTATTAGCCATCTTGGAGTCACTGTAAATCCTCGTCCACTTATTATTCCTTAAAGCCAACGCTATCGCTACTTGTTCCGCGACTGTCGTGTCTTTAGTCATGATTGTGATAGCATCCCGAGTGAGACCAATGCATGTACTACTACTGCCGTAAAGGCTTTCTTTCCTCTCACCCATGCTGCATCTAAAAAAGCCGTATGTTCTCTGTAGTGCTCTATGTCTTGCAGGAGAGCTTTGGCCCTTGCCTTTCGTCTTTCCAGATTGTGCACCGGGTGCATATTTCTGGGGAAAGGAGTCGTCTTGATTATCTATCTTATGCTATGCTTTAGTTCTACTGTGCCTTCACCTGAAATTTTGGATTCGGTTGGGCACCACGTTACCTCTTCTAGTATTGCTCTACCTGACCTTGTTCTAGAGAGCCTCTCTCTGTGGGCAATTTACTGGGCTTCAACTATCTCGGCTATTGTGTTGTGGAGCCCCAGTTTCACTAATTTATTATCCGGCGTGTTGATGGGTAACCCCACTGTTGTTCTGTCTGTGTCCAAGTGAGCTTCCCAGCTACATAGGAGAAATGACAAGGCGAAAGCGTGGACCAGTCTCATGGCGCTCTCCTCTCCCAAACCTCTGTGTCTGTTAATGATTCTCCTTAGCAGTCTTATTACTTCCTCAGTCTTGCTTTTGATGTGTTGTATTGTTCTTCCGTTTGCCCCGTTTGCCGCCAGGAATAACCCTAAGACTCTAATGGATTCTACTTGCTTAATAGATTCGCCTGCCTTCGTGGTTAGTATAATCCTGGGTCCTTCCCCGGGAACATATCCCCTCAGTTTTCTGCCCCTTCTCCTGTTATTGCGTACAAGGAGTTCAGACTTATGAGCAGAGCATTTGAGTCCCATGTCTTCTAAAATAGACTCCACCTCATAAATGCTCTTCTGAAGTCTACTTTCCGCATGTCCCATACTTCCTTAAGCGGTCCATATAGTCACATCGTCTGCATAAATGGTAAAGTGAATGCCCTCTATCCCTTTTATTCCCTTTTCCACTTTTGACATGGCCAGGTTGAAAAGCATAGGTGACAAGACCGACCCTTGTGGCGTCCCTCTGTCACGGAGATCCATCTTCTTTGATTTAATATCCCCGAATCTAAGGTGAGCTGAACGATTGCCAAGAAAGTTTTTGACCCCTTCATAGAGTTTTCTGCCCAATCCCAGTTCGGAAATCACTTCAAGTATTGCTCTATGCTTAATTCTGTCAAAAGCTTTTACGACATCCAACCACAAGAGAGATAGAGTGTTTTTTTGGTTTAGCTAATAGCAGTTGATCTTTGATTAACAACATGGCATCTTGTGTGGACAAGCCTGATCTGAAACGAATCAGATTACACGGTAGGATGTCATTGTCCTCCGCATATTTCGTTAACCTGTTCAATATGACATGCCCCATTGTCTTCCCTAGACCGGATGCTAACGAAATTGGCCTGAGATTATCCAAGTTGAGTTGTTTGCCCGGCTTTGGTATTAGGATAGTATTGGCCGTCCTCCATTCTTCTGGATACACCCCATCTTTCCATAGTTCATTAATGTATGTGGTCAGATATTTTATTGATTCGTCGTCCAAATTCTTAAGCAATCTGTTAGAGATGCCATCCGGGCCAGCTGCTGACCTACTATTCAGATCATACAGTGTCATGCATACCTCACTTTCGGTGAATTCCTGATCCATATATTTGCATCCTACCCCTAAGCAATCGGGATAACTCACTTCCTGATCCTCTTTCCTGAGAGGCGAGTATTTAGTTGCCAATCACTCCATTATGCTCTCTGCGCTTGCAGTCTGACTTTCCTGGTGTACCAGTAATGAGCACAATTTTCCTGTATGGAAGAAACCCTATTAGTGATGCTCTGTTAGCAACGGTCTTCTATTAAAAATGCCTTTGGTGGGCCATAACAAAGGTTCCATAGACTTTACTTTGTTGACGATGCAATGATCAAACATTGCTGCCTCACAATAACGGGTGATTTTGCGTTGCATAACGAGGAGAGAGATTATCTTATTGTGCTACAAGAAAGTACAGAGCTCGAGGATTTGAAAACGACGACGAAAATGGCATTACCAAGCGAAGTTTGGCTGCCTAGAGTGAAAGCTTGAGGAAGGCCTCACAGAAAATCAGTGCTCGTGTCCGATTTCCTTAAAATGGCACTCTCCATGTGGGAGCTAATGTGAAGCATTCCTGTGGAGTTTAATAGAAAAGAAACATTCATTCACGCTCAAAACTGATTTGATGGCGGCACATGCCTCTATGGCACCAACGAGGGGCTCCAGAATTGCCCTTCCCTTCTCGAAGCGCACTTCCCTCTCGTGCTTTGCAGGCGTATATTCTTCAACAAGAGCCTCCAGGGAGGTACTGGATTTTCTTTTCCTTGCTAGACCTCTGCTTGTCTGGTGGGATGGCCCTGGCTTCTCTATGCTGTCGAAGCTCACCACCATATGTGGCCTTTCTAAAATAAAAATAAAAAGATCAGGCTTAGAAACAACTACATTTCAGTTGGGGTCATTTTACCTGTTCGTATTGATAGACTCCCTTGGCGCCAGCAGAACTGTTGGTGCTATGTGTTGTTCGCGCTCCAGCACGTCAGCCAACTCCCTAGGGAATAATAAAATGTGAGATAGTTGCTCCAACGAATTAACGCCAACAATGGTCTACACTCACTCCTGATACTCGCAGATAAGAAGGGTGAGGCTATATGAGGAGTTTCTTGTTTTGCCGCGCGTGGAGGCACTCTCCAAGCTCTTCCACTTGTTACACGTCTGCAGTGCACTCGCGGTGTACTCAAACTACGCGGAAATAAGCTGGGTGAGGGGGAACCACTAAATTTTCCTTGTACTGAAAGAAATGCGACGAGAGCCGTGGAAGTCCAACATATGCGAAGTAGCCAACTGACTGCTTGAGTAGAGACATTCTGACATAATTATTGATGAAACAGCTACCTCATAAAAGCACAAATCTGTGCCGCTATTGCCCAAGGCATATGTTTTCATGCATTTTGACACAATGTAATTTGCATGTTCCACATACCACGGTAATGCTTTAACTCGCCGGCCAGATGAAACAGGCAAAAAGCTGAAGAAGACAAATTATGCAGCGCAGTTGGCCCGGAATGGTTAAATACTAGTTGAACATTAGATTGTAGGACGTACATAATTTAGGGTAAACGAGTGTATTGACGAAGAGCTAGTGGGGTATGAGCAGCCTGACAGAATTAGTCTGCCCCACGGTTCTGAATGGTATTAAGGGTTTTAATGAGATAATAATGGGGCGGATCAAATATAGCACAGGTATGCAGAAGTTTTGATTGTACTAGCATATTATAAGCAACGCATTGCGCGGAACACGGTGCCCCCCCCCCCACACACAAAAACAACATTGCAGAAATTGCAGCGCTTCCCTTTCTACTAACGTGCGAGTCCAGAGGGGACGTAGATAGAACTGTAGAGAGGAAGGAGGAGAAGAGGCAGTTCCCATATAAGGGGGGGCGGAGGGGGAGGGAGTTTTCGTGTGAATGCAAGGAAATACTACTACTATACGGCAATGGTTGCGGGGAACCTGGATAAGCTTAAGTTAAAGGTACGGTGGGGTACGTTCCTGCTATTTCAGAAAAATGAACACCGTGCAAATAGGTGAAGCGCACAAATTACGCAGGGCGTGCAGAAGTAGAGCCGCATTAATTAAAGCGCACCGCAAGGTCCAGGCGGCACTACGGAAGCCCTCGACCGTTAAATAAACACTTCTGTGTCCGCGACAGTTGCTTTGCGGCTATGACATTGCTAGAGGTCTCAGATTAGATTTGATACCGACCGCGTCAGCCGCATTTCGACGGGGGCCAAATGAAATATGCACGAGCGATTGGATTTTTGGAATCGTTAAAGAACATCGCGGTGTCAAAATTAATCCGGAGTCCGCCACTACGGCGTGCCTCGCAATCCGATTGTAGTTTTGCCACGTACAGCCCCATAATCCAATTCAAGTTTATACTTCTGTCACAATGCAATGCGCCATTAGAGGAAATGCCAATGCTCAACCCTCTCGGAGGTAA